>NC_057866.1:116946232-118146232 GCF_019393635.1 Dromiciops gliroides | reverse complement strand
CAACTTTATTTTCTTTCTATCTTGTATTTACTTGTTCATGTGTATGTTGTATCCTTACTTTATAATGTGTAAGCATTGGGAGAGCAATACATCTCATTTTTGTCTTTGTATCCCTAGAGACCAGTACAGTATCTGGTGGATAATAGGCATTGAATTAAAGACCAACTTCCAAAGCTACTCCCTCCATGAAAGCCTTCCCTGATTAAAACTGTTGATGACATCTTGTTTCTCCCTTGGAACTCATAGAACACTGTTTTTGCCACTTGGTCACTGTGAAACATAGTTATATTTATTCACACTCCCTTCCCTCCATCCCCCACCAAAGGAACCAAACCAATTGAAACCTCTATGTGGACAATGATTGCATTTTATACAAATTTTATATCTCCCTCAACATCTAATAGCAGGGCCCTAAGCATATATAGGAGCAAAATGAATATTTATTGAATTCAATTGAAATTGAATACTCTAAATAGAATGAGGCCAACTTTGATTTTCACTTTTGGGTAATATTGATAGAACAAAATGCCTTTCAAAATTGCATATTGTTAACTTGGTGCTCAGTTGTATGGCTCTGAGTGTCTTTGGCCTAAAAGGCACTCCTTTTTTTATAGTTTTTTATTTGGAGCCTCTGACCCAAGAGGAATATTGCTGTGACTTCTCTCTCTCCCCCTCTCCCTGTCCTTCTCCCCTTCCCTTCTTTTTTATCATAGATTTCATTCAGTTTCTTTCCCTGGCTCTTGAAAGATCATTTGATCTGACTGAAGATGAAGATGATCCTTTTCATTGGCTTGCAGGGTATTTCCTCCATTGGAGTCACAGGACTCTCAGTAGATCTAGATTCTGTCCTTGGAAACCCACTTCTTTATCCAGATTGTAATTTTTAAGAAGCCATGAAAGGCTTTTCTTTTCATGGTCTACTTTAACCTCAGAATAGAATAATTTGGGAGGGAGTTCTCTTAGCTCCTAAACATTGAAAGGGCTTACAGCAGGGTTTGGGGTCCAGGAAGAGTTTGTTTTTTCCTTTTGTGTTCCTCCACTGATATCTGTTAGCTTGTTTTGGTACCATAGTGACAGGCACCATAGAAATTCTTAGAATTAATGAGGCTTTCAGTGGGTTTGAATAAGAAATGTATTTTTAATTCCTTTAGCTCCTTGGTAAAATTATCAACTTGTACATAAACTTTCTCTTCCACCAACCAAATTGAAAAATGCAAATTTAATGAATTATTTTTAACCTGAAATACAATGAAATTGTTATTGCTTTATTTCATCAGTTTATTTTAGCTCAAATTCCAGAAATAAAAAAAATGGAAAGCAGATGGTTTAAATATTATCAGTATTTCTATGATGCTTTTGGGTAATGATAGTTTTATATAATAAGTTCATGATATTGGCAAAATATTCCTTCCAGATTTCAATATTTTCTATTTTCAGATATATTTTTGTATGAGCAATAGTTTTTAACATGACCAATAAAATAGAAAAATGCCTACCATTTAAACATTTTCCAATTGTTTGTAATGAAAAAAGAAAACAAAACATTTTTTAATCAGCTTTCTAATGACATTACTATACCTTAAACCTTCTCAACATATGAAATTGCTTTACTCCCAAAACTTTGTCAGGGGTTTGACTTTTTGATGAGTATCACCTTTTTCTCCCATGTCTCCCCACCCTAGCTTCTATATTTCCGCCTGAGCATGACCTCTCCTGTAATAATTCTCACATCTCCCAATTCCCACCTATTGTCTCAGTCCATGAATATACTTCTGGCTTATTTTACAATATGAGCTGTTTTCGGTTCAATCCAACAAATGTTTATGAAGCATATTTTTGCACAAATCATTCTTCTAGGTACTGGTAATACAGTGATACAACATAGGTTTTTCTTTCAAGAAGCCATCTAACTGGGGAAGAATAAATTGAGAAATAATTAGGGAAGCCATCTAGGTAAAGATTGTAAGTTGCAGTCTCTAAGACTATAAATTGCTGAGGTGCTGAAGCCATGATAACATAGTGGAATGGGCTCAGGTCGGGAATCTGAAGTCCTAGGTTTGAATCCCTCCTCTGTTATTTTTAATCTATGGGATCTTGGGCAAGTTACTTCATTATTTTTGCTTTAAAGTGTTTCAATAAAATGAAGACATTGGATTAGATGATATTTAAAGTATCTTCTGGCTTTAGTTCTATGATCATATTTAGTAAAAAAAAAAGAGATTCCTTATTCAGGAGTATATTGATGAAATTACAGTATTTATCCCTATCTTATCTAGGAAAATTCTATGAGAAATTCTTGGAGGGAGGAATGATATTCATATGGGTAGGGGGAGGTAAAAGAGATAAGAAAAATATGAATTAGGCTCATTTGAAAGAAGGGAGATTCTGTCTATAGAAGGAGATGGCAGTAGGAAAACTTAATTCCATGCATGGGAAAGTTGTATGGGCTAAGGTAAAATGTGCAAGTTTAAGCAGAGGGTTGTAATGGGAAGAGCCTATGACTTACAAATCTGAGTTTGAATCTTGACTATACTTCTCAGGAACTCGATGACTTGGTAAAAACATTTCACTTTTCTGGGCCTCAGTTTCCTCAAGTATGAAGTGAGGGTGCTGGATTAGATGATCTGGCTTTTTAGTTTAATCTGCTTTATTAACACTTTAAAAAATCTAGGAATAAAAACCCAATAAATCAAGTTCCTCATTTGTAGTGATTGCTGATTTCCTATGCATAAATTCTCATTTGGAAAATTTAACAATCAGCACTCTCAAGCTAGTTTGAATTGCCTTCAGCATACTCTGTTCCTAAAATGGAAATGGAATGGAGAAGGGAAAGTGACTCAGTTTAGCTGGAACACAGAATACATTAAAGAGAAGAGTATGACATAAGCCAACACAGGTAGATTGAATATAGGTTTTGGAGGGTCTTAAATACCAGGATTAGAAGCAGGCAAGGGGAAGCAATTGCAAGTTGCTAAGAAGTTAAACTTTTTTAGTGATTCCCTATTGCCTATAAGATAAGATATAGATGCCTTAGTCACTTAGGGTCCCCCACAATCTGGCTTCAACATATCTTTTCAAACCTATTTAACATTCCTTTCCTTTCTTCTTCCAGCCTAAATGGAGTATTATTTGTTTCCCGATCTCAGCCTATTCCTTCTTTCCCTTGTGCATTATTGTAGGTCACACCAGCCCCTCCTGTTTAGGAAGACATGAACAAACCAGAGATCTTTCAGAGAAGGATGACTAAAATAGTGAAGAATCTTTAACTCATGCTATAAGAGGATTGGTTAAAAAATTGGGGATGCTGGGCAGCTAGGTGGCACAGTGGATAGAGCACCGGCCCTAGAGTCAGGAGTACCTGGGTTCAAATCCAGCCTCAGACACTTAACACTTACTAGCTGTGTGACCCTGGGCAAGTCACTTAATCCCAATTGCCTCACTAAAAAACAACAACAACAACAACAACAACAACAAAAATTGGGGATGCTTAGCTTGAGAAGAGATGTAGGGGATAGAATAACTATTCAAATGTTTGAAAGGTTTTGTCTATGGTAGAAGCATATGCTTTATCCTTCTTGATTCCAAAGGGAAGAATTGGTAGTATCTTCAGGCCCTCCGAAAGATAACAAAAGTTTGAATTTCTTTGTGGGTCAACGTCCTCACAAAATCAGCTAAAATCATCACTTCCACAAAGGAGTTCATTTTTACTAAGGCAACCAGAGAAACACCTAAATTCAAAACAAGAGACATTCAACCAGATAATGTAACAAATTAAATGGTAATGTAGGGGCCAAATTTAATATGGGGATAGTTAATTGGTTGGCTCACCATAATACTGGAGGACACATGTACAGAGAAACACATGTAGCTAGGAACACATACAATGGAAGTATGTGTAGTTGAAGAAAATCCATGGCCAAGGCAACTCACTCTTCTAATACTTTTGAACTGTCAATGTCCTTCGCTGATGTCATCAGTTGGTCTCTGCTGGACATCCCATCACCATTTTTCTAGTGGGTGTTATATTGCTGATGCACTCTGATGGCCATCACAATATTCGGCCAGGTGTTGTGTCTTTACACTTTGCTAGATTTCTCCACTATATAAGGAGACATCAAAGAAGACAAAATATGCAGGAGGATCGTGAAATTTCAGTGCTCAAGAAAGAGAGATGGTTTATGATGCCAGTTGCAAGATTGGCCAAGGGGGCTGAAGGAAAGAAGGTCATTGCATATGACCAGTAATGGCCATGAGGCAAGTATTTCAGTAGGCTACTACATATGGAAGCCAGATTGTAAAGAAATGAGTCAATAGTTAAGAGGCAGAAAAAGGAAATGTAGAATATTCCTTCTAAGAGTTTGGTGGTAAAGGAGTGGGGAGAAGGGCTAAATATAAGTGTTGTTAGGATGAAAGAGTCCTAGATATAAGAACAAACAGATTGATTCATGCCTTTTTCAATCTGTATCATAGTGGATGATTGAAAGAGCCAGTAAAGGAAAAGTTGAGAAAGGATAGGTTAAAGGGAGCAGGTAGAAGTCAATCTGTACCCTAATTATCTTAGGTTCTATTGCTCCTCTACATGTAATAATACCACCAGGAATTTATATGGTCCATGGATATTTATAAAGCACTTAACAGATATTTGATTTTCACAAAAAAATCCCCAACCCCCCAAAATACTTGTGAGGTAAGTGTTACCTGATAGTGTTGGTCTTGAATCCAGTTGGGTTTAAATACCACTTTTAACACTCTAGTTGTGGGATCCTGAGTAAAAATTTAATCTCTCTCAACTTCCACTTTATGACATATAATGGGGAGAGAAATACCAGTAGTAAATAACAAACTTTAAAGAATTATATAAATATCAGATATTGTTATTACCTCTGTTTTACTGATGATGAAATTGTGGCCCAGAGAGGTTAAGTCCATGGTCACACAAGCATTAAGGGCCAGAGGCAAGGTTCTAACCCAGGTATGTATCTCTTGACAAACAGTCTTGTGTTCAATACTGCTCTGTTCTAAGTAAAGGGGACTGTACTCTGTTTTGTGAACATGTCACAGATTCCCCATTTTCCATATTGTTGCTCTGCTAGGTTTGTCTTCCTGAAATTTTTCCCCACTCTAATTTCTACCCAACCCTCAGATTCAAGACCAGGTGCCAACTCTTCCATGAATTTCTCTAGCATCACCTTTTGAATTCGATAAGCCCTTTGTAGCTCTTGGGTAGCTTTTCATTTGGATATCTTGTATTCTAATTATTTGCATACATGTCTTATCTCTTCTGATATATGACTACTTTGGCCTACAACTGTCATATTCATCTTTGTAAGCCTCCTGAATTTCTGTCATAGTATATTTCGTAGTGGAGTACTCAATATGATTACTTAATGCACACTTATCCCTTCCAGAGGGTCTTTAGAATTAAATGTGATGAATGAACCTTAGAGCTGGAGATATGAAAAATGTGAGTAGCAAATGAGGAGTGAGAAGAGGAGGTTAAAAAAAGTACCTAGCTTGTGATTAGATAAGAGCAAAACTGTGCATGTGTCATAAACACTTGTCACTGTCATTCAGAACAATTATGATAGGGAGTGGATTATCAGAATGTGATGATCTATTTTAATGCCAGACCAAGAAAATTGTGAAAGTGTGAGAGATCTCATAATAATGGGATGAAAAATGATATTCTAGCATCATAAAAACAGCTAACATTGATATACCCTTTAAGATTTACAAAGCACTTTACATATGTTCTTTCATGTAGTAGAAGTACATAGAATGTTAACAGCTCAGGAAGAACTTGAAAATCAACCTTTATGACATTCTTTCATTGGTAGCAAGTCTTTTATTTTGTCTGTCAACCTGAATCCACTATAAATTGTGAGCATTAATGTCATACTGATTGTCATTAATCTAAAGAAAACCCAGCTTCAAACACTTCTTTTTGGTTAGGATCAATGATCCATCTTCTCATCCACTCTCTTCACTAAGAGAAGACCCCTCTACTTTTCTTTTAGTTAGTTTCCCACAAATGAAGAGAAAATGTAATGCCAACAATCCCATTCCATTTCTTTTCTTGGATTTTTTCATAGGAGCTCTGTTAATTTGATAGTGAAAAGTCTTGCTCCTTGTTCTAACTGTCTTTACTTCAAGCAAATGTTAGGATAATTTAAAATATCTATTAATATAGTATTTGTGTGTGTGTGTGTGTGTGTGTGTGTGTGTGTGTGTGTATCTAGAGAAGGACAGAGGGGTAGATGGATAAACTCTGGGCAATTCATTTCTTTGGTCTTCAGTTCCATCTTCAGTAAAATGAGAGTAATAAAAGCTGATGTTTATACAACATTGTAAAGTTTAATTATTGAGAAAACCTGTAAAGTATACAAAAGAGGGTATATTACTAGTTTTATTTTTTGTTGTATTTAGCGACACAAAGTAAGTCAGCATGGTATGGTGAAAAAATTCTGGATTTGTAGTTAGGAAGATTTGGTTTGAAATCCAGTATCAGACACTTACTTGTTATATGAACAAGTCACCTCTATGTACCTCAGTTTCTACATCTAAAAAATGTGGAGATTAGGCCAGATATCCCATAATTTCCCTTCCAGTTCTAAATATATGATCACCTGTGTACTTGCCTCTGAATCTTATTACCTAGAATACTCTGCATACAGCACTTAAATTCTTTGGGAATTAGTTTTCTCATCCACAAAATGAAAATTTCAAGTGGATAATCATGAAGTTCCCTTCTATTCTAAATATACGATCCTGTTATCTTTCTGAAGTTGAAGCTTTACTATTATCAAGTGAATTTGTACTATATAGATGTCCACATTAGATAAATAAGAACAGAATTTCTTGGTTAGATCAATAAATTTATGATTTTCTCTAAGGTCTTCTCCCCATTGATGTGGATGACAATTCATAAAACTTTATTCTGTTATTCTTTTTCCACATCCCATGAGGCAATAGGAGACTATGGAATATTTTCAAGCAGGAGAGTAACATGGTCAGATTGGTGGTGTAAGGTTATTATTTGTGAAAGGTAGATTAGAGAGGGAAAAGAGTGGAGATGAGAACAATTAGTATGTAATCTTAGTAGTTTAGGCAAGAGATGGTAAGTGCTTAAACTAGGGTAGTGATGGGAAACAATAGAGAGAGGCTTCAGGAGGTGTTGTGGAAGTAGAATTGGAAAGACTTTTAACTGACTGGATATGAATTAGGGGGTGAAGGAGAGAAAATAGTCGAATCTGAATCAAAGGTTGTGAACCCAAGTGTCTTTCATATGTGATCATCATTTTTCCTTGGTATCTTTTACACAACATTTTGTACATACCACTTTTGTTTATATGCTCCCACATTGGAGATGCCAGTATCACCAATAGGCTATAATGAAAATTTAGGCTTGAGTCTTTTCTTGTAAACTTTTATTTATTCAGTAATAAAGGACTTTTGTCTTTCTCTTACCTTTGCATTCTGACCTCCAGTCATAAAAAAGGAAAGAAATAAAGAATCTCTGTATAAGCACAGTCAAGTTAAAATATAATCCCATGTATTTAATGCCAAGAAATGCATTTCTTATTTTGCAAATTAGTCCATTATCTCTCTGTCATAAGGTGGGCAGCATTCCTTTTTGTAAACTGTCTGGACTCATAGTTAACAAGGGGTTGTTCAAAATTAATTGTTTTGTAATACTGATATTATAGTATAAATAATTCTTCTGGTTCTGCTCACTTGATTCTGATAAGTTCATATGTCTTTCCATGTCTCTTCAAAACCATTCCTTCCCTCCTTTCTTATTGTTAGTGTTGTTTTTTAGTCATTTCAGTCATGTCCAAGTCTTTGTGATCACATTTGTAGTTTTCTTGGCAAAGATACTAGAGTGCTTTGCCATTTCCTTCCCAACTCATTTTACAGATGAATAACTGGCTTATCTAGGGTCACATAGCAAGCAAGTGTCTGAGGCTAGATTTGAACTCAGGAAGATGAGTCTTCATCACTTCAGGCCCAGAACTCTATCTACTATGTCATCTAGCTGCCCTCTTATTTCTTGTAGTACAATAGTATTCTGTTACATTCACATTTGTTCAACCATTACTCAATTGATGGGTCTCCCCTCAGTTTCCAGTGTTTTTATTTTTCTTCCCCTCATAAGAGCTCTATTTTTTTGTAATGTCTTTTCCTCTTTCTTTGATATCTCTGGGGTATAAGCCTAGTATTTTAAAATTATTTAATTACCCAAATTGGCTATCTACACTACAACAAATTTACCAGAAAATTTCCAGTCTCCTACTTCACTGGGAAAACTAGTTTTATCCCTGAGAGATTTAGTATTATGCAGTATGGCCTACATTTACTAATACACTTTAGAGTAATTATGACAGTTCTCTCTCAAACTTGTAATTTGTTATATTAAAAAATAATTGCAATGGGATTCATTGGCCTCGATTCTGTCCTCAAAGTCTCTGTTGTGCACAGCCTTGGAATGGTGAAGAACCTACCCTTTTCCTTCCTCAATTCTCCAAGTGACTGTATTTGCAATTAGAAATTTCAAAAGATGATGGGCACGATTCCATCCAAGATGATGACCATTCTAGAGACCATAGAAATTTTTTAACATAAGATACACCCTCTACCTCCTGCCAATGGTGAGTTCTTCTTGGAACCTCTATTTTGGGGATATGCACAAGCTAACCTTGTTCATTCCTTCACAACTCTCATGGCTCTGTTCACACTCTTCAGACTTCTCCTCAATGCCTCAGAAACCTTCTGACCCTGGAAGAAGATCCCTTGGTCCCAACAGCCCCCTTCTCCAATTGTAGTATCTTCTAGAATCTCCATTTTGAGGAAGTATTCAAGTCATCCATGCTCACTCCTTCACTCCTTCCTTAGCTCTGCTCCAGACTTTCCTCTCGCTTTTCAGATTCTTTTAATGTCTTGCTTTCCTTCATTAAAATGTAGGCTTTTTGCTTATTTCATTGCCTAGCACATATTAAGTGCTGAATAAATGCTTACTAACTTGAGTAGATGGTCACTTGGGAGTCATCTCAAAAACTGTCTTCTCAATGGCTTATCTGTTCTATTCATTCTCATGCCTTTTATGAAGATACCCTCCAAACTTAAGTGGAGTTCCTTGAAAGTTATAAATACAAGTAACTTTAGGGTCTTCCTGGACAAAGCAGGAGTGTCTCTTGTCCTTGATCATCCTGGCCCCAGATGAAGCTCTTGTTCTTGCAGGGGCTCTAATTCATAGGCTAGTTCACACACCTGAATTATATCATGGGGCTTAGAGCTTAAAAGAGAGACTAAAAATGTGGAAAAAAGGAGTCAGAGAAGAAAGGAATAAAACTGAGACACAGATTTGTTTGTTTCCTTGTAGAAAGCCATATACTTCCATGTGACCCCTCCAGGGATCCATGGATATCCTGAAATAAGTACTAGCTCAGGGGTTCTTAAACAGATGCATATAAACTTTGTATTTCAATAAAATTGGTTTCATTTGTAATCCTTTGTATTTTATATATTTATGATTTTTTTAGAGAAGGGGTTCATAGGCTTTATTTAGACTTCCAAATGGGTCCATCACACAAAAAGGTATCTGACATAGAAGATTGTTTTAGAAGGTAGCAGAATAATAACTGATAGAGTAGTGGGGAAGTAGAAGCAGAGGCACTTTATAGAATCTAGAGTGGGACTAGATTATCTACATGGCTACTCAGGAGAAATGGGGCTGTGGGTAGGTGGAGACCCAATGGGGAAGGACAATACACAATGTAGGAGAACAACCTGCATCTATCCACTGACTGTTACTGGGACTTATGGGGAAGTAATGTATAGGTCCTTGGGAAATGCCCATCAGAGGTGTAAGGGAAATTGTTTTGATTCAGTATCCTTGGGTGTATGTCCTTTGTTGAGCTAAGTAAAATCTGAATTTTTAAAAATACTTTGTTAGCTTGAATGTTTTCATGGGGGTAGGAAACTAATTTGGACAGAAATCAGATTCTGTTATTCTTAGAGAAAGCTCTAAGTGGGGAAACAAATAAGAAATGTATAGAGTGTGGTCATTACAGTTAACATAGTTCCATTACAGTTAACCTAGTTCACAGGAGCCAAGAGATTCTCCAATAGATTACAGGTATTACATGTCCTAGGTAACACATGTCCATACTCACAACACAGAGACTCACACATGAAAAATGTTAACCAGCTTAGCCTAGCACCTCAATTCACAGCCAATTCATCTTTATCTGTTCCTTCAATATTCTACAAAAAAAAATTCTAGAGAATTTAGACCTTATCACCTTTCCTATCTATTATTGTCATATAAACAAAAATTAAGAGATTGCCCTATTTGAGTTTTCCATTATTTTAGGAACACATAAATAGGAAACTTATTCCAAGATCATTTTTAAAAAGAGAGGGACAGGGAAGAGGTATAAATTCAAACAAAAGGGAAGAAAGAATAGAATTTTCAGTTATGGATGACAGTTTTCACCAGGGGCTTCAGCCTTTACTCAGAAAATTCATGGTTGCTCATCTCCTGAAAGGACCTATCTTAGCAGGATGCCAAGACAAAGGTCATTGAGTCAAGATTTAGAGCATATCACCAGCAACATGCATCACTGCTGTTGGCTTTTATAAAGTAGGCCAACTTTCTTCAACAGAGATAGGAATCAGCAGGGGAAGCTTTGTCCCATCTGTGTTGATGTGGCTGCTATGAATTTTCAGCAGAGCCTGCATTTTCATACTCACTCTACTCTGTCATACATTTTTTAAAAATTCAACATTTATTAGTCATTTACAATGTGCATGTCAGACTGCTAGGTGTTGGAGTTTCAAAGACAAAAATTAAATAGTCCATGACCTCAGGGAGCTTCCATTCTATTGACAATGAATGAAAGCTGTCTTTGCCCTCTCACATCTTGTGCTTTCTTTCCTCTGTATGTCTATAGACTTGAATTTTATCTGTTTCTCAATTGTTTGTTCTGATTTTTCTTCTTTGATAGCTATCTTTTTACTAATTGCAAGTGATCCTGTTTTCATAAGGTAACATTCTGGTTTGCTGGCAGTGTTTTTCTCCTCAGCCTGGCATCCTCAGCCTTGGCTTTTCCTACCCCAGATAAACATCCAAATGAGCCAGGCTTAACTAGGGAGTGAATGAGTAGGATAGATGTAGGGAAGCATGGTAGGGCAAAATTTAAATTGATTGTGTCTATGAATATTTATGACAAGTCTCACAAAAATGAAATACTTTATGTCATGGCTACAATTTGCCGATAATCTTAGGATCCTTTGAGTTTCAGAGAACCTTGGGGGTTTCTTGACTTAACTTCCCATTCAATGAAGGAAGAATCCTTTTATAGCAACACTAACCTGGGATTACGTACTCCCACTTTGAGCACTGTCCAAACTTACTCACTGCTTTGTCAGTCGGTTCCTTTTGTTGTTGGAAAACTCTTGTTAGTGTTATGTCATAGCATGATAAATTTAGAATCATAAGGGACCTCAGAGATCATCCAGTCCAACTCTCTAAGTTCTTCCTTATTTTGAATAGACATCTACTTCCTTATAATTTCCACTAGTTGGTTCTGCTCCCTGGAGCAACAGATGAGTCTACTTCCTTTTCCACATGATGGCCTTTTAAGCATTTGACAATGGCTAGCCTAACCTCCTTAAATCTTCTCTTCTAATATTCAACAATTACAGAGCAGTTGACATTTGTTCAACATAGTAGGTATGTGCCAAGGTTGCATCAAATTAGTATCATTCTATGTTAATGCATATAATTCCATTTTAATTTATTCAAAATATTAATCAATTAAAATGAACTAATTTTCTCCATGAGATGTGTTCAGGCTATTATGTATGTTCATGTTTGCCAGTGTGTCCTTTTTTCAAAATGCAGAATTAATTTGCATTTGGATGACCAAAGATGCCCTAGTATTTTGCCAGCAATAGTTCAGCATTGGTACCCTTCTACAAGTTAAATATCAACTGTCTCATTTTAAAACAGGGAAGAATGAAGCATATATTGGCTTTCTCTTGGCCAAATGGGGACCCAGGGGGAAGAAATGGGATGTGAATCCAGGACTTGACTCCCAATTCCCTAATCTAATCATGGGTTCCATATAAACACTTTTTTGGAACTGTGGGAGATAAAACGTAATGAGGAACAGCAGTAGGCCAAAGATTTATTTGTGCATTTGTCCCCATTCATTGAAAACCTGATGGATCCAAATATTGCATTGCTATATTCATGAATGTTGGAAAAGATATTTTAATATGAAGTTTTAGAGACAATTGTGTGGGCAACAGGTGGTCATCTGGATCCCAAAAGAGACCCCTACAAACATATAAAGTGTGTAATTATAGTCCTTCATTTAGACACACAGTGTGAATTCATTAGCTTAGTGAATTCTAATGACATAAAATATTTTTTTTAAAAAACCTGGTAAATTAACATAAATTCCCATAATAGCCAATATCCTCATTTGAGGTTGTTCTCAGCCTTCACCATTTCTCTGGAGTTTGTATGTTTAGCATTCGTAAGGTAACAAAGTATAATGGATAGAGTGCTGTGACTGAAGTCAGGAAAGCTTGGGTTTATACCTTACCTTTGATACTTAGCAGCTGGCAAGTCACTTTGCATGTATGTGCTTAAAGGAATTCTCTAGGATTTAACACAAAATCAGAGATGCACTGTGATCTTCATAGAAGTCTCCACATTTGGACTTTAATACTAGTTAAATCATGAAATTCTCCTGTGTTCAATATAGGTACTTAGAGTTTAACATATATATATATAAAACCACTTTTCCAACTATCATTACTGTTGTTAGCTGGTCTCTCAGAATGATTTTCTTATTTCACTAATATCTCTTTGAATTAGCTGCAGGAATGGCATGTTTAGTTGAAGTACAGTGGCATGTTCTAATTTCTATAGGTAGATCAGCTACCTAGTGATTACATAAAGATCATTATTTAGAGATCAACAAAAAGACCAAAGCACAAATGCATATTCACAGCAAGTAAACTTTACCTTAACTATTAGGCCTAAATAAATCCCAATCCTAGCTTAGGCCCTTTCTAGCTGTGTGATTTCGAAGGCCTCACTTCACCTGAAAAAGTAAGAGAGCTAGTGTAGGTTACCTCTAAGGTTTCTTGTGGCTTTAAAATCTATGCTAATGACTTTTGTACTCTCCGCTTACAAAATCATAAAAATATTTAGCTAAATTTGATTCGATTCTCTAAAATTACATTATGATTTATCTGCTTAACTCAGTTTATTATAGAATGGCATTCATATGGTTAGGATCATGGGCACAGTCCTCATATTGACCAGTTAATTTAGCTTAGTGTGGCCGTAGGCCATAAGCCTGACCTGGGCTTCCATCTTGTATGAAGAAATGGGATATGAATCCAGGTCTTGACTCCCAATTCTCTAATCTAATTATGGACTCCAAAGAAACACTTTTTGTACTGTGTGTGGAAGATAAAAATACCATTTCTTAAAAGAAGAGGCAAGAGAATGTGAATGAATGAGAGCAATTCCATCACCACTCTTAGGGGATAAAACACCTTAAAACACATGTCCTCATTGTGGCAGTTAATAGCACACAATCTTTTTAGACTTTGGACTATATTGAATTTACCTTGGGAAATGACTTTCTTTTGCACTTTGCAAGCTCAAGAACTCCTAGTTTACTTATAATGCAATAAAGTCCCAAATTTTACTGAAAACTTGAGGGAAAAATCTTACTCAGTAAAAGAGCAGAAAGGAAATGGAGACAGATTTATTTCATTCTGAAACTTGGGATTTTATTCAATCCAAGCATGTGTTTGTTAACAGGTGACTGACTCCAGTTTCTCACTTTTCCCATTAATGCCATAGATATTAACCGATCCATTATATCTGTGTGGTCAGCTCCCTCTATTCTTAGTATGTCCTTGTTGACTGCTGATGACTTCTAGATATTTGAATGAGAATGGGTGGCAGAATACCCAATACCTAGCCTCTACAGCAAAACAGATAAATAGGGATGTAGTGGTTGAATACCCACATTTCTCCTATCAGATTCTTGGCTGCATTGGAATGATCCCTCATTGGTCATGAGAATTAGAGCATGATCTCCTATCATAGACATACAACAGGGGCCTCTTAATTCAATACTCAGTGACCCAAGTTGGGCAATAAGTTTTCATTTAAACAATGGGGCTCAGACTCCTCTGCTTTCAAAGTGACTTCTTCTTGTCACAACCCCCAGTGTTTTGGAGACTGCATCACCTAGGAAGACATAGAAGGAAAGAGATAATGTGACTCAGAAGTATATTACTTCATTTAAAAAAAGTAATGATTTTGAAATTTTGTCCAGGACTTTGATTACTGTTTCTTTCTCCCCATCTGGTTACCCAAGGATTAGGTGTTTCAACACTCTTTCTTGTCAGGTAGGCATAAGGGATTATTAAAGCCTGACTTCCCAAAAAGCATAAGGAATTATCAAAGTCCCACTTCACATTTGCACTCTCTCTCTCTCTTGCCTGCTTGGCAGTAGAGTCTAACTTCATTATTTCTTCTGGCTTTTGGCCGCTTCCTTTCCCTTTTAGTGACCCATCCCTCTATGTGTAAACACAATATTCTTATTTATTCTGACACTGAATTGAGCAAGTAGCCAAGGTTTTACTTTACAACTTCTTCACTCCCTTTTATTCTTTTTTTTTTTTTTTTTAGTGAGGCAATTGGGGTTAAGTGACTTGCCCAGGGTCACACACCTAGTAAGTGTTAAGTATCTGAGGCCGGATTTGAACTCAGGTACTCCTGACTCCAGGTCCGGTGCTCTATCCACTGCACCATCTAGCTGCCCCACTCCCTTTTATTCTTTCTGCTAGGGTTGAGAAATCCACAAGCTCTTTGGTTTAGATAGGTCTCACTAGATTTAAACAAGGTATTCATTATAATGCATTGTAATATTGGGATAATTATAAACCTCATGTTTCTAAGATCATGGCTAAGATTATACTTTTATGACATAGAAGTCATTATTGATAATTTGTTATTGAACTAATGATTCTCTTACTAGTCCATGTGCCTGTTAGTTCAACTTAGTACTTAATGGTTGTGTTATTGAGCTAAGGACTCCCCTTTAGTTTATATATGATGCTGATAACTATCAAATATTCCTTTCCTTAGGGCAATATTCTAGTTATTTTGTGCATTCACCTTTTCAAGTAAGCCAAGACCAAGGCCAAAAGTCTCATAGATTCCTGACATCTCTACTGATTTGGTGGTGTAGCAGATTCAATAGATGGTAGGAATTGAAGTTTCTCCTTTCCCCCAAGAATTAAAACAAATGGAAGCTCATGGCTCAGTGTTAAGAAAAATCTATCTTTTTGGTATAACTAAATAATAATAATAATTATTATTATTTTGGGGGCAATGAGGGTTAAGTGACTTGCCTAGGGTCACACAGCTAGTGTCAAGTGTCTGAGGTTCGATTTGAACTCATTTCCTCCTGAATCAAGGGCTGGTGCTTTATCCGCTGTGCCACCTAGCTGCCCCCACTACCCTATTATTTTAACTATATTGTCATACTCAGTTTAACCTCTAGTAGAGTACAAAAGTGTTGTCATTTTCTTCTACTGGTATATATTGGCTTGTATATATTGTTGATAAAAGAAAAAAATGGTAGGGATTTAACAGAAGCAGAAGAGATTAAGAAGAGGTGGTAAGAATGTACAGAGGAATTATATAAGAAAGATGTTTACATCACTAATAACCATGATGGTGTAGTTACTCAACTGGAGTTAGACATTCTGGAGAATGAAGTCAGTTGGTCCTTAGGAAACAGTGTTAATAATGAGACTAGTGGAGGTGATGAGATTATAGCTGAGCTATTTAAAATCCTGTTTATGTGCTGTGAAAATCAGGGTGCCACCCCTCTCCACCCCCGCTGAGAAAGACATTGTGAGAACCAGGGCAATGCTCCCCTGAGGAGAATGCATATCACTAGCATCCAGAAGTTACACCTATTCATAGAACCGCCTGTAAGTCATGTCAATCAATGCTACCAGCCAATTAGGTGGAGCAGTGTGTGGGGACTGCCCCTGGGCAGGCAGGCAGGGAGCTTCCAATCGAGAGTATGGGGCCATTTTTTGGTTGGAGGTTGTGGTAGGAGTAGCTGCAGGACAAAGGTCAGTTAGGCTCTTTCCTTTTGAACTCCACGTGTTCTCTTTACTAACCCCTAACATACTTGAATAAATACTTAATGCCCAAAGATTGGTACTATACACTTCTAATTCAAGGCAACCACACATTAGATTTTTAGACATCACAATTAGATTTTAAATATCATAGTGCTGTACTTCACATGCCAGCAAATCTAGATAACTCAACAGTGGCTGATGGATCGGAAAAGATCCATTTACATCCCAATCCTAAAGATAGGCAATGCCAAAGAATGTTCAAATAACCAAACAATTGAGCTCATTTCACATGCCACCAAGATTATGCTTAATATTCTGCAAAATAGCCTTCAGCAATCAATATATGAACTGAGGATTAGCAAAAGAAGAGTCTGTTTTTTAATCAGGCAAAAAAAAAACAAATGCCAAATTTCCAACATTTGCTGAATTATGGAGAAAGCAAGGAAATTCCAGAAAAACATCTGATTCTGCTTGATTGACTACACTAAAGCCTTTGCCTATGTGGATCACATCAGGATGCTTCAAGTCCTGAAAGATATGGGAGTACCAGATCATCTTGTTTCCTGAAGAACTTCTATGTGGTTCAAAAATTGACTGTTGGAACTGAACATGTTACAAATGATGTGTTTAAGATAGGAAAGGGTGTATGACAAGGCTGTTTATTGTCAACTTATTTATTTAACTTAAAAGCAGGATATATCATAGGAAATGCCATACTGGATGAATCAAGAGCCAGAATCAAAGTTGCTGGGAGAAATATCCACAATTTTAGACATGCAGTTGATACCACTCTGATGGAAGAAAGTGAAGAGGAATTGACAAGCCTTTTAATGAGGGTGAAAGAGAAGAGTGCAAAAGCTGGCTTGAAACTTAACATTGAACAAAACAAAACAAAACAAAACAAAGATCATGGCAAGTGATCCCATCACCTCCTGGCACACAGAGGGAGAACATATGGAAGGAGTGTCAGATTTTATATTCTTGTGCTCAAAGATCACTGGAGAAAGCTACTGTAGCCATGAAATTAAAAGATGCTTGCTCCTTGGTGTAAGAAAGCTATGGCAAATCTGGACAGCATACTAAAAAGCAAAGACATCACCTTATCAATATATATATAGGTTTTTCCAGTAGCAAAGTATGGCTGTGAGAGCTGGAGTATAAGGAAAGATGAGTGCAACAAATGTTTTTGAATTGTTATGCTGGAGAAGATTCTTGAAAGTCCCTTGTAAATTAAGGAGATGAAATGATGCATAGTGTCACAGATGACATGGATAGATAATGTCATGGAAGCGATGAGTTTGGAAACAGTTTAGGAGATAGTGGAGGGTAAAAGGACTTGTCCATGGGGTCATGAAGCATTGGACATGACTGAATGACTAAACAACAACACAATAAATTGTTTATTATGCATAGGAGTTGGTCTCCTCAGTGATAGTTGTGGAGCCTAGGCTGGAATCAGGGTTGAGCATCTGGGCATATGATTATTGTCACAGGTATTAGAGTCAGGGTGTTTAGATGTTTCTACTGTTGTCAACAAAGGAGGTGATGGCATGGGTTTGACTCAGTTGGTAGACACCACATGTATCAAGGATGGTTGGCTTGTCCATAGTTGTCTACCATTACCAAAGTAACTCTAAAAGGAAGTAAAGGTTTGCTTATGAAAAAAGGTAGATAATTTATTATTTTTTTGAGGGTGTGTGTGTGTGTGTGTGTGTGTGTGTGTGTGTGTGTGTGTGTGAAGCAATTGGGGTTAAGTGACTTGCCCAGGGTCACACAGCTAGTAAGTGTCTGAGGCCGGATTTGAACTTAGGTTCTCCTGAATCCAGGACTGGTGCTCTATCCACTGTGCCACCTAGCTGCTCCTAATTTATTATTACTATTTCTTTTTACTGTGGCTTATAGGCATAAATAACTGAATTCGTATGTGAAAAAGGGTACCTTGTCATTAGGGTGTTAAAAGCACTCTCCTTTTCCACAAGTAGCTATTTGTGTTTCTCTTTTAAGATGAAAAATATACAACTCCTTTTCTGGAAGCATTCTGTTTGCCTTTTTTATTATTCTTTGTCTTACCAATTATTAAAATTAGGCTGATGCTTCCTCCTAACTATCTTGGAAACTATTTCTTAACATTATGTATATACACGGTAATCACCCTTTTCCATGTAGCAGCACATATTTATGTGTGAATATGTATGCCTTTGATTATATGGCATTTGTGCTGGTAAAAATAAATTCAGAAGTTGTAACTATTTCCCTTCACTATTGTTATTCATTTTCAATTATTAAAAAAGAAATGCTTTTTCAATGAAGAAAGTATTCTGTAAGAGGGGAACATTGGTAGTAATACATTGCCATACTCATGTTTTCATCCTTTGATTTTCTTATTAAACTTCAGCATAGTGTTGACTATTATTAACCTGACACTGAAATATGTGAACTGTGTTCCACCCTCAATTCTGGTGTGAAATCATTATTTACATTTCTCTTAATATGTATGCATCAAGAAACTATTTTTCCTCAATACTCATTAAATGTATTGGGAACAACATTCTGACATTCAATGATTATGCTTCTGTAGCACAAAGTGGTGGCCACTCACAATATGGAGCTTCATACCTCTACCATGGGTGTGTGGACACTGCTCCATCTCTGGACTGGATTCTTTTCTCCAACCTGGTAGGTCTAGGTTCCCAGAGAATGGCCATGGCTACATTACTCACCTCTGATACCCATGTGTGATTCTAAAATTTTTAATTTTTGAGCGCCCACAAATGCACATTCATTTACACAAACCATCCACTCACAATAATGGCATTTTTTAGATCATAAACATAACCATTTATTTAGCAATAAGGCATTTTAAAATGACATCACAGACATTTGTATTAAAGCAAATGCAGAAATAATATAAAAATGATTTACACACATTATATGTCACACTCTCCAACCAATACTTTTGGAATCTGGTGGGGGGGGAGGGAGTGGGCACACATGAAAATCTGACAGGGAAGCATGTAATAGAGGAACATACTGTGGGAATTTATTGTGATTTGGGGATCCTGCCTTTGGGCTGAGATTAAAAAGCTTTAGGCTCTCAGGGGTTTTTTCTGTGGAAGAGGGGCTGGTACCCCTCACCCTCCACTTCAGCATAGATGAAAAGCCCTGTGGGTCTTGTAGGACACCAGGTAAGATGACTGGGGAAAAAAGCCCCAGCTCCCTCCACCCTGAGGGGATCTACCCTAGAGATCCCGGGTTTCTCCAGGCCAGCCTCTGGCATAGCCTGTGTGGAGGTCCCAGGCACACAGCAGGGGGCACGGGCCCCTCAAGCCCTGGGTGTGTTGTGCATGGGACACTCGAGCCCCCTGGCTGCACTAAGGCTTGGTGTGTGTGAGGGCACAGGGAGCCCAAGGTTTGAGGGGAAAGAAGGAAGATATATACTGGGGAGTTAGACAGTAGGGGAGGACTGACAGAGAGAGGTCACTGTAGGACTAAGAGAATGCAAGGAGGTTGGTGAGAGAAGGCTAGAGACACTGAGAGGTCGGTGAGAAGGGGATGCTAGAGACACTGAGGGGTCATACTAATGGAGTGGACAGACAGAAAGAAAGGTATGGAGAAAAGGGTTATTAAAAAAATTTTTTTTTTGGTGAGTTAGAGAAGGGAGGATGCTGGAAGACTAGCAGGACGCAAGGAGGTCAGTAAGAGAAGAAGCACTTGGGGGTTTGTCACAACAGTACCTAAAGGGGGTTTGCTAAGGAGACTGAGGCTCCATTAGTGAGAGAGAAGTTAAAGAGTGAAGGGGGCTTGGAGTTAGAAGAAAGGAACTGAGCAGTGAAAGTGAAGCACAGGAGCTGGAGTGAAGTAGAAAAAGAGTGAAAGTTGGAGACGACTTGGAGGCAAACTGGTCCAAGCGGCATACCCTCAGGCAAGAGGTGGCAACAGCCTTTATTATATTAAAAGCAGTCAGGTCTCCTATAACTTTGCATTTAATATCTCTTACATTTATTTTTATAAATAAACCCTGATTTGATTAGCTAGTTAAGAGGCTTCTTAATTGTTTGCTTATCAATTTGGGAGTGGAACAATGTGGAGAAATTTTTAAAGGGCCCTAACAGATTGGCTTAGGAAATTAATAGCAGTCAGATAGCCAGCCAGTCAAAAGTCCCCAGATTAGGTACCCCAGCTAGATTAGGCCCGCAAGTTAGTTAAAATATTCTTACAATACTTATGTTCAGGTTAACTCTGAATTCTGAACTGCAGTCTTTGATATCAGTAAGCCATTCACAAACATTTATACCCAATGAAGATGATTCTTTGCTAACTGCTTTCCTATTGATTCTTACCACTGTCCAACTGTGCAAATCTATTCTTTAAAAAAAAAAAAGAAAACATTGACAATCTCTTTCAATTTAGAATCACCCCTAAATGAGTTCTGGAAGGGGATATACTCTTAAATTAGCTAGCAGTTCCTTTTAAGTTAGAGAACTTCACAGTTCATTGTAGATTCTCTCTTTGGGTAATATATTCAAAACTAGACAGCTTTTAATTCATCAGGATACTGTATTATCCTTGGTTTGTAGCAAACAGGTTTCATAGAAAAACAACTCAACTTCATATCCTGAGCAAGACAGATAAGTCTAATCAGTTCTTCACTCACTAGAATATTGTGTTGTCAAGTCAGATTACAACATTTTTTCCTATACAGGGGATTCTTAAGTTAGTGTCTATGAACTTTTTTATATTTTGATAAATGTATTTCGATATAATTTGCTTCTATTATAATCCTGTATTTTATTTTATGTAGAGAAAATATTATTCTTTTCTAACCTCTAGTCTTGCATCTCCAATTAACTGCCTATTAGACATCTCATATCCAAGACATCATTAGGCATATTATATTCAACATATCCAATATTGAAATCAATATTTTTATCATAAAAGTATTTTATTATTTTCTAGTTACATGTAGAGATAGTTTTCAACATTTGTATTTAAGAATTCTAGTTCCAAATGGAAAAGGAGATAAAAAAGCTGACTGAAAATTATTGCCTAAGAACTAAGATTGAAGAAATGGAAGCTAGTGACTTTATGAGAAACCAGAACACAGTAAAGCAAATCCAAATGAAGAAAAAAAAATACAGGGCAATATGAAATATCTCCTTGAAAAAAAAAAACTGATCTAGAAAATAGATCCAGAAGAGATAATTTGAAAATCATTGGACTACCTGAAAACCATGACCAAAATAAGAGTTTAGACAGTATCTTCCAAGAGATTGCCAGGGGGAATTGCCCTGATATTCTAGAAGCAGAAGGCAAAATAGAAACTGAAAGAATCCATAGATCACCTCCTGAAAGAGATCACAAAAGGAAAATTTCCAAGAATATTCTAGCCAAATTCCAGAACTCCAAGGTCAAGGAGAAAATATTGCAAGCAGCTAGCAAAAAGGAATTCAATTACTTTGGAGCTCCAATAAGGATAAAGCAAGATCTCGCAGCTTCTACATTAAAGGCCTGGAGGGTATGGACTATGATATTCCAGAGGGCAAAGGAACTGGGACTACAGCCAAGAATCACATACCCAGCAAAACTGATTATAATCTTTCAGAGGAAAAAAATGGGACTTCAATGAAAAAGTGAACTTTCAGGCATTTGTGATGAAAAGACCTGAACTGAATAGAAAATTTTTCTTTCAAATACAAGACCCTGGAGAAGCATAAAAAAGTTAAGAGGAAAAAGACTTCATGAGGAATATTAAAAGATCAAACTGTTTACATTCCTGTGTGGGAAGATAATACTTCAAACTCATAAGAACTTTCTCAGTAATGAATTCACAAAAGACACAGGTCTGAATTGAATATGAAGGGATTATATCTGTAAAGCATTTATGTTTTGTTCTTTATGGAGCAAACAGGGTGGAGTGTCTTATGTCTGGGGCTGGATTTGGGCTTGGGCCCTCCTTGGTCCAGGGCTGGTGCTTTGTCCGCGGTGCCACCTAGTTAACCCATGATGACGTGTTTAAAGTATGGTTGAGGGGTAGGAGGAATAGATTGGGGGAGGGGGAAGGGGAGAAATGGTCTGGGGAGAGGTAGTTCACATGAAAGAACAAGAAAAAAGCTTGTGGAGGGGAGGGGAAGAGGGGCAAGGAGTGGGGCAGTGAGTAAACCTTAATATCCTCAGAATTGGCTCAAAGAGGGAATAACATACATACCCCAGTGGGTATAGTAATATATTTTTGCCCTGATGGAAAGTGGGAGGGAAGGAAGGGAAGGGGGGGTGGGGAAGAGGGGAGAAGAGGGAAGGGCAGATTGGGGGAGAGAGCAGTAAAAAGCAAAACACTTTCGAGGAAGATGAAGATGTTCTGCATAACTGCACAAGTATGACATATTGAATTGCTTTATTTCATAGGGAGGGTTGAGAAGGAGGGAGGAAGAAAAATTTAGAACACAGAATTAGCTCAAAGACCTTAATTTCATCAGAGTGGGCTCAAGGAGGGAATAACATTCACACCCAATTGGGAGGAGTAATCTATTTAACCCTATAGGAAAGTAGGAGGGGAAGAGGATAACGAGGGAAGGGTGAAAAAAGGGAGTGTAGAGTGGGGGAGGGAAGAGTCAGAAGTAAAACTTTTGAGGAGAAATAGGGTAAAAGAAGATAGAAAATAGAGTTAATATCATGGGAAGGGAATAGGATGGAGGGAAATAGTTATGATGATTGATTATAGTGGCAACACATATGGTACATTCTTTGCTGGGCTATTATGAAGAAAATTCTTTGTCAGTTTTAAGATACTATATACAGGTTATGATGAACAGGATACTATCAGAAAAACCTGGAAAAAGACCTACATGAACTGAAGCGAGTGAAATGTACTGTATACAAAATTACAGCAAAAGTGTAAGATGATCTGCTGGGAAGCATGTGGGTATTTTCAGCAAGTGAGTGACCCAATATAACCCTGAAGGAGTTATGAAAATTGCAACCCATCTACAGAGAAAGAACTGATGGTATCTGAAAACATAGAAAGGCATTTAAAATTTTTTTTCTTTGACAATTCCTTAATCTGAAGTTTTGTTTTTAACTGTTTTCTCTTATAACCTATCTAATGTGGTAATGTTTTCCATGACTACTCATGTAGAACTTAGTTTGAATTGCTTGAGTTCTTGTGGGTGAGGGTTGGGAAGGGAGGGAGGAACAGAAGTTGGAACACAAAGTTTTAAAAATTGATGTCACAATTTGATTTTACATATATTTTGGAAAACAATAAAAGGATTTTATAAAGAAAAAAGAGACAAGATGAAGCAAAACATATTCCTAATTTAATGCTACAAATATGCTCAGTGATTGATGATTTGTTAAAAAATGTTGGAATAAATGAAGCAATTTACACTGTGATGAGCATTGAAGGTTATTTAAAGACTTTCTGCCTGTATATAAATTCTCAACGTTGTATGGTTATGTAACTTTTGTTTTTTGTTTTTTGTTTTTTGTTTTTTGTTGTTTTTTTTTGCAGGGCAATGGGGGTTAAGTGACTTGCCCAGGGTCACACAGCTAGTAAGTGTCAAGTGTCTGAGGCCGGATTTGAACTCAGGTACTCCTGAATCCAGGGCTGGTGTTTTATCCACTGCGCCACCTAGCCGCCCCCATGTAACTTTTTCCTAACATTTGAGAACAAAAAACAGATACTAGGAAACCACAAAGATGGTGATGTCAGTCATAAAATAAACACTGACCATTATGATCGTTATTAAAAAAATTAGAGTATAATGAATACTAGACATTAGTCCTAAATGAAAATTAATGCCTTCCCTCTAACTCCTTTATTCCTATGGGAATTTGTATTTATCAGGAAATTCTGAGTATATTTCCTTTGACCAAATACTTCTGTACTATGAGAAGAAGAGGATATATTTTTTGATCAATATGATTCAAAACCCGAGATGGGAATTTTGTTTGTCTTTTTAGAGTGTGATTTTGGATAAGTTACATTTCTCTGGGCCTCAGTTTTCCCTTCTTAAAAGTGAATAGAAAAAATCATTCCTAAAATACAGATCTGAAGCTCCATAGGTTTTTAATCCTACTGATTTTCTGTAAAAGTATTTCCAAGACTAACTTCTGGCTTGTGGTTAGGTTACTGAGATGTAAGTCAAATTCCTGATTTATGTAGATGACACTATTAGTCTCTCAGTCTTCCAGGTTTAAAACCTAGCTGCCATCATTGACGTTTGCTTCTTCCTTCCCATATCAGATCAGCTGCCAAAACACATTGATTTGGAGGTAGATGCAAACATCTCTCATTCCCATCCCCTTTCCCATACTCTTATTTCATAGATTTAGAGGTACAAGGGACCTCAGATGTCAGATAATCCATGTCTGTTCTCAGATATGGAAATTGACAATCAGAAAGTTTAAGAGATGTGCCCAAGTTAACAAAGTCTCCAAGTCGTAGAGTCAGGTTTGAATCCATATTCTCAGATTCCAAATATAGTTTTCTTTCTATTCTACAATATTGTTTATGCCATTGTAGTCCAGGTCTTCATCACCTCTTGCTTA
Organism: Dromiciops gliroides; assembly: GCF_019393635.1. NCBI lineage: Eukaryota > Metazoa > Chordata > Mammalia > Microbiotheria > Microbiotheriidae > Dromiciops > Dromiciops gliroides. The sequence continues at coordinate 118,121,485 of NC_057866.1, read as the reverse complement.
GACTTTAATAAAAGAACTTTTAAAATAGTCTCACTGTCTCTAGTTTGTCACCTTTCCAATATATCCTTCAGGGACAACCAAAGGAATCTATTTATAGCATATGTCTATTCATGTTCTTTCTTTAAAATGCCTTTAGTGGTATCCTATTGAGTCTAGGATAAGAAATATGCTCATTACTTGGCAGTTAATACCTTTAATAATCTGACTTCTAGCTACCATTCCACTTTTACTTCATATTGCTCTTTTGCTCGTATTCACTTTCAAAATCCCCAAAGTGGACTACTAGATGTATTCCACCTCTGTGCATTTGTATATGTTGATTCCTATTCCTAAAAATCACTCTGTCCATATTTTTTGTCTTTTAGAACCCCTTTTCTTAAAGGATTAGGTCAGGGGCTATCTTTCATCCATACACATTTTTTTTTTAGTGAGGCAATTGGGGTTAAGTGACTTGCCCAGGGTCACACAGCTAGTAAGTGTAAAGTGTCTGAGGCTGGATTTGAACTCAGGTACTCCTTACTCCAGGGCCAGTGCTCTATCCACTGTGCCTCTTAGCTGCCCCCACAATCTTCTTTATTCCCTAATCCTGATAGCTGATTTATTTTTCTTCTCAAATTTTCCTAGAACACTTGAATCTCTTCTTTGTCTCTATCACACCATCTTTTGTTCACTAATATTTGCATTCCTCCAGTAAGAGGTAAGCTTCTTGAGGGCAAAGAGCATGTTATTTTTAATTTTTATATTCCTAGTGCCCAGCTCTTTGCCTCAGCCCTGGCCACTAAATAAATATTTACTTCCAAATTTCATGTGATCAGGTCACAACATGTGTTGTGCTTATTAAGCTTGCTTAAACATTGACTGCAGTTATTAGGCAAACAGCCCTATTTCTAAATTCTAATGTAAAATTATTACCTTATCATCAGATTAGGGAAAAAAATGGAATACCTATTGGAGTTCTTAGACCTTTAGAGCTAGAAAGAACTTTGGAAGTCATATAATACATTATGACCCTTGTCATTTTTCATATGATTAAACTGAACTGTGGTGAAGTTAGACGGGTTAACCAAGGTCAATCAACTAGTTAATTGCAGAGTTGGGACAGAAATCCGGGCCTGGTGATGACCAGGCCAGTCCATATTCTCCTACATTCTAACTCCCAAGGTCTGTGTCAACTGCCACTAGTCTCCAGCAACCCTTTGATCTTGATGAAAATGAGACAAAAAAATTCTTGCCTCTTGTTAAGTAGAAGCTTTAAATTTTAACCCTAAATAACATTTTCATGCTTGCACAAGGATATGTGAACTGAATAGCCCCATCTGAAACAATGACCTTGTTAAGTCCTTTATGAATATCAGTAGAAATTTCCAACTCAGTTTCATTTTCTATATTTAGAGACTTTAATAGCTTTCAAGGTTACTATAAGAAAATACTGCTGGCAGTTATTCTTTTTACCCCATGTGTGGTTTTAAAATTCATTCTGAAATAGAGAAAACAAATTATGGAAAGGGTTCAGTCCACTGTTCCTTAATTAAACAATATTTATACATTTTAAAAGAATCTTGGATAATAAATATGGTATGATTATTTTCTTAAAATTTTTATATTTCCTTTCAATTTTTTGATCCCAATGAATAATTATTTTTATGAGAGGTGCATAACATTGTATAGAATGGTTATTTTAATGGCTATTTTAATGAACATAACTTTGTAAGAATTTTCTCTTTCCATATATGAAAAAATTATTCTCTTCAGCTAGAAAAAGACATGCTTTTGTTTTGTTTTGTTTTGGTTTTTTTGTTTGTTTTTGTTGTGGCAGTTGGTGTTAAGTGACTTGCCCAGGGTCACACAGCTAGTAAGAAGACATGGGTTTTGATAGAGTTTTTCAAAAATTATTTTCCCCCAATTAGGTTAATGTGCTTCTGTAGAGTCATCTATACTCTCTTACCAATTGTTGCTGTTGTTGTCTGTCCTTCATTCTCAAAAAGGACCATGAGGGATGTCATGACATGCTGAATTTAATTTAAGTGAATAAATGCTGTGTAAAGTCACCAGCCCACTCTTTCCTCCAGAGCTATCTGGGTCCAGTGGCAAGATATGTAATCAGGATGACTGGAGATGACCCTGTGTGTTTAAGGAAATTAGACTTAAGTGACTTGCCCAGGGTCACACAGCTTGTAAGTATCTGAGGTGAGATTTCAATTCAGGTTCTCTTAACTTCAGAACCAGTGCTCTATCCACTATGCCACCTAACTGCTCCTCTCTTACCAGTACTTCTTGTGGCCAGTGACAAGAATTTGTGAAATAGCCTGGGTCTGGGCTCAGTCTATGACCCCAGGGGATTTGAGATAACTGACTCACATGAAAACTGGACCCCTTACCTTAGCCTCAATACCATTCACTGTTTTCCAATCTTATACTGTCTAACAACAGTATAAGCCAAGCTGTTGGTTCAGTCACTCTTTTATTGGGATAATTTTTATTACAGGGAAGCAGTTCTTTTTATTCACAGTTAAGGAATAACTAAATGAATAAGGAATACCTAGAAATGGTACTAGAACAAGAAAGATGATATATAGCATAAATGTTGGATTCATAGTGGTAAGTTAGGGAGAGTAGACATGCTATAAAGAAACCATTTATTTTTGTCTTTTTGAAAATTGATATATTTTAATGTCATTAAAACATTTAATTCTATGACAAATGACAGAGGCCCTCAAAAAAGGGTTATATTTCTCAGGAGCCAAGCTGTAAGAATTATCAGGTAATGACTATGTTGATGCAAATTTGTCAGTAAAGGACTAGAAGCTAGATATACAATCCATGAAGTAGGACTAGAGGAGGGAGTGTGGAAAAAGTTAGATAAGGAATTTTAAATTACCATTCTAATTGGGGAAAATGAACTTGTAATTTCTAGGAAAAGTAATGAAGCAATTTGTAGAATCAAACTCAAGTTGATGGTATTTAAAAAAGGATATAAATTGAATATTATTATTGACTCAGCATGACATAGTGGATGTAGGTTCTTCTTCAAGGAAGAAGCTGTGTTCTAGTTCTGTGTCTGACTCATACTAGGCATATACCAATGGATGTCAATTAACCTCTTAGTATCCCCATGTAACTCAAGTTTTATCAGTGGAGAGAATTCCATCTTAGGGATTTCCTACACTGATGAAACTATACTACCTGGAAAAAGGGGGCAAAAGGGATATTCGTGTCCCGTAATATTTGTTCTATCAACACTGTATGTTCCTATGGGATATGTGCCATTGGGAACCAAGTTGAATGTTACCTCTATAGTACAAAAGCTTTCATTTTTACCTTTGGATTCCCATGCTACCACAATGTATTCATGGTTGTGGGCATGATATTTGTTGAATTGATTAACTAAAGGATTTTATTCTTCTCTCATTTGTGGATCACTTTCTACTGCCTCACAGTGATTTCCAGAACAATCAGCTCTGTACATCCTTTCCTTCTCTCAGTCTCTTTGTATTTCCTTTCCTAGACGTTTCTATTAAAATTGGACTCCATGAATATGAGAGAGGGCTAGAAGGTGGACTCGCTTTGGCTGCCTATCTCAGAAACAAATTCATTAAGTTAATTTGAAACCTGAATTAACATCAAAGTGCTCTCAATGACTGACCTCTTCTCCATTAGCTTAGTCCCTTTTGCAGACTTTAGTTGAAATTTAGTTTTAATGCACCAATTTTGAAAGTAAATACAAGCTTCCATAACTTTTATCTCATGTGAGGCACAGCTTTATTAATTCCATTCAATTTGACAAACATTTATTGAAGACTCACTAATAGTTGAAAGACATTCTGGTAGGTTCTGGGGACAAAAGCTGAAGCAAAACACATTTCTTCAGGGATTTTATGTTTTCCTGGGGCTGGAGAGTAGGCAATAAGAAGTCAGAGGTTCATAAATAACTATCACAGAGGCTATGATATGATCCTTACAAATGAGAGACCCATACAACATGTTGTATCATAGTAGTTTTACAAAATAATATTTTCTTCATGCTAATTTAAGTTGTGCCCAGCTGTGACCTTAAAGCTCTGCACACATCTTGCGTTCAATGTATTCTCAAGACTTAAACAATGAACTCTATATTCAGGAAAATGGGCAAACAGGAAAATAAATTTTATCCAATCCAAATTTTAGAACTCACAGCCTTTGCATTGTCTCTCCTCTAGGAACAGGTTGCTCTGCTTCCCCCTGTTTGATGGTTGGAAGCTCTGTTCTCTTGATTAAGTTCAGTGTAGGAATCATCACATTACAGATCTTTTCCTTCCCTCATATGTTAGTGCTTTCTGCTGACAATTAATTTCTGTGTGTGTGTGTATATCTATCTATCTATATAAATGTCTGTCTGTCTGTCTATCTATCTATCTATCTATCTATCTATCTATCTATCTATCTATCTATCTATCTATCTATCTATCTATCTATCTATATTGTGGGGCAATCAGGGTTAAGTGACTTGCCCAGGGTCATACAGCTAGTAAGTGTCAAGTGTCTGAGGTCGGATTTGAACTCAAGTCCTCCTGAATCCAGGGCTGGTGCTTTATCCACTGTACCACCTAGCTGTCCCCTGTATTTTTTTTTACTTATTTATACATATGTTAGGTTACTCCAATTAACTATAAATAGATTAAGCACAGATTATTTTCTTTTTCATTTTCTTTACTTTTTTCCCCTTGCCTTACAAAGAATAAGTTGAGAGTGGTGAGAAAAGCCAAGGATGCTCATCTTACAAAATATATGTTGTAAAAAAAGAGGGCTATGAGAGAAGATATGGATAGGACTCTAATTGGGGTGACATATGAGACAATATATGAGCAAAAATAGAGCTCCCAAGGACAATTTCCTTCATAAAGGAAATGACGATAAAAATGACTAATGGAATTGATATCCAAGATATGTAAGAAAGCACCAAACATTTCTTATGAATTCATATCACCTGGAATAGGTGAACTACAATTTTGGGTAGGGAAAGAATTAGTGTATAAGATTGTTGAGCCATTGCTAGTGAACTTTAAAGTAAAACATATACTACTACTACTACTACTACTACTACTACTGCAGCTGCTGCTGTTGCTATTACTGCTACTACCACCACCTCTATCACTGCTACCACTCCTCCTATTCTTACTAATGATGATGATGTTTATGATAGCTAGAATTTATGTAACACAAATAATATTTCATTCGATCATAGGAAACAGGACAGATACCACGATATGCTAGAACAGAAACTCTTGTCCTAATATTTTGAAAGGGAAGAAAATTAAAAACAATATCTACAGACCATTAAGTTTGAATTTGATCCCTGAGTAAATTCTGGAACAGATCACTAAAGTGCTAGTTATTAAACATCTAGAAAATGAAATATTTATTAAAAAAGAACTAGCATTGCTTTATCCAAACAGGTTGGCCAGGTTAAACATCGTTTGACAAGGTTAAACAACTGGTAAATGAAGAGCAATATATAGATATCATTTACCCACATTTTAGTGAAGTATTTCACCCTATTCACAAAGAGAAGGGGGGGAGAGATAGACAAGACTACTATGATGAAGTGGATTTAAAACTAGATCTCAATGACCATAATTGATCGATGTTAGCCTGGCAGGAGATTCCCTAGTGATATACTTCAGAGATCTGTATTTGAACTTATATTGTTTAACATTTTTATTAGTGATGTGATATTTAAAATCTATATTGTGTGATCACCTTAAATTAGAAGCTTTAGCACCAGTCTTTGGGCATTAAACATTTATTAAAGCATACAGGTATTAACATGGAGTTCAAAAAGTTAAGAAAAGGCCTATCTCGCATAGAGTTCCAGCCTGGTTGCGTTCTTTCTCAAGTCCTCCTCCAGGAGCCTGCTTTAATCAAGAACTCCCCAGCAAGCTGATTGTGGAAGCTTTTTATAGGTCTGGAAAAGAGGCAGTCCTTACACACTGCTTTAAGCTGATTGGTTGGCATCATCTAAATCCACTGGTTTTGAAGATGTTCTCAAGTTGAGTTCACAGTCTAGCTTCTGAGAACAATACCTTCTTAAGGGCTAGCCAAGTGTGATTACAATCCAATTAATTTGTAGTAGGCTAATCAGCAGTCAATCACTCTCACTTGATTCAATCAGTCTAGATTAATCTCCAGGTGGGTCTTTGAGTATCTGCGAAATCCCATTATTTCATCACAGTGACTTGGATAAAACCATAAATATCACACTTATCAAATTGGCAGATGAAATTAATGTTGGGAAACATTGCTCATGTACTGGGTAACAGGGCCAGAATCTAAAAAAAGGTCTTGACAGTTTTGAGGATTATGTTGAATGTAATAAGATGTACTCCAATAGGAATAAATGTGAAATATGCTACTTGCATAAAAAATTCACAATTACATGTTAGGAGAAACAGTTAATCAGCAGTTTGTCTGAGATACATCTGGGGATTTTGAAAGGACTATAAGATTAACGAGGTAGAGGGGTAAAATGACAGTAAAAAACAACCACCTAAAGATGTGATGCTCTTTTCTTTTTTCTTTTTTTTTTTTTTTTAGTGAGGCAATTGGGGTTAAGTGGCTTGCCTAGGGTCACACAGCTAGTTAAGTATTAAGTGTCAGAGGCCAGATTTGAATTCAGGTACTCCTGACTCCAGGGCCGGTGCTCTATCCACTGAGCCATCTAGCTGCCCCCTGTGATGCTCTTTTTATACTTTGCCTTAGACAAAACACCATTGGTTTATTGTATTTAATTCTGGAGAGTACATTTTAAAAGGACGTTAATGAGCTGGGGAAATAATAATTAGGTAACCACAGTAGTCAAGGGAATTTGAAAAAAAGTTTTAAATGGTCATTTTTAATCTGGAGGGAAAAAAACAACTGTGGTTGAGGATATTATATAACTAATGTCAACCATTTAAATAGTTGTTATTTGGAAGATGGATTAGATTTCTTTTCTTTGGCTCTAGACGGTACAACCTTACATAATGGTTGGGAATTTCAAAAAGGCAAATTTATGCTTGATGAATAAAAAAAACCTCACTGCCCCAGAAAATTATACTTGTTCAAAAGTAAAATGGATTGTCTTGGGAGGTATTGGGTTAACTTTCCTGAATGATCACCAAGCAGAAGCTGAATGACCACTTACAGGCCCAGTTATACTACAGATTACTTTTTTTTGTTATGTCTTAGATTAGAAGATTGAGGAGGTCTCTTTCAACTCAAATTCTGTGTGATCTCAGTGACAGCATTTGATCCATTTATATTTTATTTGTCTCTGCTTACCATGGAATGGAAATCATTAAGAGTAAACAACTGGTTAAAGACTATTCAATTGTAGGGAAAAGGAAGAGTAATGCAAAACTTTGACTCATAAACTCTATAATCATCCCATATGTATTACATATATATGTTATATATATAAAATATACACACAGTTTATATATACACACACAAATTATATAATTATATACATATAGCTTATGTATACATATAAATTTTATGTACATACACATAAATACACATGCATATATACAAATACTTCTGGATGTATATAACTTGAGCATAAAAGGTAATAAAGTTATTTCTTTTTATTTCTGACTTGTAAGACCATAAACTCCATGAAAACAGGATACATGACATATTCTTTTTATTGCCCATAGTGTCTAGCACAGTTCACTGCATTCATGCAATCAAAGTTTTGCATTACTCTTCCTTTTCCCTACAATTGAATAGTCTTTGACCAGTTGTTTACTCTTAATGATTTCCATTCCATACAATAAATATTTGGTAAATGAATCTTGATTTCCTCCTACAAATTGGCCATTTTCCATTTTGGTCCCTAAGGAGAAGGGTAGAGACAGAGAGAAGGGGGAAGGCCAAATGTGTTAAGACCCAGAAAACTCATCTCTTGATGTTCCCCTCCTTAAATAATGAGCACAACAATTTAAAAAAATATGGCATGATTTTCATGACACTTCACTAAGTTAAACATATCTGACTTTAAATATCATTCATCCATTTCCTCTCCCATTATTTCACATATAAGTGTTTGCAGAGATTTTTAAGTGTTAAAAAGATGCTGTCTTTTCAGTGCCATTTATTATATTTTTCCAACCTTATCTCTCAAAGGAATGACATATTCTTAAGCCTAGCTTTTTTTTTCTTTTGAGTATTCTCTGCATCACAGTGATAAGCATAATCATATGCATCAAATTCCTGTCCAGAAATCGACATGTCAGTAGTTCAAAAGAGCACTGCAGCAGAAAAAGATTCATGGGAAATATGAGTGATTCCAGCATAAGCTGACAAAAGTCTGTCTGATGTTAACAAGGTCTTCTGTCAGCCACACTGGATTCATTTGAATGAATTATTTGCTTTATTTAGAACAATGATCCATACGTAGTAAATAATCATTGACTTCTGGGATCTCTGAAGTAGAATATTATCATTAGATAAGGCCAGTTTGATTAGCAAATTAGAGATTTGTAGGGGTTAGCTAGGTGTCGCAGTGGATAGAGCACTGGCCCTGGAGTCAGGAGTACCTGAGTTCAAATCCGGCCTCAGACACTTAACACTTACTAGCTGTGTGACCCTGGGCAAGTTACTTAACCCCGATTGCCTCACTTAAAAAAAAAAAAAAGAGAGAGAGAGAGATGTGTAGAAGTGATTTCTGTCCACATTTTCCCATGCCTTTTTTTCTTGATATTAACCATGAGTTTTGGTTTTAAAAAGTCATTTGAAATATAAAGGAATGATTTTATTCTTACTTTTTATAGGCTGCTTTTACAGGCAAAGTGAGTTAAGGACATCTTCTAGGTAATTTTAATTATTATTCTATTATTCATTATTTAAATTTTGTTTTTAAGTCCACTCAGTGAGGATATGTAGTACCACGGTCCTAGGGAATATGGGGAATAGTGTTCCTGAGCTGAGGATGCCATTTTTTCAGGTTATTTAGGTTGACCTTTTACATTGCTTGCATTTTGTTTATAATTAATCATGGAGCTCCTTCAGTTTTGCTAAATAGAGAGCTAAATGGCATGGATGCAACTCCTGGATATGACATCAGCTTAACTTTTGTTTCTGCCATTGTTGTTAACCAGACCTGTGATTTTATTGGTATAGGGAGCTTCCAGGGAGGTGCTTACTTTACTTATACAGATCAACTTTCTCTATATTTAATTCTTAGAGAGTTAGCATGACCCAATGAGAAGTTAAGTAACTTAATTAGATAATAAAGCCAGTATATCTTCAAGGTGTGACTTGAACCCATCTTCCTAACTCTGAGTTCAGTTCTCTATTATACAACAGTGTCTCCCTGACCTCAATTTCTTAGTGAATATAGAAAATTTTTCTTATCTAGAAGTCCTATTTGTTGGGTGATAAGCAAGACCTCATTCCCAAAATCAGACTGAAGATTTCATATAAACAGACAACTTTGTTTCACAGAGCATCACTACAAGGCCAGATAATATTTACACATCAGTTAGCTGATATTCATTCCTCCGTTTTATATGATAAACCCAAATATCCAAGCTTTTGGAAAAACAACTCATTGTTTAAAAAAAGTGCTGGTAAAATTGGAAAACAGTATGGCAGAAACTAGTTATAGACCAACATCTCACACTGTATACTAAAATAAGCTCAAAATGGGTACATGATTTACACACAAAGAATGATACCATAAGAAAATTATTAGTGTGGAATTTTCTGTCAGATTTATGGACAGGGGAAGAATTTATGACCAAAAAAGATATAGAGAATAAAATTAAATGTAAAATAGATCATTTTGATTATATAAAAATAAATGGTTTTTGCAAAAACAAAATTAATGTAACCAAGATTACAAGGGAAGTAGAAAACTGGGAAAGAATTTTTGAAACAAATATCTCTGATAAAGGCCTCATATCTCAAATATATAAAAAACAGCATCAAATTTATAAACATACAAGTAATTTCCCAATTGATAAATGGTCAAAAGATTTGAACAGTCAGTTTTTAGACAAAGAAATAAAAGCTATCTATAATCATATGAAAAAATGCTCTAGATCATCATTGATCAGAGAAATGCAAATTAAAACAACTCTGAGATGTCACTTCACACTTATCAGAGTGGCAAATATAACAAAAATGGAAAATATTGGATGTTGGAGGAGATATGGGAAAGCTGGGTCACTAATCCATTGTTGGTGGAATTGTGAAAAGAGCCAACTATTCTGGAGAGCAATTTGGAACTATGCCCAAAGGGCTATAGAATTGTGCATACCCTTTGATCCAGTAAATACCACTGATAGGTTTATATCCCAAAGATATCCCCCAAAAAGACATTTCTACAAAAATATTTATAGCAGCTCTTTTTGTGGTGGCTAAGAATTGGAAATCAATGGAATGCCCATCAATTGGGGAATGGCTAAACAAACTGTGGTATATGATGGTGATGGAATATTATTTTGCTATAAGAAATGACAAGCAGGAAGACTTTAGAAAAGCTTGGAAAGACAAGTGTGGAATTATGTATTGGGAAGTGAGCAGGGCCAAGAGAACTGTGTACACAGAGACAGCAATATTGTTTGATGAAGAACTCTGGTTATCTTAACTATTCTAAACAATACAATGATCCAATACAATCTGAAAGACTATTGCTGAAACATACTATCCACCTCCAAAGAAAGAACTGATATTGATGGAACAGACTGAAACATGCTATTTCTCACATTCTTACTTTTTTATGGTTTTAGTTTGCTTGTACAGGATGACAAATATGGTGATGTTTTACATGATATATATGTGTATATATATATATATATATATATGTGTGTGTGTGTGTGTGTGTGTGTGTATACATATACATACGTACACACACACACACACACACAGCCCATATCAGATTGTTTGCTGCCTCAGGGAAGGGGGACAGGAGGGATTATTCTCTAATACTATTCTAAAGTATTATGGAAATGTTTGTTTCATTTAAGTTCAGAATAAAATAAATACTTAAAAATAGAATAAAATGTATTAATTATCAATTATGTGCAAGGTACCATGTTAGTTGCTGTCAGGGATATAATCATAAGAAATGCATGAATAAGATAGAAAAGCACAAGGTATTTTTAAGGAAGAGCAATTGTAGCTGAACTATAGAGCATTTATATGATAGTAAAAAGATAAGGCTAACAGTGTTGAACAAGATGATTGTGAGTCTTCAGTGCTATGTGAATGAACTGGATTGATACTTTTGTACTTTGATGAATCTCTGATCTTATTGGGGTGAATAATTGCTCTAACAGCACAGTTCACAATCTATCCATACCTTCAATCAACTAACCAACCAACCAACATGCATCTCTTTTGCCAGACACTGAGTAGATATAAGGACATAGAATCTCAGCTTTCAAGTAGGAGGTGTGAGATTTAAAATTGGATATTAGATCATAAATCTCCCCTCTTTAACCTTTCCCTTAATTTATCTCCCAGACTAGTAAATGGAAGAAGCTTCTGGTTTTCTAGTTAGAGCTTTATTGTGTAGTAGTTACCAGGTGATGTTGATTAGAGGGATAGGAAAGTAGAAATACAAAACAAATAGTCTTAAGTCTAAGCTTAGTCTATATTCCATATAAAACTCACCAAAAGCCCAAAGCCACCTTTGGGGAGAGAGAGAGAGACCGAGTCAGGTGCGTGCTGCTAACCTCAAGCCGGGCCAAGTTGAACTCCAGTCAGCGTCTGTCTGTGCAGCACAGTCAGGGGACCAGCGGAGCAGGAAAAAAGGCCCCACTTCCGTTCTCTCCTTGCCTTTTAAGCTCACACCCTGGAAGTCGAGTGCTTAGCAGGCAGACTGGCGTGCGTAGCAGGCAGACTGGCGTGTGTAGCTCATGCTGTTGGTCTCCTCCCCAAAAGGGTGGTCCTTCAAAAACTGGCATCTCTCCATTATCGCTAACCGACTGTTAAAACTTTTTACCACAGAAGGAAGCTAGTCTAACCTGAACAAGAATCCTCTCTATTTCATCCAGATCCAAGAAGTGGCCTTTGTTGGAAGATCTTCAGAGAGGAGGAATCTTCAGCCTCACAGGGATTCTGCCAATCTCCATTTGGATTGCTCTTACTCTACTTTTAGAAGTATTCTTTCCTTATCCTGAAGTTAAATTTGACTCTCTGCTTCTTTCATCCATTGATCCTAATTCTTATCTCTAGAGCCAAGTGGAATGACCTTTTTCCCCCTCTCATATGGGGCAGTCCTTCAATAATTGAAGGTAGTCATGTTGCTGCTAAGTCTTCTTTTCTCTAGGTGAAAGCACCCCAGTTCCTTCCACCAGTTTTTATATGACATCATATTGAGGGTTTGTATCCTCCTGTGCTCCAGCTTCTGGATATTCTTCATATCAACATCCATTTTTGAAGGCATTGGTCATAATGTAATGTAGTACTCCATATTTGTGTTCTGAACAGGGAGGAGGGTAACAAGACCATCACCTCTTTAATTATAGGCATCTTTTCTAAATAGAACATAGTCACCTTAACTATTTTGGCTACTCTATCACACACTTGACTCATATTGAACTGGTAGCCCACTAAAACCTCTAGATTCCCCCCCCCATTTTAATTGCCATCTTGCTATACCTTCCCCACCTCATATTTGACTTTTTTTAATCTTAAATATAAAACTTTAGCTTTATCCCTGTTCAATTACTTGTTGAATTTGACTTGAAGTTCTTGCCTGTCAAAATATTTATTGGGTCCTAACGGTGTCATCCAATAGCTTAGCTATTCCTTTTATGTTTTTAGGATCAGGAATTGGATGAACATGTTATCTATACCTTTATCTAAGCCACTGATTATAGTTTAAAGCAGTAAAAATGAAAATTAAAGAGAACAGATTAATTTCAAGAAATCCAAGAACAATGAGGAATGACTCATGGGTGAGATATAGGATTTCCAAGTTCTAGAAGCCCTGTGACCTCTAGAGAAAACAGTGAAAATGGTTGTAAGGTCTGGATGATCTGAAATATATGGAAAAAAATATTTGGGATTAGATTAGGAAGTGTCTTTTTCATTTTTCAAAGGCCTAAAGCATATTGGGATACACAATATGTCATTTCCTCACTTTGGGAAGTTCTTGGTGAGTAAATTACTCTTCCAAATACAGACTGACATCTTCTCTGCACCTCAGAGTCTTAGGGACACATAGTAAAAGTAAGAATCTTTATTCTTCAGTGACTACCAGCAACAATCCTTAGAAAATCTAAGGAAGGGTTTGGTTTGTTTGTGGTAAAGGAGAAGTTAGAAATCTGTATCCCTTCCTTAAAGAGAGCTTAGTAAAGGAGACAAGATGAAGGAATGGTTTTTATAGGAGGCACTGTGGCATAGGGGATGAGAGGTGGTGGAGAGGGAACAAACATTTATTAAGTACCTACTATGTTCCAGAACTTTATAAATATTATCTCATTTGCCCCTCACAACATCCCTGTATGGTAAGTGCATATTGGAAAAAAATCAATTTCGTGAAATTTATTGCAATTAACTATGTAGAAAACATATGTACTGAAAATTCAAAGTTGAGAAATGATGCTTTCCCTGACCTATGTAGTTTGCACATTACTGGGGGATAAGGGGAAGGAATACAATATGTACATGGACAAGTATAACACAAAACATAATATGAAGATGGGCAAAGGAAGGGTCAAAGATTAGATATAGTGCTCTAAGAACACTTGAGTGGGTAGGGAATATTTCTAGTTAGAGGAATAATAAATTAGAACTTCATGAATTAGAAGTCAGGGTTCCAATGTTTGAGGACAGACTCAATCACATTATAAATATGTCACTGTGGTCAGTTCAACCTGTGTTCTTTATTTAGGTTTCTTATCTATAAAAATGAGTATAATAATATTTGCACTAAATATTTGCCATGGTTGTGATAAAAGTACTTTATAGGCTCTAAACCCCCATAAGAACATGGTAAATAGTTATTAACATTTCCAAGGGGATAGAAATGGATTGAGTCCTGGGAACTGACTTTGGAGGAAAGGGGGATGCAGAGAAGCATCTTGGGAATTAATTAACACACATTTAGTATCTATTGCATGACAGTTGATACAAAGAGAAATAAAACTGTTCCTCAACCCAAAATATCTTGCATTCTATCAGAGCATACAACATGGATATATGCATTTACATACATAAATATGTATATTTATATATACATATGTGTATGTGTGTGTGTATGTGAGAGAGAGAGAGAGAGAGAGAGAGATAGAGACAGAAACAGAGAGACAGAGACAGAGACAGAGAGAATGAAAATATTATTAGGTTATTCTGAATGTCTTTGGACGATATGATTATGAACTCCTTGAAGTCAGAAACTTCTTTTATACCTTTCTTTGTATCCCCAGTCCTTAGTACAGTGTAGGTACTTAATAAAGAAAATAGTTGGCAGTTAATAAATGCTTATTGATTGACTAATGTTCACAAGCAAAAGTTTTCCCAAGGCACTAGGCACTACAGTGACAGAAAAGTCAAGGGAGGAGAGATTTTCAAGGAAGTGTCAATGATTTCATCTGTTAGATAAAAGGTCAAGGATGATAAGCCCAAAGAAAGGGTCTCTAATAATTATTCATTTGATTAAAAGCCTTATAACATGATAGCTATCTGATGCTTGAGAGTAGTCATAACCAATTATAAATTCAGCAAGAGCTAAGAAGTCTAACTCCTCCTCCCTCCCTCCCCCATCCATGTGACCCCATCCCCATGACTTCCAAATTACTTGGGAATGACTTCCTCCCTAAAGCAGCAAATCTCTGGATGGCTGTCAGAAGTGCTGCCTTCTGTCTTCAAAATAAAATAAATATTCTAAATAGTATTTTAATAACTGTAGCTATGCTTCTGTTTGCTGTCTAAGATAACTTCATTCACAAGAATAGAAACTTTGGAATCAGATTTCTTGCTTGATTACATCTAGATGGAAATCCAGATATTTTTGATTTGTGTTCTACCCCTCAGCTTGAAAAAGCCAGCTCCATTTAGATGCTTGTGAAGCTAAATTTACAGCATGCCAATTGGGTATTTGAATTCACTGGTCATGAGGTTGCTAGCTTTATTGTTCTTATTTCTTATGAGTTTAGAAAGGTCCAAAAATATGAAAGGTCCAGAGAAAGAAAAATGTCTTATGAGGTTGAAAAAAAAACCCAAACCCTTTCCCTCTTTTTTTAGATTATAAACTCTCTGAGGTCAGGAATCATTTACGAATTGTCTTTATTCTTCCTGCCAGTACCTGACACACTTTCCTAATAGGTGCTTAATAAATAGTTGTTGAAATAAAAATATAATAAATTAATACAGTTTTTATAGCTGACATAATATTCTCTATCATAGATATTTTTTCTTTTATGTGATACATAATCATTTTAATTATGCTCCTAATGCCACCCTTCAATGTAATTTGAAGCCAAAGCCACTCATTAGAAAGGAATATTGTATTTTCAGCTTAAATTGAGCTGTAATTCATATACCTGCTGTGTGTATTCATAGAATGGGGCTCCAACTGTGATATTAATATTACATTGTTTATCAGGAAGGTAACTTGCTGGCTTATTTCAAGTGAAAGGCCAGGATTATGCCCTACTGGGATAATAATGGCATAATTCTTTGTACAAAAGGATTGATCTAATTATTTTTTTAATGATACCAGAAGAAACACATGACTATCTGAAATTCCATTGCTATGACCCTCTTCTATACACTCAACAAGAAATTCTCTTATATAAAATTCATTTTAATATCTTATAACAATAAACTACTGTCTAATATAATGACAGTGCCCATAATTGTCAGGAGTCTGGTAGGATTAAAGTAATTTTCCCCAATGTGGCCTTCATAATAATTGCATAAAAACATATATAAAAGATTGTGAAATAAAGCATCTCATTTGGTAATGATTTTTAGAAGGTGAATGTTAAGTATGATTGACTTAAGGCAGTTCAGTGACACTGCAATCAAGTATTGCAACAATACTAATAGAAATAAAGATATTTTCCCATTGTGTAGCTATCTTGGGGAATGTTCACACCATTTACTAAAATATTAAGATATCAAGAGATGAAAATAATCACATGTTGGAGAGTAGTTTATGATAGATAATATGGTCCTCCATTAGATTATAAGAGTATTTATAATAATTTTGTCTAGAGGCTCATCTTTTGGGGGTATAGAAAGCTTTTTTCTCTTTCTTTAGTTGTATCTTCCTATTTCCCCAGTACTGTCTTATAGAAAACTTAGCATCCAATGATACCCTCATAAGCATTAGTAACTGAGAGACATTGGTCCCTTTTAGACATTTCTACTTTATCCTGTGTGAAAACCAATATGGAGAAAATGGCCAAATGGTATTGAGTAGAAGGATTTGCCAGTGTTTATTGATGATTGATAGTTACAGAGGAATTCATATGAGGGATAAGTTGAATCCCTGTCCTCAAGAAGATCATGATCCAGATGGAGAAATAAGATCTAAACAGATAAAGGAGAGAACATTTCAGTTTCTTGGTGATTAATTAACTTGGTTTGAGTGGGGTATAGTGAGGTAAAAGGGAACAGTGATGCAGTGCTTTCATTTGTAGAGCATGAGCTAAATGAATATACAGATGGCCCTATAACTGGTAGAATATTTTAGGAAGTATATTTATGAACTAGAGTACATGCAGAGGAGGGCAACTAAGAATGGAAAGAGCCTCAAGCTTAGGTCACAGGAGGATACATTGAAGGAAATTGTGCTATTTAACCTAAAGGAGGGAAGCCTAAGAGAGGACATGATATCTGTATTGAGGGATTTAGCTGTGGATCACAGTGACAAAAATTTATAGCTGAAAAACAGCTGAGAGATCATATTGTCCATCCCATTCATTTTACAGATGAACAACTCGTCCTATGGGGTTTAAATGGCTGTCCATTTTTGAAACTAGGTGGTGCAGAGAATGCTAGATCTGGATTCAGGAAGTCCTGATTTCTAATCCCACCTCAGGCACCGTGTGATCCTGGGCAAGTCACATAATCTCAGTCTCAGTTTCCTCATCTGAGAAATGGGGATAATGTGTCCCAAGATTTTTGTGAAAATAAAATAATATTTTTAAAGCACTGTATAAATGCTAGTGCTACTGTTGTTATTCAAGTTTTCAGAGGTAAATAAGTGGTGGAGCCAAGATTATGACCCAAGTCTTTTGATTCCAAATTCACCACTTTTCCCCTGAGCCATTCTTCTTTTGTTAATTTTTTTTGGGGGGGGCAGGGCAATGGGGGTTAAGTGATTTGCCCGTGGTCACACAGCTAGTAATTGTCAAGTGTCTGAGGTTGGATTTGAACTCAGGTCCTCCTGAATCCAGGGCCAGTGCTTTATCCACTGCCCCACCTGGCTGCCCCCTGAGCCATTCTTCTTGACTTCAGAGGGCAAAACTGGGAGGAGTAATGGGTAGAAATTGCAAAGAACCAAATTGATGTATGGAAAATGTCTCAACAATTAGAATACTTCAAAAGTGGATTTGACTGATTTTGGAGGTAGTATGTTTCACTCCTCTTTGATACAATCACTGGGGTCTCCATGGACAATCTGAATCTGTCAGGTGTTACATAAAGGAGATTCATTCTTTGCTATGGATTAGATTAGAAAACCTCCTGTGAGATCCCTTCCAGGTGTGAATGATCAGTGACTGATCCTCCATAGCATCTTTGCAGCCAAAACAGAAAGAGGAGTGCCTTAGCAGAATGTGCATAAAAGATGTGTTTGACAAATATATCAGAGATCCGTGATTGGATCAGGAAGGGTACTCCTTCCATGGATACATATCATTTGGTCTTCTTGAGTTTCTGTGGTGACAAATAATTCATTACCTGTGCTCTACCTTCTGGTGAGAAGTCTCTAAACTTAATTGTATTGGCCATTTGCTAGACCCATATTAAAAAAAAAAAACTTCTGCTTTTTAGTTCCATCTAGAGCTTTCAGTAAGCACCTACTCTGTGCCAGGCGCTATAAATACAATGAATGAAAACATCTCTTCCTCAAGGATCTTACATCCCTAGAGCAGAGGATTTTACCAGAGCTTTGTGAACTTAAAAAAATGATGACTGTATTTCAATATACTTTGTTTCCTTTGTAATAACCATTTGAAACATTTTAAGAAGGCATCCAGAGGCTTGCCTAGACTGTCAGAAGGGTGATGACCCAAGAAGGATAAGAATTCTTGCCTTCTAGTCTTTAAGAAGTTATGGTCAACTCCATTCTTTGTGTAGAAGTGAGACTTTAGTGGAAGACTCAAGATGTTACAATTCGGCTTTTTGTGGTTAGATAAATCAGACTGTTCCTGCCCAGGAAAACAAGGTAAAATTGAAATGGAAAAATATATTGTATGTTTGGTAAATGTACATAAATGCTTATATCATATAAGTTCACAGCGGATATTTCTGTCCTAAATTACTTTGATTGTTTACATATAAAATTTGCAATATGATTTTACTTTCAAATTTACAGTTTATAAACTTGACCAAAAATATTTCTGAAGCTTTTCCTTTGGGGCATTGCATTGTAGACTGCCAAGAACATGTTTGAAAAAAGTCTCCAATTTTCTTTTATATATTGGATTCTTTATGATATTCATCTGTCCTTTACATTTATTATTCATGAAGTTCATTTTAAATAAAAATAGGATACTTAAAACTGGTCATGAGTAAGTTGAAAAGAACTTCTGAACTTGAAGGAAAATTAAAACTAATTTATTGTTTTTCTTAATTAACATGGAAAAATCTTGAAACTAAATATTCTATTGCCAAATGTAATAAGTTCTAGAAATGTCTAATACAGAAGGGTAAATGATATTGACCCATTAGTCACACACAGGAAACATTTTGAAACTCTTCATTAACAATACATCATAAAAGACAGAGAAGAAAGTTAAGTTCTCCCTAGGGACTTGGGGAATGGGCCATAGAAAGGAGGTAGAAGTGGAAAAGTGTGATTAAATTAGAAGTTTAAGCTTAAATTGAGAAACAAGAAGAATCTGAGAGGGAGAACAGAAGAGATCCTTTTTCTTTTTTCACTTGGAGGATGTTCCCAGTGGAAGGAAAGAATTAGGTGAAATAATGATAGTAATTTATGAGTGGCCTTTTCATCCTATTTTGAAGAAAGAAGAAATGGGCTTAAACTTGAGAGTCGAGGATTTTGGTTAGCTCTTAGGAAAAACACCTTTACAGTAAAGGCTACTAGATACTGGAATGAGTTCCTAAGGGAGTTTTCTGATGCTTTCTACAAATAGAATATGTTCTCATGTGTCTGAAATTGTTTGGTACAGTACTGTTTCAGGGTAGGGAGAGGATTTCTTTTAGAAGGTAAAAAAAAAGAGCTTCAGTCACCACTTCAAAGAGATACTTAATAAACATAGGCACTGGGTTTTTAAGGTAGCCATCAATGGTTAAGAGAAGCCAGAGCATAATTATTTCAGAAAGAATTGACATCTCCTGACATAGTATATATTTGGTTGGTTGTTCTCCAAGTCTGATTCTATGTTGGAATGTTCATAACTTTATATATTTTTATATAAGGTATTTTAAGAGTGTATCAACTAAATTAAACAACAATCTGCAAAGTACCTACCATATGGAAGGCACAATGCTAAGTGCTAAGGCTATAAAGACACAAATGAAATCTCTCTCCTAGAACTGACCTTCTACCAAGGTAGAAGGATGGATACTACATGAACAGAGGTAAGTAAAGAGAAGATGAGTTGAGGAAGGAGCAGATGTTAATAACTAGCTTTTGGCCAGGAAAGAAAGGTTTCTTCCAGAATTGAGCCTTGAGAAAAATATTGAAACATAGTGGACCATTAGTCCAACTGAAAATAAACTTGTAGATTAAAAGGATTAGAACTATAGATTTAAAGCTAGAAGAAACCTTAGAATTCAATAACCTTATTGTACAGTTTATGAAACTTGGCCATCTAGAGATTGTGACTTGACCACACCCACACAACTAGCAAGTATTTGAAGCAGGATATGGATTCACATATTCCTGACCCCAATTCTAATGCTTTACCAACTATACCACCTAAGAAATAACAAAATATTGGGGTGTCCTCAATATCAATTAAGGATCTCTGCTTACTAAATGAAGGTTCTGATTTTTTTTGAGAGGCAGGGTAGAAGGTATTCTGGATTGAAAGCCAAGAGTCTTAGACTCATGTCCTGCCTCTAATACAGGCATACCTAGTTTTATTGTGCTTTGCTTTGTTGCTCTTTGTAGATATTGTATATTTTACAAGTTGAAGGTTTGTGGCAACCTTGCATAGAGCAATTCTATCAGGGGCATTTTTTGAATAATATGTGCTTACATAATGTCTCTGTGTCACATTTTGGTAAACCTTGAAATAATCAAAACTTTTCTCATTATTATCATACCCTTTATGGTGGTCTGTGACCAGTGATCTTTGATGTTATTATCGTAATTGTTTTGGGGTGCCATGAAGAATACCCATATAAGACTAAAAACTTAATTGAAAAATGTTGTGTATATTCTGACTGCTCCACTAACTGGCCATTCCCTCTTCTCAGTCCCTCCTATTTCCTGAGACACAACAATATTGAAATTAGGCCATTAAATAACCATACAATGGCCTCTAAGCGTTCAAGTGAAAGGGAGAGTTGTAGGTTTCTCACTTTAAATAAAAAACTAAGAATGATTAAGCTCAGTGATGAAGGCATGTTGAAAGCCACAATAAGCCAACACCTAAGCCACCACCCTGATCAGTCAGCAACTATCAACATTGAGACAAGACCCTCCACCAGCAAAAAAGATTATGACTCACTGAAGGCTCAGGTGATTTTTGGCATTTTTTTTAGCAATAAAGTATTTTTCAATGGGATAGCTAGGTGGCACAGTGGATGGAGTGCTGGTTCTAGAGTCAGGAAAACTCATCTTACTGAGTTCAAATCTAGTCTCAGACATAAACTAGATGTAACTCTGGGCAAGTCACTTAACCCTGTTTGTCCCAGTTCCTCATCTGTAAAAATAATCCAGAGAAATAAATGGCAAGCCACTCCAGTATCTTTGTCAAGAAAACCCCAAATGGGGTTATGAAGAGTGAGACATAACTGAAAAATGACTGAAGAACAAAATAAGATTTTAAATTAAGGTATGTACATGTAAAAATTATATATGTGCACATGTTATAGATTACAACATAGTGTAAACATAACTTTTATATGCACTAGGAAGCCAAAAAAATCATGTGACTCACTTTATTGTGGTATTTGCATTATTGCAGTGGTTTGGAACTGAATCTGTAAAATCTGTATTGTGTTATTAAGGGTCAGAAGATCACATTGGTGAGACTCTTGTGTAGGCATACTCTGAAGTGGCCTAGGAAAAATTACATATGCTGGTCCTTTTTAAAGTTAACTAACAGCATGATGTCACAGTATTCAATCACATTATACTGGTATCCTAATACCAGTCACCCAATTTCAAACATTCATTTGAAAGCTACTACTTTCTCCTGAGCCCTCATCCACATTTTCTTCAATTCTATTCCTGCCTCATCATATTCTAACACAATTCACCCATTTCCTAGGTTGATGTGCTCTTAGGAATCCCTGAACTCAGTATTCGATAAACTCCAGATCAGTTCTACATAACCATGAAGGGTCCATGAGTAGATTTCAGGGGAATCTATGAACTTGGAAGGGGGGATAGCATCTTTATTTTCACTAATCTCTAGTTTAAATTTAGCATTTCTTTAATTTATGAATGTAGACAATAACAATTATTTTGAAATTTTACCAGACTGTCAAAAGGGGTTCTTGAAACAAACGAATTTGTATTTCTGCCCTAGATCTATGAACTTTTCAACCAGTATTCCTTTCATAGTTCTCTCTCATGATTCTCTCTTGAAGATATCACATTCTTTTTAGGTCACTGCTTCTCTTATTCATCCCGACACATAGTTCTAGGAACAGAGGTTGTCATATTCTTTGTACCTCACTACTGCTTCCAGGCCATTGAATTATTTACAAAAGGAGCAAGCCCCAAATGTTAGGTGAAATAATAAATTGTGTGCATAAGTTATTTCCAGATCCAGTTCCTTTCTCTTTTTCTGTCTCTGAAAATTAGATCCTCATCTTTGCTCCATACTCTTGCCAAGTATAATCAAAGACCATGACACAAAGCATAAAATAAAAATTCATCAGATTGGATATTCCACTGGCATCAGACTCAAGATGTCCCAATCTGAGTTGATCATTCCCCCAAAATCCAGTTCTTATTCCCTTATTACGCTTTCCCTTCTCGTCTTCCTCTATACTGCTTTACCTGGTGATCTCATTAGCTCCCATGGATTTAATTAACATCTTTGTGCTGATGATTCTCAAATCTACCTATCTTGCCCTAACCTCTCTGCTGACCTCCAATCTCTAACTACCTTTCAGACCCCTGAAAGTAGATTTTCAAGAGACATCTTAAACTCGATATGTCTAAAACAGAACTCATTTTCTTTTCCCCTAAATTTCCCTCCCCCTTTTGTCTTCCCTATTAGTATAGAAGACAGAAACATCCTCTCAGTCTCAGGTCTCCAGCCTAGCTGTCATACTGGAATCCTTATTATCTCTTACTGTCACATCCAGTCTCTTGCCAAGATCTATACATTTCACTTTGGCACCACCACTTCTCCTCTGACACTGCCACCAGTCTAATACAGGCCATTATTATTTTACTCCTTGATTATTGCAATAGCCTGCTGAGGGGTCTGCTTGCTTCAAGTCTCTCCCTACTCCAATCCATCCTTCATTTATTCATCAAAGTGATTTTCCTAATATGTAGTCCTGATCATATCACTCCCCTACTCAAAAAACTTCTGTGGCTCCCTATTGTCTACAGGATGAATAACTCAAAGCCCTTCATCTCCTAACCCCCTTATACATTTCAAGGCTTCTCTTACCTTACTCCCTGACACTTAGTCTTTGATCATAGCTTTTTTGTAAATGTTTGTTTGCTTATTGTCTCCCCCATTATACTGTGAGGACAATGACCATATAGTGTCTCTTTTTGTGTCTCCAGCACTTAGAATAGTGCCTGACACATAGTAGGTACTAAATAATGTTTATTGAATGGCTGATAGTTTCTCACCACAATTCATTGATTTTCCATGTTAATAACTTGGGCTTTTCTTTGACTCTACCTTCTTACATTCAGCCGATTACCAGGTCCTGTCAATTCTACATTAACGTCACCCAAGTCTATCCCCCTCCACTTTATTCATACTGCTACTAGCAAAAGCTCTCATTACCCTCTGCCTGTATCATTATAATAGTTTCCTAATAGATCTTTCAGCGCCTCTTCTCTCCCCATTTTAATGCATCTTTCATGCCACTGCAGAATAATCTTTCATAGTTTTATGGCACTTAACTCTTAAAATGTCTATAGTGAATTTCCATTGCCTCCCCATCAACATTCTTAAATGCTTATTGAATGAATGAATGGGGCCCTCTGCATTTCTTGTTAATTTGAAATGGTTTATTCCTTACTCCAAAACAATAGGGAAAGGAAAGGAGACAATTTTTGTTGAGTACTGAAGTGATTGGCCTAGATTACTCCTAAAGTCCCTTGTTCCAAATCATAAATTCCTACCTACAATAATTTTTGCAGAAGTTCTAAAGAATACAAAGATAAGAGCTATGAGGGGAAATTCTATATCATTTTATCTTTAAGGAATATGCAATGTAGTTCAAAAGACAAGGAATAAATATGTGAAAAGTTAAATAACCATAAAATATTTCCTCAACCTCAAGATAACAATAGAAGATTGGTTTAACATACAATGTAGAGAGGCAGCTAGGTGGCACAGTGAATAGAGCACTGGCCCTGGATTCAGGAGGACCTGAGTTCAAATCTGGCCTCAGATACTTGACACTTACTAACTGTGTGACCCTGGGCAAGTCACTTAACCCCCACTGCCTCATCAAAAAAAAAAAGTTTTGAACTTAATGCGTTGTTGGTAGAGCTGTGAACTGATCCAACCATTCTGGAGAGCAATTTGGAACTATGCTCAAAGGGCTATGGGACTTTTCATACCCTTTGACCCAGTAATACCACTACTAGGCCTGTATCCCAAAGAGATCATTGAAGAGGGAAAAAGACCCACATGTACAGAAAAATTTATAGCAGATCTCTTTGTGGTGGCAAAGAATTGTAAATCAAGGGAATGTCCATCAGCTAGGGAATGGCTAAGCAAGTTATGGCATATGAATATAATGAAATACTATTGTACTGTAAGAAATGAGGAGAAGGAGGATTTCATAGAAACCTGGGATGACTTACATGAACTAATGCTGAGTGAGATAAGCAGAACCAGGAGAACATTGTACATAGTAACAGCAACGTTGTGTTATGATAAACTATGGTAGCTCTTCTCGGCAGTGCAGTGATACAAAACAATTTCAAAGGACTCATGATAGAAAATGTTTTCCACATCCAGAAAAAAGTACTGTGAATTCTGAATGCAGATTGAACCATACGGTTTCTACTTTTTGGCTGATTTTTATTTTTTGAGTTTTTTCCCTTGTGTTCTGATTCTTCTTTCACAATATGAGTAATGCAGAAATATTTTTAATGTGATTGCACATATATAACCTCTATCAGATTGCTTTCTGTCTTGGGGAGAGGGGAGGGAAGACAAGGTTGGAGAAAATTTTGGAACTAAAAATCCTATAAAAACAAATGTTGAAAACTATCTTTACATGTAATTGGAAATTTCAATAAAATACATTTTTAAAAGTTTACACCCAATAGTTCCTTGAAAAAGTGTTTGAAACTTAATAGACAAAAACATACCATAAAGGTATGAATCTTCTCCCATTCCTACTGTGAAGAGCTATTTTATTGATGGACACTTTTTACCCTCCTTCTCTTCAGAGAGTGGAGTCAACAAAATTAATTAGTCATATCTATATCCCATGGGATCCTGAACTCAGAATGTAACTTTTTTTGGAAATCTCTATGCCCTCTTGAAGAGGGTGAAATAGAGAAAAACTGAGTCTCCAGGTGAAAATAAGCCAGTCATTTGGAGATAATGAGATCACCTTTAAGGTTTTAGTTTTAGACAGGTCCCAGATCCACACTATTTCATTTCTATCAAAAATTCAAAAGCTTAAAAAATGTAGATTAAAAATGCAGTTTTAAAACTGCTTAGTCTTCAAACAATCTGTTACTTGCCAAGGTAAGAAAGTGATCTTCTAGTCAGCTTAATTTGGTATAGTCACTTATCTACAGATCCCTCTCACTGCATCACAAATTCTGTAGTGAAAAACATCAAACTCAGGATGCAAGTAAAATTGTCATTTTTTTAAAAAAATTGTCATATTTTTCTAGTAAACTGTTCTTAAAAATGGAAGTAACCAATAAGCAAGATTTAAAGTAGCAGAAAAACGCTTAGTAATGAATCATGCTTCCTATTTCATGTGTCAGTAAAACAGAAGAGAAAAACAGAGTGTGGTATAAATTCACCATTACTCCAATGGTTTCTGGAAGGAGCTATACTTCAGTCTGTCCTGGATTCTTTTAAGAAGCCAAGCGATTATCCAGGGGGAAAAAGGGTTCCAATTGCTACAAAGCTCGGAGTCAATTTTCTTGAAAACATCCATATGTTGCTCCTGCTGCTATATGCTACTCTTTTCTGTTCATTCTCTCTCTCTCTCTCTCTCTCTCTCTCTCTCTCTCCTCACATCCCTCTCCAAAAAGATTCTCAGAAACTGCTGCTGTAGTAGAAAACCAACTAATTTCAATATGTCTTCATCATTTTCCAAGCTGGTAAGAAATACAACTCCAATGAGCTTTACCAGTACAGGGCCCCTTGCAAAGCATCCAGTTCAAAACTTACAAGAATGACAACAGAAGGAGTGGGGTTTAGGAAGATTAGCCTGATAGATGTATTTGAGATTAGAAGATTGAACTTCTTGAAAGAAAGAAAGTAGTTAGATGGCAAGTACAATAATCCAAACATAAGATAAACTACAGTTGTGTTAAAGTGAATGGCAATAAAAAGCAGATATAAAAGTTATTGGGGGGGAGCTAGGTGGTGCAGTGGATAGAGCACTGGCCCTGGATTCAGGAGGATCTGAGTTCAAGTCTGGCCTCAGACAGTTGACACTAGCTGTGTGACCTTGGGCAAGTTACTTAACCCTAATTGCCTCACAAAAAAAGTTATTGGGAATAAAGAATCAGAGAATCAGTTGGGCTGATTGAATGGGAAAACTGAATCAAAGGAGTCAAATATGTTCATGTCTGGATAACTGGGAAATTAAGGATAACTGAGCTAGTGCTGAAAGAATAGGAGGTACTTTAAATGTTTGGATTAAATAAAATTGGAGGCAAGATATCTTACAAATACAAAGAGTGGGTGGCTACCTTAGTGTGTGTTTGGAGGGTTTCCAAAATGCTCTCTTTATCTGCAGAAATTGATTTTATTATCTGCCTTCCTGCTTTAAATCCTGCCATTACAAATAAATTCCTTTCAAATAAGTTGTATTAATATTGCCCAAATCAGTGACTGTATGGGACAGGTAATTCAGTAAACAATTATCAGCTATTAATACCTTAGTGTGAATTACTTTATCAGATAGCTGATAACAAGGTCTTATGGTGGGGGAATTTTATAGCCTGGTGCAGGCCAAGGTCTCCTGGTGTAAATGATGACTTAGGAACTGAAGAATAGCTGGGAATTTGAAGAAGAACCCCAAAAGGAAAAATTCAAGAATCTTTCTATACTGAAGACAGAATTTACATACCTCCAAGTTTGGTGTAAAATCTGCCCTCTTGAAGGTGAAAGCATTTGCAGTGCAACTGTCCATAACTCACTTGCCCATCCAGCCAGAAATCCTAATCACTGAATAATTAATGCTAGAATGGCCTTTCTTAGAGCTGGGTCCTTATTAGTGAGAATCATAAATCCTATGAACTGGTCCCATTCAAATAGTGCAAATTCAAGTGTTTGAATTATACTATTTAAAGTTATAATTATGTAAAAATGTGGTAATTGGTTCTAACCCAGTGGAAATATGCAGTGAAAATTCAAATATTGACCATTGAAAAAATTCATTATTTTCACTAATCTGGATGAAAATTTACTTTTGCCATTTCCACAACAACCATGTCTCAAGGTTAATGTGTTAAACTACTCTTCCCATCTCACTTCTCCTCAAATTTTCCCCAGATTTCCAATATCCCCTCCCCCTTGTCCTTGATTTCTGAGGAGTATGGATAGATAGGTTGGGAACATACTGGAAACTTTTTCTTTTTCTTTTTCTCTCCGGTGCTTGAAGCAAGTATAAGTTGGCAAAAAGATATAGAGACTGAAGCTTGAATTATTGTCTTTTCTCCAATAAATTATGTACTGAGAAATAATTCATCCACATGCATAGTCTGCCATTTGATATGATTCTGCTTAAAGGGTGAGAATAAGGTGAGCATATTTCAGTGCCACTATTAATCTCTCCACCTGTGTAATCCAAAGGGTAAAAGAAAGTTACTTTTCCTCCTCCTCAAAAATGTCTAAGTTATTATTTGCCATTGTGTTTAGTACCCTATGTCAGTGATTTTAGGGTCTTATAGTCATGTTGAGCAGATTGCACAGTAATTGATACATGCTTTAACTGCATTTCCTTTTCTCAGACACCAAATAGGCAATAATGGGGGATATATATATATTTTGCTTTAAGGACAGGTAGGTGGCACAGTAGATAGAGCACTGGCCTTGGAGTCAGGAGAACCTGAGTTCAAATCCAATCTCAGATACTTACTAGCTATATGACCCTGGACAAGTCACTTAACCACAACTGCCATATAGATATATATGTATATAATATATGCATATATATGAATACACATATAAGGATATATTATATTATTTTATATTACTATATAATAATAAATTTACATAGATCCTTTATCATATATTTACATATATTCTTATTTAATTCATATAACAACCCTCTGATGCTGATGTTATTATTAGCCTCTTTTTATAGGTGAAGAAACAAGGCAGAGATAGGATATATATAACCTGCCTATGGTCACATTGCTAGTGTCAGGGGTAGAATTTAAACAGAGATCTTCCCAACTTTAAGTTGAATGCTCTATCCTCTGCCATATTGCTTCTAGGTAACATATTCAATCTACCCTTTTGTATCTTGAACTATGTTCAATTCATGTTATTTATGTTGGAAATAGACACATTTTATATAGGGAGGCAATTTCTAGTTCATTTCCAGTATGACCCAGTTTAGTTGGATTGACTTTGTGGCTGGGGCTTCACATGTAAGGTCACAGAACATGGAGTTTAGTGAAAAAGAAGAGATAGAAATGGCAGCTGAGACTAACACATAACTAGTCTAGTGGAAAGATAACTGAATATGGAATCAGATGAACTGTTTTTAAATCATTTTACACATTGCCCCTGGGTAAGTGCTTTAACTATTTTGGGCCTTATTTTCCTCATTTATAACAGGAGGAAGTTGGATTAGATGACCTCTGTGGTCCTTTCCAATGGTCCAATGGTCCATGGTCCTATACTTCCATTGTTGTGTTTGTACAGCACTAGCACCTCTTTTTGGTGCTGGGGCTGCAGGGATTGGCAAATGCTCAAGCAGAGTCTCAGATACTGGAATATAGGTCCTGGAGATGGACAATCTGTTGTGAGCTGACTGCTTATACCTCATTTCCATGTTAGCTAGATGACAGGTTTATTTTTAAGTCACTGAATGTCTGGACCAATTGCCTCCCACTCCTATACTGTGGATGGGAGACTTAAAAGAAAAGAACAGGACACCAACCTGAGGGTGTGTGTGTGTGTGTGTGTGTGTGTGTGTGTGTGTTGCTTTCATAGGTCGAGCTGGAAAGCATTTGGGAATTTGCATCATATTTTATTGCAGTTTCTAGGAGGTGCCTTTTCTCATTAATACCCTTTTCTCATTAGTACCTTGATTATATTCTGTGGAAATCAACAAATTTCATCACACCTGTCCTGTCTCTGAAAGTTTCTTCCTTTGGTCATTCTTCTTTCACTTTTCAATAATCTCTTTATCAACTAGCTCCTTCTGTGATACCTATAAAACACCCCCAGATCTCTTCCATTTTTAAAAAGAAAAACAAAAAAAAATACTCTTTACTTGACTCTCCCAGCCACTCAATCTATTTTCTTATATCTCTCCTCACTTTCATAGCTAATTTCCTAGAAAAAGTTTTCTATATTTCATGCTTCCACTTTTTTCTTCTCCTTCATTTTTCAGTCCCTTGAAACATGATCACATGACATCAATGGAGACTTCTCTCTCCAAAGTTACTAACAGTTTTAGAGTTGCCAATCCCAATCCTTCAATCTTCATCCTTCTTGAACTCTCTCTAGCATTAGACATTGTTTACCCAGCCATACTTCATGGGTTTTTATGACACTGATCTCTTGTTTTACCTCCTATATGCCCAATCACCCCTTCTTAAGTCTCTTTTGACAGCTAATCATCTATTTCATGCTCCTTAAATTTGGCTGGCTCTTAAAGCTATATGCTAAGCTATTTCCATAGTTATCTCTTTGCACTTTGTGATTTCATCAGCTTCCATGGGTCCAGTTATCATAACACAAATTTGCTTATATCTCTATCCAGCTCAAATCTTTGCAGAGATTCCCCATCACCAGTCATCTCTTGGGTGTTTTGAACTGGATGATTCTGTAGGACTATAAAACTCAACATGTTTAAGACAAAATTAGTTTTACCTCCAACCCCTTTGCTGAACTTCCCTGCTTCTGTATCCAATATTACTATCCTTCCAGTTATGCAGATTTACAACCTCAGAAGAATCGTCAATTCTTCTCACTATGCTACTACCCCTTTCCACCCTGTAGTTAAGTCTTGTTGATCCTACCTTTGGAAAATCTTTCTTATTTTCTCCCATCTCTCCCCTCATGTGACCACTATTCTTGTTCAGGTCCTCATCATATAAAACCTAGATTATTATAATAGCCTCCTAATTGGTTCCCCCTGCCTCAAGTCTCTCCCTTCCCCAATCCATTCTCTACATATTATACTGAAAGGATGCCAAAATTACACTGAAATCTGAAATACTGAAAATATCTGTCACAGATTTTCAGTATTTTTAGTCTTTACATATTATACTAAAAGGATTAGAAGAAAACATTTCTTAAGTGCTTTCTATGTTTCAAACACCATGCTAAATGCTGGTAGGACAAATAGAAAAAGTGATTCTCCTTGACCTCAAGGATTTCACACTCCATTTTCGAGAGACCACACACAAAAGTTTACCTGCAGGGATAATGGCAAGATTACAGGGTCCCTGGTTTGTATCAGTCAGTAGGTCAGATAATGATGCTTGTGGTTTGGAGGGTGTAGACATATGCATATGTAAGGCTTTTGGAGGACCATAGGATGTTATGGTATATAATTAGTGGTTTTTCATCTCACTGGGAATGATAGAATTGACTACTCTTGAGGGAGTCTAGATAGCCAGGGCAAAGGCAATATGCTTTAGTGGCCCTCTATTTTTCTTTAGGATTTAATAGAAACTCCTCTCTTAGTCTTATAATGCAACTAACAACTTGTTTCCAAGCTATTTTCTCTAGTCTAGTTTTTGACCTTACCAGCATTGTGCTAGTCAAGGGAAAATGGAATGCTTTGGTCTGTATTCTCATCTAGTGATGAGGTAGGTATATAAGTATGTCTATAAGTGTTCACTTTCTGCTATCAGTTGCAGTCATTGTGAAGGTCTTGATATGTTATTTTATTCCTAATTTGTCTCTCTTATTGGTCATTTCATCATTTTTTTTAAAGTGGGCATAGATGGCATCACATCCTTTCAAGTGTTTTATAGTGGCAATTATGGTGATTAAATAAAATGGCTATCCTACAATTTTTATAGTGTTTAAACTTTGCATACCAAAGACTTCAGAAAGGTAGTGTATGATGATGAGACACAACTGAGTGAGGAGTCAGGAGACTTGGGTTCACATCTAATTACTGACCTGACTAACTAGGTAACCCCAGCACATCTTCCTGTCAGTGATTATGAGGAAAGTGCTTTGTAAGCTGTAAAGTGTTATAAATGTGTGGATGAGGATGAGGATGAGCATGATGATGATGAAAGTCCTTGTTCATCTTTGTGATGTCTGGTGTAGGTTTCATTTTTCTGGATTTATAGAGCTCAAAAAGGAATACATCAACAAAATAGACAAAGGAATCCATGAATGTTGAGCATTTATATTTATAAATTTTATATATATATATATATGTGCATATATGTGTGTGTACACACACAAAATCAATAAATAAATATCATGATTTGGCAATAGTTTCTGGGCAACCCAATAGATCAATTAAGAACCACCAGCTCCTTTTATCTCTCTGTCTTCTCAGCAACTCAGTAGTGATTTTTTTTAATAGCTCAGAGCAACTCTAGATTATAGATCACGAACTATAATGGACCTCAGAGGCCATCTAGTAATCCCATCCCAATGGGGAAACAGAGCTCCAGGGAAGTCAAGTAGTTTGCCCAAGGTCAAGCTGGTAGTAAGCTTCAGAGGTGGTATTTCAATTTAGATTCTCTGACTTCAGAGCCAAAACATTTTACCACACTGTTTCCTTCCAAGATCAAAGATTTTATATCTCCAGGTTCCATGATCAGTAGAGAATTGCTACAGAGTTCCAAAGCCCTAATTACTAGTGGGTGCAAGTAGACTAAAAGACACCCTTGAATCAAATTTTTCAAGGAAATTTAGTAGGTCCAGGTAGACTTCAAGGAGACACCTTTTATTTTGGGACATAAGGCCCTATTGGGAGAATGATCCTGTGCTCCACTTTCCTCCTCTGTAGTGGAGAAATGGAAATTCTAGAACACCATTGAGTCTGATTCTAGAAAGACTGCCATTGGAAGCTATGGCAGAATAGGAAGGGCCAGGAAGCAGGTCATCTGAGTTGTGGGAATGGAAAAAAGTGCACCATATGCTAGTTTCCTATTTTACATAATTATCCTTATTACCTAGATGCTTAGCTTAGGGGTTTTTTGGTATGCTGACTGTGTAACAGTATTCTCAGTACTTCTAGATTTTGGTACCCTTGGAAAAGCTCTGATTTCCTTGACTTTGTTATAGCTCTGGTTATAAGCCCATATTACCACCAATCAACCATATTAAAAAGGAAGAAATGTAAATATGCCATGCTATTTTATATAAATATACATATATACATGAGGTTTTATTTTCCTCACCAGGTATTTGTTATATTTACCCTGTCATTTGAGTGTGCTTGAGATAATTAGGTAATTACTTTAAGTGAGTCAGAGGCTACAAATCTTTTTATGTTGCTTATAAAAAGGATTAGTAATGAGCCATGTATATTCTGACCTTTTACAGATGCCCTGTTGATATCCTATTAGTTTGGTGTAACTGTCCTGCTGATATAAATATGGAAACTTCAGTTACCTATATACAACCATGCCAGATTTTGAACTAGAATCTGAGTGGAAAAATTTAAATGTCACCTATAAAGGATAATCATTCCTAATTTTTTCATAGGCTTCAGATACTTTCTGGGATAGTTACAGGCCCTTTGTCTATTGCAAGTCCAGTTTTGAGCTAAGAACTGTTTCTATTGGATAATAGATTGAAGTGAACTTGAAATCATTGTTATCAGCTATTTTTGAATAAATCAACTAATGACACTAACTCAATAAGTGAGGCAGGAGTTATATTTCTTTAACCAGATCTGGAAACTGATGAAAGCAATACAGTAAGTATTGTAAGTAAGAATAAAGAAAAGAAAAAAATAATAATTTCCCAAATGATAACAATGATAATATTTTTCCATTGTTGAGTTATATATAATTGCCATTTCCCCCTGGCATTACCAATGTGCCTTCCCAGAAATGAAAAGATACAATTTCTCCTATACATTTTTTGGCTTAGAATTCTAAAATCCAAATAGGTCGAACTTTGGGAATGTAGCCTCTTTAAGAAATGCATAGGCCATATTCATTTTATCCACTCCTCTGACTACATTTTTGTTGTCTTTGAAATCCAGTTCAAAACAGCTCATTTAGACAATCTTTTCTGATTAGCTTCTCCCAACTTTGATCCTTCCTTTTAGTTCATTCCCCCTTGTCTCTTAAGAGTCTAATTTTGGGGGTGCTCTGTTAATTTGTAGTCATTTGTACAATGCTCTATAAATGCATATGCATGGTGTACTGTATTATGGTGCTTTTTAATATTACATAATTCATGGTCCCTTCCCTCATCAATTTAGTATCTAGCAAAGGGGATGTGAAACATGCCTAAATATGCAATCAAATATTTAAGAGAGCAGAAGAGAGTCACAAAGTGCTAATGGAAGTTGGAGGAAGGAGATATGATTTCCAAACCTGGAATGGTTCTTAATAGAAGTTGCTTTGGAACAGGACTTTGAGAAAAGGGAAAGATAGTCAAAACCTTTGTTGCACAAAATAGCATTCTCTACTTAGGTTTGGGTTGAAAATAAGATTTTTTCCTTTCTAAGGGCAGTTGAGGAAAGAAAGGGTCAGCATAGAAATTACATAAACATTTATGTGGACTGTGGCCAGCACTAGAAATATTCTGGAGCCAACTAGGTGGTTCAGTAGATAGTCTTGGACCTGGAGTCAGGAAGATTGGCCTTATGCACTTCCTAGATGTGTGACTTTGGACAGATTACTTAACCTTGAGCATCCTCCATTTCTTCAACTGTAAAAATGGGGATAATAAAAGCTCTTATCTCCCAAGGTGGTTGTAAGGATCAAATGAGATAATATGTAAAGCTTCTTAATAACTGGCCTGACACATAATAGACAATAATTGCTTGTTTTCTCCATAATTGATCAGTGTCCAGGAAGAAGAAGTAGGTTCAGGATGTTTCTTAGTAAGATGTCTTCCCCTGATAAAAGGGTAAAATCATGTGTCCTCTACAAACCCCTCTCCAGGGTCATAATTTTAAGGCAACTTTCTATAGACGTGTCCTCTCATGGTGTGACTTAGTTCCTCTTCCATCTCTTGATCTTTTTTACTTAATCATAGGTTCCTCTTTGGAAGCTTCTCTTGGTATCATTTCATAGTCTTGCTTCGATGTTACCCTGACCTATAATGAAATTTCTTGACCACCTGGGCATACCTTGTATCAAAGGAGCCTTCCCAGTTCATGTTGTCTACACTTTTTCATCACATAGCACTTTATTATTGTGTGCATTATTCTATCCTTATATTTCCTCATTTTTCTCATTTACAAATCGAGGATGTTAGATTTGATGATCTTTAGTGTTCTTTAAACTCTAAATATAGGATTCAAGATCTTGTTCCATATTAAGTTATATATTTTTTGTTTGCCTAGTACAATGGGGACTTATTAAATGTGAGAGACCTGCTTAGAACGTTTAGTAAATACTTATTGTGACACGAAGACTATGCTTCTTTTTCACGAGTATTACAAATTAATTTTCTCTGTAAAATATATGTATGAAGGGTGGGTAGGAAACAGTAGTAGCCAAAGTACCACCTGAAGAATTATTAATAATGTATATCCATCAGGGACAGCTTAGTGGCTTAGTGGACAAAGCACTGGCCCTGGATTCAGAAGGACCTGAGTTCAAATCCAGCCACAGACATTTGACACTTACTAGCTGTGTGACCCTGGGCAAGTCACTTAACCCTCATTGCCCTGCCAATATCAATATCAATATCAATATATATATATACACATATATATATATCCATCATCATATCAAATGATCTTTATTCTCAGGATAACTTGAAAGGAGAATGAGTCCCAGAATTGTCTAAGGCATAGATCTGTAAGCACAAGTTCATGTGATTTTATTTATCTTCATCTCCAACACACACACATAGTAGTAGTAAACATGAGAGATATGATTATATTCAAATAATAAAATGTTTGTCAGTCACTGACTCCAAGTGGTATTACTTATATTCCATAACTGTGTCTTTATAACCAGAATAGGAGGTCTTCAGGAGAACCACTTGACCCCTTTGACCAGCTTATTAAATGAATGAGAAGTAGCATACTACAGTGAACAGAGAGGGCTGATCTTGGAGTCAGGAAGACTGAAAGTCAAATTAGTCATGAGCATGTGGATGTCTCCACCGCTCAGAGCACTCAGACTCTCCTTTTTCTTCCATTCCCTGTTCCCAACTTTCTTGACTTCAGAATCATACCTTCTCTATGTTGGCTCATCCTGGAACTTTATTCAATGCTTGTTGTCTCTGTCCTTGAATAGCAACTCTCACACTTAGACATCCTCCCAGCTGTCTCAGCCTGCACCCTCCTCAAACTACTTCCCCACTCCACACACACACACACACACACACACACACACACACACACACACACACGTATTCTGTCCAGTGATGTTGATCCCTACTTATTCATGCTCAGTTACATATCCACCCTCCCAAAAGTTTACCACAGTGATTAAAGCTTTGGATGTCTTTCTTAATATGTATAATCTTGATACCTTTCTTTTTCCTCCTTCCTCCCTCCCTCCCTTCCTTCCATCCCTCAGTCCCTCTATCCATCCCTTGGTCCATTTGGTCCATTCATCCATCCCTCCATCCATCCATCTATCCGTCCATCCATTTGAGAATCAGAGGTAAAAGAAACACTTGGACTCTGTTAGGTCAGTTCCTCTTTGCCAGAGCCATGCTACCAACTTGTGAAATGACAAATAGCTTCAAAAAAAGAATCCCTCCTTAAAGCCCTTTCCTTCAGGAATGTTGTCAATCAATATAGATTTATTAAATGCCTAATATGTTTCAGACATATTAGCCAAGCAGTGCTGGTTGCTGAGGATTAAAAGACAAAAGAGTAACAACTTTTCCCCAAAGAACTTAAAATCGAATAGGAGAGACAACATGTACAGTGCTTAAGTGTATGCAGAATATATATGAAATGAATAGAAAATACTTTGAGGAAGAGGAGGGCACAAGAAGCTGGGGGGTCATGAAAGGGTTTATGGAGAAGGTGGTACTTGAGCTGAGTTTTGAAGGAAACCAGAGATTCCCAAATAGAGAATTAATAAGGGAGAGCATTCTCAGCCTGGGGACAGCCAGTGCAAAGGTAAAAAGGTGGTCAATGGAATGTCATGAATATAGAATAGTAAGTAAGGCAGTATGGCTGATTGTAGAGTGCACAGAGGGGTGTAAAATGTATAAAGTCTAGAAAACTGGAAAAAAGCCTGCTTGTGAAGAATGCTAAATGCCAGATAAAAGAGTTTGTATTTATAAAAGAACTTGGCATTTCAAGATGAGTTTTTCCACCAAAGAAAAGGGTAATAGGTGTATTCAAATAATCTGAAGATATTTTTCATCTTTTCATAAAATATTCACTATGCTTTAATGACCTACGGATAAAATGAAATTAAGAAGAAAGTTGAAGTGAGACTTCTCTTCCCAGTCATCTACCTTTCCCGCTTCCTTCCAATTCAGGAAGGCATATCAATTCAAGTTCCTTCCCCGGTTTAAAGGGGGAAACTACTTAATCTATTATTGTAGGAGTGAATGGGACAATTAAAGCATTTAATATCAAATCATCAGTCTTGATCAAAGTAGGAATTGCACAAGATGCAGCTGGACTTCATGCCGAGATACTGATAAGATCCTGGATCCAGAAATTGTGGCCTAGCCACAGAAATGAGCATGCAATCCAGGGATAAGAACTGAAGCACAACGCTAGAACTCATCACAGAGGTACAAAGTGAGGAAGGAAATGGATGTATTTGAAATTAGCAGAGCTAAATAAAGCATGAGATTGATTTAGTGACAGTGTTATGAAAAAATTTAAGTACATCATTGGCCTAGGGGCTTTAAAATGATAGCTAGTGTGGAATTCTTATAACCATAATAAAAATAAAAGTGCTGGGCCCTGAGGTTTGTGAATATTAAAAGAAATGTTTATAAACGTGACTTGGAGGTTGACCTGACCCTGACCCCAAAGATTTCACATAAAGCTTGTAGTCTAGGCCTGTCTGAGCTGAAATCTGAAGTTGTAGTCATGCTGAAAAGACACCATAAAATGAAACTGACAGATGTTTTTATGAATGAAAGCAGCTAATTTTTATACATGGTTCACAATAAGAGTGGGTGTAGCCACCTGACAGCCAGCTATTAAACATGAGGTTTTCTTAGAAATTTCTGGCAGAATTTCTGTAAGGAGTCAGTAGGTGGAAACTGCTACTAAGTCAATTTCAAAATATACCTATATTGTTTCATTATGTAAGGTAAATGTGTAGATGTTGCAACCAACTTTCAAACTGATTCTTATGTGCCAGAGTGTGAGCAGCATCATCCATCTGTATAGCTCAGAAAGCTATTTGTCATCTCTTTTATGTTCTTATAAATTACATGTTCCTAAATACAGTATTAAGATCCTCTGAATGCTTTTATTCTTTGCTTAACTTTTCTGTTATGAAGTCTTTTCTCCTGTCTTAACAACAATAACAAGCCCTTACTTTTTTCAAATAAATGCCCTTTTATTAGTTATACACATTGAACATGTCAGGGTGGGAAAGGTAAGTTTGAAAATACCCAAACCTATTTTAGCTGACAACTAAGTGAGAACCAACCAACCAAGCAATCAAACATAAGATCTTGGACTAAGTCAAAAGTCTTTAAAAGCCATATGAATGAAATGCAATGACTCAAGACAGTAAGCCTACATTAATAGTCTGGGAAACCTCTTTAGAGGTTATCTCTAAATTATCAAGCTAGTTAAGAGAGGAGAACTTTTCCAGGATTAGAGAATGTGGGAAGGAGAGACATAGACTTCTGCCAGGTATCCTCCTCCCACCTCACCTCAGGGAGATGTAATTTTTTTTAACTGTATACCAAAATATTTTATTTTAGGAGACCTACTCAAAAAAGACCCTTCTCATTAGACAGATAACCCAACAATAACCTTGCTTTTTTTTCTTTCTTGTTTTTTTTTTTGAATCAACTAAAACAATCTGATGCTTAAAACAAAGGACAGCAAACATTTCCCAATCAAACTTTATTCAAGATTAGGGAGATTTTTAACTTCCCATTTCCTCCTCTATGTCAGAAATAGCATCTTCAGACCATATCAGCTAGCAGCAATGTCTATACATTATTGGGAACCAAGGACAAACAGGAATCAAGGATCTACAAAGACTCCAATGAAGAGATTATTCCATGGCTTAGGGGAACTTCTTGAGCACATTCTGGAAGGAGCTATAAGTCATATGTGCTTTATAAGCTTATCAGTTTTCCCATGGACTCTATGTACTTGTAGAAGTGTATATCACAGCTTTACAAGGGGCAGAGAAGGGAGGACATTTTGTGCCAACTGGTCTTATTGTAGCATCTTAGTAAATTCCACATTACTAAAAGATACTTAAGGCTTGCTAACTAAACTGATTCTCAATTGATATTTTTGGACGGAAAGACCACCAGTGTGGGTTCAAACCCAAGGTATTAGAAAATAACCCCTAATCTATGAGGAGTACCCCTAGAAACTTAAGGGGAGATATGCTTAGTCCCTCTGTAAGAACTATTAGTTAAATGAGGATCCTAGAGTTTATATGGTATGTGTGTGTGTGTGTGCGTGCGCATGCGTGTGTGTATATGATGTGTGTATATACATACACAGTTGAAATAGGTTTTCAGATCCAGCAAAAATTTTCTCCTTTACACTGTTTAGGACTATTCAAAGACCTTCCATTATTTTAGGGTAATCTTAAAGAGTTAGCTTAGCTGAGTGCTTCTTAGTTAACTGTGCTAAAACATGAATTCTTTCATATGAGGTAAGGAAGAATATGAATTTAATCTTCCTTCTTTCCTCCCTTGCTTCCTCCCTTCCATCCTTCCTGAAGGAGGCTTTAGATTTATGATTCCATTAGTGTAGTAACATTTGATTGTGGAATTCCTTCTATCAATACAGATTAGCAAATCTTATACAGCATATAATCAGTCACATAATAAGCATTTATTAACTGTTTATGATGTAACAGGAATAGTGCTAATTCCTTGAGATGCAAAGAAAAGCAATGCCCCTCATTTTAAATTTGGACATATCCCAATTATGTTTCTTGTCGATCACATGCTATTGGGCTGTGCTTTTAAATCTATTATGCACTTTTCATTTTTCTAGGTAAATTAAATCAATTTACAGTCAGAATTATAATTTTTAAGTTTGGTTTACCTTCAATCACATTATATATACACAAATACACACACTGTATGTATATGTACATGTATGTACATGTATCTATATCTATATCTATATCTAGATACATATATTCTATTGATTAATCCTAGTTTTGCATAAGAGGCAATTTGGAGGTGAAGAAAATTTTTTTCATTAATTTTTGTTATGTAATATTTGAAATTTTTCTTTGATCTTGCCATTAACTTATCTTGAATGAATTGATTTAGTGATATCTTCCATATATTATCTGCTTTTTATGCTTCTGTCTCTGACCGTAAAGACTTAGATCTTGATGACTCAATTTCTTGGTAAGTTAAACTTTGGTTCGTCGCTGCATGTATTGTGTGGATTCTGTCAGTTTATACCTTGACCTTTCTTTTCAGTATTTTAGAACAATTTCCAATCATTTCAAGGAATGTAATATTAAGAATTCATTTTTCATTATGAGACTTATTCTTGTGTTATCTTGCTGAGAGCTGTACCTTGGCTCAGTTACTTTACTTTTTACAGATGTCAAACCTTTTCCCTAGTTGTGTTGATTATTTTTTGAGGGGGAAGAATTATTATTTATTATGATATTCCTGCATTTTTGTCTTCTCTCTACAATTTTGTTTCTCAGGGAGCCTTGTAAAGATTTTATACTATATTTTCCAGCAATTTAATTTTATGTTTTTCATTCAATTTGTTTCTATATATTTTTACAAATTCTCAAGATAACTTAATAAGTTTTTAAAACCACTTTGAAAGTTATTATTATTGACCTGTTTTTGATTCTAGGGATCTAGTTGATGCTCATAGAATTATGTGTATCACTCTTTCCCACTGGGTGGTTCTTTCTTTTCTTTTCTTACACTTATAATAGATATTCATTGTATTGAGTCTCTTCTTTCTTCTTCTTTTTCCTTTCTTTTTCCTTCTCCTCCCTCCTCCTCTACCTCCTCCTCCTTATTATTTAGTTTATTTTGTAGGGTTTTTTTTTGGGGGGATGACATTTTTACCCTCATAGATTTCTTTCCCTTCATCTCTTTTTGATATTTGTCTTTTACTTTATTTTGACATATACTTTTTCAGTTTGGAAAAGTTATCTGGATTTATTCATGACCAGTCACTCAATCGTCTTTCCAGATCTAATGAAGATAATGTCTTAATATATATTTTAGAAGAAAAAAATCTAGGATTCTGGAGTTATGATGAATTAACAAAATCATAGCCTTTAGTATGATCAGATTTAATTGCCCACAGTTCTTTTCAGGTGAAATTAATAAATTGGAATATTAAAAAATTTGAACCTATTGTTTAATCTTCTAAAGTGTTGAGACTTTTTTTTTACATAAAATGTAAAATTCATTTGACCTGTGACTTTTCATGTATCACTTACTTGAACTGCAATTTTTATTTTCTCACAAATTAAAAGCCATTTCTTTCAGCAAAAAGCCCATTATGGGATCAAATCTTCCTTGAAAATGTTCTAAAACAGTCTTCATTTTCATCGTTGTATAATTTTATTTCCAACCTTAGGAGCTAACTGGAGCATGTCAGAAGCAGCTGATGAGTCGATGAATAAATGACATTTTACATAACAAGATTAGTTTTCTCATTTGTAAAAATAAGGGACAGAAAAATTAGTGGCAGTTTAGTTCTATATCCCAATACTTATAACTCACACATAGGAGTCTTTTGGGAGAATGGCTTTACCTGACAGAAGTATTCATGTATTAGAAAAAAAATGCATTCAGCCATAGGTATTTATACTAAGTAATCTTTGGGAGGAGGAAGAGAGAAAGGGGAATAATTTAATTACTACACAAGTACATGAGAACACAGAAAAAAAACACACTTGTCTGTGAAAGAAAAAAGAGAAAAGGGGCTTTGATTTTATCTGCCTAGGAAGGTGCAGGGGAGAGGAGATATTCAGTCTGGCTCCAAACTGGGATGTAAAATGGGTGTGGGCCTGAGCAATTTTTACAACTTTACTGTTGATCTCAATTCAGTTAAATTAACTAGTTTCAGCCACAGAGTTATGAGGCCTAAAAGGGAGGTTGTCTTAGGACCAAAGGAAAACTTCACAATTCCTCAATAAATCTGGGATGTGTAGATAAGTAACCCAGATAAATTTAAGCCCAATGCAAACCCTTTTATGTGTAATTGCAGTGTAGCCATTTTCATGACAAATATATGTGTTTTTTTTGCAAAGGAAAAGAAATTAAATGATTAATTTATGTGAGTTAAAAATTGTAATGGCTCTTGGGGTCTGAATATAACAATATCATGAACAAAAAGGAGGCAGTGAGAATGCCTTTGGGATGAAGTTTTAAGCATCGTGAGACACATGTGCCCAGGCAGATTTTAGGTGTAATTTTTCCTGGCACTAAGGTTTTTTATTCTTTGGGATGCTGTCACAATAAAGGAAATAAAGTTAGCCTTCCCTTTCCTTCCAATGATTGTTTTTCCAGCAGCAGAAATTTCAGATTAGAGATTTAAGACAGCCATTGGCCAATCTTTGATGCCAAAAGTCTTTCCTCGGCTTTGTAGGCTACTTTATCTGCAAATGCATGACTTTTGTGAAAGAGTTCTTATCTCCTGACGGGAAATGAATATACCTCAGATATGGTATGGGAGTAGTTTGAATTTGTTGCATTGAATGTGAATGTGCTATTTGACTTTATTTCATTTATATAGGGGCTTAAGGTGATTAATTATGTATGACTTGTTGAGTGTTCAGTTTCCACTCAAGGTGAGAGACTGAAAGTCTATAATGTACTCTGCCTTTTGTAATTTGACACTGCTACAGGAATTCAAGACCACAGAAGCTAAGTATGCCAAGCAATAACATGGGAACAATAGCAGAACAATCACCATTCCTTACAAACAAGTAAGGACAGTTCTGGGGGATAACAGGTACTCTTGGGAAAATTCAATAAAATGAACTTTGAAGGAAAAATTATGGTGAATTATTTATTGGATAATATTAAATCAGCATTCTTCCCTGGGGGTGTCATGCTGTATTACATACATTGTGAAAGAGGATAAAGATGGTCTATGGATAGAGGGATAGGATTTTTGTGTGCTTTTTCCCCCTCTTTCAAATGGAGCCTGGATACTGAATCTGAGCTTGCTCTCCTCTCCTTTACCCCAAATCCATCCTTACATAATAGTGTATTGGAGCCTCATTAACACTTTTGAAATTTGTCTATTACACAACTTCTGCTTTACTGTTGTGAGTCCTAGCTATTCCTATTTCCAAAGCTTCTCTGAAAAGAAATTCAAGCAGAGCCCTATAAGTATGTAATTATACTAGTATGCCATAAATATGTTTTATTGGATGGAGTTTATTTTACCGTGATGTGATCTATACCATCAAAATGTGTGAAGCCTCATCTCATGTTGTTTTCAAAGGACAGATAAAGAAATGCATTCCACAATGAATCTTTGCAATCTCAGAAAGCCCTGGAAATCTGTAATTAGGGTTTGTCTCTAAGAACAAATTGACAGCAGCCCCTCCAACCTTGCCATTTTGGTAATATTAAAAGTATCTTCCTAATGTTATTCAAACAGTGAAGGTTATGAAGTCTTTCTATAAAGAAACCTCTCTTCATCTGGTGAGAGTGCAGGGGTGGATAGATGGATTTAATAGAGGCCCTTCAGGAAGGAGAGAGGGGGAGGAGACAACAGTGTGAGACAGTGAAAAATATTGTTAACAATGATGCACAAGGGTTCTCACAATCAGTACTATTTATACAAAGCACTTTCAGTTCACAAAGTGCTTTTCCTATAGTAAATGGTCTCATGTAAGTTTCCCAATAGCATTATGAGTTGGGAATGGCTTGTGTATTTTTATTTCTCTTTTATGAATGAACAAATAGTCGCAGAAAGGTTATGTACCTATCTATCCAAGGTGTTAGGACCAAATGTCCTATGTAGAATCCAGTTTTTCTTTACTCCAGGATCCAACACTACTCACTGCCCACAGGTGCTTTCCCTTGGTGACATCATTGAAGATAAAAAGGAAATTTTGTTGACACTGAAAATATGACTTACAAGGACAATCCTTCCCAGTCAGAAATGACATTGGACTGAGGGCAGTATGTGTACTTTTATACTCCTATGCTTAACTGGAGCTCTGATCAATGGAAAGCAAGCTGATTACAAATCAACTAATTAGGAGAGCCCGGGGCAGCTAGGTGGTACAATGGATAAAGAAAGCACTGGCCCTGGATTCAGGAGGACCTGAGTTCAAATGTGACCTCAGACACTTGACACTTACTAGCTGTGTGACCCTGAGCAAGTCACTTAACCCTCATTGCCCCACAAAAACAAAACAAAGCAAACAAAAACAAAAAACTCCAAATAAACAAAAACCCAAACATATTCATCTGGGGCCAGCTAGGTGGCACAGGGGATAAAGTACTGGCCCTGGATTAAGGA
This sequence comes from Dromiciops gliroides, assembly GCF_019393635.1. NCBI lineage: Eukaryota > Metazoa > Chordata > Mammalia > Microbiotheria > Microbiotheriidae > Dromiciops > Dromiciops gliroides. The sequence goes on along the minus strand of NC_057866.1, from coordinate 118,077,784 downwards.
GGATCTGAGTTCAAATTTGAACTCAGACACTTGACACTTACTAGCTGTGTGACCCTGGGCAAGTCACTTAACCCCCATTGCACTGAAAAAAAAAATTAAAGGAGAGCCCTGCTTTTCAGGCCTGAAACTGTTGGGTATTTTGTTTGCTTCTTTTGTTTATTTTTGTTAAGCATTCAAATGTTTAATTTAAAATTTAAATCCATCAGAACTTGGCTGTCTCTAAGGAGTAATATTGAAAAGTTTGGTCCTAATTGTGTTTGTGTAGGAATAAATTGACATTATTTTTCAAGTGTTATGAAGTTGCATTAGTTGTAAATACTTCTACATTGAAAAAACTGCACAAAGAATAACATTTTTTTCCTTTCCCTCCCTTTCTTTTCCTTGCTTTCCCTTCCCTTCCCTTCCCTCCCCCTTTCCTTTTTCTGTATAAAACATATGTAGCCAGTCTTTTTATTATAGCTATATTTTTTTAGTTTCTTCTCTGTCTTCTTTCAATGCAGGCTTCCTTGAGCATCATTCTCACATTGATGTAAATACTTTCCAAAATTTCATGTTCTTAGTCTTCCCTTTTTCTGCTCACTCTAGTATTGATTTCCCTCTCCTGCTCTTTATTCTTCCTCTTACTCCTTTTCACATTACTTTCTCCTCAGTGAGTTTTCTATATCCTCTGTTCTTTTCTCTCCTTTCTACTCCTAATCGAGTACCATAGACATTTTATCTGTTGTGAATAAAATGGCCCTGTCATTGGCTCAATACCATCCCCAGTGATAATGTAGCTTGAATCAATAGCTTTAACACCTAGGAATCTATAATATATCATTCCTTTCTTCACATATCCCCGTCAGACCAGATTAAGGTATTACTATATATTAATAAGAATTGAGTTTATGAGGGTAAAAATAGAATCTAAGTGTACATATGGGAAAGCAGACATATATCTTCTCATCCTTCAGTATCAAAAGCTTTCTAAAACTCTGAGTGAAAAAATAGAGAATCACACAAATACAAGATCATGTTCACTTTTCAAATACCTAAGTAGAGAAGGCGAGCTACCACTACTACTATCAAGGGTCTAATGCTTCATCATAGGAGAAGCTAGGTGGTGCAGTGGATAGTGCATTGGCCCTGAAGTTGGGAGGACCTGAGTTCAAATTTGACCTCAGAAACTTACTAGCTGTGTGACTCTGGGCACATCACTTAATCACAATTACCTTAAACAACTGGGCCATTTTTAGTTGTCCTGATGTATATCTTGACACTGGACCCAGATGGCTCTGGAGGAGAGAGTGAGGTTGGTGACTTTGCACAGTCCTTCCCCATTTAAATCCAATTCACTACAAGTCATGACATCCATTGTGGTTCTCTTTGAGAACAAAGGGCAAACAACAACAGCAGCCCTATCATAGTATGGTGGTAACTCTAGGTTCTCAAATATTATGAAAATAGGATGAAATTGGACTTATGATGACAAATGCTCTCCATCTCCAGAGAAATAACTAATGGCATCTGAATGCATATTGAAGCATGCTTTTGGGGGCTTTCTTTATTTTTCTTAAGTCTTTTTTGGTCTTTTACTACATGACTAATATGGAAATATGTTTTGCATGGCTGCATATGCATAACCTATATCAAACTGGTTGTCTTCTTAATGAGTAGGAGGCTAGGGTAAGAGGAAGAGAATTTGAAACCCCCAATTTTTTTAAATGTTAAAATTGTTTTTACATGTAATTAGAAAAATAAAAAAGAAAATAGAATTAAAATTTCTGGCAAGTAAAACTGACTTCAATATGGATGGCTCCAGCCATGGCTTATATGTCTTTCCTTAAAGACCTCCCTTAGCTAAATTTGGAAAGGCTTATTATTAGAAGGTGATGAATTACTTTGGCTCTACCAACTTATAAAATCATCTACTAAGACATAAGCCAGGGAGGTTGTTATCTACTCCTAAGTGAAAGGAATATCCACACTGATGAAATGACAGATCTTTGAAGTACTAAAGAACCAAGTAACAAAATCTAAGATTCTTTGAGTCAGGACATATTTCCATTTAAAAAAATCCTTAGGGGCAGCTAGGTGGCACAGTGGATAAAGCACTGGCCTTGGATTCAGGAGGACCTGAGTTCAAATCCAGCCTCAGACACTTAACACTAGCTGTGTGACCCTGGGCAAGTCAACCCTCATTGCCCCACAAACAAACAAACAAACAAATAAAAACCTAATGGTCAAAAAAATCTGTGTATCCCTATTAGATTTGCAAACGTGACTTTCCTCACTGTAGGTACATAATCTATTTATTGAAAAAATTTTCATTGAGCATAAATAAAGCACAGCTTTCTGGCATATCCTTTGGTGTACACCAAGCTTCTATTTATAAAGACCAAGATAATTCTTGAACATAAAGTATCACAGTGATTTTGAGCTGACAGTAATGTGGAATTTAAAATACTAATAATTTTATGGTTCTTTGCTTTTATAAAAAGTACTACTAAACTATGCTTGTTGTTAGTTCTAGAAATAGTACATCATATACAGCATATATAGAAATAGTTTGAATGCCCAATCTTTATTTTCAATTGACTAGTTTAAAATTTTTTATTGTATCCTTATGAACTTCATCTTACCACCTGGCATGTTGTGAGGGCTCTGGGGGAGAAAGCACAATGGTCTATCTCTAATGAAAGGAAAAAAAAAGAGGATGGAGTTGAGAGTTCTTGTTGCTACTTTAGAAAGTGACTTGGGAGAGGAGGACAGTAAAGATACTATACTCAAAGTGGGGGAGAAAGAATTTGGTACATTAGGATAAATTTGTTACATTGACAGAGCTACTGTATGTCACCAGTTATAGGACAACAAACTATAAACTGTATTATTAACTTTGTTAATAATTTGACATCTGACTTCTCTATCATGCTCCTTCCCCCACCCCCACCAAGTTGTGTATCTTTCCCCAGCAGCCCTTGCTTCTCTGCCTTTTTATTTTCTTTTGTATGTTGTCTTCCCCCATTAGATTGAAAGCTCTTTGAAGGCAAAGATTCTTTCTTTTTTCTTCCATGTAAGTCCCACACTTAGCAAAGTGGCTTTGTGATACAGAGTAGGTGATGAATAAGTGTTTAGTCCCATGTTATTTACACAGTCCTCTTTCACTTATTAGCAATGTGACCATGGGTAAATAACTTCAGCCCTCTTAGATTGATTTTCTCATCTCTAAAATGATACTGATGCTATGGCAACTGGCCTCATTTTTTTGGTGAATAAATGAATTATAAACCACAAAATATTATATGTTGTGAGAATAATAACCACTTGTTTAGTGAATTTTCTTTTCCTAGGGATGATTGTAAAATGTACAGTTCTGTTCCTCCTCAGATGCTTACCACATGTTATTTGCAATTTTGGCTTACTTAAAATTTATGTGCTGTAATAGGAAGAATGATGAAATGGGTACCAAAGAATATAGATGTAAATATCAGGTAGAGCTGTGTAATATTTGGAAGTTACTTCACTCTTGTGGGCCTCAGTTTCTTTACCTGTAAAATGAGGTAATAACACTAGATCATCTCTAAGGCTTTTTCAGAATTTACTCTATTTATAATAATCTGAAAAGTTCTAATCACTACCTGGTGTGAGACCATTAAAATAGGTTGTCAAATCTTAGCTGCTTATTGAAATGTGTATTATTTGAATGCCAACAAGGTTAGAAACAGAATTTGGCCAATAATGAAACGTTGGTCTATGACCCTAAAGAAGACTCACTGAGGTTTTCAAAAGTTATGGAATCTTGTCTGCATCAGCCCTGATGTTACTTTTTAAGTGTTAATTGATAATTTGGGAAAGAAGTAATCTAATCTGGGGTTACATATTTTTATCAGGAAGATAGTAACATTTTTAAACTTAAAAATCCTTAGACAATATCTGGGCTGCAACTAAATGAGAAATTTACAGACTTATAAAAGAAGACTTAACAATGAAAAGTATTTTCCCCTGGACTATAACTGCAATGTTCTCACAAATTGATGGTTATCTAATTGTGCTATGGTCTTTCTCTGGTTTATTCATCATTCTGATCAATTTTCTGGATAGCTCAATTAATGTTTTTACTGAGAGTTATAAAACTTAAGGATTTCAGAGGTTTAAATTTTTATGGTATGGTTGAGTTGGAAAGTCTCTGACTGCTAGCCATCCCCCCCCCCTTTGAATGCAGTTAATGATATCACAACTTATGTTGCATTAGGAGACAGCTGAAAGCACTGTTTTGTTTTAAAAGCTTAAAAATTGTCTTATATTTTATTTCAGAAATACTATATTTTTAATGGAACCATAAAATGGTTAAATTAATTAGTAGTTTATAGGATCATAGATCCAGTGGCTAGAGGGGGCCCCAGAGACAATCTTGTGCAACCAATTCATTTTATAGATGTGGAAACAGGTATAAGAAAGCTAAGTGAATCATCCAAGATCATCAGGTAGTCAAAATCAGATATGGAATGTGGATCAAGGTCCTCAGTGGTTCTTCACCTAGGAAAGTAGTAGAACTTGAAGAGGACATCTAGTCCAACGTCCTCCTTGTTTTACAGAGGAGATAAGGGAAGCCCTTGAAGGCAAAGCAACTTCCTAGGTCCCATAGGTAGTTCAAATTCAGTTCTTTTATTCTAAATCCAATGTTTCTCCCACTATATCATAGTTAAAAAGAATGGTTTACATCTATCCCTTTAGCATGATAAATGCCAGATTAATCACACAATAAGCTTGAGTATGTATTGCAAAGTATAATTTCATTAACCTATAGAAAACCATATTGGTTTAACAACAAAACCAACAAAATTTGCATGTTAAAGAGGCCTTAGAAATACATAAAAGCTTCAAATACCTGGGACCTATTTTTATTCATTGTATACTATTTTTATTAACCACCTATTACATACCTGCCTTAGGGGAAGCCTGGTATATAGAGCCCAGGCCTGGAGTCAGGAAGACTCATCTTCCATTTAAATCTGGCCTCAGACACCTACTACTGTATGAGCCTGGGTAAGTCACTTGATCCTTTTTGCCTTAGTTCCTCATCTGTAAAATGAGATGGAAAAGGAAATGGCAAACTACTCCAGTATCTTTTCCAAGAAAACCCCAAATGGGGTCCCAAAAAGTTGGACACAACTGAAACAACTGAATGACAACATTGTATTCTCAGTACTGACTGAAGTGCTTTATTTAAGAGGAATGGAGGTGCTATGTTTAATCTGTTCTTATTTTTAAAGAACTTGTGTAAGGATTTGGAAATCTTAAACAGTTTGTATTCTGCATATGAATCAAAAGTACAAAAGAGAATTGGTTACTCCTGGTGGCCTAAAGTCTGTCTGGCAACTCTTGTTCATGTTGTTTGTAAAATAAATGTAGTAACAATGATCTCTCCAAACATTTGCTTTGAAAATGCCATTTATCTGTAACTGTGAAATGGAGAAGATAGAAACAATGAGATGAAATTCTTTATCTATCTTGTTTTAAAAAAGCATAACTTTGTTAGTCCCTTACTACTTCATCTATAAAATTGCAGGACATACTTAAATTGAATTGCACGATGTCTTTGGAGTAAAAGAGAATTAAATGAAGTTGAAAGATTTTCACAAATGTCTAGAATATGATGGCAGCTTGGGATAACATGATTATAAATCAGTCAAAGAGCCTTCTAATCATGTAAAGGGTTGCATCAGAGTTATTGTGCAAAACTTACTATAGAAGTTGATATCAGTTTGGGAATTCAAATACCTTTCTTTTTAATATTACTTTCTAAATCATTTGGCTTTGTTTGTAAAAGCTGATCTGTGGAAACTTGGTTAGTTTGTCAATAGATTATTAAGAGCATTACTCAATAAAATTCTGTCCTTCAGGTATTGGGTATTCAGTCACTGCCACTCCTGCTCAGAAGGGGATTAATGTGCTGTTTGGGGGTGATTTCCTTATGCAGCTAATTTATGACTGTAACATGGGTGATTTATGACTGTAAATTGAGGATTTATTTCCTCATATTTCATTTAATTCTTTTTTTAGTTCTTGTTTTAGTGAATATTTTTGCTACCATCTATTTTATTTCACAACTTTGTCATTGTGCTTGTCACACAGTAGGTACAGAAGAAATGTGTTGAACTTAATGTTATCTTTCCAAATCTGAGTCTATATTAAATTATTTGAAGATTAACTATAACAGACAAAGAAGAGGATTTGTCCTTTGTAGGAAATATATGTGAATAGATATAAAAATACCCTTTCTCCCATTTATTTTCATTTATTATTATTCACTGTTCTCATAGCATGTTTCTCCTTAAGACCAGACACTGAAGTCAGTCACTCAAAAAGCACTTATTAAGTACCTCCTGTGTGCCAAGTACTGTTCTAAGTGTTAGGGATACAAAGAATGGCAAAAGATAGTCCCTGATCTCAAGGTAATCACAGCCTAATGGGGAAGATAACATAAAAAAACAACTATGTATCCAGAATCTATCTATGGGATAAATTGGGGATAATTTCTAGAGGGAAGGCACAAAGATAGAGGAGGCCCTCTAAACGGTTTCCTTTAGATGATGAGATTTAAGCCTAGTTGTGTCCAACTCTTTGAGACCCCATTTGGGATTTTCTCCACAAAGAGTCATTTTCCATTTCTTTCTCCAGTTCATTTTACAGATGAGGAACTGAGGCAAACCAGGTTAAGTGACTTGACCAGGGTCATATAGCCAGTAGGTGTCTGAGGCCAGATTTAAATGGAAGATGAGTCTTCCTGACTCCAGGCTTGGGCTCTATATACCTAGCTGCCCCTAAGGAAGGTATACTATAGGGCATTGATCTGCCATGAGACAGAAGTAATGAGGGAGAGATTCTAATCATGGACGTCAGTCCGTAAAAATGCCTGGAGGAGGAAGATGGCATATCCTGTGCAAGAAACATTAAGGAAGGGGCAGCTAGGTGGTGCAGTGGATAGAGCACTGGCCCTGGATTCAGGAGTACCTGAGTTCAAATCTGGCCTCAGACACTTAACACTTACTAGCTGTGTGACCGTGGGCAAGTCACTTAACTCCAATTGCCTCACTAAAAAAAAAAAAAAAAAGAAACATTAAGGAAGATAGTGTCACTGAATCTCACTCAGAGTATGTAGAAAAGAGTAAAGTGTAAGAAGGCTAGAAAGTAGGGTGAAGTTAAGAAAAACTTTTAAAGCTAAAAAAGTGTTTTATTTTTGATCCTAGAAGTGATACAGAGTCCCTGGAGTTTATTGAGTAGGTGGGTGACAAGGTCACACCTGTACTTTAGGAAGATCAATTTGACATCTGTTGGAGGATGGATTGGAGTTGAGAGAGCTGGGAACAGAGATTCACTAGCAGGCAACTTCAGTGGTCCAGGTATGAAGACATGAGAACCTGTACTAAAATGGTAGTGGTATAAGAGGACAGAAAGGGAGATATGTGAGAGATATCAAAATTGACAGGACTTGGCAACAGGTTGGACATATACCATGTTAAAAAATAAACAACAAAAAACATGTTCACTACATAAGATGGCTTAGCACAGAGATTCTTAACGTTGGGATCCTCCTCAAGGCATCCATGGATAGATTTCAGGGTGCCAATGAACTTGGACAGGGGAAATCTTTTTTTCCCCCCAACTCTTTGTTTCCTTTGTAATTCTATGTATTTTGTTGGTTCTTTTTAAAACATTCTGAAGAGTCACTCAAAGACTTTAAGCTGCCAGATTGGTCAATCACACAAGGTTAAGAACCCCTGATCTAGAGAGTTCATTTCTTAAATTATCTCTATTTTCCAGGTTAGTTATTTTTCTTATGGAATATTTCACATTTTCTTCTATTATTTTTTTAATCTTTGGACTTTCTTTTATTTCTTCTTAATGTCTAATGGCGCCCCTAGCTTCCAATTGACCAGTTCTAAAGACATGATACAGCTAAGCCTCCTCCTCCTATTCATTCCAGCTCATTTTCCATCTTCAGTGTTTAAGGTTCTCATACTGATGGACTTGCTAAATCAATTAATTGCCCATCCAACTGAATATCTGGACAACATGAAACAGCAAGGTGGGGTAGTGGATAAAGTCATTCTTGGAGTCAAGAAGACATGAAATGGAATCCAGACTCAGGCACTTATTAGCTATAGAATGTTGGGCAAGTCAATCAACTTCTCTTAGCCTCCATTTTCTAATCTATAAAATAGTCATAATAAAACCTACCTCATAGGGTTGTTGTGAGTCTCAAATTAGATAACATATATAGAGAACATTTCAAACGTTAAATATGGTTTGTATATTGATTAAAAGATATATATGATGATGATGATGAGTGCTCTTTGTTTATACTGTCTTTTCATGGTAATTGGAAAGTTTAATCTTTGAATGGTCATGGGTCTCTTTGAGGAGTGCTCATACTTTCCCAAGGATCGGAAAACATTTATTAAGCACCTACTTTATGTCAGACACTATGCTAGATTCTGCAGAATATACATAAAAAGAAGTAATTTCTTCTCTCAAGGAACTTACTTTGCTCAATACAACAATCTACAAATTACAACATTGGTAGAACTATATTTATAAACCTTAATAGAAATGTCCTTTAAAGGAAATTTCTCCTCTATTTGGATACCAGGCGACATATCCTCAATGAACCTAAGATCTTTGAAGCAGAGATTGTCTCATTTGTCTTTGTATCCAAAGTACCTCCCATAGTGATTGGAATATAATAATTGCCTAATGTTGATTAAGTAGGTGAATGGTATTGGGGAACACCTTTGGTGAACATATATATACCTGCCTGTCTTATTCTTTCTTTGATACTAATACTTAAAATATTGTTGAAAAATGTTATTTCCATATTATTATGCCATGATGTTTCCATATTAATATGTATGAATGTAATGTTCATTTATGAGGAAGCCTATAAGGCTCACATTTACATAGAGTTTTATGGTTACAAAGCAAATGAATTTTTTCATGACAGAACCATGCGGAATGATGTAAAAATCATTATGCTCCTTTTTCTAGGTAAGGAAGGTGAGATTCAAATACATGACTTATCCAAAGTCACATTGTTGATAAATGACAGTACTAAACCACTAACCCTTCTGATGCCAAGGTCAGGCATCCCTCCCCAACACGACACATCATAGGCTCCCTACTAAACTAAGGAAATTGCCATTTTTAATTAGTGTTCTCCAGTTTAAAAAAAAATACATGTTCTTCCTATTTCAATGGTTATGAAGCTGTGATGGTATCCTATCCAGAAGTCCTTTAAATATATATCTTGATTCCACTTCATAAATAAATAATCATGTGAATGTGTTTAAAGTAAAATAATACAGTAGGCTATTGGAGGTTACCTCTTAAAAGTAAGAAGTCATGTAATGTTTACCTAGTGGCATATTGTATGACTATTTCTGTTTTGACTCTGGTGTTAGGCTAAGTACAATGTGAGTTCACCATGTCTATTGATATAATGAAAACCATGGGCTGATGCATAGCTTGGGGGAACAATATTTACTCTTGAGGTTTGAGACTAATTATGCAATTAATGGGAGAAATACTTTGCTATAGCAGTAATCTTTTGGTATGCTGAGAAATCTTTTTTTAATAGATTAAATTCTGTTTGTAATCTGCCTGCACAATGACAATGTATTGAACTTCAGTAAATACCTTTGGCTTATTTGATGAGGTATTGAAAATATGAGCAAGATGTACTTGAACACTGTATTAAAATAATTTAATTTCTAAGATAAAGTCCTGATAAATGAAAGGATAATATCACATTGTTTTCCGTAGTGTAGAAAATCAACTTTAAAATACCTTGATTTCAGAAATTACTATTTAATTATTGCTGTATAAATCTAGAAAACAAGTTAGTATTTATCCATTGAAGTTAGATACTATTAAAAATTTTCCAGTATTTAGATAACCATAGTTTCAAAGAGGCTCATAATTTTATAGGAATTCAGAAACCATATGGTCCTGCTTATGACCCATAAGGTGATATACACTTCATGATAATCTTTAGAGATGATTGTCTAGTATCTGCTTGAATATTTCCAATGACAGAGTTCCAAAATTGAAGAATAGTCTGTGGAACATTCTCTTGTATATATTAGAAAGTTTAAGTCTCATTAACTTCCACCTAACCCAACTCACTCTTTAATGATTAACAAAGTCCCCCTGATCGTGTCCTCACCATCCCACTGATTCTGAAGCCCCACATGTCAGCATTCAAACTCTATTCTCCAACCTACCTGTGGCCTAAATATTATTTCTGTTCTCCTCAACCCAACCCCTAGAAGATCTTGCTCTAGAGCTACCCATCCTTCTGTCTGTACCCTGTCAAAAATTTGTTCTGTAGGCAACAGACTTCCCTTCATTCCAATCTTTTCCTCTCTTCTTTCCATGTACTAGCTATTGCTGAAAATTGGCTCCCTCTTGATAGCATAGCCTCCCTGGCCTCCCTTTCTTTTTACTCTGTCTTCTTAATGCTCAACAGTCTGGCATCATTTGACCAGAACTGTTCTTTCCAAAGTTACTAATGACTTCTTTTTTTTTTTTTTGAAGCAATCGAGGTTAAGTGACTTGCCCAAAGTCACACAGCTAGTAAGTGTTAAGTGTCTGAGGTTGGATTTGAACTCAGGTCCTCCTGAATCCAGGGCCAGTGCTCTATCCACTGTGCCACCTAACTGCCCTTCCTAATGACTTCTTAACTGAAAAATATAATGACCTCTTCTCAGTCTTCATCTTAACCTCTTTCCAGCGTATCAGCATATTATTCATATTTTTGTTGATCATATTTTTTCTCTTTGATATTCTCTTTTCTCTATATTTTTATGACACTACTTTTCTTTCTTAGTTCTTTTCCCATCTATCTAATAATGCCTTCTTAGTCTCCTTTGCTGGATTTTCATTCAATTCATGCCCACTAACTATGGGAATCTGCCAGGTTCTGCCCTGGGTCTTCACTTCTACTTCTATATTGTTTTATTTGGAGAGCTCATCAACTCCTGTAGATTAAATTATCATCTCTATACTCATGATTTTCAAATCTACTTATCCAGCCCTAACCTCTCTACTGATGTCCAGACTTGAATCTCCAATTGCCTATTGGACATCTTGAATTAGATTTCTATAGACATCTTAAACTCAACATGTCCCAAACTGAATACATTATGTCTTCCCATAAAACCTTCCCCTCTTCCTAACTTTGTAATTGGGGTTGAGGATACCATCACTCTTCTAGTTACAGAGGCTCACAACTTAGCTGTCATTTTCAACTCCTTACTATCTCTCATCCTCCATATCACCTGACCCCTATTTTTAATCACTTCCCTCTGCTGATTATTTCTGACTTATCCTATAGCTAGCTTGTTTGTATATAGTTGCTTTTATTGTCTTCCCCATTGAGAGTAGGGACTTTCTTGCTTTTCATTGTATCCCTACCATAGTGTTTAGCACCTAGTAGCACTTAGTAGGCCCTTAATAAATATTGATTGGTTCATCTAAGTTGTTGATTTTTAAAATATTGAATTCTGGTTGGATGTATAGTATTTTGGAGAGAGTTAGTCAGCGAGTATTGATTAAGTGGTTAATAGAACTTGAGGTTCTAGTGCCTAGTTGTATTCTCTCTACCAGAGATAGTATCATATAGAGTTTCTGATTTAAAACTGGTGGAGTGTAAATTAAGATTCAAAAAAAACTGGTTGATGGAGGCAGGTAGGTTGCACAGTGGATAAAGCACTGGCCTTGGATTCAGGAAGACCTGAGTTCAAATCTGGTCTCAGACACTTGACTCTTACTGGCTGTGTGACCCTGGGAAAGTCACTTAACCCTTATTGCCCCACAAAAACAAAACAACTGGTTGCTATACACACATGCAAATGCGCAGTAGAATGGGATAATTGCCTTTTTTCAACATACCAATTTCCTTTTTTTTTTTTACTACTTTGTTGGCATTTAAATATGGTACAGAAGGGATTCTTACTTTGCTTCCATCAAAGTTCGAGTCCCATGCATCTATGGTACATGGGAGGACAGTTGAATTCTGTATAGATATGTCAGAAGGGCATAAACTCTGGTGGATTCCTCCAAACTAGAAAGGCTTTGAGAGTAAGTGTGATGGCTGATGTTTATTGTCCAAGGAATAGTCTGGTTTCATTTGGAGAAACTTATCATTAGAATGTGTGCCACCAAGGTATGGTCTCTTTCAGTCCCAGCAATGAAGACCACCTGCAATGGCTGAGAGGAATTGCTATCTTTATCTGGTTTTGTTGTTGTTGTTGTTTGTTTTTGTTTTTTGTTTTTTGGTTTTTGCAGGGCAATAAGGGTTAAGTGACTTGCTCAGGGTCACACAGCTAGTAAGTGTCAAGTGTCTGAGGCTGGATTTGAACTCAGGTCTTCCTGAATCCAGGGCCAGTGCTTTATCCACTGTGCTACCTAGCTGCCCCTGCTATCTTTATCTATTGATATAATATTAAGAATCAAATGACATCCTTTAAATATGGAGTAAATTCTAGAAAGAGGACCCCACTAAGACTGAGACCAGTCTCTTTCTACCACACACTTCGCTCCATGACCCTGGAGAGATCATTTAACTTCTCCAGCCCTCTTTTCCTCATCTGGAAAAGAAATGACAATACCTGATTTAATGAGTCGATATGTTATTATGAGAATCAGTTGATAAGAATTGTGAGTTCTCTTCAATTTGACAAGCCCTGACTATGCTCTTATACTGTGTGTGAGGCTCAATGGACACAATGTTAAAAATGAAAATGATTCCAGTCTTCCAAGAGCTTACAATCTATTGGAGGGGGGCTAGATAATAATTGAAATTTATGGAATGTGCTCCAATTTTCAAAGTGCACTTTGTAAAAGATTTTTGTAACAGACTTATTGTGATGTGATAGCAATTATCAATAGGTTTCTGGAAAGCATTCTTAGAATCAAGATGGCTTAGTCAAATTAGCCAAATAGCTATAGAAAATGATGGAGGAAGAGAGGTAGAACCTGGGAGAAAAAAAATTTAAAGCAATCATTATCCACTTTAAAAGGAACTTTAGACAGTGATAACTAAATGGAATGTCACAGATATTGTCCTTCTTTTCTCAGGGGTTCTCTCTATGTCACTCAATAGCCATCTTATGGACAATTATTATATTACATGAAAAAGCCAGGCAAATAAACTACATAAACATACACACATGTGTAAAAAAGTTATAAACACGCATATACACAACATATATGTACATGAACTTGAACACACACATATGCATAGATGTATAAATATGCATATATGTGTATATATGCACATGAATAATGAATGGGAATATAGATGCTTCGAGGTGCTACTTTCAATACCAGTGGAATAATTACAATGCTCACCCTTATGCTCTTGTTTCCTATAAAGGGTAAGCAATGGCAGTTATTATAATAAACATAAACATGCATATGTATATAACATCCATATGCACATGTATACAAAAAGATCATAAAATATGTAGATATGTTCATCATGATTTTAGGACATAACTTTTTGACATCTCTAAGTCTCAGTTTCTGCAACTGTATTTTGGGGTAATAGTATTTGAGATAGCTATGCCATAAAATAAAATGATATAAGTAAGTCATTTTGCAAACCTTAAATTACTCTATAAAGTGAGTTGTTATGACTCAACAGAGAATCTAAAAGAAGCTCTTTTTTTTCCTGTGGGGCAATGAGGTTTAAGTGACTTGCCCAGGGTCACATAGCTATTAAGTGTCAAGTGTCTGAGGTCAGATTTGAACTCAGGTCCTCCTGAATCCAGGGCCTGTGCTTTATCCACTGCACCACCTAGCTGCCCTGAAAGAAGCACTTAAAAGAGATGTTAGTGACTTTTATCTGGCCCTGCTCTGTTCTTTGGGGAATGCTATAATTTAGAGATGAAAGGGACCCCAGAAATCATCTAGTCCAACCTCTACATTTTACAAATGAAGAAATTAAGTCACAGAAAGATGAAGTGCCTAACTCAGAATCTTCGTCTTCTGACTCTCAATGCGGTATCCTTTGTTCCATACCATACTAGCTCTCATTTGAAACTAAAATAAAATGGTGAAATGTGGCCCTAATGTCAGTAGATTGGGGCCCTGCCAGTCTAGGAGGAGGCAGGGGACACAAGTATCATGATGGGCAATACAAGAAAGAAAATAATAATTATAGCATATATGTGTGCATATATGTATATATGTGTATTGCATATGTATGTGTATATATATATATATATATACAAATATACATACATGGCTTATTTACATGATCTCATTTGAGATAATGTTCCATTTGCATCATGGTATTTAAGGAGGTGGCTTAATGGATAGAGTGCTGAGTCTGTAGTTAGGAACACGAGTTCAAATCTGGCCTTAGACACTTTCTAGGTGTGTGATCTTGGGCAATTCAATTAACTTATGCTAGCCTTACTCCACCAAAGAAGGAAATGGCAAACCACTCCAGTATCTTTGCCAAGAAAACCCCACCTAAAGTATGGTCCACAGAGTCACAAAGAGTTAGGTGCAACTGAATACCTGAACCACAATTTAAGGGGCAAGATTGATATAATAGAAACAGAACTGACCTCAGACTCAAGTTCTGCCTCTGACATATGCCAGCTAAGTTACTCTAGGAAAGTCAATGAATATTTCAGCCCTCCTCCCCTTTTCTGCTACCAATTCTCGAAGACTATAAGAGAGGGTGGGAGCATGATGCAGGGGAAAGAGAGCTAGGTTTGTTTATTACCATTTGAACTAGAGTCAAATGTGTCTTGGCTCTTACTAACTAGTCAAATCATTTGATGTCTCTGAGCCTGAATTTTCTTATCTATAAAATGATTGGGTTGTTTTCGATGATCTATTAAGCCCTTCCACCTCTAAATCTATCTAACAAATTACAAAAGAGTTGCCAGTCTGTACTTGTAGGGAGTGTTTCTTCATCAGGGAGCTCTCTACATTTATGAAATAATAGATATATGGCAACCCCCACAAAAATGATGCTAGAAAGGAGGAGAATAAAAATCACTTGAATGAGAGCACATGCGGGAGAGAGAACAGTGGAGGATAGGAGGGACTATGTGTAGCTTCCAGTATTTCATCCTGCATCTCCTTCTTTTTGTAGTCATTGTGTTATGTAGAATTCATGGACTTCCATGTCTGGCCAGGCTTGGGCTGTGTGCTACTCCACTGTCCATATAAGTCCTTACTAGAATTAGGAAGCAAGTGTTGAGAGGCCTTTGGTCCCATATAGTCTAGCATGATTCATTTGTATTGTGCCAGCAGAGTTTATTTTGAATTTCTACTTTCATAATAATTCAAATTGGTATTCACGTATTACTGTTCTTTCCATATTTCCCTTATGTGGAATGAAAAACCATAAATCCCATTTGCTCATAATATAAATAGAAAATATGTGGTCAAAACTAGTGGCATGGTTGAAATAAAGGGAATTCTGTATAACATGCAGAATGGGCATTCTAGCTTTACAGGGAGTCACAAATGCCACAAAGAATTGTCATCTCCTTTTCAGATAAGTGTGGCTCATAGGACAATCCATAGTACTGTCAAAATTGAAATGGGCAGCAAAATTTCTGACAAATAACCAACAGTTAAATCAATTTAGTCAGCTTTTTATTAATGACTTACAAAGCACAATGTATTATAGAGTATGGCAAAAAATGAAAAAAAATCACTTTTTGCAGAATTTTATTATTTGCTCAGAGTCATGCAAAATCAAAACACAGGTTGCAATCAGAGCACACCTGTAAGTTCTACAGGGACCACAGATGTATCAAAGGGGTCTGGCATACAAAGCCAGGGAGTGCCTTGGGTCATTAGAGGAAGAGAACTTTAAGAGAGTTCTGGAAGGGTGCGATGTGAAATGATAAATGTGGAAGAAGATAGGGCCGGCAGGATAGTATGGGGACAAATCCTAGAACACTTAGAAGCTCTCTACTGACAAATTCAGGAGGTTATTGTTATTCTGCAGGTAGCAGAAAGCCAGGGAAGGATTTTGAGTAGGGAGCTACATTCTTAGAACTTTAGTTTAGGAAAGTTACCTAGCAGTGATGGTTAGGATGGTTTGGGGCATGTCAAGAGACCAAAGGCAAAGAGACCAGTTAGAAAACTATTTGAATCATGAAGTGAAAGGTAATCTCGGCCTGATTTAGCATTGTGTGTGTGTGTGTGTGTGTGTGTGTGTGTGTGTGTGTGAGAGAGAGAGAGAGAGAGAGAGAGAGAGAGAGAGAGAGAGAGAGAGAGAGAGAGAGAGAGAGAGTGAGAGCGAGCGAGCACCTTGGGTTGTGTGTGGGGAAAGAGAGTTGCAAAAAGTCATAGATTTAGGATCATAAATTTAAAGCTGGAGCACCCTACCTCCCAGTAACTAATGTTACAAGTGGGGAAACTGATGCCCAGAGAGGTTAAGTGAGTTGCCACAGTGGTATTAAGCATCAGAGCTGGAACTCAAACCCAGAAGTTCTGGCTCCAAATTCCCTGGCAGAATAACAACTCACATTTATAACATTTATATAGTGAGTTAAGGAGTACAAAGCTTATTTCTTTCAAAAAATAACAAAGAATGATTTATGAATAATGTTTACCTTGCCCCATAACAAAGAAAGTCAAGGTAAACATTATTATTTTAAAATACATAAATACATGCACATATATATGTATATTTGTATGTATATACACATGCATGCACATGTACACATACACATTAATTACTTTATTTTAAGACAGCCCATCTCACTCTATCTGGAAGAGCAGGGACTTCTCATAAGTCAGATCCCATTGCTGAGGATCACGAGAGCTTTGATCCTACTCTGTTTCTAACCTGTTTTGGCTCACCCCCTCCTTAGGCTTCCTCTTGCTCCTAGAGGCTCACAATAGTGATGCCAAACTTAGTCTGCACATCCAATCAGCATAGACCACTGCCGCTCATAATTCCCAAGCTCAAGAAACTGACCAGCTTCAGGCTTCCTGGTAGTTAGGGTTACAGGTGTATATCTTCATACTGGTAGGTGTATTATCCTAATTTTAATGATGAATTAGTTGAGTTTCAGGGAGGTCAAGAGATTTCTGTAAGATCAGAGTCAGAGTCAAAATTTGAGCTCAGATCCTCTGACTTCCAGTTGGACACTTTCCAATATACCATTGGGTAATGCTATGTTGCTCCCATAAGTGGGAGAAGTTATAAACTTACTACTAGATGATAGGAGTTAGGAAGAAAGAAGTACCATATGTAACTGGGATTTCAAGTCTATGGGGAAAAAAGGTTTGCCAAAGAGAAAAGAAGGAAAGTCAATAAGAGGGTAAGTTTTGGAGTGGGTGGTGGGGGGAGGGCAAAGAAGTACTTAAGTCAGTTTTAAAGATGTTGTCTTAGGAGTACCATGATCTTCATCTGAAGGTAAATCACCAATAATTAGAATCAGCATTTTTAAGTGCATATTGCTTCCTTACCCACCTTTCTCAAGTTTTCTCCAAAGCCCCTGAGGTCCAGTAAAAACAATAAAAATTGAATCATAAAGACAATATGAGGCTGTAAGAGAACATACTATTGACTTTTTTTGTGGGGTGTAACAACATATTAAAAACTAGGAAAGAGAAGTACAATGGCATATTTGAAAGAACTCTGGAAAGAACATTTCTTCCTGCCTAGAATTTTTCTCTGATACTATCTCTCTACTCAGTTACCACCTCAAGTCAAGTCCTCATCAACTCTGTTTTCTTATTGCAAAAACTTCTTAGTGGAAGAAAAATCTCCTTCACACTCAAATCTATCCTAACTGCTGTCAAAGTAATTGTACTTAAGTACACCTCTCAGTCTCCCCATTCAATCAAATCCAGTAACCCCTGATTGCCTTTATCATATCCTCTGTTTAGCTTTCCAAGCCAATCACAGCCTGACTCCTGACCTACCTTTCCAAGTTCATTGAACATCTCTCTCCTGCGCATATTGTTGCTGGCTTTTTGTTTCTGAAATACAGTGTTTCATGTCCCATCTTTATTGTTTTGCATAGGTCAGTTGCCCATCACTCACAAACTCTCCTCCTATCATATCTTTAATATATTCTCTCCTTACCTGTGCCCCAGAGGATGACTTTTTAAAAATTCAAGATTCAACTCAAGCACTACCTTCTACATGAAAGTCTTTCCTCATCCCTTTCTGCAGGTGACCTCTCTCCCAAGTCATGTTATATTTAATTAGTTTGTTATTTATATTTTATATATGTATGTAATACACATGTATATTTATATACATATTTGTTATATATAAATATATGTATAATATGCATATGTGTATATATGTATACATATACATCTGTGTCTCTCTATACTCTCTATTGCCATATATATGTACTTTTGTAGGTTTCTGTTGCCTCCCACTTTATAATGTCAACTCTTTATTAATAGGAATGTTTCAGTGTATTTGTGGGCCAGGGCCATGTACCATGTTTGGTGCATTGCAAATACTTCATAAATGGTTGTTACTTGATTAACTCCAGGCCAAAAAGATGCCAGAGATACTAACTTTTAGTGCTTTCGGTACCACACACTCATTGTGTGATCTTAGACAAGTTCCCTCCCCTCTCTCAGCCTCAGTTTCCATTATTTGTTAAATGAGGAGATTGGATTAGACGATCTCTGAGGTTCAAATAATCTCTAAAATTCTCCAATTTACATGAAGGCTCTAAATGATCAGTTGAGGACATGGATTCCTCTGGATTGTGCTTTTTACCCCAATTAGACACTGGATTGGACAAGTTAAGCCCATTACATTCAATATAAAAGTATTATGCCCATCTACATTACTGATTTGTAACCTAAATTTATATTTGTCTTGCAGTTGAGCTGTTGTAATATTCTGTTCTCTTCCTGTTAGCATTTGTACTTTGAAAGAATTGCTGCTCACCCAGGACCTACTTCAGCAGTCATTTGGTTGGATTGGCAGGAGCTATTTTCAAAGGCTAGCCTGTGACTCCTTGGATTTGTAGACTTGAACAGTTCTCATTAATATTCTAGGAGATTCTTCTTCTTCCCCTCTTAGTAAATTGTATATGATGTTTTCTCCTGGTACAATTTGATTTGTAGTAGATTCTTTTCTCTTTCTCTTTGTTTAATAGGATATTTCAAACCAGATTCCATTAAAGAATAGATGACACTACAGTGAGTAAAATTTTCACATTAAAATCTATATAAATAAAATTTTCCCTGGTTGGTGTTGTGAGAATCAGTACCTTTGCAGTGTTTCAGCATTTATTCCTGTCTTATGATTTACATTAAAAGTGGGATTAGGAAAAAAAAAAAACAGAAAACAGCTCTAATAAATGTCTAAATCCAGGAAATACCCCCCCCCCACACACACATATATATTTTAAACCTGTCACTATATTTCTAGTTAGGTCCTTCCATTTGTATGACACTGTTCCATAGTCTTGAATATAAGAAAGATAGTAATTTAAAAAATTTTGATATTAATCTCTTCTAGAACTTTGTGATTAATTTTTGTCAGTTGTTGTGAAAGAACAACATTGGGCTTACCTGCCTCTAACAGCAATATTTTACAAATTCCACTAGATGGAGGTGTTGCTATGTAGAAAAAGATTCTTCAGTCAATCAATCATGAACTACTCCCATCTGCCATGTTTGCCTCTCTCCCCGACCACCCCAGCCCCACCCCATTTTCAAGGCTCAGAAGTAAGAATTTTTCCTTCTTTGCAAAATTAAAGAGAAAAAGGATCCAGGATCTCTGAGTACACTGAGATGTCAGTGGTGCCAGGGTTTTGTTAAAAATTAAAACAATTTTAAAATAAAAATTTGGCAATGTTATTCATTTGGCTGATTTGAATGTCTGACAATTTCAGAGAATAGAAATATTTACTATAATAGTCAGACATTTAACTTGAGATTTTCTAAATGAAATTGTTGAGTTTTTGCAACTTTCAGCACACTGGAGCTATATCTTTATCTTGGGAAGTATAAAATGCCATTTTAGCAAGAGGGGGCATGGTGCTTTTTGGGTTTTTCTTCCACCTTATGATTTAGGGACCATTCTGTTTTTAATAACTGAGGTACAGATTTGATTAGTGTGAATTGCAATCTGATTTTAATGAGGATACAGTGATATAGCGTGAATTAAAAATATTCTTAAGTCTGTATTCTATTAAATCTTTCTTCAACATGCAAGCACATGCAAGGTAGGCTTTTTCAGTTTCAGACTAAGGGTGTATTGGAGAACAAAAAACCTCATTTTTGATGACAAGGAAAGAAAACCAGGGAAAGAAAAATCACAGAGAATGTAAGATGAAGGGATGTAAGTAAGTACAATAAGTCAGACTTGCAATAAGTCACACTTACCAGACTAAGCTACCAGTGGTACATAAGTAGCTTAGGCTTTCAATTAAAAACAAATAAGCAAGCAAAAAAAACAACCCTTAGTTTCATCCATTGGAAAGAAGACTATATAGTGAATTCAGGCTCCTCAGTCAAGGAAAAATGTGTTTCTAGGATAGATAAGTAAGGTCTACTCAAAATAGACACATTGATACATACAAGGCATGAATGTTCTATGTATGTGCATATACATATATATGCGTATACATAGAAGGTCTCAAAAGTTTTAGTGAATGATTGTGAATTCTTTTTTCAGTGTTAAGATATTAAACCTTGAAATTGAACCTAGACTTGAGATACCATGGATACACATACATGTATGTAATAGACATAAGAGCTATGCACGCACGTATTTGTCCATGCACATATGTATGTACACATATATACATAGATATGTATCTGAGAAATGTTATTACCCATGGATTTTCTTGTATATTTGGTGAAAATGAAAGGGATAAGAGCAATAATAATTCTCTCTGCTACGATAATAATTAAGTTACATAAATCTTTTACAATTTGCAAAGTACTTTAGATATGTCAAGTCAATCATCATTTTTAAGTGCCCAGTATGTGTGTGTGTGTGTGTGTGTGTATATACATATATATGTGTATATATATATATATATATATATACACATATACATATATCTATGTATACGCATATATATGTATACACACACACACACACATATATGCCCCAGGTATTATGAGAAGCACTGCAGAGACAAAGAAGGAAAAAACAAGTCCTCTACTCTTAGAGAGTTTAGTCTAATGAATTAAATAACATTCAAACAACATTCAGGTTCATCCGAGATTTGTAAAGGGTAAATTGGAAGTAATTTCAGGAGGAAGACACTAGCAATAAGAAAGGCTCCTTGTGGTTGGTGAGATTTTAACTGAGGGGTATAATGTGTCCAAATTTTATATATATACACACACGCACGCACACATATATACATACATACATACATATATATATATATATATAAATAATTTATTTTCCCTGGGGCAATGAGGGTTAAATGACTTGTCCAGGGTCACACAGCTAATGTGTCAAGTGTCTGAGGCCAGATTTAAACTCAGGTCCCCCTGAATCCAGGGCCAGTGCTTTAATCCACTGCCCCCCCAAATAATATTAATTGAGGGTGATAATGGTGACTGAGCTCCTGAGTGAGCTGCATATGAAAGAAGAGACTCCAACATATTTCTCACCTTTGGTCTGTGTTGCTTTCATGGAGGAGGTCCTTGTAAGTTGTTCTGGAAGAGATAGAGTCTGAGTCTCTGATCAGACAATATCCCAGATTTCCAAGTTGTCTGTACCAAATCTGATCTTATAGAGTGGAGTACACAAGGGACTTGCAGCTTGGCTTGTTTAAGTGTTTCTCCATCTTTTTTTTTTTTTTTAAGTTTCTTTATCCTCTAGGCCGAGGCTTTCTGGAGAATCTATTATATCATTTAATAACTATTTCAGTATCAACCCAGTATAATGTAACAAAAAACAAAATGAAAACACCACAAACACACTAAAAATACTGGAGTTGGGTTTGGGATAGGAAGAACTAAGTCTTAGCTTGCTATTTACTAGTTGTATGATCATTAGATCCTCAGATCGCTTACATGCAAAAATGAGTATTGAGAAAATTGTATTACCTATTTCAAAGTGATGTTGGGAGGTTCTGACCAAGCCTGATCAGGTTCTATAGCAAGATCTGTCAGACAAGTGCTCACTTCAGTGGTGATGGGTTCCATCATATTTCAGAGGGTGCTCCTGGGTAACTTCAGGGTCTCTCTGACTTTTCAAGAACTAGTTTTTCTCCCCTTAGTTCTACTTCCTGATCTTAGGTTGGTACCACTCATTTAATTAGATTGAGAGTTTAGGGTAGATTTATCCATTCAGATTTTTTAGCCCCTCCATATTACTCGAAAAGCATGGCTCCAGTGTTTATGTCACTGCTTCCTTTTAATTAATGTCTTATGCAAAAGTATGACAATAACTGTACATAATTCTTTAGTCATAACAATGGGAAAGGAAATAAATTAGAATCAGAGCAAGTGTGATCCTCCAATCTAGACTAAAGAAATCATTCTGTAGATTTGAGAGGCAAGCCAAATGTCAAAAGCCCATGGAAATATAGTTAAGTGCTTCAACTCAAATGATCTCTCTCTGCCTGTACTGTGTCCCCTGACTGACTCCTATTTTCTAGTACTTTCACATTCCATATCAAATCTAGTCTACAATTTTTTTTATCATGCTTCCTTACTATCACATACATTTATTAAGTGACCCTGAAGATTCTTGTGAACTAAACTTTGCAGTCTGGCTTCATGCTAATGGCCTTATTATCTCCATGTTCTTTTTCCTTGGGGGAAAAACAACAACAACAACAACAGTCCTAGGCCACTTTCTCTTGGGCACTTCACCTATTCGAGAACCCTGCAGAACCAACACCTGTGGATAGAGGCATAGCATCTATTTTCTTGACTTTACTTTTTTTCTCTTTCCCTCACCTCTCCTCCCCACATATATATCATTTTGCCTTTAGTTGGACTCACATAAGAGTGTGAAGGTGAAATGGGCATCTTCTTAGAGATGATACTAAACACTGGCTGAACACATGTGAATTACCATGACACTGGTCAAATTGACCTTTCTTAATATTTTGTGTGGATTTTCAATATTGTTACATGCTTAGAAAAGCAAGAAAGAGACTTCTTGGTCATGTGACCAACAAGATGGAAGACTAGACATTTTCTCTGATTCCCATGACCCCTGACACCTCTCCAAAGTTAATACTATGTGCAAGAGCCAAGGCAATTTCGGCTGTCTCCATAGTCTAGGAAACCAAAAACCTTAGCAAAGTAAAAAATCATGAAAGTAATAGTAAAGAGGGCCAACATAAGCCCTAACTTGACAAGTTATCACCCTTCTTTCACTACTTATCATGTGGACAAGGCTGTACAAGTTGACCAACAGGTCCACACTGTCGTTCTCTAGTATTGGAAAACAACCAAACCAACCAAAAAAAGGTGAAAGTTATACCTATATGGCAGAGCACTGGAGCTCAGTCAGAGAGGAAACTGGGCAGGATGTATATTTGTCACTGTGTGATACTCTACTAAGTCTAAGAGAATGAACCTAGTATCCACCTAGAACCAGTATTGACTCTGCAGAAGTTACTTGGGGCAGAGACTGGGTCTAGTAAAGCATGAATTACATAGAATTGGAGGAAGCTGAACTAACTTTGAGGTTTGGCCCCTTCCCCCCAGATAAATCATAAGTTAAAGGTAATGAGTCACAAAGTAAACACTAGGAAAAAATAAGACAAAAGATGAATTAATAGCGTAAGAGGAAGTAGATCCTGTGGATTCTCAAGAACACGTGGAAACCCGAGCAGAATGTTCCTGAATGGTAAAAGAGAAATGAGGATTATGAAAGTAGCATTTATGGGAATATACAGAAATGGCAAATCATTTGGACGAAGAGAAGCAAAAAACAATATCATTAAAAGAAAAAATGAGATCCATATAGGCAAAACCTATTGATCTTGAAGAAAAGTAAGGAAGATGGTATTCTGCAAATAACATAGCTAATATGTCTATACTCTGCATTTCACTACTCTGCATTTACCTTAAGGAGGGCATTGACAAAATAACTCTATATAAACAAAATATTTCTAGAGAATTACCCCCACCTACACCTTTACAGAGGTGTGTGCATGTGTGTGTGTGGGGTCTCCTGAAGTGCAACATTGTATATGATATTTGATTCATTAAAATGGATTGATGGATTTTGCTAACTCATTTTCTTCACTTCCTCCTTTTTCTTTTAAAAAACAATTTTTATTATAAGAGATTTTTCCCTCCAAGGGGGAAATCTGGGTAACATCAAAACAAAATATATCAATAAAAATCTATTCAAAATTTTTTTAAAAGAAAGAAAATCAAGGAAGAGGAGAGAACTCAAAATCATCAAGGAAGGCAAGAGAACAGAGAGACAGTGACAGAAAAACTGAGACAGACAGACAGAGATTGAGTAGGTAAGTCACTTAATATCTTTGTGCCTCAGGAAGTGGCCTAGGATTACTTATTAAATTATAGATGCTTTCTAATGCCTCTTCTTGGAATGCATGAACTTCCCTTCTTTTGATTCCCAGATCAGGTGTTCTCACTACCTGATTCTCCTAAGTGAAAATGAGCTCTTTCCCCTCAAAATTTCTTGGAATACTTTAAGATCTTTTCTCTTCCTTTTTCAGCTTCTCCCTTAAATCATACCTATTTACGTATATGTTGTAATCTTCTTATTATATTAGACTGTAAATTTGTTGAGGGCATGACCATGCCATTTTCCACCTTTGTATCCCCAGATCTTAACATAGACTAGATTCTTAATGAATATTCATTTGAATGGATAATATCCTTATTCAAATAAGTACATACACATTATGGTAGAGGAAGAAGAGCAAAGACTCTGGAGTCAGAGGACCTAAGAGAAAATCTCGCTTCTGACATTTGCTATATGTGTGACCTTAAGCAAGTCATTTAACTTCCCTAGGCTTTAGTTTCCTCATCTGTAAAATGAGGGAGTTAAATAACTGAATTTAAAAAAGTATTAAGTGCTCACTATGTGTCAGGTGCTTTACTATAGTTGACCTTGTAGGTAGCACTATGATCCTATGAAACATATAATATATAATATACTATCAAAGCCATTGACAAAGTGAACAGAGTGCTGGGCCTGGAGTCAGGAGGACCTGAGTTCAAATCTAGCCTCAGATATTTACTAGCTGTGTGACCTTGGGCAAGTCACTGTACCCTGTTTGCCTCAGTTTGGTCATGTACAAAATGAGCTGAAGAAAGAAATGGCAACCACTCCAGTATCTTTGCCAAGAAAACCCCAGATAGAATCACTAATAGTCAGACATGACTGAAATGACTGAACAATGTCTTTTTAGCCTCAAACTTTAATGCATCATAGAGATATCAGAAAAGAAGTATTTACCTTATTTTAAACAAATGGAAATGAGAACACTGAAGAACTGAAAAGAAAAGATAAAATATTGTAGAACATTGTAGTTATTTTTGTAGAAATCTAGACCAGATGAGGGAAATTATTTTTCACTGCATCTAGAAAATAGTTTATATTTCCTAAGTAATTAGCCTGAACCATACTCTTTAAGAAGATAATAATCTGAGGTGAGGACTTTTCTGCTACCCTTTTAACTATTTGGGGTTCCTTAATGTGATACCTTTCATCCTTCCTAACAACAGTAAGTTTATTTTGTGTTATGTTTATTTTAATCAACAATAAGGTCAAAATATGATACCTAAGTAGTACCTACTTTTCACTCCTCATGAATTCTTGAGCACACCAGTCTGCACTACATCAAGCAGTAGAACAATTTAGCTAAATTTGTCCTGCAAAGAAAACATGCTGGTTTACTATTCTTCTGATAGAGGCTATAAATACCATTTTGCTTAGAGAACATAATGAAATGATTGACTATCAAGCCTACTGGAAAAAAGATCCAGTGAAACTTAGAAACCTTTATTTTTCTCTTTGGTCTTATACTAACATATTTAGGAATGTGAATGCCTTCCTGCAAAGAAAAAAAAAAGCTGCTTCTTGCTCTGTCATTTATTAAACTATTTAATACATACATTCATACACACAACTATGTTGAAATGGTTCAGTGAGGTGGCACAGTGAATAGAGTGCTGGCCCTGGAGTCAGAAAGATTCCTATTCTGGAGATCAACTCCAGTCTCAGACACTTAGCAGCTTTGTGACCCTGGGAGAGCCACTTAATCTTATTTGCTTTATTTTCTCATTTGTAAAATGAACTAAAGAAGGAAATGATAAACTGCTCCTGTATCTTTGCCAAGAAAACCCCAAAAAGGGTCATGGTTGGAATTACATTACTTAAAGTTGAGTAACTCTGAACAGTTAAGCTCTAAGTCATGTATTTAGACCTCATTTCCCATGCTCTTTTTTGGGGGGTGGGGTGGGGCAGGGCAATGAGGGTTAAGTGACTTTCCAGGGTCGTACAGAGAGTAAGTATCAAGTGTCTGAGGCCATATTGGAACTCAGGTCCTCCTGAATCCAGAGCCAGTGCTTTATCCACTGTGCCCCCTAGCTGCCCCTCCCATTCTCTTTTACTTGAACCTGATTTCTGGTTGGCCTATCTATCAGTCTAAAAGAATATGACACAGCATATCTCCCATTATAATGTACATGGGATTCAGTTCTATAAAATGTATTCCTTAAAGGAGTCAAAAATGTTGATTGCTCATGTTTCTATAACACTTTACTTAGATTGAACTTCATCGTATGCATTGTTTTTCTTACAACACTCCTATAGTATAGGTGATACAATGATTATTATTGCACAGCATCAAGAAATCACATAATTTTATAATTATCGGTAACTTCAGAGGGGACTCAGCTAGTTCTGTACCTGATAAGAGTCATGCTTGGGATCACAGGCCTTCAGATTGGAATGGGAATGACCATAGAGATAATTCAGGCCAAATATTTCTTCTTTCCATCCATCTATCCATCCATCCATCCATCCATCTATCTGTCTATCCATCTATCCAATTATTTATTTTGGTGGGGGCAATGAGGGATAAGTGACTTTCTCAGGGTCACATAGGTAGTAAGTGCCAAGTGTCTGAAGCTGGACTTGAACTCAGTAGTTCTGAATCCAGGGCTGGTGCTTTATCCACTGCATCACCTAGCTCCCCCCCAAATATTTCTTCTTGAGAAATTCCCAGGGATGAGAAATCATCTGCTTCCTGAGGCATCCTATTCCATGTTTAGATGACTCTCATTGATAACACATTCTTCCTTATATGGAGACAAATTTTTTTACCAAATTCTACTTGTTGTTCTTGGTTCTCTCTGAGGCAAAATAGAGATCTCATCCATCTTACATATGATATCCCTTCAAATATTTGAAGATAGCTATTATGATCTCCCCACCCCAACACACACATACACACTTTAGTCTCACCTTTTTAGATAAAGCATCCCTAAATCCTTGCCAAGTGCCATTCCCTCAAAATATTATGCAATAGCTTTTCCTTCTCCTATTTTCAAATGTTAGAAAGCATCTTCTATATTTATTTACTGCTTTCTTTTTTTCTCCATTCATTTCTCAACTCCTTGAAATCTAACTTCTAATTCCATGACTCTTCTAATCCCTCTATTTTAAAACAATTTATCATTTTCTTCCTTAAGCAATTTTTCTTTCTTCAACTTTCCCCTACCCATTAAAAGCAACATCAATAAAGAAAAAAATCGTAATGACACATATGCATAATCAAGGAAAAGAAATTCTAACATTGGACATGTCCAAAAAATCCATGTCTCATTGTGCATTTTAAGACATTACCACTCTGTCAGGAGGTCAGTAGCATACTTTATCTCTAGACCTCTGAAACTGCAGTTTGTCATTGTATTAATCAGAATGCTGAAGGCTTCCAGAGTTGTTTTACTTTATAATTTGTTATTATACAAATTGTTCCCTTTGTTCTACTTATTTTAGTCTGCCTCAGATGGCAGAGGTCCTCCCAGTTTCCTCTGAAACTTTGGATCTTTCTTTCCATTTGCACTAGAAATTTTGTGAAGCACACAGGTACAGAATAGAAGGGTCAAATCCAATGAACAATAATTCTTCGCTTGCTTCAGAGAACCTCGGAACCATACAGCTACTATATGAGTCACTGAAAAAAGGTGCAGCTCACCACAGGAATGGATTTTTTGATTCCTTAAAAACCCTGGGATTCTTTATCTGTTTGTGAAGGCTCCAACCATGGGAGCATATTGTAAATCTGTAAAACTGTATAGCTTTGGGGGGGGGGGCAGGGCAATGAGGGTTAAGTGACTTGCCCAAGGTCACATAGCTAATAAATGTCAAGTATCTGAGGACAGATTTGAACTCAGGGCCTCCTGAATCCAGGGTCAGTGCTTTATTCTCTGCCCCCAATTGTATAACTTTCTTAATGAGGTTGAGGCCATAAGAAGTTTCTATGAATTCAAAAATCCTTTGTGTTGTTTATTGTTTATAATAAAATTATTTCATGGTTCATGCCTTGATCTTGGTTATGGTAAGAGAATTGAAAATACCTAGGCCAAATTACAACATAACTTTCTTTAGCATTCTGCTCTGAGAAGAAAAATATAAGCTATAGAGGGTATTCATAATTGAACAGTCTCAAAAATTTGATTTATATCCATTTGAATTCAGAGTTTAGCAGTAGACCACAGGGTATGTACCTATCAGGCATGTGAATGACAAAAACAGAATCTGAGCTTCCTGTATTTCACAGCATCAGTGGAACTCATCATCAACCTAACTAAAATAAAGTTTGTGTATCCAAACCAAAGCAAAAATTTTAGTCTTTCCTCGATTTTTTCCACTTTTACCATTTTTTTCTGTTTCTAGAGAAGGTAATTATTATTAATCCACTTTGGAAAATGAAGTCTAAGGGCCATTACTCATAAGCCAGGAGATGACCTCTGTAATGACAGACAGGTAATGACTTCTGAGTCAACATTAGTGTATCATAAGGAATGAACACCACCGTTTTTATTAACATACTGCTTATGATCAGGGCTGCAGTTATTCCTCCATTACCAGGTGATACAATGAGGATGAATTTCTTAGTTCTTAAGAATGCTGTCACCCATAGAACAGGACTGAACATAGTTTTTGATTCCAGAGAAAGCCTTGTAGTTATCACAAGATTGAAAGTTTTTACCACTGTAGCTAAAATCAGTCCTTCATAGTTCATACTGGTCGCATTACTCTCATGTGTTTCTTTTCTAAGGATAAATGTGCAAGCTCTATTCAACTTTAAATCCAAGTGATCCCTTTGACCTTTATCATCTTACATAGAGAGTCGCTGAGAAATTTTATGGAGTGCTTATGTTTCTTTCTTTACTTATAACCCTGGATGAGTAATAAGAAATATTGTTACCCTTAGCTGTGTGCTACTATAGATACTACATAGTAATCTGCCTCTTTCCCTGGAAGTTTTGGTGTTCAGAGTTTTATGACCTATTTCTTTATGATTATCTGCAAAGAATCTCAGATTGGGCCATGTCTTGAATGGTGGAGAATTGGTGACAGTGGACTAACTGCCTAAGAGACTCAAGGTGTTCCTAAGCCAATTAACAGAAGTTCTGAACCCAAATAATTTCTTTTTAGGGGAAATAAATGGCATTTTTATAGCATAGGAGCACAGTGGATAGAATACATTAATTTATGTTAGAATGATTAATTTACTAATTACTAATAATAAGTTAATAACTAATGTTAGAATACATTCACAGCCCAGGATAGAATACATGACTCACAGTCAACCTCTGTTCAAATGACACCTCTGTCATGGGGTAGTTACTTCTGAGCATGAATTGTTTTATCTATAACATGAGGGTAACACCTGCACCTCATTCAACTATGTTATGATTCAAAGGTGATATTATATAGAGTGATTTGCAAATGTGCATAAATGTCAGTCATTATTATTCTTGGTCACACAACATGCACATATTTAGAAATTGTTCTATGAAAATATTTTCTAGGGGGAAGCTAGGTGGCTTAGACACTTACCAGCTGTGTGACCCTGGGCAAGTCATTTAACTCTCATTGTCCCACATGCGCACGTGAGAGAGAGACAGACAGAGACACAGAGACGGATACAATTCAGTTAATTTTTCTTTGTATACCCCGTGTCTAGAGAAGTATCTAGCACATGGTAAAAACTAAATAAATGCTATTGATTAGTAGTTGAAGTACATCCTTGGTAACATAAAGACCTGGTCAGGAATGAGACCTGCTTCTGATGCCTACTGATTGTATTATGATAGGCATGTCACTAAACCTCTCAGTATCCCAGGTACCTTAAAATTTTCAGTTATAATCTAATTATTGATCTATATTAGGGGATATAGTTTCTATACCAGGAGTTCAACACACCAATTAAAACCAAGGTCCAGGACTTTCAGGGCAGAGCCAAGATGGTGGAAGAATGATATTAAACACATAGAGCTCTTGATATGATTACCCCCAAAATAGCAATAAATCAGCCCCTGGAGCAGCAAACCCCACAAAAAGACAGACTAAGATTATTTTCCATCCAAAGACAGATTTTAGTGTGCCCTGCTGGGTTACAATAAGAGTCCAAGCCCATGATCGTGCTGACAGAGACCCCAGGCACCCTGCACCAGAGGAACTTACCCCTGAGCCTCTAAATCAGATTCAGCATCTGCTTCTTCTGTAACAAAGGTTGGGTGAGAGGACTGAATGGCTCACTGGGGATCTAAGGAGGAATTTGGGTATCCTGGCCCAGGAAGGAATCAGGAAGAAATCCTGAGCTGCGGGAGACCCAGGTGGGGGAGGGGCCCAGGCTTGTCAGCACTAAGAACCACCACAGCACACAAAGTTCTGCTAGCTGGTTAATTAACAAGTTGGCTTGAGGTTATCTGCAGACCAGAGAATGGGCCAGGCAAGAGCAAAACCTGTCCTCCCTCAAACCAAAACACCTGGGACCCTCTGAAGCTTGGGACAGTGTAGCTTGGAAGTAGGGCCCAACTGTAAGAGGGAGTTAAAAGTCAAGTAAAAGATAGAAAGATGAGCAAGCAAAGAAAGTTGAGAACTAATGAAAGTTTCCTCAGTGACAAGGAAGATCAAGGTGCACCCTCAGAAGAGGATAACAATCTCAGGGCCCCTACATGAAGAGCTTCCGAGAAAAAATATTAATTGGTCTCAGCCCATGGAAGCAGTCAAAAAGGACTTTGAAGTGAAAGTAGGAGAGGCAGAAGCAGATTTAGAGAGGTAGAGGAAAGAATAGAAAGAGAAATGAGAGCAATGGAGAAGAGTCATGAGAAAAAGTCAACATCCTGAAAAGCCAAATGGAAGAGATAAAAAAGCTCTCTGAAGAAAATTATTGCCCTAGAACTAGGATTGAACAAATAGAAGCTAGTGACTTTATGAGAAACAAAGACACAGTAAAGCAAATGCAAATGAATAAAAAAATAGACAGCAATATGAAATATCTCCTTGGAAAAACAGCTGACCTGGAAAATAGATCCAGGAGAGATCATCTGAAAATCATTGGACTACCCAAAAACCATGACCAAAAAAAAGAGTTTAGACAGCATCTTTCAAGGGATTGTCAGGAAATATTGCCCTGATATTCTAGAAGCAGAAGGTAAAATAGTAATTGAAAGAATCCACCAATTACCTCCTGAAAAAGATCTGAAAAGGTAAACTTCCAGGAATATTATAGCCAAATTCCAGAGCTCCCAGGTCAAGGAGATAATATTACATGCAGCTAGAAAAAAAAGGAATTCAAATACTATGGAGCTCAAGTAAGGATAAAACAAGATCTAGCAGCATCTACATTAAAGGGCTAGAGGGAATGGAATATGATATTCCAGAGGGCAAAGGAACTGGGAATACAGCCAAAAATTACCTACCCAGTGAAACTGAATATAATCTTTTGGGGAAAAAATGGAACTTCAGTGAAAAAGAAGACTTTCAGGCATTTGTGATGAAAAGACCTGAATTGAATGGAAAATTTGACTTTCAAATACAAGACCCTAGAGAAGCATAAAAAGGTAAACAGGAAAAAGAAACCATAAGGGATATTAAAAGATTAAACTGTCTACATTCCTACAATGTAAGATAAAACTTCTAACTCATAAGAACTTTCTCAGTATTAGGGTAGCTGAAAGGAATACACTTAGACAGAGGACACAGATCTGAACTGAATATGAAGGGATGCTATTTGTAAAGCATTTTTTTTGTTTTGTTTTTTGTTGTTGTTGTTTATCATTGTTCTTTGTGGGACAGACTGTGTAGGGTGGCTTATTTCTGGGGCCAGATTTGAGCTTGGGGCCTAATTGGTCCAGGGCTGGTGCTTTGTCCATGGTGCCACCTAGCTAAGCCATAATGATATCTTTAAAATAGGGTTGAGGGGTAGGAGGAATGAATTGGGGTAGGGGAAGGGAAGAGGAGGGCTGGGGAGAGGTAGCTCATGTGAAATAAACAAGAAAAATGCTTATGATTGGGAGGGGAAGAGGGGGAAGGAGTGGGGGAGTGAGTGTACCTTACTATCATTAGAACTGGCTCAAAGAGGGAATAATATACATACTCAAGTGGGTATAGCCATATATTTTGCCCTGAGGGGAAGTGGGAGGGGAAGGAGATGAGGGTGGGGGGAGAAGAGGGGAAGGAAGGGCAGATTAGGGGAGGGAGCAGTAAAAAGCAAAACACTTTCAAGGAAGGTGAAAATGTTTTGCATAACTTCACATGTATGACATGTTGAATTGCTTGATTTCATTGGGAGGGTTGAGGAGGGAGGGAGGAAGAAAAATTTAGAACACAGAATTAGTTCAGGAACCTTGATCTCATCAGAGTTGGTTCAAGGAGGGAATAACATACACACCCAATTAGGAGGAGCAATCTATTTAACCCTACAGGAAAGTAGGAGGGGAAAAGGGTGAAAGAAGGGAGGGTAAAACATATGATACCTACTTTGCTGGGCTATTGTGAAGAAAATTCTTTGTCAGGTTTAAGGTATTATATAAAAGTTCTAATGAACAGCATGCTATCAGAAAAACCTGGAAAGACCTACATGAACTGAAGCAGAGTGAAATATACTGTATACAAAATAACAGCAATAGTGTAAGATGAACTGCTAGGAAGTATGTGGTTATTTTCAGCAATGCAATGATCCAGTATAACTCAGAAGGACTTATGAAAATTCAATCCATCTACAGAGAAAGAACTGATAGTATCTGAAAACAGATTGAAGCAATTTTTTTTTATAATTCCTTAATCTGAAGTTTTATTTTTATCTGTTTTCTCTCACAACCTAGCTAAGTTGGAGATGTTTTCCATGACTACTTATGTGTAACTTATGTTGAATTGCTTGAGTTCTTGGCATTGGAGGGTGGGAAGGGAGGGAGAAAGAGAAGTTGGAACACAAAGTTTTAAAAACTTGATGTCAAAATTTTTTCTACATGTAATTTTGAAAATAAAATTCTAAACAGAGAAAAAAAACAAGGTCTAACTAACAAGGGGGACCTTGTTGAAACTCCTTGTTGAAAGTTTCCCTTTACACATAGCTAAAAATGAATAAGCAAGGAAGACCCCCATCTTCTGGAAAAGGGAAGTAATTCAAAGTATTTTCAGAAGTTGGGCTAGATCGAGCAAAATTTCATTGAGTCAGGTAACCTCTGTACAGACAAAAGACAGTATTTATTTGGCCTATGCAATTGATATGTGATGGGTTATCTTTATTGTGTAGGACTGTGTTCATACATAAACATAAAAATCCACATGGATATGGATGCCTTATATTCAGAAATTTTTCTTCAAACCAAATAAGGAAGCATCAAAAGAAGAGAAGGTGTGTGTGTGGGGGGGGGGGGTGCTGTTTCTCTATAAGAGATCTTCCCTACTCCATGGTAGATTTTGCTCTCCATACTGTTCCAATTGACATTCATGAGATAGAGATTGACATTTTTGTCAATAAACATCATAGAGTTATAAGTAGAAGGGACCTCAAAGGCCATTTAGTCTAAGTCTCTTATTTTATAGGTAAAGAAACTGAGGCATAGAAAAGTTAAGCTACTTGTACAAGGTCCCATAGGAGTCATCCAAATCACAAGCCAGTGCTTTTTCCATTGTACTGGAAACAGTGAGATTTTACAAATGGTTCTGTTCTACCTAGTATTAAATAGTCTGAAGCAAGTGCAAGCGTAACTCAAGAAGAGACAGAATTTTCATTTCCTACCAACTCTTTTTAGAGAAGCAACAGGTACTTTTAAAATTTCCCATAAGGTGTACATTATTTGTCAAACTCTTTTTAGAGCCATTTCGAAGGACTTAAAAACCTATGTAACAATTCTTGACCTATGTGAACTGATTAAATTTCTTTCTATTTAGCTTCTGAAGGAGATCCCTACTGTTCTCCTGTGTTGCTTTGCCCACTAGCATCTGTAACCTTGTCTTTCTTTTGGTGATAATCTCCCTTCTAGGTTAAATTCTACCATTCTTGGAAACTACCAGTGTAGTTCTTTTTTTAAAATCTGAAATTTTAAAGTAATTCTTAGATTGATGGCATGGGTGGAGCCAAGATAGCTGTTTAGGGGCAGAAACCCAGCTGATCTCTCACAAAATTTCCCTCCAAACAACTTTAAAATAATGCTGCAAATCAAATTTTGGAATGGCAGAACCAACAATAGGTCAGGGTAAAACATTTGTCTGTCCTAACTTAAGAGGTTGACAGGAGAAGTCTGTAACAACAGGGTAGAGGCTTGTCCAGATATCACACATTCAGTGGAAGCAACAGTGGTGAAACTCTCATTTCAGTGATAGTTACGGGGGTGTAACTGGTCATAAAAATATTATAGGAGATCTTTTGCTGGCACTGGGTGTGGATGGTGCTGATTGGTAACACTATTACGTATACACAGTTCTGGGCTATGGTCCCAGGGTAGAAAAGAGTACTGGGAGTAGATCACAGTGAAGCAGGGTCATTTCTCATACTTCCAAAGTAAAGAGGATTACTAGACTTGTGGCTTCAGTGGACCAGGGGCTCTTCCTGGTTAAAGGCCAGGGTGTCGATCAGGAGATCAGTGATCATACCTCTGCCCAGATCATACCAATATGGAAGCACCAAACACCTGCAAATCCCAAAATCTAACTCTGAAAACAGGTTTATTGGTGCTGCTGAAACTTGGAACAATGCCTCCTCACCCCCATGTGAGCATAGCTCAAGTTTAACATAAAGTTTAAAGTCATGAAATAGGACAGAAAAATGAGCAACGACAAAAAAATAATGACCATAAAAAGTTACTACAGTGACAGGGAAGACCAATATATAAACTAAGAAGAAGACAATAATGTAAAAACAGCTATTAACAAGGATCAAAGAAAACTGCTATTTGGACATAAATTTGACAAGAAATCACGGAAGAATTAAAGAGCTAAGACTGGTATAGGAAAAATTGGGAAAAGAAATGAAAGTGATACAAGAATATTCTAAAAAGAGAATGAAGTTTGGTAAAGGAACACAAAGAATACAGAAGAAAAATCCACCTTAAAAACTAGAATTGGCCGGATAGGTAAAAACGGCAGAAAAATCCACTAAAGAGAACTCCTTAAAAAGCAGAAATGGCCAAATGGAAAAAGAAGTACACAATCTAATTGAAGAAAATAATTCCTTAAAAATTAGAATTGGGCAAGTAGAAGCTAAAGACTTTGAGACATAAAAAAAAACAATTAAAAAGTCAACAAAAGAAAGAAAAATAGACAGTGTGAAATATTTCATTGGAAAATAACTGGCCTGGAAAATAGATCAAGGAGAAATGTTTTAAGAATTATTGGACTACTTGAAAGTCATGATCAAAATAAAAGCCTGAACATCATATTTAAAGAAATAATTGACGAAAAGTGCCCTGATATCTTAGATCCAGTGGTTAAAATAGAAATTGCAATATTCCACCTTCTGAAAGAGATCCCAAAATAAAAATTCCAAGGAATAATAAAACCAAATTACAGAGCTTCTAGGTCAAAGAGAATATAATTCAAGCAGTCAGAAACAATTCAAATACCATGAAGCTACAGTCAGGATCATACAAGATCTAGCAGCCTCTACATTAAAATGGCAGAGGGCTTGGGCCATGATATTACATAAGGCAAAAAAGCTAGGATTACAACCAGTAATAACTAATTAGAGAAATTGAGTTTAATTCCTCAGGGGGGAAATGGATATTTAAAGATTATAGGACTTTCAAGCATTCCTGATGAAAAGACCAGAGCTGAATAGAGAATTTGACATTCACCAGAAGACTCAAGAAGCATAATAAAATGCACAAAAAAGAGTAAACATGAAACAGTAACATAAGGGGTTCAATAAACTATTTACATTCATATATGGGAAGATGATACATGCAACTCCTAAGAACTTTAGCATTATTAATACACTTGAAAAGAGGTTATATAGATAAAAAGCATAGGTATAAGTTAATTATGTTTGAATGATCTCCAAAAAATGAAGACATGAGAAAGATAGATATAGTAGGAAAAGGCTGAAGGAAGAGGTAGAATGGGGGAAAATTTCTCATATAAAAGAGGTACATAAGGAATTGCTTTTATAATGGGCGGGGAATGGAGGGAGGGTGCCAGGCAATGCTTGAACCTTACTTTCATTAGACCTGGTTCAAAAACTCAAGGATATATGTACACACTCAATTGTGTATAAAAATATAATTTTTACCCTATAGGGAAATATGATAAGAGAATGAAGGAGGGGATGATAAAAGGAATAGTGGGTTGAGAAGCAGTCACTAGAAACAAAACATATTTTTAAAAAGGGACAGGAAAACAGGGGGACAGAAACAAAAGAAAATGGAGTGAATGTAAATGCATAGTAATCATAACTATGAATATGAATGCAATGAGCTCACTCATTAAAACAGAAGCAGATAGCAGAATGGATTAGAAAACAGAATCCAACAATATGTTGTTTACAAGAGACATACATGAAACAAAAAGACACACATAGAGTTAAAATAAAGGGCTTGAGTATAATCTAATATCCTTCAGCTGAACTAGAAAAGGCAAGGGTAGGGGAAGCTAGGTGGCACAGTGGATAAAGCACCAGCCCAGGATTCAGGAGGACCTGAGTTCAATCTGGCCTCAAACACTTGACACCTACTAGCTGTGTGACCCTGGTCAAGTCACTTAACCCCAATTGCCTCACCAAAAAACAAAAACAAAAGGCAAGGGTAGCGATAATGATCTCAGCCAGAGCCAAAGCAAAAATAGAAGTAATTAAAAGAGATAATCATGGAAGATACATTTTGCAAACAAGTATCATAGGCAATGAAATAATATCAAAAATTGTTATAGCAAAAAATTCCCATTTCTTACATATGTACTGAGTATAGACCTGAGTCAAATTTATAAAAAAAGAGCCATTCCCCAATTGGCAAATTGTCAAAGGATATAAACAGACAGTTTTAGTTTTTAGTTCTCAAAACTATCTAGTCACAGAAAAATACTTTAAATCACTATTGAATGAAGAAATCCAAATCAAAACAATTCTAAGGTACTACCTCACACATATGAGAAATGACAAATGCTGGAGGGTGAGGAGAAGAATAGCTTATAGAGTAATGAATAATGAACTGGTCTAACCATTCTGGAAAATAATTTGAAACTTTGTCGAGAGGTCCATAAAACTAGGTATACCATTTGACCTGGTAATACCACTACTAGGCTATTTCCCAGAGATATCAAAGAAAAAAGAAAAGGAGCTATATGTACAAAAATATTTATAATTTCTTTTTTGTGGTAGCAAATAATTGGAAATCAAGGGGCTGCTCTTCAATTGGAGAATCGCTGAATGGCTTGTGGTATATGATTGTTATGGAGTACTATTTTGCTATAAGAAATAAGTGTTGCTTCACAAAAACAAGAACTATATGAGAACAACTGGGAAATCATTGGATAAAGAAAACAATGTTGTAATGATGGTTGTGAAAGACTTGGCTACTCTGATCAAAACAAAGATCCAAGATAATTCCAAAGGATTCATGATGAATATATATATATATATATGTGTGTGTGTGTGTATGTGTATGTATATGTATATATACATACTATCACCCTCCAGAGAGAGAACTGATGAACTCTAAGTGCAAACTGAAATATAATTTTCTTGCTTTTGTGTGGAATATAGGTAATATGGAAATATGTTCTACATGATTTTATATGTATAATTGATATCATTGCTTGCCATCTCAATAGGTGTGCGAGAGAGTGGGAAGGAAGGAAAGAATTTGGAACTGGAAATTTCAGAAGAAAGGAATATGAAAAATAAATTAATGGTAGATTAAGAAGTATAATCACTAAACAAAAAGATAAAGAACACTTGAAGTTGCATGCCTTGTGTTGTAGTTTCTATTGAATTACTATTCATGATTCGACTTTTGACCAATTACTTTACTTTTCTTTTCATCAGTTTCTTTATCTGTATAACTCTTAATTGGATAATTAGTTTGTTGATAAGATAATGAGTACTGGTCCTGGAGGAAAGGTAAGTCAGTTTAATTAAATACTTTTTCTAGTAGCAAAAAACTGGAAACAAAATAAATGACTCTGGATTATGGAAAGGCTAAACAAATTTTGCTTCAAGAATGAAATGTTTCCGCATCATAGGAAATAATGAATATGAAGATTATAAAAAAGTGAGGGAAGACGTGAACTGATGTGAAATACACTAAGCTGAGCCTTTAGGAAAACAATTTCACCATGCTTATAATAATATGAATAGAAAGAACAATAACAAAATCAAATAAAAACTGACTATTATGTTAAGATGGGAAAAGTAAACAAAAACACAAACAAAAGAAAAAAAACAAAAGGAAAGAACCCTGAATGTTATGAAACTAAAGTATACAAACTTGAACCTAAAGAAGAGATGTGAAAACAAATCCCTTTCCTTCTTTGTAAAGATGAGATACAGATCATGGAACATTGAAGTGATTTTTCCATTTAGTTCAATTTGTGACTGGTGGTTTTCTTGGCAAAGATATTGGATGGGTTTGCCATTTCCTTCTCCAGCTCATTTTACAAATGAGGTAACTGAGGCAAATAGGGATTAAATGGTGTGTCCAGGGTTACATAGCTAGTAAATGTCTAATATTCTATTTGAACTCAGGTCTTCCTGACTCCAGGCCCAGTGCTATGCCATGTCACCTAGCTACCCCTAAAATCTAATTGGGAAACACAACATACAAAACAAAGTTACAAAATGGATTTTGGAGATTAACAGGGAATATCTGGGGTAAGGGCAAAGGGATCCCATAGAATAAAAACCAAACAGACATATGGATGTAAAATCAGATTACAGAAAAGTTTGTGAGTCCTCTATAAAAGAAGGCTTTTGGAGAAGCTAAAAACCACCCTATAGCCCTCCAGTCAGCAAGGGAAGGCAACTGAGGATGTGTTGAGAAAATATAGAGTATGAAAACTTGAGTTGATCCATGTGTTGCTGAGATTTCAGGTTGGACTTAGTTTTTTGCTAAATTTTTTTCTGACTTCTTAAAAAATCTTTATTGTAAGAAGTGGATCTCTGTGAGAAATATATTGGGAAATAAAAGTGTTGTGCAAATGAAAATTACATTTTTTAAAAGGTTCTTTGTCAGTTCCTTGGTTAGGCATTAAAGGTATCTATTGTACATGTTTACATTCTGACTTAAATGATTATTCCATGTAGTAGAAGAAAAAAGTATAATAGAAAGTGTTTTTAGGGGGTGAGATAGTATGTGTAGACCTGTGATTTCATCACTTGCATGAACACCCAGTAAGATAATTATTTTTTAACAGTGGGCTATGCTGAACAAAAACTATTGTTCAGGATAACTTTCTACACTCTCTACCCCTTCCGTTTATCAAAGGTGTTGTTGACTCTTGTTTTCTACCTTCACAACATCTCTTGTCCCCATTTAGATAGCTAGTTCTGTCTTTCATCATCTCTCTCTTGGACTTGCTCAATAGTCTTCCAATTGTCTCAAATCTCTCCCCACTTCATTCCATCCTTACCTTTGAAATCAAGGTAATTTTTCTGAAGCATAGGTCTCATTATGATATTTAATAAACTCATTGGTCTTTCATCACCTCCAGAATCAAATATAAAATCCATTGGTATTAAATGCTCTTCCTAATCTGGCTCTTTTCCTTCTTCTATTTTGTTACCTTCAACACACCATACAATCTAGCTTCACCATTCTATTTACAATGCATGCAACACTCTGTCTTCCAACTTTGTGCCTTTGCATTGACTGTCTCCCATGACTGAAATGTTCTGCCTTCTCATTTCCATCTCTCATGTTTCTGTGGCTTTCTTCAAGATTTATCCCAAGTCCTGTTTTATGCAAGATTTTTTTCCCAGTGTCTTTCCCTCTCCTATTACCATCAATTCAGCATAAATCTTATACAAAACTAATTGTTTACATTTTGTCTCTCTCATTAGAATGTGTCACCTTGAGAGCAAAGACTATTTCTCTGTGTGTGTGTGTGTGTGTGTGTGTGTGTGTGTCCCTAGTGCTTAGTATCTGACACATAGTCAGTTCTTAATAAATGATTGTTAGGGGCAGCTAGGTGGCACAGTGGATGGAGCACTGGCCCTGGGCAAGTCACTTAACCCGAGTTGCCTCACAAAAAAAAAAAAAAGTATGTCATAAATGATTGTTGAATGCTGGACTGATTATAAATGTTTCGGTTTTTTATCCAGAACAAAAAAAGTAGTATGGATTGATGTCATAAAATGTTCAAGAGAATTGGAAATTATGTGAGTAACCCAGTATTAGAACTTTAAGACTATTGCTCACATCATAATGAATGGCTCATTCATATGTTTCATCTGAGTGGTTGGATTTGTATAAAGAATTAATGATGTGAGGAAAGTGAGAGTATACTTGAACAATTTTTTCCTAAGCTGCAGGATCTCTCTGCTTACCAAGTAAATTAAGTATTTTTTTGTACGATGAGTCCCAAGCTCTTCTGGCTTTCTTGTTTATGAATTTATCCAAGAAATGGCATCCTATCAACAAGATGCCTTACCTCTCAGATTTCTTCAAACAAAGGCCTAAACATCATGATCTCATTTGTTTCTTTGGGAGAATTTTTCAAATATATCATCCACTCCTCTACTCATTCTCTCTTTCTCCTTTTATGTTCTTACAGTATATTTGTCTGTAGACATGACTTCATTTTAAAATTTCTAAATCTCTTCTTGGATACCATCCCACATGAATGACTGGTCCTTCTTCTCTTCTTTAGCTTATATTGCACCTGCTTCTTTATGTGGTGCCAGGCTTGAGAGATATATGTAAACAGTTTTCTTTCTCTAACCCCCCACTTCAGTTAAAATCTTTCATGATTATATTTGTACAAGTTCAGACAAATATGTTTCTGTCTGCACTTGGTAGTTGCACTTCACCCTGATCTACCTATATTTTATTAAGCTTTTATAAGTTATCTTTTACTATTACTGTTAAGAATATGGGAAGACATGGATTAGACAATAATACAATAAGATTCATAACTGGTTGGATGGCTGGACTCAAAGATTAATTGTGAATGATTCAGTCATTTTCAAAGGACCTTTACAGTAGAGTACCCCCAGGAATATGTGCTTGGTCTTGTTTTATTTTACATTTTTATCAAGGATGTGATCAATGATTTTATCACAGATAGATTCTATGCTTTTCAAATTTTCAAACGTCCTAAGGCTGGGAAGCATATGTAACATGCTGGACGATGAGGACAGTGTCCAAAAGAAGTCAACAGTTTAGAACATTGGCTTAAATTTAATAAGATGAAATAGAGTAGGAATAAATGTAAAAATCTTATATTTGGGTTCAAAAATTAAATTTATGGGTATAATAAAAAGAAAGCATAGGTAGATAGATATCAGTTATCTTTATTGAACAACAGGTTCGATATGAGTCAGTAGGGTGATATGGTAGCCCAAAAAGGTAATGTAATATGGAGGTATATTAAGAGGGGCATAACTAACAGGAATAGATAGTCATTTCATACTCAGCCCTTACTAGAACTCATCTGGAGTATTGTTCATTGTTCTGGACACAATTGTTTGTCCAAGACATTGATAAGCCGGAGAATGTCCAGAGGATGGATGGTAATCAGGATGGTCAAAGACTTTGAGTCCATGATATGAGAATCAATTGAAGAGATTGGGCATGCTTATCCTGGGGATAAGTCTTAGAGGAAGAGGAGGAGATATCTTGTGTGTTTTCAAGTATTTGAAGTGTTGTTATATGGTAATGGATTGGACTTATTCTTCCTTGGGCACAGTGTTAGGATCAGTAGGTGGAAGATGTAAAAAGGCAAATTTAGGCTTGTGTAAAGAAAAAAACCACACAACAAAAACAGCCTAACAATTTATTTTCCAAAGGTACACTGGGCTGCTTCAGGGGCTGGTGGTTTTCCTATAGTTCAAATAATGGCTTCAGTTATACTTTATCAAAGATTCTGGTCATATATAGGTGGTACTAGGTAGGTCTGAAGTCCCT
Source organism: Dromiciops gliroides (assembly GCF_019393635.1). NCBI lineage: Eukaryota > Metazoa > Chordata > Mammalia > Microbiotheria > Microbiotheriidae > Dromiciops > Dromiciops gliroides. Next base: position 118,035,235 of record NC_057866.1, on the reverse strand, counting down.
TTCAACTCACAAATTTATTTATTCTGGCCAAGAATCTATTATTTCTATATTTTAAGCTGTTTAAAAATCTAAATCTCATTTTTATGCAGCATCTTCTTATCTAGCTGTTGTCTTCCTAGATTTATATTTCTTGTCTAAATTGCCTTTCATTTATCAAGGTTAATGAATATACTATCTGTACCTCCAAAATCTTCAGGACTTTTGTCCTTTGTTTGCCCAAGACTACCGTATTTAGCAATATTTTCTAGGTTAAATTTGGTGGTAATACTTATCTATCCATCCATCCATCCATCCATTTATTTTTGGTGAGGCAATTGGGGTTAAGTGACTTGCCCAGGGTCACATAGCTAGTAAGTGTCAAGTGTCTGAGGCCAGATTTGAACTCAGGGCTGGTGCTCTATCCACTTGTGGAAATTTATTTTGATTTGGGGACCCTACCTTTAGGCTGAGATTAGAAAGCCTTAGGCCCTCAGGGTCTCTCCCCCTCCTCCTCAGCTTCAGCTAAGTGAAAAAGCCCCATGGGCTATACGAGATGCCAGGTCAGACAGCTGGGGGCGGGGGGAAGCCCCCAGCTCCCTCTGACCTGAGCGAAGCTATCTGAAGGATCCTGGATAACCTGTGCTGAGGCACGTGAAACTTGGAGCGCACCCCGCGCCCCCCCCCCACCAGCTGCAGCTCTGGCTGGTGGATTAGCTTGGTCTGTGGGGGCGAAGGAAGCCCCGAGATTTGAGTGGAGAGAAGAAAAGGTATACATAGACCTGGGAGTTAGAAAAAAGGAGGGAAGGAGACTAGAGGGAGACAGACTAGAAAAAGAAAAGGAGGGGGACAGACTAGAGAAGGACGGACTAGGAGAGAAGCTGACTAGAGGGGAGCTCAGACAAAGACAGAGGAGAGTTCAGTTCGGAAAAGGAGAGACCGGGCTGACAAGGTTACAGGCCTTAATACAAACCAGGGAAAGTGTAGCTTGCCCTGAGGCCAGAGGCGGCTAAGGCCCTTATTGTATTCAAGAAGTTCAAAGCAGCAGGTGGGAAAGAGACTGCAGGAAAGCAGTCAGGTTGTACACTTTATTTCCCTGTATTCCTAATTTGAAATAGTATCTCATAAATAAACTCTGCTTTGATTATTTAGTTAAGAGGCTTCTTAATCCTGTGCTTATCAATTTGGGAGTGAAGCAGTGTGGTGGAACTTTATAAACGGCCCACATTAAATTAACGAAGTCAGATAGACAAATAGTCAAAAGTCCCCATATTAGACCTCCAGTCAGATTAGCCCCCCAAAATTAGGCCTAGTCAATTTGAAAATATTTCTACATTTGAATGGTGACCACAAAGGGACTTACGACCCAATTATAATTTCTCTAAATTTATCATTTTTCATATAATCATAATTTTTCATAAGTACAGTTAAATATAATTTTTCCAGGTTAGATATAGTTATTAATAATTAATTTTTTACACACTGTACTACCTAGCTGCCCTGGTAATACCGCCCCCCCACCAAATGACCGATTTTAAGAAGCTATTAGATCTGACACATCTGGGGAGGCTTACCATTCCTTCCAGACATATACCCTGGAAAGTTAGCAGATGTTATTGTTGTTCATTTCAGTGATAGTTAATTTTCTTAGTCTCTGCAACCTTTTCCTTTTCTGAAAATTGCTGGATGTCTTTTCACTATATAGCACCTGTGGATCTAAATCATTATTCCTTTTACCACAAAAGTCTTCTTCCTTCAGTGATCATCCAGGTCTTTCCTTTATGAGTCTCATGGGCCCTGTGAATAGATTTCAAGGGATCTATGAATACAGATGGGAAACTACATATCTTTGAAATAATTGAATATAAATAATTTTCCATTTCAATTATGATTTTAAAAAATACTCCGAGAAAGGGTCCATAGATTGCCAAAAGGGTTCTGGGGCAAGAAAATTAAGTTAACATCTCCTTTTTAGGAAAAGACATACTAATTTTATAGCTCTAAGCATTCATTGGTAATTCTTCATTTCCTTTGTGGAATCATGGATTTCCACCTTCCAACATCTTGACACACGTTAGAATTTTTCTTTGCTCTTTTCTTCCTTCAAGCACTATTTTGTCAAGGAAAATTTTCTTCTCCCTAATTACCTTGCAAATACAAATTGATTCCTCCATTTCTTTCACTGTTTCCAGTAGGACTGAGACCAATATGCACTTTGTGTATATTTGTGTGTGTGTACATACATATAGCACATACCTGACAGAAATGCAAACAAAGCACATTCTAAATGGTCAAAAGAAAATTCTTGCCATAAATATATGCTTGAAGCAGTCTTGGGTCATCTCTTCTATCGACTTTTCAGGTTAACCCTTGAGGATCACTAAAGTGGCAAACACCTGTATGTGAAACATGAGAATCTTAATGTGAAAATAATGAGATACAACCCTACTCTTTCCTCAAGGTATTTCTGCTTCTTTGGATACTAGGTTATCTGCCCCAAATTTGATGATTGGAAGTGATGGTAAAGGTTAAGTATTCTAGCATATAGAAATAAATAAGACACACTCTACTCTGTATGCAATTCAATTTTCTCCTAAGATAAACTCATCTTGTTTCAATTTCTTGCCACTCTCAGATATTTTCCCCAATATGCAACTCCAAAGACTACATCAAAGACATGTTTGACTGGCAAAAGACATGAGTATTAATATATGTAGCTAGTAAGTCAATTATTTCAGTCAACTGGCATTTATTGAGTGTTTACATAATAAGTATTATATGTGTCACCCACTATGCTAAATAAACTCTGGAGATAACAGAAGGCAAAAATCCAGTTCCTGCCCTCAAAGCATTCTTATTCTAACAGGGGAAACAATATTTCCACAAGTACATATATACATATGATATATATACAATATAAATTGCAAATAATCTCAGAGGGAAGATACTAACAGTATGTGGGTACTGGGGAAGGAGGGTGAAGAATAGAGGAGACTGGGAAAGACTTCCTGCAGTAGGTGGCATATAAGTAGTAAGAGTTAACAAAATGACAGCCTGAATGTTGCAATAGTGCCCTGAAATATTAAATGATTCAGTTGAAGTCTCTGGAATTTGGATATAAGCTCTGCAGGGTCTTCAGGGCAGGTATTATTTAGTTATTTTTAGTCATATACAACTTTTCATGAACCAATTTGGGGTTTTCTTGGAAAAGATACTGTAGTGGTTTGCCATTCCATTCTCTATCTTGTTTTACAAATGAGGAAAGTGAGGCAAACAGGGTTAAGTGACTTTTCCAGGGTCATACAGCTAGTAGTATCTGAGACCAGATTTAAATGGAAGATGAGTCTTCTTGACTCTAGGCCTGGGCTCTGTACACCCAGCTGCCCCTAAGGCAGGGTCACACAGCTAGTCTGAGGCTTGATTGGAACTCAGCTAAATGAATTTTACTGACTCCAGGCTTGTCACTCAGCCCACTACATCACGTAGCTTTCTTCAGAGAAGGCATGGACATAAAAAGCAAAGGGTAATAAGGCAATAATACTGTGGGGAAGGGAATACCCATGATAAGATAATAGAGCCATGTTATTATAGAATATAGTCATCATATATCCTATTCATTTCTATAAGATTCTGAACCCTCTTTGGAGGAATTTTCACACTTTTTCAACATTTTCAAGAAGCCTTGTCCATTTTGTGTGTCTTATGATAATAATGGCTAACATTTATTTAGCACTTGAAAGTTTGAACATGCTTTAAAATAATTGTTTCAGAGTGGGCAGAGCCAAGATGGCAGGGGAAAGGCAGTGACTTGCCTGAGATATCCTCAGACCCCTTCAAATAACTTCAGATAATGACATAAGAAAATTCTTGGTGGGGGAAGCTAGGTGGTGCAGTAGATAGAGCACTGGCCCTGGATTCAGGAAGAGTTCAAATCTGGCCTCAGACACTTGACACTTACTAGCTATGTGACCCTGTTACCCCGCAAAAAAAAATTCCTGGAGCAAAAGAACTCATAAAAGGACAGAGTGAAATATTTTTTCCAGCCAAATACAACTTAGATTATCAGCAAGAAAGGTCTGTCCCACCCAGGTGACAGTAGAGTGCAATCCTGCACAGGCTGCACCAGCATAGACCAGGTCCCAGAAAACCAGTAGCAGGTCTTGGGACTCACTGAACCAGAAGTAGCAGTGACTGTTTCTGAGACAGCCCACAAATGCTAAGAGGGGGTGTGTCAAACAATTGGCCAGAAGGAGATTATAAAGGTCTCTTTGCTAGAACTGAGGCAGGACTCTTTTTCTTTGTCCATTTTGAGATAATACTAGTACACCAGAACTTGTGGCCATAGTAGAGCAGGACTCTCATTATAGTTTCAGGCCTGAAAAGAAAGGCTTGGGATTGCTCCCAGACCAGAGCATAGGCCAGGAGAGGGGGTAAACCTATCTCTCCTTAGATCATACCACCTTGGAAGAACTGAAAACTTAAAGGTGCCTAGAAGTATCTCTGATAACAGCTGTACAAATTTCCTAAAATTTTGGACAGTTTGTCCTTACCTGGAAGCAGAGTTCTACTTTAACAAAGAGTTAAAATTCAAGGAATAGCTTGGGAAAATAAGCCAACAACAGAAAAAATTCTGACCATAGAAAGTTACTATGGTGACAAAGAAGATCAAAATACATGCTCAGAAGAAAAAAAAAGTTTAAAAACCCACACCCAAAGCCTCCAAGAATGATGAATCGGTCTCAGACGATGGACAAGTGCAAAAAGGATTTTGAAAATAAAGTATTAGAGTTAGAGGAGAAATGGGAAAAGAAATGACAGTGATATAAGAAAATCATGAAAAAAGTCAACAGCTTGGTAAAGGAGACCCAAAAAATACTGAAGAAAATAAAACCTTAAAACAGATAAAGCCAAATGGTAAAAGAAGTACAAAAATTCAATGAGAAAAAGAATGCCTTGAAAAGTCAAATTGACCAAATGGAAAAGGAGGTACAAAAGCTCACTGAAGAAAATAACACCTTAAAAATTAGAATTGAGCAAATGGAAGCTAATGCATTTATATGAAATCAAGAAACAATAAAACAAAACCAAAAGAATGAAAAATAAAAACCAATGTGAAATATCTTATTGGGAAAATAATGGACCAAGAAAATAGGTACAGGACAGATTATTTTTTAAATTTTTACTTATTTTTTTTGATGGGCAATGAGGGTTAAGTTACTTACCCAGGGTCATACAGCTAGTAAGTGTCAAGTGTCTGAGGCCAGATTGGAACTTAGGTCCTCTTGAATCCAGGGCTGGTGCTTTATCCACTGTGCCACCTAGCTGCCCCCCAGGACAGATAATTTGAAAACTATTGGACCACTTGAAAACCATGATAAAAAAAAAAAGAGCTAAAATATCAACTTTCAAGAAATTGTGAAGGAACATTTCCTAGATATTCTAGAACCAGAGGGTAAAATATAAATTAAAAGAATCCACAAATCACCTCCTGGAAGAGATCCAAAAATGAAAACTCCCAGGGATATTATAACCAAATTCTAGTACTCCCAGGTCAAGGGGAAAATATTGAAAACAGCCAGAAAGAAACAATTTAAGTACTGTGGAGCTACAGTCAGATAATCCACACTTTAGTAGCATCTACCTTTGAGAATCAGAGGGCTTGGAATATGACATCCCAGAAGGCAATAGTATTGGGATTATAACCAAGAATCACCTACCCAGAAACCCGAGTATAATCCTTTAGGGGAAAAATGGGCATTCAATGAAAAAGAGGACTTTTAGGCTTGATGAAAAGCCCTTAGCTGAATAGAATATTTGACTTTCAAATACAAGACTCAAGAGAAGCAAAAAAAAGAATTCCAGATGATGCTTTTGGACAAGGAATAATAAACAATTACATTCTAACTGAATATTACTATTCAAGAAGATCATGGGAAAGCTCATTGTTGTTTTTCTTTTTGTTTGTGAGACAATAAGGGGTAAGTGTCTTGCCCAAGGTCACACAGCTAATAAGTGTCAAGTGTCTGAGGCCAGATTTGAACTCAGGTCTTCCTGAATTCAGTGGCAGGGCTTTATCCACTCCACCTCCTAGCTGCCCCCCAAGAAGTAATATTTTTCAATCAGGAAAGCACCTCAGAAACCATCTTGTGCAACCATCCTTTTTTGCAGCTGAGAAAACTGAACCCTAAAGGAGTTTATTGACTTCCTGAAGATCACACAGATAGTAAGAATCAGAAACAGGATTTGAACCTAATTCCTCTGACCCTAAAACCAATATGATCTTTTTACTGTAAAAGCTCATGATGACACCAACTCACTGTTCCAGCACACTGATTTTTCCTTGTTTATGTGTTTGTTTGATCTTGTTCATTTTCAGTAAAACATATGCTCCTTAAAAAAAGAATTGGTTTCTCTGATCCTCACAGTGATATAGGCTCTACAAGCATTTTTGTCATTAATTTATATATATATAGAAACTGAGGTGCAGAGAATTCCTTTCTGTCATGTGCTGAAATACTAAAATATTAGCTACCCACTTTACAGGTTTCCTATAAAAAAAACCAGAGTTGAATAGCACATGTAGTCCTAGAATGAGCTCTTTTCTCTGACTTTTTCTCACAGGAATCAGAATTTTCCCACTCCTAATCCTGAATTTGTTTGCTTCTTTTAGCAATTACCCTTTTGAACCTTTCAAGCTTGAATCTTAAACTGCTTGTTATTTGCCAAGATTAAACACTAATTAGGAGTCAGAAGTTAGTTCAGTTTCTTTGCTAACATATCCAAAGCCATGTTAACATCCTAGGTTAATATTCTCTAGTAAATAGTAGTGATAAACTAATATGGTTTCAATTGTGCCAAGTTGAATCATTTCCCTAGAAAAGAATTTGAGCTAAGTTAACATGATGGATGACACTCTGTAACAATGACTGAATGGGAAGAGGTCACTGCCCAAGAAGAAAGAACTTCTTAAAATAGTTTTCAAAACCTAACTCTACTACTCATATAAATATTTTGGAAAATCCTTAAATAAAAGACTGTAGTGAGGTGTTAGTTTCCATATTAACCCTATGAATAACTTCTTTTTTTTGTGGGGCAATTGGGGTTAAGTGACTTGCCCAGGGTCACACAGCTAGTAAGTGTTAAGTGTCTGAGGCTGGATTTGAACTCAGGTACTCCTGAATCCAGGGCCGGTGCTCTATCCACTGCACCATCTAGCTGCCCTATGAATAACTTCTAATGGAGTAGTGACAGTTTCCATCTGTACAATCCCTTTGATTTTTTTTTCTTCATTCAGATTTAACAGATAATTTACTTTATATTATCCATGGAACAGCTGAAAGAGCACTGTCTGAAGTCAGAGGTCTTGGGCTCAAATCCTGCATAGGAAGCTTACTCTTTGTGGAACCTTGTACAAGCAACTTAATTTCTTTCATACTCAATTTCCTCTACTCTTAAAACAAAAACAACAGATTGGGTAAAATGGTTGTTGAGGTCTTTTCTAATTCTCTATCTTTGAGCTTATGATATATGAACTGAATTAAAGTGTTAGTTAATGAGATCTGCAGTGTAAGATCTGCAGTGATCATCTGTATCTTTGCAGTTACCAGAGGCCTCACTTGGGTTATTCATTATAAGAAATTTTAAAAAGCAACAAATGGCTTTTTGAAACTAGAATGAACTAAAGTAGCTGCCTTGTGGAGTAGTGAGGTCCTTGTTCTTTTTTTTTTTTTTTGGTGGGGCAATGAGGGTTAAGTGACTTGTCCAGGCTCACACAGCTGGTAAGTGTTAAGTGTCTGAGGTCAGATTTGAACTCAGGTCCTCCTGAATCCAGGGCCAGTGCTTTATCCACTGCGTCCCCTAACTTCCCCCAGCAAGGTCCTTGTTAATGGATGTATTCAGGCAAAATCTGTATGATTATTTTTTGATGCTATTATAGAAGAGCCTTGTGATTTGGGGAAATATTCAATTTGATAACCTCTAAGGTGCCTTTTTCCTTGAGATTCTATGATGTTGTAACTTTTTGATTTGCTGGAACATTTGAGGAAGATTTCATTTTTTCATAAAAAGTCTCTAGATTTCTGCCATCAATAAGTTAAATCAATAGAAATATTGAATTCCTGGATCAGTTTTCCTTCTGGACCCATTTTTTTTGGCAGTGCAGTGAAGGTTAAGCAACTTACCCAGGGTCACACAGCTAGTAAGTGTCAATTTTCTGAGACCACATTTGAACTCAGGTCCTCTTGAATCTAGGGCTGGTGCTTTATCCACTGCACCACCTAGCTGCCCCTGGACCCATTTTTGATGATTTATCAGAAATCACAGATTTAGAGATAGAAAAGAGCTTAGAAGTCATTGAAGCCAACTCCCTCATTTTCTTGAAGAGGTGTACTTCAATTCCACATGATCATCAGTAAAGTGATAGGTTAGTGCCTGATATTTGGGAAGATTGTTGACAAAAGGGAAATGAAACCCAGATCTTGTTTATTTTTTATTTTAATAAATATAGTATTCTGTTAAGTGGTCAATAAAGTAAACAACAGGCTAATTCACTATTGATTAAGAGGAATGGGCCTGATCTCTCATGTGGTGGTATTCATGACAACATTTAAAATAAAAATAATAAATAAACCTTTTATGCCTCTCCGTTTGAAATTTCCTTCATCATTTGCCCTTGTTTGGCCATAAATAATAATGTTCCTACTAATTCATTGTTATTGATCATCCTCACTCTACTGAGGTTGCACATAGAAGAAAGATTTAGCAAAACTAAGGAGGTTTAGTATTGTACTTGCTATATAAAGAATTAAGCTTATTGATTTAATGAATAGAAGGCTCCTAACCACAGAAACTATGCAGGAGTAACAATCCTCCATCTTGTAATGATTGGAATGATGCCACCTACTGGAGACTTGCTGTGGGAAAGCTCCACCATGAGGAAAATGCCTCAGAGGCATTGGGGCTTTTCCTTGGTGTCAGGAAATGGCATTTGCTCATGGGTGCTGTCTATCAAGGCTACCAGCCAATCAACTTGAGGAGCCTCCTATGGTCTGGGAGGAGACAGGAAGGAGGAAAGGGAGCCTGCGTGGAGAGCTCTGGGGCTTTTTGGGTTCCTGACTTGATGGTGGTGGCAGCAGAGGACTTCACAGGAAATTTGAGGAAAGATAGGAATGCCAGGCTGTTGGAATTCTGTTCTCAATCTTTTTCTTTCTATTTTCCAATAAACCCTTAAAAACCTAAACTCGTTTTATCAGTGATTTTAGTCAGTTTCCCCCAAAACTGGGGAAACAGATTAGAATCCACATTTAGAATCTTAAATTACACCGTTTGGCGACCACGAAGGGACAAACTGAACGTTCATCTTCTGATCTTCTGATTGGGTAAGATTTCCCCTCCCCTGTCCCTTTAAATTGGAAAGTACTATCAAGTATAGGCTGTTTTAAATTTCAAATGGATCTTTTCAACATCCTAAGTACCCCTTTTCTAGCTTTACCTTCACTAATCAGAGATGTTGGCCAGTTTGAATTTGAATATATTTTTATTACTCTTTTTGGTTTTGTGGGGCTTTGTGGTGTGGTATGGAGAATTTGGCATGCCCTAGATAATATTAGAATAAAGATGATTCCCCAGGATTCCCCATTAGGAAAGCTACTTATGGATTGGAAAGAGGGAAAACTTAGACTAAATAGAACCATGACCAGAGGAGGGCTTATCAGACTGTGTTTTATGTGGCATGAGGAATTACAGGAAGAATGGCCCAAATATGGGTCATTTGATCCCAAAACACTGAAGCATTTGCAAAGAACCCTAAGTAGATGTCCACCTGAACATTTACGTTATTGGAAAATCTGGGCCAGAGCAAGCGAAAATTATCATACTAAAAATATAAGATGAAGAAAATCCAGACCCCAAATTGACAAGCCTAAGCTTGTAGACATGGCCTCCCAGACCTCCAAACCTGAGATTGAATGCAAGGCCATTTTGGTACACAAGGCATTGTAGACTCTATTAAGAGAACCTGGATAGCACCAGGTGTGACTAATACAGCATCTCGTATCTGCTCGGGCTGCTCCACATGTCAGTCTTATATTCAGTATGCTTTTAAGGCCAAAGCTTATGGAGGTTATCCTCTAGCATATACACCTTTTGAGCACTTACAAATTGATTATATTATGACGCCAAAAGCAGGACATTATAAATTTTGCCTTGTTATAGTTGATCAGCTCACTTGGTGGGTGGAGGCATTTCCCAGCCCCTGAGCCACAGCTGCCTTTGTTGCCAAAATTCTTCTTAAAGAGATAGTACCTCGTTTTGGCCCACCAGCCCGCATCGATTCTGACAAAGGCACACATTTCACTGATTAGATTTTATCCCAAATCTACTCTTTCTTGGGAGTGACTCCAAAATTTCACACGCCCTACCATCCACAAAATTCAGGTCAAGTTGAACATATGAATAAAGAGCTTAAGAGTATGATTGGCAAATTATGTACTGAAACCCATTTGAAATGGCCTGATGTTCTACCATTGGCATTATTCTATCTATGAAGTAGACCAAGAGGAGAACTTTATATATCTCCTTATGAAATGCTTTTTGGTCACCCTCCTATCCAAGCTAAAACTTTTTCCCCAGTTTATACATCACTGGTGGGAGGTGATACTTCTGTTGCCTCCTATATACAGGAATTACAGACCAGGCTACGTGAACTCCATGAGGCAGGAGCTGTGGTCCAGGCAGGACCATTAGACTTTTCATTGCATAACTTCAACCCAGGAGATAAAATATTTGTAAAGAATTTTCAGAGAACCAGTGGAACCCAACCTGCCTGGGAAGGACCTTTTCAGGTATTATTGACAACTCCTACTGCCATTAAAATTGGTGAAAAAGACTCATGGATTCATTGCTCTCATGTAAAGCCTGCACCATTCATAGGTGAAGAGATTTCAGATAGACATGAGGTAGACGATAAAGAGCTAAAAACCCTAACGATAGCAACTGTTAAAGAGCAAAGAGAGTTTAGAGGAAATAGGCAGTTCCCATTTGATAGTCCCACTGATCAGTTAAATTCTTTGGGACTCAGTCTTCCTAAAGTATCAGGAGACGGAAATTGCCTTTTTAGGGCTTTAGCAGACCAGCTAGAAGGTCACTGTAGAAATCATCTCAGACACAGACAAGAAGCTTCTTCTTATATGATTAACCATAGACAAGAGTTTGAGTCTTTTAGAGTAAATGACTCCCCTTTTGAAGAATATGTTAATGAATTAAAGAAATTTGGAAAGTGGGGAGGAAATGATACAATTGTAGCATTTGCTAAGCAGCATCAACTGAATGTGGTAGTTCATCAGTTAAATCAGCCCTTATTGAAAATCAGTGGCACAGACAAAACTGATGCTAGAGAACTCCACATTTTCTACCATAAAGAACATTATGACAGCATTAGAAAGATCAATGACAATTCAGAAACCCCTGCCACTTTGGCATGCAGAGAATTGGGGAACCAGTTAAAACAATGTGGCATACCCCAAACTCTAGCAGCTTAAATGCCTTAAAATTTAACAAGCATTTCCTTCTACAGGCAAAAGCACTTGAAGCACATGGCCTAGTTTTCTGGCCCACCTCAATTTCCCCCACCCTTTCCCTACCCTATACCTATTTTTTTTAATCCTTTTTGTTTTTTGTTTTGACTTTTGAAAGGCACTGAAAAGACCTGGAATTCACCACACCTTTAAGTTCTTTAAGAGCACAAAAGGGTGCTTAGCGAATCTTTTGCTTTTTATTTTTGGTTTTTGGTTTTGCTTTGTTTTTTGACTTTTGTTTCTTTTGCTTTTCTTTAAAACTAAATTTTGTAAACTAAGTGACTTTTCAAAGACATTTTAAGTATATTCTGTGGGTGAGGCCATCGGGCCTCAGAAACTACCAGAATTCTTTTTTTTTTCACTCTCTCTTTTTGAGAGAACCATTAGTTCTAATGAGTTTTTTTTCCCTCTTTTTCTCCTTTCTCTTTTATGTTGTTCTGTTTAACTAAAAAAGACCAGGAAGGGTTATTGAACCCTATTGCTTGATACCTCACTGAAAACATTGAATATTGAATCTTGCCAATTGAAGTCTTATTTCTTTTTGATAAATTAATCACCACTTTAAGTATCTGTTACTGTTATACTAGAGAATTAATGTATAAGATGATGTGGTTTACTTGCTAAAAGAAGATTATGTAATAATGTCTAATATAATCAGCTATTTACATTCATTTATTATTTATATGTCATTATACTCTGGGTATGGTTTCGAATCATTGTATATATCAGTAATATATTCTCAGTTATGCAGCATAGCACGCATTTTTACCATCATAATGTCTTTGGTGAAATTAATGAGATTTTAGAAGTATGGAAACTTATCATTTCAGAGACTAACTTGCTGTGAACTCTGATGCAGGCCCTGGAGAGAATATATGTGCAACAAAAGGAGAGACAGGTATATGTAAGTCCATGGTTTGCTTATGATGGTGACTATGTAGAGCACAATTACTAGGCACAGTCCAGTATTCATCCTCTCTCCCTCCTAATTTAACGGAACTTATTTATCTTTTTTATCTCACTCAGTTGAACTCACCTGTGGCCTAGCACAATCACTGGCTGTCTCAGAACCATGAGATATGGTATGATAACCTTTCCATAACATTTTCAGGTGTCATGAACACATACTAAATTTGACTTTGATCCTGACACATGGTGGTAAAAAGTGTTACCGATTGCATAACTACCTCCACCTTTTATTAAAAGTCTAAGGATATAAAGGAGGGAATGTAATGGAATTTATTAATTTGATCATTGACAATGCTATGCTAAGGTTTAGTAAAAATACAGCAATTCAAACAGTTAAAGAAAATAATCCAGCTTTCCAGACCAGAGTCCAGAATCCAGCTTCCTCCTGATGACATCTTACCACTTCAAGAAGACAAGAGAAATCAAAGACTCTATATGAACTGTTTTGTTTTGTTAGTTTTTACTATCTCCTTTCTGTTATAATATACATCATCTGTAACATGTACCCTCTGCAGAGGCTCTCCCTTTGCAAGACTAATGTCAAAGCATCGGTTCATGAGTACAAAAAAAAAAATTGCCCCCCTGGACAAAACTTTCCTCTCTTCCTTTTCTATATTGTTGTTCACATATTATTAGTTAGCAATAGTTACTATATTCTTTTTACTGTTCCATCAAGGAAACATTTTGTTTCTTGAGGAACAAAAGGGGGGACTGTAATGATTGGAATGATGCCACCTACTGGAGACTTGCTGTGGGAAAGCTCCACCATGAGGAAAATGCCTCAGAGGCATTGGGGCTTTTCCTTGGTGTCAGGAAATGGCATTTGCTCATGGGTGCTGTCTATCAAGGCTACCAGCCAATCAACTTGAGGAGCCTCCTATGGTCTGGGAGGAGACAGGAAGGAGGAAAGGGAGCCTGTGCGGAGAGCTCTGGGGCTTTTTGGGTTCCTGACTTGATGGTGGTGGCAGCAGAGGACTTCACAGGAAATTTGAGGAAAGATAGGAATGCCAGGCTGTTGGAATTCTGTTCTCAGTCTTTTTCTTTCTATTTTCCAATAAACCCTTAAAAACCTAAACTTGTTTTATCAGTGATTTTAGTCAGTTTCCCACAAAACTGGGGGAACAGATTAGAATCCACATTTAGAATCTTAAATTACACAATCTCCATCTCATAATATAGTGGAAAGAACATTGGATATGGACTGAAAGATCCTGGGTTCAAATCCTGACTTTGCTATGCACTACCTTGAGTGATCTCGTACACATTGCTAATCTTTATGGGTTATAGTTTCCACAGATTAAAATGAAGGGATGGCACTAGATGATTTATAAGATTCCTTCCAACAATAAAACTGGGATCCTCTTATCTTTACTAGAGTTCAAAGTAGAAGATAACCTAAAAATGTAGAAAAATATAAGTAAAAGACCCCAGTGATTTAAAGCTCTTACGCCCTAGGCTTGTTATTATTAATGAATCTACCTCCTGGAATTTTTCAAGAACAAGATGCAAATCAGTCCAGAATAATTTCTGGGAAGCCTCCAGAAGCATCAGAGGCTCTTGCTCCTTTCTGAATGTGCCTCCCAACATAGAAAATGAAGGATACTAATCTTGATGACAAATATTGCTAGTTGGAATTAATTGTGAATAGATTTTGGAAAATAATGTCTCTGTATTTGGGCCTTTTAAGTAACTCCTCAGAATGAAAACATGTCTACTCTACTTGGTCCATAATGATATTGATTGGAAGTTTCATTTTGTTCATTTTCTGAATTCTAAAAATTAGTTCAAATTTTTAGTTTCTAATTCTAAAATTGGTTCTAAAAATTTGTTTTCTAACCTGCCTATATTTTGGTATATTAATGTCAATTTTTCAGTGATATTCCCTTTTTATTTCAAAATGACAATCAATACAAAATGGAAGAAAGGCAGCTTACTGCCTCTCAGAACTCACAACATGGTTGCGCCAAAAAAACCTTCCAAATAATGCCACAGGACAATTCCTAGAGCATCAGAGCCCACAAAAGAATGGGCTGAGATCATTTTCCAGCCAAGGATGGTTTAAGAAGATAGGCAGGAGTGGGCTTATGTGTCAGGACGGGAATGGAGCCCAACCCTGCAGTCACACTGACATAGATCCAGTCCCAGACAGGCCTTGCTAGAGAAATAGACCAGGCTTGAAAATCACTGGACTAACTGAAAACCATGATCAAGGAAATAGTTTAGATATTATCTTCCAGGAAACTTCCAGGGGAAATTGCCCTGATATTCTAGAAGCAGAAAGTATAATAGAAATTGAAAGAATCCACCAGTCACCTCCTGAAAGAGATCCCAAAATGAAAACTTCCAAGAATATTATAGCAAAAGTCCAGACCTCCAAGTTCAAGGATAAAATTATTGCAAGAAGCCAAAAAGAAACAATTCAAGTACTATGGAGCCACAGTCAGAATAGAACAAGATCTAGCAGTTTCTACATTAAAGGATCAGAGGGCATGGACTATGACATTCCAGAGGGCAAAGGAATTGGGATTACAACCAAGAAGCACCTATCCAGCAAAACTGAGTGTAATCTTTCAGGGGGTGAAATGGAACTTCAATGAAAGAGAGGATTTTGGGGTATTCATGATGAAAAGTTCTGAAGTGAATAGAAAATTTGACTTTCAGGCAGCTAGGTGGTGCAGTGGATAAAGCACTGGCCCTGGATTCAGGAGGACCCGAGTTCAAATCTGTCCCCAGACACTTGACACTCACTAGCTGTGGGACCCTGGGCAAGTCACTTAATCCTCATTGCCCTGCACAAAAAAAAGAAAAGAAAAGAAAGACTTTCAAATAAAAGACCCTGGAGAAGCATAAAAAGGTAAACAGGAAAAATAAATTAAGAGGGATGTTAAAAGGTTAAACTGTTTACATTCCTACATGGGAAGATGATACATCTAACTCATAAGAACTTTCTCAGTATTAGGGCAGATGAAAGAAATAAATTTAGATAGAAGGCACAGATGGGAATTGATTATGAGTAGATGATATCTGTAAAGCATTTATTTTTTGTTTATCTGGGTGTTTTGTGGGGTGGTTGGAGTCAGGTGACATGTCTGGGGTTGTAAAGTGGGTGAGTGTCTTGTGTCTGAGGCTAGATTTGGGCATAGGTACTCTTGAGTCCAGAGTGGGTGCTTTGTCCATTGTGTCACCTAGCTGCCCCATGATGACATCTTTATGGTAAAATTGAGGGGTGACAGGATTTCACTGGGGGAGGCGGAAGGGGAGAGTTAGAATGAGTTGAAATCCCACATGAAGGAAACAGGAAAGGGCTTATGAAGTGGGGGGGGGGATGCGGGAGGAGCAGGATAGTTAATGAAACTTACACTCATCAGAATTGGCTCAAAGACCTTAATCTCATCAAAGTTGGCTCAAGGAGGGAATAACATACACAAATTGGTTGGTGTAATCTATCTAACCTTGCAGGAAAGTAGGAAGGGAAGGGGATAAGGAAGGAGGGGTAAAAGAAGGGAGGGAGGGGGCAGTCAGAAGTAAATCACTTTTAAGGAGGGATAGGGTGAAAGAAGATAGAAAATAGAGTAAATACCATGGGGAAGGGACTAGAATGGAGGGAAACAGTTAATAATAGTAATTGTGAAAAAATTGTGAAGCAGAAGCAAGAGTAACGTAAGATGATGATGATGATTGGTTGATTGATGGATTTATGATGGATGGATGAAGATGGGGGTTGATCGATGACTTGAGGATGAAATGATGACAATTGATTGATGATGATAAAACCTATAGTACTTACTTTGCTGGGCTATCATGAAGAGAATTCTTTGTAAAGTATAAGGTACTGTATAACTGTTATCTATTACTGTTGCAAGAATCAACCTCATGGCATTATTGTAAGGAAATATTTGTAGTTTACTATGGAAAAAATGATGAGCAGGATGCTGTCAGAGGAATCCAGAAAGACCTACATGAGCTGATGCAGCATGAAATGTACTGTACACAAAATAGCAGCAATTCTGTAGGATGATCTGCTGTGAATGACTTGGTAGTTTTCAGTGGTGCAATGAACCAAAATGACTCTGAGGGTCGTGTGAAGGATGCAGTCCATCTACAAAGAGAGTATTGGTGACATCTGAATGCAGATTGAAGCATATTTTTGTTTGTTCCTTTATCTTAAGTTTTGTTTTTGTCTGTTTTATTTCACAACCTGTCTGATGTGGAAATGTTTTTCATGACTGCTTATGTATAGTTTATTTTGAATTGCTTGAGTTCTTGGGGAAGGGAGGGAGAGAGGAAGGGGATGTGGAACACAAAGTTTAAAAAAATTGATGTTGATTTGTAGTTACATGTAATTTGGCAAAATAAAATTCTAAAAACAAAACAAAAAAAATTGTACAATGAAAAAAGTTCTTGGTGCCAGATCATTTAAAATAATGTCTGACTGAGAATGCCTTTCAAAGTTGGAATATAGAAATCCTACAAAGCACAGTAGAATTCCCATTTCAGACCATCTGGCCTTGTTGCTTTGCTGGGTATTGAGAGTAGCATCACTAGCCTCTATAATAACGCCTTTGAAATTGATTTGTCTCTTGGTATGAATGTGAAGTTTAGTTTATCCAGAAATAAATTTACTTTCTCTGGGGGTAAGCATAGATTTTTTCAAGTTTGTACAATTTTATTTAAACCCAAGGAATCATTATTAATAACTTCAATTTGTTGGGTTCCCTTGGGGTCACCAGTTCCCACTATTAAACAACTTAGACTCTACATGCTCAATCTGTTGTGCTAAAAATACTCCATGTCTCATGGAAGATACTTGGCTCATGTATTTGTATTTCAGAATTAATGGTGGATTGGCTTGCTGAGTTTTTTAATAACTCAAAACTGTAGGCATTATGTTGAATCTGGCAGTGAAGAAGATTATATTGTGCATGAACACATGCTTGGCAGGCAGACATTATTGATGGGTACTCTGGCAGATAAATAGCTTTTCCATTTGTATGATCTTTTACATGACCTGCAGTTGTGCATGAATTTTACAGACCAAAAAAGGAAGGGCCCAGAGGTAAAACTGATCATCTAAGATCATTTTCAGGCAAGGGTAAAGAACTCAAAGTATCTGATTCTCCACTGGAAAATACAGTGCCCCTTTTATTAATTTTCATTATTTTTCAGTAAGGCAAACTTAATTTATGAAAAATATAAACAAAAAGAAGCAAAAGTAATGAAGATAGTTTGTAGGATGCCATAGCAATATGACACAAGGGCTCATAATATGCCAGTGAGAATTCTGATCTGTAAGAAAAATACAGTTGTATTTGGAATTGAAGTTGAGGACTACTTAAAAGAAACTGGAGGTTTGAATGGTGTAATGTGAGCTGAACAAATGAGCAATTACAAAAGAGAAGTAGTATATCATCAATGAAATGTATGACCCCAAAAGAAGGTGGTTTGGTCACATGATCAACACAAAGGATAACCATTGGATAGCCCATGTGTTCTATTAACAGCTTCATGATGTCAGGAGAATTTGAAGAAATCTCTCTATGACAGATTAGTGGGAGGAAAGGGATGAGAGTTTTACAGGGTAGGCAGGCATGGATGGGTTGCTATACACAACTTTGGAGATCATCTCCTCATAAATGAGAACATAGCTCTATCAGAATATTTGACTATGTTGTTATTGATAAGTACATTTTCTTGCATTAAAATCCTTTGAAACCGCTTAATTTATACATGATACACATGGAGACTTGGTTAATTAGGATTTTCCATTAACTGGCATAGGCTCTCCTTCAATCATTTTGGAGATTATTTTATACTGTGTCCCAAAAGTCTTAGTGCCGTTTTAAGCTTGAGTTGGTTTTCCATGCTTGGTGGGACAAAGGGGATTTTGACAGTGTTGTGGCAGAGTCTGTGTAACCAGACTTTCTTCATCTTTTCAGAATATCTGATATTTTATTTCAATCTGTGGATGCATATTATTTCATGCTTTGTATAGGTGTTTTGAGTCTTTCACTTGGGAATGGATTTTGGTGCTGATCAAGTCAATTCCCCTTCTTTTCCATGTGCTAGAATATTCATTGAGCACCTCCTGTGTGCCTGTTTGCTTTTGCAAATAAGGAAGCTGAGCAATTCAGAGAGGTTCTATATGACTTTAGCTTTTAATTGTTTTATTGTAATTGTTTGTGCACATTATCACCACTGTTTCAACTTATGCTGTTAAAGTTGTTCAGAGTGCATGTGAGATTGTTTATAGATATTTTCAGGATTTGCACTACCAGTTACTTTAAAAATAAATACATATATACATATGCATGCATATGAGCATCTATACATGTATGTATATATAGTAACTTTACCTACTAGGTCTCAAAACCTTGTGATTTAGGTAGTATCAGCGTTACTGTCCACATTTTCAAAATAAGGTACCAGAAGGCTCCAGTTGGTATTAAGAACCAATGCAAATATTCATGATAATTAGCTAATCCCCAATAGAAAATTGTTAAAATAATAAAAATAGATTTCTCAGGAAAAACAAACTATTTACAATCATGCAGCAATGCTACAAACCACTAATAATTAGAGAAATGAAAAATTTCAAAAAACAGGCTCTACCTCAATTTCATCAGATTAACAAAAAATGACAAAAGTAGAAAATAACAGGGGTGTTGGAAAAATAGAACCATTAATGCACTGTTGGGAAGAAATGAATAAGATTGATCATCTTTAAAACAATTTGAAAGTATACTCAGCAAATAACTAAATTATATATACACTTTGACACAGTGATACTAGTAATGCACGCATTCTTTTTCCCTAATAATTATACTTTATTTTAATATTCATTTTTTTAAAAAATTGAATTTAAAATTCCCTCCTTTCAGCTCCTCCCACATCTATCAAGAAAGGTAAGAAATCGATATAAAATTAAATGTGGAGTCATTCAAAATTATATAATATTTCCATACTAGCCATTCTGCAATTAAGCATGCATTCTAACTAGATCAAGGATAGGGACAAAGGACTTTTGTTCATGTTCAGTTGTTTTTCAGTTGTGTCCAACCCTTCATGAAAATGTTATGGAGAAACATCCCTTAGTAGAGTACATGTATCTCTTTGCTGGTGGACAGGGACTGTGAAAAGAGAAAGATCAAAAACAAGTCAGGTGGGGCAGCTAGGTGGCACAGTGGATAGAGCACCAGCCCTGGATTCAGGAGGACCTGAATTCAAATCTGACCTCAGACCCTTGACACTTACTAGCTGTGTGACCCTGGCCAAGTCACTTAACCCCAATTGCCTCACCAACAAAACAAAACAAAACAAAAACAAGTCAGTTCACATGAACTTGGTGACCAGAAGCAGGTCAATAACTAGACATTTGCTCCAGATATAAGCAACCTAGAGTAGCTGGATAAAGTACTGGACTTTAAGTGAGGAGGATCTTGATTCAGATCTTGCTTGATGGCACTATGTTTCCATGGGCAAGTCACTTAAACTTTGTGCACCATCTTTCTTTACCTGTAAAATGTGGGCATAGGACTTGACAAACACTAAGGTAACTGAAAACTCTGGAATCTGTAATCCTGTAAACTTGGAGGTGGCACCCCCATCCTCTAGCCCACCAGTAAACCCATGGAGATAAGGAGAAGCAGGAGGCAATTAAAGCTGCATCTTTCCTAGACTGTGGCGTAGCTGCTCCCTGGTCCTCAGTAGTTAGGCTGACAGGAAAAAGCATAGTGGTTCATTTTGTCTTTTGTTTCATGGTTTAGTTCAATATCATATCGAGTCCTTCCTCCCCAAACTATATTTTCTATATATTTACATATAGATAGAAGGTACAATGGGAAGAATGCTGCCTATGGTGTTAGGATCTGAATTAAAATGATGATTCAAGTACTTACTGGCTATGTGCCTCTCTGGGCAAGCCACTTAACCCCTCAGCCTCAGTTTCCATATCTATAAAATAAATGATGTTGACTTGATAGCCTTCAAACTCCCTTTCAATTTCAAATCTATAATGCTTTGATCCTGCTCATGTCCATCCTATGTACTTGTATCTCCTTTTAGAATGTAAGCTCCTTAAGGTCAGCAATTGGTTTGCTTTGGTCTTTATATCCTTAATCCTCAATATAGCACTTAGCAAATAGTGGGTATCTTTCAATGCATTGAGGGCAGTATAGTAAATCATTCTGGGAGTGCTGGGAAAAAGAGTTGATTATAAAGTTAAAAATAACATTTATCGGATTACTCACAAGCCAGGCAGGCTGAGAAGAAGCCCAATCGCCCCCTGGGCCACGCTGTAGCACGAACGGTGTGTCCGGGAAGCAGCACTACACTTTAAGGAGTAAAAAGCCAAGAAACAGTAAGCCAGCATGAGTAGGCAGAGAAAGCAGAAGACCATCGAAAACTTCTTTGGGGGAAAGGTAGACCACAATACATCCTCAGAAGAAGAAGATAATAATAGGGTCAAAGCTCCAACATCCAAAGCTTCCAAGAAAAATATGAACTGGTCTCAGGCCATGGAAGCTCTCAAAAGGGACTTTGAAGAGAAAGTAGGAGAGATAGAATGAAGATGTAGAGAAAGAGATGAAGGAATGGAAAGAGAAATGAGAGCAATGCAGGAGAGTCATGAGAAAAAAGTCAACAGTTTGAAAAGCCAAATGGAAAAGGAGATTAAAAAACTGTCTGCGGAAAATAATTGCCTAAGAATTAGGATTGAACAAATGGAAGGTAGTGACCTTATGAGAAACCAAGACACAGTAAAGCAAATCCAATTGAATGAAAAAATAGAGGGCAATGTGAAATAGCTCCTCAGAAAAACAGCTGACCTAGAAAATAAATCTAGGAGAGATAATTTGAAAATCATTGGACTACCTGAAAACCATGACCAAAACAAAAGTTTAGACACCATCCTCCAAGAGATTGTGAGGGAAAATTGCCCTGATATTCTAGAAGCAGAAGCTAAAATAGAAATTGAAAGAATCCACCTATCACCTCCTGAAAGAGATCCCAAAAGGAAAACCTCCAGGAATATTATAGCCAAATTCCAGAACTCCCAGGTCAAGCAGCTAGAAAAAAGGAATTTAAATACTGTGGAACTCCAATAAGGATAAAGCAAGATCTAGCAGCTTCTACATTAAAGGCCTGGAGGGCATGGAATATGATATTCCAGAGGGCAAAGGAACTGGGACTACAGCCAAAAATCACGTACCCAGCAAAACTAAGCATCATCTTTCAGAGGCAAACGTGGAACTTCAAGGAGAAAGAAGACTTTCAGGCATTTGTTATGAAAAGACCTGAACTGAATAGAAAATTTGACTTTCAAATACAAGACCCTGGAGAAGCATAAAAAGGTAAACAGGAAAAAGACTTCATGAGGGATATTAAAAGATCAAACTGTTAACATTCCTATATGGGAAGATAATACAGAGGACACAGGTCTGAACTGAATACGAAGGGATGTTATGTTTTGTTCTTTGTGGGGTGTCTTATATATGGGGCCGGATTTGGGCTTGGGGCCTCCTGGGTCCAGGGCTGGTGCATTGTCCACTGTGCCACCTAACTAACCCATAATGACATCCTTAAAATAGGGTTGAGGGGTAGGAGAAATAGACTGGGGGAGGGGGAAGGGGAGAGATGGTCTGGGGAGAGGTTGTTCACATGAAGGAAATAAGAAAAAAGCTTATGGAGGGGAGGGGAAGAGGGGGAAGGAATTGGGGAGTGATTGAACCTTAATATCATCATAATTGACTCAAAGAAGGACTAACATACATACTCAAGTGGGTATAGTAATATATTTTGCCCTGAGGGAGGGCAGGGAGATAAGGGGGGTGGGGAAGAGGGGAAGGAGGGAAGGGCAGATTCTGGGAGAGAGTAGTAAAAAGCAAAATACTTTCAAGGAAGGTGAAGATGTTCTGCATAACGGCACAAGTATGAAATATTGAATTGCTTGATTTCATAGGGAGGGTTGAGGAGAGAGGGAGGAAGAAAATTTGGAACATAGAATTAGCTCAAAGACCTTAAACTCATAGGAGTTGGCTCCTGGAGGGAATAACATGCACACCCAGTTGGGAGGAGTAATCTATTTAACCTTATAGGAAAGTACCAGGGGAAGAGGATAAGGAAGGAAGGATGAAAAAAAAGGGAGTGCAGAGTAGGGGAGGGGACAGTCAGAAGTAAAATACTATTGAGGAGGAATAGTTTAAAAGAAGATAGAAAATAGAGTAAATATCATGGGAAGGGAATAGGATGGAGGGAAATAGTTATGATGACTTTGCTGGGCTAATATGAAGAAAATTCTTTGTCAAGTTTAAGGTACATTATTTAGGTTATGATGAACAGGATACTATTAGAAAAACCTGGAAAGACCTACATGAACTGAAGCAGAGTGAAATGCACTGCATGCAAAATAACAGCAATAGTGTAAAATGATCTGCTGGGAAGCATGTGGTTATTTTCAGCAAGGCAATGGTCCAATATAACCCTGAAGGACTATGAAAATGGCAACCCATCTACAGAGAAAGAAGTGATAGTATCTGAAAATAGATGGAAACACGTTTTTTTCTTTTCTTTTTTTTTCTTTTTTGGTGAGGCAATTGGGGCTGGGTGGCTTGCCCGGGGTCATGCGGCTGGTGGGTGTTGGGTGTCTGGGGTCGGATTTGGGCTCGGGTGCTCCTGGTTCCAGGGCCGGTGCTCCATCTGCTGCGCCACCTAGCTGCCCCTGGAAACACATTTTTAAAAAAAAATGTTTTTTCCCTTTGACAATTCCTCAGTCTGAAGTTTGGGGAGTTTTTTGACTGTTTTTTTCTCACAACCTAGCTAATGTGGGAATGTTTTCCATGACTACTCATGTATAATTTATTTTGAAATGCTTGAGTTCTAGTGGGTGGGGGTGGGAAGAGAAGTTGGAACAATTTTTTTTTTTAAATTGATGTTAAAATTTGTTTTTACATATATTTTGGAAAATAAAATTCTATTTAAAAAAAGAAAAAATAATAACATTTATCTTTAGCCATATTTACTTTGGATTCAAGGAAGGAAGTCAAAAAGTGACTCAGGTTTCTGTTGTCCTGTCAGTTAACTTCAAATTGGTGATTGCCTATTATTTGGGGGTCACATTGGCTTTCCCAGTCCTATGAATTGAATGTTGGGGCTCGAGAATGATCAGAAATCTCTATATAATCCCTACATTCCTGTGCATTATGACTGCTTAGGACAGAAGACCGTTCTGAACGTTCCGAAGATCCCAGGAAGAACAAGTAAGCTGCACTACAAATCTCTTGGTTTGACGGACACACTCTAGGTCAGAAAATATATCAGGATCATAGATGATTTTCCCTAATTTTGAGTTATGTCTTCAAATGATCATTAAGTTTTAGCCTGGACGCCCTATATCTTATTACAAAAAAACCACACATTAAAAGAACTATATGTTTAGTTTTATATTGTGTAAGACATTCTTAGTGTTCTACTTCAATGGTCTAGTGAGAGGTATAAGAATAAGGTAGGAAATCAAGACTAATGATATAGACCTAGAAGTCAGATAAATGGAAAGTCTTATCTAGTCTTATGAGGATACAGGATCAAAAATAGAGAACCTTGATATACTCTTTAGAGCAGAAATGTTAAATACAGTGGCTGAATGCCCAGCAGTATTTCCTGAGTGTGATATGTAAAAAGATGAAAATATAATTGGGAAACATTTCACAAAATAAATAAATACGCGATAGAACATAGATAACTTTACTTTTTAAATTTAAGTCAATAGGTCACCTATTGAGCGTTTAATGGCCCTATGTCTATTTGTGTTTATCATACTGCCTTTGAAGACAACCTTAATTAAAGGCAAAAAAAGAAAGAAAACAATAAAGGAAAGGTCTTTAAATAAACTTTCTGAGAAATCTGAAAAGAAGCTAGAGTCCATGTCATCTTCATATTTGAAGATATGATGAATGATGAAGATAGTGTAAGTGTTCAGTAGTATACAAAGTGCTAGAGAGCTCAAAAAGAAGAAAAAAAGAAGAGACTATTGGCATTAACCAAGAACTTGACACCATCCTCTTACTTTCCTGAATCTTTGGCACCTTTCATATCAACTTGAATGGTATTGATCTATGATGATCCTATGTGCTTTCCAACTCCAACAGAATTTTAAAATATACTTGGATGACTTCCCAGGATGGGGGAGAGGTGAACCACTGACTGTATTGACTATTTCTTCCACAATTTTGAAAGCATTCTATCATTACCTTTATAAATGTCCTGCCCCCTTCAGTTTTTCTACCACTGCCCTATTAATCAATATATAAGTAATTACAATTCTGCCTAATCGATATTCTGACTTTTTAATAAGCCTCCCTCACCTATAAAAGGACTTCACAACAATTTACCTTTTCTTGCCTTGGCTGAATGTTCTGGCAACCATAGAAGTAGGAAAAAATATAGGGACAAGGAGAGGAAAGGTTCATAAGAAAATGGCAACAACTATGACTTTTGTTCTTATTGGTCTAAGGACTAGTGATAGTTTGATAAAATTATTAAAGAGAGTATATGGAATAGTTCAGTGCCTTAATGTTTCTAGTAATTCTGCACAATTTTTTAGTAAAATAATTTTTATCATATCAAGTAATAGATTTTAAAAGCTCGTTCTGAGTGACAAAAAAATTTCTCTATTGTCCATGTCTAAAGAAAGAATACATTTTATTCTGTACCCTGAGTCCATTACCTTAGGGCTACAATATGTGGTATAAATTTTGACTTTCATAGATCTTAGAGTTATAATTTCTGTGATTCTTATCCATGTTTTTTTCCATTAACCTTTCACATACTAGATATTTCTTATATATGAATACTATTTATAGTGAATTTATGATCATCTTATAAAATCCTTATTGTATATAGAAAATCTTTTAAGAACTTGATTTGATCTCTGGTATTATTGTTACAGATAGTTCTCATGGTATACTAGAGTGGTGACTTTGGAGTCAGGAAAATTTAGGTTCAAATATTCATCTGATAAAGTTTGTGGGCAAGGTCTTGGGCAAACCTCTTTGCCTCTTTAAGCCTTGGGTAATTCAATAAGATTTATCCACTTAGTAACAGATGACCTGCATAGGTATGAAGATCTTCCATTGATCAAATCAAAGTTTGTTGGCTTTTATATACTATTGTAATATCCACAGGAAGCCTGGGATTCTGGGAGTTATATTAGGTAGTAGAGACTGAGTGAAGGCTTCAATAGCTAGAAATAAGATAAGAGTAGTAGAAAGGGGGATGTGTAGGGCTAACCTGACTCCAGTGGACCATCTGCCTAGCAGGATACATTTTGTGAAGGAGAGCTGATTGGTTCATGACTATATGGTAGAACAAGGCAGGTTAGGTAAGGTATTCTTCACAAACTGAAAAAAATCAAACTATGAGAAGGAATATGAGTCACCACAATTGAGATTCAAATCCAGGTCAGCGGAACAAGTGTATGCATGTGATAGGCTAAAGTGCTCTAGCTCAATAACAGAGACAATTGATGTGAAAATGCTTTTACCAGCCTGGATTTTGAAGGTAACAGTTTGCTTTTTTTTGTCCTGGCTCCCCCCTGGCCCTTAAAATGATTTATTTACCTTAAAAGAACATTGGCTGTGGAGTCAGAGGACCTCAATTGAAATCTCACTTCTAATGCTTACAGCTTGTGTGACTTGGGGCAAGTGTCTTGACCTCCTTGGGCCTAAGTTTCTTCATTTATCCAATGAGGGGGTTAGACTAGGTCATCTCTATAGTTCCTTGCAGTTCTGTATCCGATCTGAAGATTGGTGTTTTCTAAGTCACACAACGAGAAGAGTATGAGTAACCTTTAGCTGGCTGCTGGTTAAACTCAAACTTGGTTTGGGTATGTCAGAGGGAGCAGAGTAAGAAATATGTGATTATACAGATGATCTCTGTGATTCTTGTTCATATTTCCTGATAAGCTCTTTGTACACTCCATAAACAGCACACTGAAAACTTTCTTTTAAAAATATCTTAGGGAAATATCTCTGTGGACTATCTGAATATTATATCTTATGTTGTACATGGTTCTGTTATATAATGAATGGATTGGTGATGTGCCCATTATCTGTTTTATAATGATATTAAAATCAGGTTTTGTATATATGAAACATTTATAAGAATATGATTCAACCACAGGACTTACTGTCATAGACAGTCAGTATGGTCTCTGTTCTTCTCATAGCCACCACTACATGGGGAACTCCCAATCCCAATCTAGGAAATGACTAGGTAGTTAAAAGTGCTGGCCACAGTCCAAACAGGATTTAATAATGTAGTGATGTTGAAATGCCATAAGAATGATCCATCTATAAGAGCTATAGGCTCTGCCATAGACAGTGCTGCTTAGATCATTGGTGTCTGTCTCTTCTGGGAACCCCCACACTTCAGAGAAATGGGGAATGTCCAGAAACTATCTGCAGAGTCTTAAAATAGAGCTTAAGCAGAAAGATTAAATGAACTGGAAAAAGTTCAGAAGAAATGCGGCTAAAGGGTAGACTAAGAACTGTTAAAAAAAATACATGAAAGTTTATTTTAAAGAGAAGATAGTAGGGGCAGCTAGGTGGCACAGCGGATAGAACACCTGCCCTGGATCCAGGAGGACCTGAGTTCAAATCTGGCCTGAGACACTTGACACTCACTAGCTGTGTGACCCTGGGCAAGTCACTTAACCCTCATTGCCGAGAGAGAGAGAGAGAGAGAGAGAGAGAGAGAGAAGATAGTGAGCAAGAACTTTCATTCTTTCCTGAGAGTTTGTTTGGTTTCAAATTGCTGTTAACTCATAGTAGGAATTGAAATGTATAATATTGAAGCCATGGAACCTTTTTCTGTCCATGTAAGCATAATACTAGAAAATCTAGAGGGCTTTCCCTGGGATTTGGCCAAATGATCAAATTTGTATTAAGATACAGGATGGCTGTGGAGTCAGGAAGACCTCAGTTCAAGTACTACCTCTACAGCATGATCCTGGGCAACTCAACCTCTTAGGAGACCCAAAGAACTGTCTAATATTCAGTATCACTGATGGGTTGCTAATGTTATGGGGACAGAATTCCACACTGAAAGTTCCAACTCCTTCACCTCTCCCTCAAAAGAAAAAAATACAAAAATCCTTTTTAGGAAGGGGAATTTTATCAAAATTAAGGGAGAAATGCCATATGAATAGGAATTACAGAATCCTTTCTAAAGGAGTAAAAACTAAAGAATCAACCTTCCTGTTGACCATGCATGTCATTTCATACAACAAAGAGAGTTATTTAAGGTAATAATTGATCAATGATATATCAGATATCAACAGTGAACTATGGTTTATTTGGTTCACAATTTGTTGCATAGCTTTCAATAAATATAACAAGAAGAATACTATTTAACATCTCTGCAAACAGGCAGGATGCACATTGAATGTGGTGGTTTTACAGCATTGCTGGATTGAATTCTGTGCTTGTGGACATGTAAGCATAGTATTTAGCCTAGCTTATAGGGTAGGGTGATATCCCCATCACATACATTTTCTGTTACTAAATAGTTACCCTTTATAACAAAAGACCATTTAAAATGAATATTGTTCCTGATGATTCTTTTTGGAGGGGGTAGGGCAATGAGGGTTAAATGACTTGCCCAGGGTCACACAGCTAGTAAGTATCAAGTGTCTGGGGCGAGGTCTGAACTCAGGTCCTCCTGAATCCAGGGCTGGTGCCTTATCCACTGTGCCACCTAGCTGCCCGTTCCTGATGATTCTTAATCTAGCACTGACAAAGGAAGCCAGAATAACATACTCTGAATATTCTGATTATTTACTTCAAGAACATATCAAAAAAAATTTTTTTGAGCTAGCCAGTCAACAATGTGCTAGAAGCATTCACTGGTGCCACTACCACACTTGCCCGTGAAATAGGGATTTAATTTTTGTGTTGGGAGACATTTTACATTCTAGCTTTTTTCAAAGCTCACCAAGATTCCTTATTATTTCATGCACCTGCAATGCTTTCATTCATGCAAAATTCATTAAGGCTTTAAAATGCTAACATTTAAAAGGTCTTATCCTTTTCCCTACAGAGTTAATGCCTGTGTCTGCTGTGTGTTTATATACAAATACTTTTTTACAATATATTCTTGTCGATGGGAAAGCAAATTTTAAATTTTGAATGGGCTATAAGTGGCCTTTCAGTATATTTATTTTTATCTGAATATAGATATCAGTTGTGTGTGGAAAAGGGCATTCCCTTATCTTTGCCACAAGGAAAACATGCGATCTTCAGAAGATTTATGAATATTTCATTCATGTATGATGGGGTACTTTGGGAAAGAATGAGAGATTTTGAATCGGACAATCTTGTTCAAATGTTGTTTGCTACTTACTTACATGAACTTGGCAAATCACTTCACTTTTCTGGACCTCAATTTCCTCATCTGTAAAATGAGGTTGAAATGTATTTTCCCATAATTCCCTTCTAGCTATAGATCTGTGTGCCTAGAAGGCTTATAATTTTAGGTAAATTCCTTTCTTCTGTGGGCTTATTTCCTCACTCATAAAAGAGGTCGTTCAGTTGTGTAATCTCCATAATATCTTCTAGTTCTACATCTCTAATCCTATATTTTTTTTAATGGGGAAAGATGTCTTTGTTGTAATGAATCTCTTGGTGAATTAAGAATGAATTGCTATGAAGTTAAAGTATTATTTAACTATGGGGGTGATTCATTAATTTTTTTCTAATTACATAGTACTTATCTGAATCTTCAATTGTGAAAAAAATTGTTGTGATTTTAGCAAGTATATGCTGTGAGTCGTAGTTGGAGAGTAATATTCCCTTAACTATTTGCTTTCTGAGGTCAGGAAGTACCAAGTAGCCTGACCTTACCAAATATAATATAATAGCATTAGCAAAAAAAGAAAAATTAGTTTGTGTTAGA
Organism: Dromiciops gliroides; assembly: GCF_019393635.1. Classification (NCBI taxonomy): domain Eukaryota; kingdom Metazoa; phylum Chordata; class Mammalia; order Microbiotheria; family Microbiotheriidae; genus Dromiciops; species Dromiciops gliroides. The sequence continues at coordinate 118,005,773 of NC_057866.1, read as the reverse complement.
GTATTCAGAAGATTTGGGGACAATAGTGTGCATGATACTGTGCAAATTAAAGTACTAAATTCCACAGGTTTTGGCAATGCTATGATCTCTTACAGTCTTACATTGTACAACATAAGTATAGGGGTGTGTTTTTACAGGGAATCTACGGGTCTCTATAATGATTAGGGAATGGGGAACTTCATACACTATCTCTGAATTGGCATATGTAGCATACATGGATTAGACATTTTTCAAATAATCACAATGATCAAATGGACTTCTTTTTTTGGGGGGGGGGGAGGGGGCATGGGGGTTAAGTGACTTGCCCAGGGTCACACAGCTAGTAAGTATCAAGTGTCTGGGGCAGGATTTGAACTCAGGTACTCCTGAATCCAGGGCCAGTGCTTTATCCACTGTGCCACCTAGCTGTCCCCTCAAATGGATTTCTACAAGGAAAAATATGTAGAACTCCTACCTTTGATTCCAAAAGTTCATTAGAAGATCATTCCAGTTTTGTGGAGTTGGAAGAGGGAGGCTTGGTAATCATTGTGAATATTAGCTGCCATTGTTAAAGGCTATTTGGGGAGAAGGTATAGGAGGCTGGGCTGAAATGTTAATTCTATGATACACTTACAAGTTGTTTTTTGAAAGATGCAAGATCTCTGACTAGTGCAATAACCAGCTATGATTACATAGTTTCTAAGAATAATGTTACCTACCTTCTGGCAGAGAGATGATAAACTCAATATGCAGCAGGATACATATAGTTTCTAGACATGACTTATGTGGGAATTTGTTTTTGCTTAACTATGTATATTTCTTTCAAGTTTTTTTCCCATTTAGAGTATGAGGTAAGAGGGAGAAAAATAAATGCTTGCTAATTGAAAAAAATAATTAAAATACAGTTGGAATAACAGTATATCATTTGTATTTTTCATTAAAATACAGAAAAATATTAGTTATTAATGTTTCTATTGCTTTAAAAAAACAAATAAAGAATTTTATTCTCTTTACAAAGACCCACCTCTGTTCTCATACCTTCCAAAATAAAATCAGAGATCAAACTGATGTTTATGTATATAAATAAGAAACAATTCTTTGCAAATTAATCAATGGGCTCTTTTTTTACTTCTATTTTAAGAGATAACCATTCATTAGTTCAATTTTTCTTTCTTCAGAATTGGCTTTTTATGAAAATATTGACTCAGGTGGACCTTGGATAGAAGGTATATGAAATTCATCACTATTATGGCTTCTCTTTGTTCTTTCATCTTGGGGGTCCCATTTGAATTTCCTTCCATTTTCTATTGTTGCTCTTCCTTTCTACCTTTGAGTCAAATTCTACCAATATTTATCAATTATGTGTGATGACACAAAAAAGAAAGTATATTTTTGCATGTAATTATAAGTGTATACACACATGTATATCCACATATATCATTCTTAAATACTTGTAGAGCAAAGAGAAAATGCATTGCTATCTTGTGGAACAAACTTGAGTTGACATTACACTATGAAGATTTGTGTAAAAGAACAGTTACTTCATAAGTGTCATGTTTGTACTTCTGTTCATAAATTAAAATAATTTATTAAAATTGATGCATCTTTTATTCTAATCCAAATTATCTCCTTCTGAAAGGGAGTAATGCTGGTAACAAATGGAGAAACTATCAATTTATATGAATTATTTTCGGCGATAAATAGAAGTGTAAACATCAAAGTTCAGGTTTGTGCTACATAGGCAGAGCAAGAAACAATAGGTACTTTAGAAGCCATGCATTATAGGAAATTCATCAACTACCTATGTGTTTTTTTAAATCATTATAAAATGGATTTATGATTTTATCCATGTAGCTACGATTTCCAGAAATGCACAGTGCAAAAATGCAGATGCTTATGAATCCCATATAACTCTGGTTCATGTTTGTCATTAAACATCAACAAATCACCCACTATGTGCCAGGCACTGTTTTGTGCTGGTAATAAAAAAGAAGGCAGAAATTATCCCTTCCTTCAAGGAGGTCAGAGTCTAATGGAGGAGAAAACATTCAATCATCCATGTACTAAAAAGTTATATATACAGGGCATCCATGCAACTTTTTACATCTTTAACATAACTAGAGAAATTGCAAGTTGAATATTGGCTGTTCCTCTTTTCTTCCCATTAATTTATTTCTTCTTACCCAATTATCATATCTTTTACATTCCTCCTTTGTAATTTACAATGCATTTTATAAATGTGCAAAAATAACTCAACATGATGCAGCCCATTTTCTCAGGGCAGCTCTCATAGTAACATAGTATATTTGTGTTCTTTTACACAAAATCGCTAATAACTGAACAGAGAATTAGAGACCTGGTCCTAGCCCTCCTTAGATGTGCTGAATTGGTCTATTATTTATTTATGTTGTTGTTGTTGTTGAGTCATTTCAGTCCTGTCTGACTATCTGTGACCCCACTTAGGGTTTTCTTGGCACAGATACTGAAGCAGTTTGCCTTTTCCTTCTTCAGTTCATTTTACAGTTGAGGAACTAAAGCAAACAGGGTTAAGTAATTTGCCCAGGGTCACACAGCTACTAATTGTCCGAGGCTGGATTTATACTCATGTCCTCCTTACATCAGGGCTAGCTCTATCCCTGTACCACCGTGTACTTGCCCTATTAGTATGTGTAAATGCAAAATAGTGATATTTATATTGTACTTAATGGTTCAAAATCACTCTTTCATACTTAAGCTTATTTGATATTCAGAAGTACCCTAGGAGGAAGGTGAGACAAATATTAGTTCCATTTTACAGATGAAGAAATGGAGGTTTAGAAAGAGTGAGTTGCCCACTGTTACACAGCTAACGATCAGGGAAGCTTATATTTAAACTGAGGTCTTCTGGCTATAAGATCAGTGTCCTATTACTTCTGGCTATAAGATCAGTGTCCTATTACACCATACTGTCAAAAAAATACCATGAGAATAAAATCTGGAAGCTTAGAGGTTAGAATAAAGGTACAAGGGGCAGCTAGGTGGTGCAGTGAATAGAGCACCGGCCCTGGAGTCAGGAGTACCTGAGTTCAAATCTGGCCTGAGACATTTGACACTTACCAGCTGTGTGACCCTTGGCAAGTCACTTAACCCCAATTGCCTCACCAAAAAAAAAAGAATAAAGGTATAAGCAAAGCTAAGTCTATTTTTGGTCTGGAACCCATAAAGAGAAGCTTGCACATACTCTTTATATCTAGACTAGTGAGATGAAAAGAATGGTTCTTGTCCACTTTGGCTGGATCTTCTGCCTGGCAAAAAACCTAGGCAGGTAAGTAATAGCATTGCCACATGCTTCTGATCCAGAATTAGTGGGACAAGTTAGAGTTTGGCCATAGGACTAAAGATTCAAGGTAAGGAAGGCTCTTAGTGGCCCCCAATCAGTCAATCAATCAATCAATCAATAAATGTGTTTTTTTCTAAACCCTTCCTATTTGCCAGGAACTGTAGTAGGTCTTACACTGCTAGTCTACCTGCTTCCCTTTAAAAGCCTATATATTCAGGAAGGAGCAGAATTGAGCCTTGAACCCATGTTTTTTTGACTGTCAGTCTCAAGCTAAGTCTACTACAGGCTACCTCAGGTAAAAGAAATAATAGTAGGAGTTTCAGGGCATTTGAAGAGATATGTGTGTGTGTGTATAAACATACATATGCAGTGATACATACATGTGCATATGTATATATGTGTATTTGCATATGTATGTGTGTATATATGTATATATAGAGAGAGGGAAGATAGCTATGACTATGACATACGAATGCTATGTTATTCAGCAAATAAGAGGGAAAATTATAAGAATAAGGAAAAGGAGTAAAGCTGTGATTTTATTGGTATTATAGGGAACTGATAAATAAAGAACTGAGGCAGTTAGGTAGCATGGTAGATAGAGTGACAGAAAGGTGGTCAGGAAGACTCAAGAGTTCAAATCTTGCCTCAGATTGCTTTCTAGCTGTGTGACCCTGGACAAATCACTTAACCCTGTTTGCCTCAGTTTCTTCATCTGTGACAAGAACTGGAGAAGGAAATAGCAAAACCACTTCAGGATCTTTGCCAAGAAAACCCCAAGTGGGGTCAGGAAGAGTCAGACATGCCTGAAACAATTGAACAAGTAAGTCACTAGTTTTACTAACACAGGTTGATACCTTCCCTATATCTTATAGTCTTAGTTGTCTAAAGCAAGTGAAATGATTTGTTCAGGGTCATCCAAGTAGATTGTGTCAGAGACATGACTCCAACCCTGGTCTTCCTAACTTTGAGACAGACTCTCTGTCTTCTACAGCACACTATTATATAGAGATTGATCTTGAAACCTAATTGATCATGCTTTTCATTTGCTATTTTTAAAAATCAACTATCCCCCCCTAAAATCTGTACATTTTATTTCCAGTTGTTCTGTTGCTTTGGGTTATTTGTAAAACAACTTTATTCAAAGAAGAAAAATCAAAGAATGCAACCATGAAGTGTATATTATTATGGCTAGGTTAACTCATTTCAAATCAATAAAATGTATGATTTATACTTATAAAGAGGCTCAGAGAATAAAAAGACAAAATAAAGAAATGACAATCATTAATGGCTGTCTGATAAGCCTGATGTTTTTTTATCCCAGTAATAATCCTATGAAGTGTTGACTAGGTTATTGTGAAACCTTTCTATTCAGTTTATCCTACTTGAAACAGAATCTTGAAAGATAATATTCTACGTGAAAAATAATTTAACTCCTTTGACCCTTTGCCATTCCTAATTTTTAAGTCTACCATTAAACCAATTTAGATTTCTTAAGTATTATTAAAGCTCCCCTGATTTTGAAGACATTTGATGTCATTTCCCCAACCTTTACCCTTCCTCAACTTCTTTAAATGTTTTTTAACCAATGTCAACTACCTTATATCTTTAGTACTCTCTCTTCCCTTGCTTTTTGTGGAAATTTTCTTTCCTGTTTTTTTCTCATACCTATTTGATTATGTCTTAGTTTCCTTTGCTAGATGACCATCCATGCCCCACTCATTAATGAGAGGTGTCGCCCAAGACTTTGTCCTTGACAGACTTCTTTTTTCACTTCATACATCTGTCTTGATGATCTCTGATAAATTCAAAATTTTTACCTCTCTGCATGGATGATGCCCCAGCTTGTAATCCATTATTAATGTCTCTCCCCAGAGCTTTAGTCCTGATTCACCAACTGCTTAGTAGACATTTCAACCTAGATGCCCCATAGATCTCAAATGTGTCTAAAATAGAATTCATAATCTACATCCCCTCAAAACAACAAAATTGTCCCTCTGCCAAATTGATTTTATTGTGTTTGTAATTAGACAAACATAATAATTCTCAACTTTTCAGCATCCCTGATCTCTAATCCATTTCCAATTTTTATCACTTCTATCTATATAACATCTCTCATTAGTAGTTGTTCCCTTCTCTCAACTAGCATAGCCCCAACTCTAGTTCTGACCCTCCTCAACTCTTATCTGGAGCTTTGAAATAGCTTCCTATTATTTGGTCTTTTTTCTTCTAGTCTCTTGTATCTCCAATTCATCCTTCATATGTGTCAAGCAATTGCTTTAATGTACAAGTCTGATTGTAGTATTACCCTCACAAGACTCTTAAATAGCTTCCAGTTGCCTCTACAATAAGATACAAATTCCTCAGCTTGCCATTTAAAGTGCTTCACAATCTGGAAATAGCCTACATCTTCAATGTTGTTTTTGTTCATATTACTTCCCTCCACTCACCCTACTTTTTTGTCAAATTGGCCAGTCTGGTATTCTTTTACCTCAGCAACCCATTTTCTACTTCTAGGTCTTTGAACATTTCCTACCTCTGGGCCTCTCTCTTCAATATAAATACATTCCATCCTCTTTTCTGCTTCATCAGTCTTTAGCTTCCTTCCAGGTACTAACATGAATAGGGATTTTTTTATTACTCTCATAGATATTAGTGTTTTCTTCTTCATCAAGTTATTTTGCAGCTCCTTTGTGCCATGGTCTATTTCTTTTTGCTTTTGTATTCCCACTTCCACCTAGCAAAGTACTTTGGATATAAGCTATTGATAAATCTTTTTTTATTGATTTACCTCAGGCACCTGAAAGACCAGGCAAGAAAGAGATTTTCAGCTTATTGCATATCCCTGAAAGTGTCTAACAAAACATAGGATAAAAGAATGACATATAGAATTGAAAAAAAAGAACCTTATAATTACTGCTACTGGAATGGTAGATGGATAGTCACTTTTGTTGTAATGAATTTTAGTGTTGTTCCAACGTTATGAAGACTATTGTCCCAAAGTTAATATATAGCTTTTAATGCCTAAGACAAAGTATTCTTCTCTATTCAATTCAATCTAATAAACATTTATGAAGCATCTTTTAAAACAGTCATTTATGAAAGAAACACTTATTAAGAAGTTACTATAAACCAGGCATAGCACTACACACTGGCCACTGCACACCATGCAAAGAGAAAAATAAACAGTCCCTCAAGGAGATTGCATTTCACTGGGTGAGTAAAACATATAGGCAAAGAAGTAAATGCAAAGTATGTGAAAATTAATATGAATCAATTTGAAGGTTAGAATGAAATAACTAGGAGGATCAGGAAAGGCATATGAAGTGATAATATATATTTTTTTGTTTTTGTTTTTGTTTTTGTTTGGGTGAGGCAATGGGGGTTAAGTGACTTGCCCAGGGTCACACAGCTAGTAAGTGTCAAGTGTTTGAGGCCGGATTTGAACTCAGGTCCTCCTGACTCCAGGGCCGGTGCTCTATCCCCTGAACCACCTAGCTGCCCCAACCCTACCCATTCTTAAGCTACCACCTTGATGATGTATTATAGATCCACTTTTTTTGCCCTTCAATTCAGTGTACTTTTATGTTTACCAACCGTAGGGCTTCAGTTTATAAGTTGTGATCAACCCAATCCCATTTCTCTCAAAGAGTCGATATTTGATTGTCTTTCTAGTCTATCCTGACTTCCTAATGCTCAAAGAAGCTTTGGAAAGTGAAAACATTTCCAGAAAGACCATAATATTGTCAGATTTAAGAAAAGGATGGAAAATAGAGAGCATATGAGCATAGTTTGAAGTGCCTACAGTCTATCAATAATACTAAATATTTAAGGACATTTTTGGTAAAGGAAACACTGAAACACTAAATACAACTCAAGGAGCAGGTCCATGGAGAACAATTTGCCTTGCAATTTTTTTCTGCCTCAGAACTTTTATTTCATTAAGAGATTCAAACTTCTCAAAAAATATGCAAAAAAATCTCAAGTCAGAATCTGCAGAGGCTGATACAGCAGGAAATGTTTTAGCTGTTTAATATTTGACTTTAGAATTTGCTATAAGAACTTTGAGGGTTATAAGAAAGTGGATAAGGCTAACAGAGAAAATTCTATTTCTTCCTCAAAAGGTTTTTAAGAATGAATTGGATAGTTAATTTTCAGGAATGTATTAGGGAGTTTGGAAGGAAGGAGATTGATCAAAAAACCTTTCAAGGTCTCTTCCTACCCAACAAAGTCTCTATCTCTTTAAAAGAAATTCCTACCCAATTGCAAACTGGAAAAGTCTAGCTTCATTCACTAGATTATAAAGGGTTTTCAGGGTAGTTTCAATCCCTGTGGCAAATTTGCAAATTGGATCCCACTGGTAAGATTTTATGGAAGTACCATTCTACCTTGACTGGGGGTACATAAAGATAAGATACATCCACAATTTGTCTCTCTCCAGAAAATATTTCCACTCCTAGAATGGGCACTGGACTTGGAGCAAAGAGACACCTGCATGCAAACATCCCTTCAGATATTTAACATGTGACCAAGATATTTAACTTTGTTGCAACTCAGTATTCTCATCCATAAAATGGGTATGATGATACTGTTAATGCTTATCTCACCACAAATGTTAGGAGGAGCAAATTAATGTTTATGAAGTTATTTGTAAACTGAAAATCCCACAGTCAGCTGTAATAATAACTAGCACTTTTATAGCACTTTAAGATTTGCACAGTATTTTGTTATCTTATTTGAGTCTTATACTAATCTTGGGATGGAGGTACTATTATTATTTCCATTTCACAAATGACTGAACTGAGGCTGAGTGAAGTTAAGTGATTTGCCTAAGTTCATATAGCTATTGACTGCCTGTGTTAGGATTCAAACTCAGTTCTTGCTAACTTAAAATCTCCTTCTATTCACTGCATCACTTACGCATTCATTTGTTTGTTAAATCCAAATAAATTTCTTTTTTTTCATCTGTTCAATCCTAATTCTTAGGCAATTATTTTCATCAGAGAGCTTCTGTACCTCCTTTTCCATTTGGCCAATTTGGCTTTTCAAGCTGTTGACTTTTTTCTCATGTCTTTCCTGCATCACACCTGTTTCTCTTTCCTTTTTTTCCTCTACCTCTCTAACTTTATCTTCAAAGTCCTTTTTGAGCACCTTTTTGGCCTGAGACCATTTCATATTTTTCTTGGAAGCTTTAGATATGGGGGCCCTGACATTGACATCTTCCTCTGAGGGTGCACCTCGATCTTCCTTGTCACTAAAGAAACTTTCTATGGTCTTCACCTTTTTCTGTCTTCTCATCTTGCCTTTCTTTTACTTGACTTTTAGCTCCTTAAAGTGGGGCACTGTTTCCAGGCTGCAGTATCCCAGGCTTCAGAAGGTCCCAGGTGGTATGATTTAAGGAGGAGTAGGTTCTTCACTCACCTGGCCTGTTCTCTGGTCTGTAGATGACCCCAGACCAACTTGCTAATCAACCAGCTTTGTGTGTTGTGGTTGTCAACTCTGATAAGCCTGTGCCCCTCCCCCACCTTGGCCACTGCTACTCAAGCCTACCTCCTGGTTTGCAGCAGGGGTAAAAAACCCAAGTTCTGCCTCAGCACCAGCATAGACCCCTGTAATCTCCCCCCTCCCTAGGGCTCAGCCCTCTCACCAGATTGTGAGATTAGTTCCAGACAAAGCTGGCACTGCAGCAGATTCAGAGGCTTGTGGCAGCAGGGGGGGGGGAGGGGGGCTGGGCTCTTTCTCTGGCAAAGCCTTCCCGGGACTGGATCTGTGTCAGTGTGACTGTGGGATTGGGCACCACTCCTATCTCAGCACAGCAGTTCCCTCCTTTGACCTTCCAACCTGTCCTTGGTTGGAAGATGATTTCAGCACATTCTTCTGTGCGTTTTGCTGCTCCTGGAATTGTCCTATGGCATTATTTGTATGTTTTTTGGAGTGATAGTGTCATGAGTTCAAGAGCTCCAATCCAACTAAATTTCACTGGTATGGCTAAAAAAAATGAGTCTCTGAAGCTTGAGCAAAGAAATCCTGTTATCTTGCTATCTTTATAGCAAAAGGCAGCTCACATTGACAATTTCACCATTACATAAAAGAAAAGATGGTACAAATGGAGTTCCCTGCCATTAAAACTATATGTTAGATGAGACTTTAGATGCATTTGGGGCATGGGAAATAGTATTAGAAAAAGGTAATATTGACATTTTGACAGCCTTTAAAAAATGCCTGTGTATTTCAATTATATATTCAATTAAATATGCATGCCCTCCCAGAAGCACCTGGGAATAGTTCCAGCCTCTAGCTAGGCCTCTGGCCCAAAGAAAATGAATAAATTTTACGTATGAATACCACAAAAAGTCTTCATTTAATATCTGTTTTAGGGAATAAAGTTTCTCAATTAACTTGATTTTTATAGTATCAATAGAATTTTCCATATAATTCTTATCTTTAAATTGAGTCAGTCAACAGGTACATCTTAGAAATATAAAAAATGAAAATATTTAATTTTAATGAAGTAAAAACCTAAATCTATTTTTCTTAAATATTAGTTCCCTAAGTTTGATTGTTAAATATGGGTAATTTAGTAAAAGTTAATTTTTTAAAGTTAATTTTTAACATCTATGAAAACAAAAATATATGTAAGTTTTATGGCTTTTTGCTTCTTTATTTCAAAAAGTTATAGTGTCATTACTCAGGTTACTCCCTCCTTTGTTGCAAATTGTAGCTGATTTTTTAGAGGATGAAGTCAAGAAACAGATGAACTATATTTTCTGAGATCACAGAATTTAATGAGTTGTCTAGTTAAGACAATTGCTTATACTTCATAATCTAGTAGAGCATTCAAACGTGAAAGTTGTTAGTATCTGCTTCAAATAGGTTTGTGTTGATATGAACAGAGAAGAAGGGATTTATGTAAGCTACTTGGTGATGATGGAAACGGCAAGATTTGTTAATAAAGTGGATATATGGAGATTCACTGTTATAGAAAGAGTACAGAGATCCCAGCTCTGTCACCTAGCAACCCTGGAAGTCAGGTACCCTCTTTGAACCTCAGTTTTCTCATTAGTAAATGGCAAGATTGAGTTAGATTCTGAGTTCCTTTCAGTTTGAAATCTATGATCCTATTTTCCTGTTAGATGATTCTTCTCTAATTGAATTTCCACATTTATGACCGCAGTCATCTTATTTTGGCCCATGTATAGGTGATGTGGTAGAGGCTTATTTCACAAAATAGTCATGTAGTCTGAATTTTAAGCAAATTGGCCTACTCGTTAACCCTAACTCAACATGTTCAAAACAGTTCATTATTTCTTTCCTCACCATCCCCATCCAATTCTACCTAATGAACTCCACTATTACTGTTTTTTTATTCCAATACTGATTACTACATCCTCCCAGACACCCACATTTGCACTCAACTCCTCAATATCATTAACTCCATGTATCCAGTCAGTTCACAAATTTTGTTGTTTCTACCATCATAGCATAGCTTATATAAATCCCTTTCCATCTCTTTACACAACTATGATCCTATCTGAGGCCATCACGAACTCTCACCTGGACTATTACAAGAACCTCCTAACTAGTTTTCCTACCTCAAATCTCTCTCCACTGTGCTGCCAAGGTGGTTTTTCTAAAGTGTAGATGTGACCACATAACCCTCCACAATTCCCCCCTCCCCCCTACTCAATGATCTGCTTTGGCTGCTTTTTACTTTTGTGATCAAACATATACTACCATGTTTGGCATTTAAAGGTTCTCATAAGGTGTTCCTTTCCTTCCTTTCCAGGCTTCTTATACTTCCTTCCATATGTAGCAAGATTCCAATTATTCCATCTCCTACCTCTGGGCTTTTGCATAGACTATCTATCCCTTATGCCTGAAATGTGCTGCTCCCTTGCCTTCACTTCTTTCCCTTCATGGTTTCTCTGGCTTCTAACAAAATTCAACTCAATTCCATTCATAGTAAGGAGGCCTTTCTATTTCCCTATCCTCATCTACCCTTAGCTATTAGCACTTCCCTTCTTAGATTTCCTTCTATTGATGTATGTATATCTTATATTTACCTAGTTATGTACATTTTGTCTTCTCTATTAGACTAAATGCTCTTTGAGGGCATGAATTGATGTTTTTTAACACCTTTCAAATTTCTAGGGCTTAGTACAGTGCCTGGCATATAGGCAACACTTAATAGATGTTTATTGACAATGTTGGAATTATATTTCCTACCTCAGTGCCTTGTATAAGTCATCTGTCATGCCTGGAATGCAATCCTTCCTCATCTGAGCTTCTTAGAATTCTTATTGCTTGATCTCATAGGGAGGGTTGAGGAGGGAGGGAGGAAGAAAAATTTAGAACACAGAATTAGCTCAGGGACCTTGATCTCTTCAGAATGGGCTCATGGAGGGAATAGCATTCATATCCAATTGGGAGGAGTAATCTATTTGACCCTGCAGGAAAGTAGGAGGGGAGAAGGATAAGGAAGGAAGGATGAAAAAAGGGAGTGCAGAGAAGGGGAAAGGATAGTCAGAAGTAAAATACTTTTGAGGAGGAATAGGTAAAGAGAAGATAGAGTAAATGTCATGGGAAGGGGGTGGAATGGAGGGAAATAGTTACGATGATTGATTATAATGGCAAAATGTGTGGTACCTACTTTGCTGAGCTATTAGGAAGAAAATTCTCTGTCAAGCTTAAGGTACTATATACAGGTTATGATGAACAGGATACTATCAGAAAAACCTGGAAAGACCTACATGAACTGAAGCAGAGTGAAATGTACTTTATACAAAATAACAGCAATAGTGTAGGATGATCTGCTGGGAAGCATGTGGTTATATTCAGCAAGGCAATGATCCAATATAACCCTGAAGGACTTATGAAGATTGCAGCCCATCTGCAGAGAAAGAACTGATAGTATCTAAAAACAGATGGAAACACATTTTTATTTTTTTTTTTATTTTCCTCTTTGACAATTCCTTAATCTGAAGCTTTGGGGTTTTTTGACTGTTTTCTCTCACAACCCTTCCACGACTATTCATATATAACTTATTTTGAATTGTTTGAGTTCTTATGGGTAGGGGTGGGAATGGAGGGAGGAAGAGAAGTTGGAACACAAAGTTTTAAAAAATTGATGTTAAAATTTGTTTTTACATATATTTTGGAAAATAAAATTCTATTAAGAAAAGAATTCTTAGCTTCCTTTACAACCCAACCTTGACTTTTCTCACTAGTTAGTGCTTCCCCCTGCCACCCTTCACATTATCTTGCCACTCATCTGAGGGGCAGCTAGGTGGCACAATGGATAAATCATGTGCCCTGGATTCAGAAAGACCTGAGTACAAATCTGATCTCAGATACTTGACACTTACTAGCTGTGTGACCCTGGGCAATTCATTTAACTCTCATTGCCTCCCCCAGAAAAATGTTGTTTGAGGCAGCCAGATGGCACAGTGTGGATAAACCACTGGCCCTAGATTGAGGAGGTCCTGACTTCAAATCCAGCCTCAGACACTTGACACTTACTAGCTGTGTGACCCTGGGCAAGTCACTTAACCCTCGTTGCCATGCAAAACAGACAAACAAAAAAATTTCAAACATATTTACTCATCTGTAAATCCCAGTAGAATATGAACTCTGCAAGGGCAGAACTTTTTTTCTTCATATCCCCAGTGCTAGCCCAGTGCCTTTCACATAGTTGGTACTTAAAAATGTCAAATTGAATTGCAGAGATCATCCTTTTAATAAACTGCCATCTTGCTAGGAAAATTGCCTATTTACATTTTTTTTTTACATTTCACACATGAAATGATCTTCTACAACTTGCTAGATGTTCTCTGAGAGGTTATGAGACTAAAACAAAATAAAATAAACAAAAACAAATAACAAAGTCATCACCTGTGGTAAACCTGGAGATATGCTTTTCTTTTCTTTTCTAGGTTTGGTCCTTACACAATAAACATTCCATCCTTGGGCCTGAACTTGAAGCTTCTCCAGTTTTGTACAGTCTGCCAGGACTTGCACTCCATTGTCATAACTTTCAAGAACTCAGAGCCACTTAGTTACCCCTTTTCTACAACAAGGCATGAAAGTAGTGTATTTATTCTTAAGGTTTCTTTACCCAAATACTTCTCTAATTTTCCTTCTTAGTCATAGAAATATGACAATCCATAATTTACATAATTTAGTCATGAGGACATATAAATTCATCAAATCTTTTTTGTTTAAGAAGTATTTGGAGGGGGGCATCTAGGTGGCATAGTGGATAAAGCACTGGCCCTGGATTCAGAAGTACCTGAAATCAAATCTGGCCTCAGACACTTGACACTTACTAGCTGTGTGAGACCCTGGGGAAGTCACTTAACTCTCATTGCCCCGCAAAAAAAAAAAAGAATTTTGGGAACAATCCTGAAAAGCTCAATTCTAAACTTCTGAACAAAATTTCAAAAATATTCTTTCTTCCTTTTGCTTTCTTCCCATACTCTCGACCTTTTCCAACAGGAGGGCTTTCTACCAATCCTATTCTCCTTATCCTCCTCCTCCTCTTCCTCCTCCTCCTCCTCCTTCTTCAAAGACCATCCCTAAACCCCATGCAAACATACTTTTCCTGAGACTCCAAACACTATGGATATTTGGTGTATAGCTACATACGTACTTGGTAGTTGGGTTCAATTTCAAGCTGAATTAATTCATTTATGTTATCAACATACCACCCGGTAACTTAGTATTAGTGAATTGATAGGTAAGGGGATATGTATGATAAATTGGATCCATTGTATAATGCTTTCTAAGTAAACTAAAAGAACCTTAGAACTAGAAATCACTTTAGAAGTCACCAATTCCAACTCTTCCCTGAAACTCAAATTTATTCTAACATCCTTGAGGAGTGACCCTCCAGAAACTGATTAAAGACATTGAGCAATGGGGAAATCACTACCTCTGAGAACATCATTCTACTTTTGCACAGTTCTAACGAGGAGACATGATTCCTTATATTAAGTTAAAATCTGTCTTCCTATGACTTTTACTGTTTGTTCAGCGCTTACCCTCAGGGGCCAAGTAGGGCAAATTTAATATTTAATTTTGTGTGAAAGATGGGTGAACCAAACTATCATGTCCCTTGACTAAGGCTTTCTTTCTTTGGTTCCTTCAATCAATATTTCTACAGTATGGTTTCAAGCCCCCTACCAAGACTAGTTTCTTTCTTTGGACATATCTATAATGTGGTACCTAGGACTATGTAATACCCATTTCAGTAAACAATATATTACATACCTGGTGATTTGAAAGAAATATAAACTAACAAAGTATGTGTTATTTAATTAAATAGATAAGGATAAGAATTCTAAAGTAGTTTGGTGACAAATTTAAAGTAGTTTGAGAATGTTAAAAAATAATGAAGAAGATTCCCAAAGCAGTGGGAAGAAATCCAACAATTTTCTATTTCTCAAAAGGCTTTGTATTAATCTACTGTAGTTTTGCTCCATTAACTTTTGGGATGTCAGTATACTATTTTCTTTAATATTACTTAATTAGATATATTTCATTAGTATTTGTAGCCTTTCTATTGTTGAAGCAAATGTGGAAACTGAAGAATGGAGAGAATATTTGAAAAGTATATTGTGAATGTTTTTACTACATAGTAAAATTCTTAATTCTAATAGAACTTACTGTGCTTCTAGCATCTCTTACTCTATTTGTGGTCATCTTAGTGCTACTGAAGGAAAACCAAAGTGTTTCCTAAGAGTCAGCTGGTTTTTCTGGCTATTGGGTTTCTGCTTGATTTATTGCTCTTTTAAAAGAAACTAATTACATCTAATTTACTGCTGGTACATGTTTATTGGAATATTGACATTTTATCATCAATTAGACTACAGTCTTAATCTCATTATCCTTATAGCTTTCTTTATCACTTTATTGGATTATGTAAACATAATTATCTTTCTATTGTGCTGTTTTTTTTAAATCAATGTCCCTCTCTTCCAAAAGAATCTGGAAAATATATAAATATGTTAGTATCTCTTAAAGCAATGGTATATTAGCTGAAATGATATGGTTAATCTATCAGTTATAAGGGCTGTACTTATATTCCCCCAAAACTATATGTTATTGCTTCTTTAATATATTATCTATAGCATCATTTTGGTGGTTCATAATCCATAAAGGAGGCTAGGTGGCTGAGAGGCAAGAGTGCTGGGCCTGAAGTCAGAAAGACCTAAGTTCAAATCCAGACTCAAGTCAGGAAGGCCTAAGTTCAGATCTGGCCTCAGACACTTACTAGCTGTGTGACCCTGGGGTAAATCACTTAACCTCTGTTTGCCTGAATCTACTGAAGAAGGAAATGACAAACTGCTCCAGTATCTTTTCCAAGAAAACCCCAATGGACAGTATTGACATGCTTTGCTCCACAGAGACGTGAGGAGTTGAACATGATTGAATGACTGAATAACAGTCTCATCCTTTTTTGGTAGACTTATTTATTACTTTTATTTGGTCCATGTCCCTTTCAGTACCTATGTGTTAGCATATCTGCAACTGACATTTTCCCTTCATTCTGAATGTTGCTTATAAATTTATCCCCAATTCAACCTCAAGAACTTTCTGTTTTTATTGTGCTCAGATATAATTGACCTCCTTATAAAATTTCAAGGTTTTTTGATAGCCATAAACTCATACATTCTGACCTTAATCTCAACCACTTCTATTCAAATGGAGATATGATATTAAAACAAGGGGTGAAAAGAGGAATGAGTGTAGGCTATTGATGAAGAACCTAAGAAAAAGTGAAATATGTTTAACCTATGCAAAAGGAAAACAGATTGATAAAATTTTTAAACAATTTCTACAACCAGAATTATAAGAAAGAAAAATGGGAATTCGACTATGGATTTGTTTCTGAGATAAAAATTTGTTGTTGGCAATTATGCATAAAAGTTGGACCTATTGGGCAAGGCAAAGTTTTATAAGTGTTTGGGTCACCAAATAAAACCTCTTGTGAAAGTATCTGGACCTTTTATTTGGAATAAAGCCTTCTAGAAATAGGAGATGGAATGCATAAGGGCAAAGTAAAGTGACTTATCTTCTACAGCTGTCCCCCACTTCCAACTTTTTACTCATCATTGAGTGTTTCTACTGGGGAGGGAGAATGAGGACAGAACCTTTGAGAACAGTCCTGTGTTAGACAAGTGCAAATTGGAAAACTCTTCATACAGAGGGTAACATTCTTTTCCATCTTTAGGGGTAGAGAGTTAAGATGTGTAATTTCTTTGGTATAGGGATATTAGTACCTCTTCTTCAAGGTCTTGGAGAGTTTCATGAGGCATGTGAAATGAAGTGATTTGCCTGGTATGACAACCTGCATGTGCCAGAAGCAAGAACTCTAACCCATCAATTCTCCTGATTCCAAGGCTGGCTCTTTATCCACTACAAAATGTCACCTCTCCCTTTCATTCATATAGGGGTGAAAGAGCTATTTGCAAATAAATACTTTTCTGAAACATAGTCACAGAAATATATACTACCACATCATAGATAACCGAGGTAGTGGAGTTACTGGGATATATGTGTGTCTATACACTCATTGTATGTACTCATTTGCCTGACAGTAGCTACTTAATTCAAAGAACTTCTAATGTATCAAACATGGAGGAAATAATTTTGTTAACCTAGGTTATCTAATAGTACAGAAGGAATGATAGAGTAATACTAACAAAGTTTAAAATGTTTTCTTTTGTATTGTGTTGCATTTTCCTTGAATGTCTGTCCCCAGTTCTCATCATGGTATCTGTCACATAGTAAATACTTAAATACTTGTTGTTTGCCTATTTGCATGCAAGTTCTTCCCTCTGAGACCAAACGGTATAAATTTAGTCACTCTTATAAATAAAATCCCTTTGAAATATGTTAAGACAGCTATAATGACTCTGCTAAATGCTCCTTTCTTCAGGTTAAACATACTAATGCCTTTAACCATTACATGGTTTCTAATTTCTTCAGTATCCTGATCACCTTTCCCTTCATGTGTTCCAGCTTTTCAATGCTATTCCTAATATGTGGTTTCCAGAAATAGAGACAACACATGTGATCTGATCAATGTAGGGTACACTTTCCTCATTCTCAACATTGGGCTTTTCTTCATGCGACAAAATACTGCATTAGATTTTTGGAAACATTGTGATACGAACCAGATTAATTTTGAGACTGAAACCCATGAAACATTCACATCTTTTCTTGTGAGCTAGCCATGTTCTCCTCTTGCCAATCCTGGGTTGTTGAAATTTACTTTTTTTTGTACACAACTGAAGGAATTTGCTTTTATCTTTATGAACTTTCACACTAGTAGACATTATCCATCATCCTACTATGTTTATATTTTTTTATTTTTTTAATTCTGGCTATGTATCTCGAGCATTAATTATATGTTGAGTCCTCTGAAGATTTTATAATTATGGCATATATGCCTTGATAGAAATGTTGAAAAGTCAAATCACTTTTTGTTGTTTATAAAACTGATATTCATTACCAAACAATATAGCTTTATAGTCTACATACATCTTTATATTTTTCAAAATGCCAATCGAAGTTTTGCAAAAAGTAAAC
The DNA here is from genome assembly GCF_019393635.1 of Dromiciops gliroides. NCBI lineage: Eukaryota > Metazoa > Chordata > Mammalia > Microbiotheria > Microbiotheriidae > Dromiciops > Dromiciops gliroides. The sequence continues at coordinate 117,987,883 of NC_057866.1, read as the reverse complement.
ACCTAAAAATTTCTGTTAAAGAAATGAATAAGAGAATACCTAGGGGCCAGCGGTCTATAAAAGGCAGAAATGTGATTTGGAGCAATAATAAAAGCAAAGATAAAAATATAATTTTTGATGGGAATCACCTTTCTCAATATCACATCATTAGTATATTACTAGAATTGTGGTACAATTTGAATAGAATCTTTCCTTTTTGTTTGGAAATATCAAAGAAAATGTTCTCTATCCAAGGCTTTTGACTATTTCAGTCCTACTAAAGAATGTCAAGTTTTGCCTAGTAGCCTTTCTTGTATTGATATAAGTAATTATGCTTATTCGAATTTGGGGTTTCTCCACTCAAGGTATGAAGACAAAGCTTTCTCAGACTCTTTATCCCCTCCATCTTCCTTTTTTATAGTCCCTCTCAGGGAGAAATATAGTGATTACCTATGAACTTTCCTCTTATTCTTTGGATATGACATAGAAATATTCCATTCCCTGTCTTGTAGCTGGTATTTATCCCATGGTGTTGCTTGTGACCACCTCATTTCTTAGCTCCCTTTCTTCTATCTGGGACTCAAGACTCTCTTAATTGAACTATTTGTTTTTCCTTTGAAACATGCGCACAATGGAAAGTTATATACAAAATACTGTTTTGTTTTTGTTTTTGAAATCATTTGCCCATTTGTCAACTTCCTAATTGACTGAGACTTTCAAAAATGGAGAATAGTTATCTTAGTAGTTTAAGTTCAAACTTAATGAATAGAGTTTGGATGGTAGGAAGAAGAAAGTTTTTCTGTGAATGTAGCATAATCCAGGTAAAAGCTCAGAAATGGGAAGGAGGAGATGAGTATGGGGACTACTAGAAGGGCCACTGATTGGGCTATACTGCATGAGCTTGAATATGAAAAGCATGGAGTATCTGGCTGTTGAAATCTATATTTCACAATTAAAATAATTAAATATATTTTTTCATTATACTCTAGCTAGTTCACACACACATATATACATATACATACATACATACATATATACATACACACACACACACACACACACACACATATATATATATATATATATATACTCGATGGAAGTATATGTTTCTTGAATGAAAAGACTGCATCTACTATTTGACCTATTAGACATTGGTAACTGGGGGAGTTTTATATAAGTCACTATGATCAAAGTAGCAAGCATGGGAAAGTTTCAAAGATAGATATCAAAGTTGTACAGAGTAGGAAAGAATAAATATTGCTAGGTCACAATGAAGATTGTAAAGGATTAGCCAGCCATGTGATAGCTTGGGTATCATTGAGTTATTTAATAGTTGGGTCAGAGAGGGGAGAAAAGCAGAGTGAATGGTATTACAAAGAAAGTGATGAGGTCTGTCAGTGACAAGGAATGAAAGATAGTGAATATAATGCTGAGGTTTTAGACTTCAGTGACAGGTTTCCCCAGTGGAGATGGGGAAGTATCATAAATCATGGAAAAGAATACTGCAACTTTCTTCTTTGAGACCTTGGAAATCAAGTTCCATATGTTCAATCAAGTATGCTTTTTATGCAGATGACTCTAATATAAAAAGCCTTGACTACTTACCTCAACTCCAACCACTTAATGATAAATAAAGCCTGTAACCTTTTGAGTCATCTTGGCCATTTGCTTTTTTTCTCATTCCCCATATCAATCAGTCACCAAGGCTTGTAGATCCTGCCATCACATTTCTTGTGTCCACCTCTCATATGACCTTGTATCCCCCATTCATATGACAACTATTTTAGTTCAGGCCCTCATCACCTCTTATTTAGAATACTGCAATTAGTCTTCTAATTGGGTTCCCCAAGTTCCGTCTCTCCCCTCTCTAATCTGCCCTCATCTCAACTGCCAAAATAATATCTTAGAAAAATAGGTCTAATCATGTTAGTCATCTTGAAAACTTTGCCTCTATGATAAAATATAACTCCTGTCTGCCACTTAAGGATGCCTGTAATCTCCATCTCATCTACTTTTCTCACCTTGTTGTATATTATTCACTTTCATGAACTCCATATTACAAGTAAACTTCACTCTTAATTATTCCCAAATAATTTTAGAATGAGGATATACCTCAGCATGTGTCTGGGCCAAAGTGCAAACGAAAGGAATTTTCACTATTTCATACCCAATAATTTCTCACTCAGACTCTACTTAAAGTCTTCCAATGAGATAGAACCGACCACCTCCCAATGTAGATTATTATACTTTTAGGTAACTCCAATTGTCTTAACAAGTTTTTTTTTGATATCGAGCCTGATTCTGCTTTTTAATATATTTTACCTATTTTTCCTGATTCTGGTTTCTACAATGATATATACATATGTGTCCTTGTGGGTATTCCAAATCACAACTTTTAAAGTACTTAAAGATAGATATATCCCAATTCTTCCCTGCTCTACAGCACAACCTACATTAAAATTGCCCTTATCTTCCCTCACCAGCTCAAACTCATTCTGAGTTTTTTTTACGTCTTATACGATTTTTACAAGATTTTATAAAATGGGGGCAGCTAGGTGGCGCAGTGGATAGAGCACTGGCCCTGAAGTCAGGAGGACCTGAGTTCAAATCTGACCTCAGACACTTAACACTTACTAGCTGTGTGACCCCAGGCAAGTCACTTAACCCCAATTGCCTCACAAAAAAAAAAAAAAGATTTTATAAAATGGGTTTATTCTTCCTTCTTTCTTTGGAATATTTTAAAAGTCCAAGTTCTTTCTTGTCTTTCAATAAACCCACTATTTAACATAAAAAAAATTCTAGAATTCACCATGCCTATGCATATAAGAAATAGATTTTTTTCTTTTCTTTTTTCCTTTTTTTTTTTTTTTTTTTTTTGCGGGGCAGTGAGGGTTAAGTGACTTGCTCAGGGTCACACAGCTAGTAACTGTCAAATGTCTGAGGCCAGATTTGAACTCAGGTCCTCCCGAATCCAGGGCCGTTGCTTTATCCACTGTGCCACCTAGCTGCTCTAAAATAGATTTTTTAATAAAGAAAATGTTATGTGGCACCAAAATGTTGCTTGGTACATTTTTATTTTGTCAAAGTAGTTTAATGTTTATCAGAAGAGAGTCACATCATTTAGTGAGATGCCCGATTCTATTTATTTTTAACCAACTCTTTTATTCTTGGTATCATTTTGAAAGAAGTTCAGAAATGTCAATTTTAGCTGCTAGTATTTCTTTCTTTGGTTTTTTATTGTGAACAGGACTGAGAAACCTGATGCACAGAGATAAGTTGTTACAGATGGAATTAAAATATTGTGCACATATTTAGTAAAAATGTGATGCCTTTCCAAGGGTACAAAAATTTTGCAACTTCATTATGTATCAATTTAGAGGTTAGGGTTATTTAGGATATCAATTAGCTTGTCTTTCACTGGGTCATTGCTGCTGATTTTCCTAGCTCACTCAGAAAACTATTTCATATCCAGAACTCATCCATTTGTTCTTTGTCAGGGGTAATTCCTTCAACTGTCTCTTTCAAATTCTTTCAATGTACTATAATGTTCCCTTCTTTTCTCACCCCACCCCTGTCTCTTCACTATTTTTTCTCTAAGCCACCATTTTTCCATCAATTTTGGAATAGTTCAATAGAAAAATATATCTTTTTACCAAAACTTTCCCATGTCTCCTTGAATAAGTGTCTTATATTCCCTGGGGATATGTGTACTCCAGGTTAGGATCTCCTTAATTCCTTTAGAAAAAAGGGCTTTTTCTTCTCTGTCTTTATATTCCCAAGACCTAGCATATAAGTACTTAATAAATATTTGCTGAATAGAATTTTAAGGCATCTTCCAAATAAGTCTTGCATATTTAAATGACTTAGATTCCTGGCACATACCTTTTATTCATTCTCTCTCTCTCTCTCTCTCTCTCTCTCTCTCTCTCTCTCTCTCTCTCTCTCTCCATTCAGACCCTCTTTTTGCTTTCTCCCTTTTCCTCTTCCTCTCCCCCTAGAGCTTGGCCTACCTGACCTTTGTAGTAATAATTTCAGAAGTTTTGAAAATCTCGGTAGTGACATGTTGTGCTCCAGTTCCCTTGTGACACCTGGCTCTTGCCACAGCCCTTCAAATAGTTCCAAAAATCACTCACAAAATCAAATATATATAGAATATTGTGGTTGATGAGAATTCCAATTCAAGGGTAGAGTTAAAGACATACATTAAAAAGATGCCTAAAGCAATACAAGAAAATGATAAAAAAAATGCAATGTGGGTGATTCTACACAATATGCTTGTGGCAATTATTGCCTTCCCAATCTCACTTTAGTCTCTATCAAAGAAGGGGAACACTGAAAGGAGTTGGAGTCATCTAAAGGATAAAAGAATTGTGAACAACAAATATCATGAGTCTTAAAAACAAATCATGCAAAACTAACTTGCTTGCTGTTTGGGTAGAGAAACACCATTTGTGACTGCTGAGAAGGCAATAGTTATATCTAGGTTTCAATAAAGCATTTGCTAGTGTCCCAGGCAGTTTTACAAATTGATTTAAATTGGCTTAGATGAGAACCTGTTCCACATAATGAAAACTGGCAATGGGGGTCATGGTGACGGTATTATGCAGAATTCTCAGTGTCTCCTGCAGGATCTGGTATTAGGCTTCATCTTTAATATCTTTATTAATAAACTTGATGGGACAGTAAACAGCATGGAATGCTAAAGTGAGTTTACCAAATGTTCTAGCATCAAATCACTAGGAAAGACCAACATGGAAGATGAGAGGGCTTGTCATGGAAAAATTGGAGGTCAGTTCAGAAAATGAAATTGCAAGCTAATCAAAATAATCAGACAAACATATCTAGGGAGAAAGGGAACCTTCAGAAATGGTGGGTCTAAACGACAAGAGAAATATGCTGAAAATTAAAAGTGAGATGTTAATGTCTCTCCTGATTAAACGTTAATTGGCACAGTTACATTTCTCCTACTAAAATATCCCTGCAGTATAAAATGAACATAGGATTCCACCTTAAACCCTAAAAATGTGTGCAGTGTCAGTGTGTACTGATTAATAAGCTGTCACCCACCATCATGGTGAGTGATGATGCAGTGTTTCTTCCATTCCATACAAAGTGCACTCTGTAAAGTGTGCCAGGCACTTTCTGCATAAGAGAAAGTGTGCAAAGACAGTGAGAATGATGATGACACCTCTCATTTATAGATCACAGTAGGACAGTACTGTATGAATGTGGGCTGTTGTGATTTACAGTTTTTATACACTTTCTAATACATTGTCTCACTGGACACTAATGAGAGCCCTATAAGGTAGTAGGATTGGTGTCATAGTCACATTTTAAAACATTGTTTAATGGTTAGGGAAAATTACGCTCAGGAAGTGGTCCAAAGCTCTCATCTCAGGCCACATTTCTCACAAATGACAGCACCCAGCTGCTTCTAGTAATAGAGGTACTTTTAGTACTGAAAGTGTTTTGTTTTGTTATATTCATCCATCCATCCATTTAATTGTTTGTTCATTCATTCACTCATTCCTTCATTCCTTCATCCAACCAGAGTATGACAGAAGCCTGTACATCATTCTTTTTGTAAAGGATTTCCCATTTTCAATTTATATTGCCACTTTAGAAATGTAGTTTTGGTAGCAGGTGGTGATAGGGTAAAAGGTGAAATAGCAGAATAATTGTTGGGCTTAAAGACAGGAGATCTAGCTTTGAATCTTGCCTTGGAAATTCAATAGCTGTGTGATTGTGGGTAAATTATGACCTCTCAGTTCCTCAGTTTCTTTATTTGTAACATGAGAACAATCATACCTGTGCACCTCACCTGAAGGAGCTTTTGAATAAAATGGTTAAGAACCAGTCTTGAAGTCCCATCAAATAATTGTTTAAAACTGCACTATTGGCTCTATGTGTGTCTGTGCTATTTTCTGAGTCTTTGGAAAATTGCATATTTGTTTTATTATAGAACATGAGCAAATGGATATTTAAAACTAATTCAATGTGTTTTAATGACACCACTCAAATAAAACTATTATAATAACGATACTTAAATGAAGGATTTAGTATTAAAAAAACACTGAAGTTATCAGAATATGACCCAAGAAACAATTGTATTAGGAAAAATTGTCTTGAGACTCCTTTCCTGAGATACTCTAATTCTACATCTAGCATTCCATATAAAACTCATATGTGTATGAATGCCAGCAAACTCAGGCTCACTTTATAGGGCATGACAATTGGATAACTAGGTACTCACTTAATTTGCACCCCTGCTTTTTATATGCACATGAATATAAGCTATTTGAAAATTGGACCTCAGATGTTTCATCTATTTCTACTTAGACTCTCATTAGTGCTTTTTGTCTCAGCACCTGGGAGCTGTTTTCTGAATGGGATTTATTCTTCCTACCAGTATGCCCTCTCTGGAGAACCATGACACCTCCCCCATATGCTTCTCTTACAGCTCTTGCAAAATAGATGTATGCACATGTAAGGTGCATGTGTGTGTGTGTGTACATATATATAATGTTTATATATACACAGTAAATTAAACATACGTGCATTGAAGACACTCTAACACTAACATCACTTTTCATTTTTAATTTACATTTTTAGTTAAAATGTACATGAATATACTTATTATCATGTCTCAATATCTAGCACTAATAGTTTCTGATCTGAAAAAGAGAAAGCATTTTGTTCAAAATAAAGTATGTGACATGCTTAAATTCATCTTAGCTCTATACACCTCTTTCTCTACAAATACACACACACACAAAGAAATAGACATAGGAAGATTGTTTCCTATGCTAGGGGCCAAATTTAATATGAGGAGAGTTAATTGGGTGGCTCACCATAATATTGGGGTTCAGAAAATAATGAGGGTCCTCTAGGTCCAAAGCTTCCTCCCCTCCAAACTGCCTTTTTTAGTTATTTCTGCCAGGCCAATAAGAAAGGAGATTAAAATCAGGTTTTATTAATGGGAATAAAATACACAGCAAAGGTGAAATTAATATGGTCAAGGACAAGGGAATAGGGAAAGAGGAAAATGGATAATCTCCCTGGCTCTAGCAAAGGCTATCTCAAACCCAAACTTGCTTTCAGCTCAGCTAATTCAATGAGCTGGATTTTATTAACTCACCACCAGGGGTCTATAATGTCTATGGGAGTCAGCTGTTCAGCCTGTCTTCAGTCTGCTCTGAAAGCTGAGAGCAAGATTGAGAGAGCAAGTGCACCAGCCCCTTCCTGTTGGGGGTCCCTTTTTCTAAATTTTTTCCCTCCCCCAAAGGGGAGGTCCTTCAAGTTGTGTGGCTGAGACTGGTTCGCTGTTGATGATGCAGACCACAGCCTCTGAGGACACTCCTTCTCAGGGTTGGCCAAGTTAGACTAGGTTTAACAGGGTGGGCCAGGTGTGGCTCAAAATCTAATAATTTTTAAGTGGGTACTTAGTTGTTTCTCATTTACACTCAATTCAAACACTACTAAGTCAATCAAGTCAGATCCCTGGGCATATGCCAAATTCCATTATTTTACCACACTACTCTACATGCTGTTTGACATGTCTTAGAAAATAGTCATTTATAGAGAGATGTATATTTTGATAAAGGAAAGTAAATGTATATTAGGCAAGGCAAAAGATATCTTTCAGGTGAGAAAGCTATCAAGCTTTCTTAGCTTACATATTTTCTATCTCATAGGGTTGTTGTGAGACTTAAAGTATGTGAAAATATTTGATGTCTGTAATATACTGCATAAATCTAACCTATCATGGAAGGGCATATTGGCTCACAATGAGCTGCTACTCTCATCATCTCTGATATATTTAGTTCAGATATTCTCATAGTGCTGTAGAATGCAAACCTCCCCCTCCACCACAATAGAGCATCATCATGAGTTGCTGTGCCCAACAGGATTCATCACCTATTTGGCTGCTCTCTGATGCTGTGCTTCTTTGAACTTAACTAGACTGGTAACATCCTTGCAGGAGAAGACTTTAAGCTTAGCAGAAGGTGCCAGAGCTTATGCTCCACTACTGTAGTTTTCAAGAAACAAGTTTCCTTCCATACTTACCATAGGTATTGTGGTAGGACTTCTTTTTGGAAATAGCAGTTCCCATGTATAGGGCTTAAATTCATCTATTAGGTCTAGGATTAGGGACTAGACCTGGGATTTCATTGATATAGCAAGCACCTATTGAGGAACTCCCTCTACTAATGTGGGTCACCACCTTGTCTTCAGCTTATAGTTTTAGAGGGTTGCCCAGAGCCCTGAGAGGTTAGATAATTTACTCAGGATCACATAGTCCTGCATCTATGTCCTGAATCTGGCAAGGTTAATCAATAAGTACAACCTTAGAGCTTACTATGTGCAAGGCACTGTTAGGCACTATGGGAGATAAAAATAAGTATAATACCATAAGTGTGGATATCAGTTTCAGTAACCAGAAATTTGAATGACAAAATATATTTGACACTATTTTCCCCATCTTTTGAAATCATATGTTTATTTGTAGAATAAATCTTGACTTTACTCAGACATGAACATAAAATCAGAGAATTTTAGGAATACAGAGGAGCTAAAGAGGAACTTAGTCTATTTCTCTGCCTACCCATTGAATTGTGATTAAATGATAATTGATAAGTAGCAAAGTTGTTATTAATCTTTGTGTAGGAATTGTGCCTTATACATTATCATATTCCACAAAGCACCTAGCACAGTGTTGCTCAAACAGAAGATACTCAATAAATGTTCCTTGACTGTTATGTTGGAAAGACTATTGACTATAGAGTCAGAGAATTTGGGTTCAAATTCGCCTTATGTCACTTCCTATGTGGGAATAAGGGCAAGTCACTTAACCTCCCTGGCCCTCAGTTTCCTTATATGTTAAAGGAGGAGATTGGGCTAAAAGACTTCTAAAATCCCTCTCAGCTTTGGATCTGTGATCTTATTATCCATAGACATTCATTCTGTATTTCAACAATTTTTTATATTGGGCATGTCTCCCTTTTGCCTTAATACTATTCTTTATTTAAAGATAAAGTACAACACGGCCCCATCCCCCAGATGTATTTACATAAAAATTTCGTACCCTCTATATAACAGCTTATAATATATCTGATTTTGTATATCCTCATATGTAATCTTTCTAGTGAATCATCCAGGTCATCAAAAATATATTAAATAACATTAAATCTAGGCATGATTTTTACAGTGTATAGTATTAAACAAATGATAACTGATTGAATATGTATTTTGATGCCCATTAAGGAATGATCTTAATTAGCCAAGTCTTGGTTATCTAAGCCTCCATACTATCTTATTTAAGGTCACATATCATTAGTACCTGCCTTATTGTTCATAAGTAGAATTACATTGCAACAGGTAATTAAATCTAGCCATGTAACTAAACTCATCTATTTGCAGTTGGTCAAACAGAAATCCTCCCTGTTCATTTTCCCTTAACCAGAACAATGCTAGAATTAAAAAATAAAATCCGTATTGTCTTGGCTGTCCAAGACTTCTGGCTAGACACCCTAAATGATCTTTCCTCAATCCCCCCTTTCTTTTCCATACCCATCTGTTACTGAGTCCAGATCCTTGACCATCTGTCTCAATAGTGTAGCTTCCAGGTCACATTGAGCCTGTATTCTTCTACTTCACCAATTCTATCTTCAAGCTTCAAGAGAGGAAAAAGCTAAAGTCAATACAACATCATATGAACTCATGTTTTTTCTCTTTGCAATACTATATATTTTATTCCCTATGCCAGTTATAATTTTGTTATGTAAATACTCAGAGATTTTTGGAAGAAATAGTTAAAGATATCAGTAATTTTTTATGACCGACTTTCAACTTTCTGAAGATAAGAGAATTCAGGTGGTCCATTTTATTCTTATTAAGGCAGTTACTTTTTATATCCCTTAAGATGTTCCTTGCAAGAAAAAAGGACATATGTAGAGTGACATCATATAACAGCTAAATAATGGAGCAACCTATTTTCCATCCCCCCTTCAAGCAACTGTCTGTAAATATTGGGCACAAATGCATCTAAGGTATTAAAGCAGTCTAATCTTAATGAAATCAAGGAATTGACTGAGATTCAAATGCTATACAGATTACTAAAGAGGTAAACAAACTCAGTGAAATTGGAGTGGAAAACAGTTCTGAGGTGAATTAGAGAGTTGCTAAAATATTATATTTGGGATTACTGGATTTGCAAGACTACTCCAAAATGAATGAAAGATAAAAATGGTCAAAGGATTTATCTTTAATAAACCATGTAACCCATATGAGAAGATGAAGCCAGGTAGAAAAGATTTACATGATCTGAAAGAATTCCCATAAAAATAAAGGACACTAGTGATATGAAATAAAAGAATACACACTATTCCTTGGATATTTATCTGAAGAACTCATTGAGACCAAATCAGTCCTTCTATGATGCTTATTTTTGTGTAGCATGTAACAAACATATTTTCAAATCCTGTATCTTTTAACAGTTACAAATTCCCTATGAGGTAGAGAGAAAAGATGTTATTTTTCACTGAAGTTTTACAGATGAGGAGGTTTTGGCTGAATCAGTGGATAAGTTTTGTTCTTCTCAAAGTTAGAGAACTATTAAGTTGCAGAGTAGGGCTTGAATGAGACCTTTTGATTATGGGATATTTCTAATATACCAAACTACCTCATGAAACATCCCAAACAAATTGCCTGATTCATAGAATTAGAAGTACATAATGATAAAAAAGGAGTCCCCCAAAAGAAAGATATTGAAAATGCTGGAGAGAAAGAAAATAAATGAGAGAACACAAATAAGACATTGGGAGTTGATGGGATTGGGAGCAAAAGACCAGTTTTGTCTTCAAGAAATGTTATTTCTTCCTTTGAGACCATGGGTATTGGAAAAGGATTGTGGAAAGATATAAGGTATAAAGGGGAGGGAAGATGGAGGAATTCCTGACTTATGGTGGGGCTATCTATTTAGGAGAAAGAAAACAGTCAGGTCTTGGAGACCTGAGAAGAATGGTCTTTAGATTCTCAGTGTAAGATTGGTCTAGCAAACTAACAAGAACTAAATTAAAAGGCAAGCCCTGAGCTCTAACACACCAGCTGGGGTCAATGAATTTGTTTTTTAAAATATGTTGATTATTGCTTCTTAATATAGTTGACTTCCTTTTCATTATTATATACTTGATATTATGCATTTAAAAACATTATTCTGAGAGGTCTACAGGCTTCATCAGACTACTAAAGGCATCCATCATATACACATACATGAAAAGTTAAAACCCATGCTATAGACCCTGTTAAAGTTACACACAATGCATAGTTCATAATCATCACAGACACAACAAAATATAACACTAAGCTCCAATATAGTATCATCAAACCAATGCCCATTGAGTATAGGGCTGCTATTCTGAAGATGATCCTTGAATCTGTCAGAGTGACATTGGATTTAATGAGAACACATATCATAGGTAGAAAACGGAACCAAAAACTGTAGAAAATTTCTCCAAAGAAAAGTAGGGCTAGAATGGTAGAATCATAGGAAATTATAATTGGACAGGAACCTAAGCTATGATTTCATTTAACCTCTACTTTGGAGATTCTCTATACCAGTAATGTCAAATTCAAATAGAAATGGTGCTACACATTGACTTAGTTTTAAAATGTAATATCATCTGTATTTTACATATTTTATTTGTTTTGCTAATACTTTCCCAATTACATTTTAATCTGGTTTGGCCATGGGGGAGTGTTTAACACCTCTACACCACACCATCCTTTAGAGGTGTTCATTCAGCCTCTTATTGAAATTCTTGAGACATAAGGAACCCACTCACCCCAAAGAAACCTATTCAATTTTGAAGCAACTCTTATCTGTTACAGAAAGTTTTCCCTTCTATTCAACTGAAATCTTTCTCTTTGTAACTTCTACCCATACTTCTTTAGTTATGAGAATTGGGACCAAGGTCATACAGCTCAGAAATGACAGCCAGGGCTTGAACTTGGATCTCCTTACTCCAGGTCCACTTCTTTTTCCACTAATCCAAATATCCTTTTATCCCATGTTCCAGTAAGGGGACACTTCTTAGCTAATTCATTTTCACAATGCTACTTCATCATCTTAGTCCTTTACAAGTCAGCCAGAGTGGTGAATTATACGAGTTGCGATACAGGTTTTAAGAAATGTTACACACACACACACCAAAAACCAAACAAAAAAGAAATAAATTCCAGATTGAATATGAATATGATTGTTTCATATATGATATTAGGGAGTCTCATTATTATACTTCCCATAATTTTCATTTGGTTTGACATTTATTAACTTTTCTTGAATTAAAAATCCACTTTTGATTGAACAGAACTTGAGTTGACATTTATATAAGAAGTCTGATAAAGTGAGACAAGGAATATAAAATGTTCTGATGCAAAAATCAGCATGGGAGGGAGAATGGAGTATCTAAAACAAAGTCATATTTGAGAAGTAACATGTAATCTTGCATTTCAGTAAGGATAAACTACTTCTTGGTATTGACCCTTTGGTATTACCATCTAAAGTCTCATAGTGCTTGGCTAATTACAATCTCCCAAATTGATTTTCCATGAATATTCACTTAATATTTTATAGCATTGATTAGACCAATTACAGGAAGGCCTGGGAATTTGAGATACACTCTGAGCAGTTGGAACTGAGGTGAAATAGATGTTCACTGCCTGTGTACCAAATTAGCTATCTGACAGCTGGAGGATAACTGAGCTTATTGAAAAGCAACCACAACTTGGCTCAGGTGTTTGGAATCCCTAATCATTACCTAAATGTGCATATCTGGGTTGTCATTACTATTCAAAATCTCTGAGATCCAGCAGAGGATAACTAAATACATATGAGGAATTTAGGACCAAATTTATAAATTTGCAGGTAAAATTGATTTTCAGGGAGCATACTTGGAGCTGTCTAGCAGAGATGGACAGATGGGCTCAGAAATCACATTTCTTTTTTATTATTATGTTTAGATTTTGGAATATTGTTGACTTGTAGCCTAGGCAAATTATAGGCTGTTTGTAGAAATAATTCCTTGAAGACTCATTTGAAATTAACCAGTTTTAATATAAAAGCTGAATTAGAAGGTTGACCCACAGCCACCAGGATCAGAGAGAAAAACTGGGGCATAAGCAACACCACCTCCTTTGCACTATCAACTGGAATCATTGAAGTAAATTCAGGTGTTTGCTCTCTAGCAGAACTGCTATTTCTTTTCACAGCTAATGTTCCAGAGAACCCGGTTATTGAAGCCTTTCCTGGTGTTAACCTGGGACGCTAAATAAGTTCAGTTGCTTAATTTGTACTGAACTCTACAAATGAGCTTACAGAACTGAAGTTAAGAGAATTTAAATGCTTCTATAGAACATTTGTCTGCCACTCATTTGCCTCTTAATATTACTGCTATTTACTGCTACTACACAGTCATTGTCATTATTAATATTGTTTTTTCATATTTAAATATCTTGTCTTATTAGCTTGTTCACTTTTTTGAAGGCATGTAGTAGGCTTCATACTTCTGGTCTTCACCAGCACAAAATCAGTGTCTTGTATGAATAAGTAAGAGTACATAAATACTTTTAAGACCTAAAAGTGCTATATATAAATGCAAGATATTATTACAGAAAGCTAGATTGCAGAGTGGATAGAGTGGTGGACTTGGGAACAGGAAGGCCTGTATGAGTCCTTCAGACTCATAAGCTTTTTGATGTGGCCCAGACACTTAATTTCCCTCAGACATAGTTTTTTCCTCTGTAAAAATGAAGATAATAATACAACCAACTTATAGGGTTTTTGTGAGGATTAAATGAGGTAAAATGTAAATGCTTTGTAAAGTGTAAATTTTATATTAAGTCTAGCATCATAATAATCATCGTCATTATTATTAATGAATAAATTACTCAATAAATGTATTATCCTATAAGTAAATTGATTAATTGGTTTATTTCTTTTGAAGCAGTAGAGTTTGGAAATGAAGTGAATGCAATAAGTATATTGGGAAAATTAAGACAAGGTACTTTAGGAAATTTAAAGAGAAAAAGATTACTTTCAGGTTTGGGGTGTCCTATTTCAGGTCCAGCACCAAATACCCCTTCTCTGAGGGTGGGGAATTGAGAGCAAGCATGACATGTTTGGATCAGTAACCAGCTCATAGTTTTATCATCTACTCCTTCCTTCCTAGGCTGGGATGTTTTGTGGGATGTGGACTAGCCTAGCTCCAAGACCAGTACACATACTCACAAATATTCTTTACTCGTGATTTGTAAAAAACAGAGGTCTCTAAAGCAAGGATATTGCTGCTAAGCCTTTCCTCCTAGAATCAGCCAACCTATCTTTTGCCTTCCTGTAATTCTTATCCCCATCCATAAATGCCAGTTTGATCAGTCTTCCTCTGTCTTTGGTGCCACAATTTGAGTCCCCTGGATACTTAGCAATTGTGGTTCTGGACAGAGTTGCTTGAGGTGATGGTAAACAGGTCAATTCAGTAATTCCCCATAGCACTGGAAGTTAGGCTAAGACTAGGAAATTGAGAATAATCCAATTAGTCATTCTAGCTAGGTAGTCACTTCAATTTGGCAGGCTTTTATTAAGTACTTACTACATGCAAGGCACTGGACAAATTGCTTGGGTTACAGAGACAAAAACCTAGCATCCTCTTCATTCAGGGAGCTTACTCCTACATGTGTACACACAGAATCCAGATTCTAATGGTCACAATGGAATTACAGGAATCCTTCCACACATTTTTCACTCAAGATCAATGAAATTTACAAATCAGAAAAGTTCCAAAGAAAGCAAAATTAATTCAAATAGGGGTCAATCCCATAACATTGGCTCTATTAGCAACACGTTCTAACTATGCTAGGAAAATACAAAGAGGCATTTTCCGTCATTATGGAAATCTTGGGTTGTCAGAATCCCTGGCCCTGAAGACTACTTATTGCTGATCAGAACCATGAGCAGGTTCCCCTCAACGTACATGCTGATGTGTCATATTGTGAAGACATCCGGGCTTATCATCATGTGGGTACATACCTTGGCTATAGAGCATTTGGGGACCTATTTTGGGAGAAATAGGAAGGTAGAAGAGGGAATTCCAGAAGATGGAACCCAGCTCTAGAATCCTCAAATAATTTCAACAACACCACAGGATCATGCATTCATACAACAGGATTGTTTATGTTACAAAGGACACTGATGTGTTTTACAGCAAGTCAGAGGGAACTGACAACTGTTCAAGTGGCTATTCTTTGGGCTCTTGGTACCCATCCATCACCTGATCCTTCATCATTATGATCCTGACCCTAAGAGATACATCCAAAGGGCGACTTTCAGCTACACAGCTGGTGAAGATTACTGGGTACTGAGTGCCCATGAAGTCTTCTAAGGCTGTAGGTGTTCCCTTATAATAAAGAGCAAAGATTCTTCAGAGAAAAAACATGAGCATTAGATAAAACAGTTAATATTGTTTAGACTCTCCACTGTACCTTAATTTTGCATTACTCTACAACTATACCTTTTATATCCTATACATTTCCATCACAGGGTAAACATGAACAGATTGTCCCCACTGCTTATAATTTTTCTTTTGCACATAATAAATAAAACAAAGACAGCTGCATAGCAGGATTTGCATTAAATGCCTACAGTGTTAATCACAAACTGTGTAGGCTTGTGGCAGGAGGTTACTTATTGCTGTGCACAGTTATTCAGATCTGTGCCTCCTGCTTTGGTTGAGAAATACCACAGTGAGTGCTAAGTCTTATGCTCTCTTACTTGAATGACAAGTTTTGTTTTCCTTGTAAGAGAAAGTGGCACTTGCTTTGATCAGTAAAAAAAAAAAAAGCATCCTTCTTTTTTCCACCTGCATCACAGACCTTGCTGCATTTGTGACCCTTAAAATCAGAGAACCCTGTACTTTACTACCAAAGACTGACATCTGTGTCTAACATTGGTCAGTAACCTTTCACAGCTAGACACCTTTACAGTCTCCAGTAATTCTAATGTAATTGTATAAATCAGCCTATTCCTTTATTGAGAAAGCAGCAGGTTCAGGCAGATAACATATGGGCTGGAATGACATTATGTGATCTTGCAGACCGTGGCTGCTTGGATTTAGTCCCACCATGGCAGTGAATCACTCACACTGGTATCTGGCCTTGGATTATTGCAGCCCCCTAATGTGAAAGGGGAAAAGAAACCACAATGGGCATATCTATTTTTTAAAATATAAGATGCCATTGTCAAACTGGAGGTATGAAACCAGACTCATTATCTTTGCCTGAGCCAGAACCCCTTCTCCAAATTCCCCCATTTTATTGACAGTCCTACCTCCAACTTGGAGTCACCTCTGTGGGGAAAAAAGGGAATGGAGGAGCATTTCTGAGTCAGCCAAGCATCTTCATCCTTCATTCAAAGTTCTTCTTTGACATATACCTTACCACTCCATTTTTAACTACAGCTTTCTGACCAATTTCCCTGCCTTTACTTTCTTTCCTTTCTAGTATATTCTAAATATCCATTTCTAGGTTAACCATTCTAAAATGCTATTTCCTTCCTTTTGTTCTCCAGAAGAGAGCCTACATGAAGTAACTCTTTATTACTTATCATATCAAGGCCAAACTTTTCAATCTATCATTTGAGAGGCAAATATGTAATATTATCCCACTTTAGTAGTCTAACTTCATCATCTATTGCTCCCCAGGATGAATTGGGAAACACTCCTGGTCTGTTACTATCACACACATTAACAAAAACCACACTCTGTGCATATCACTTCTTATATTACTGCTCTTAGTCTTCCCCCTATCTAGAAAGTTCTCTTTCATGTATAATTATCTAAAACCTAATCATTCTTTAAGACCCAGCTCAATTTCTGCCACCTCTAGTAAGAATTCTGTGGTAGGGCAGTTCTTTCCTGATGCAGCTTCCCTTATCCTGACATAGCTTCCTTCCCCCACACATGCTGATTGACTTCAACCTCCCAAATGCAATTTCCTGGGCTTGGGGCATACAAGGTCCCAACCTTATGTAGTCAACCTCTCCAACTTGGTTGGTACCTAAAATTACATGAGTTGCTATAACCCAATGATTGACTGATCATGTATATTTCCAAATGGAGAAGAGAGGAATTGCATCCAGAGAAACTGAGTACCACTATATCCCTGCTGCATATCCTTGGTTTATCAGGGCAAAGGAAACCCCTCCTTTGATAAATTATTAGTTCCTTGTGAGTCGGTCATTTTGTCCCAACATTGAAAATATTTCAGAGCTGCACCGACAACAGTTTCTTTCATGACACCAACCCACATTGACATTTCACCTTTCTTGTATCATTCACAGTACATGCAACATATGATCAATCAATAAACATTTACAGAATGCCTTCTAGGTGCTAGGAAATGTGTTAAGCTCTGGGAATACAAAAAAGGCAAATGTGTTATCTTATTTTTTTTCTAATTTTTCCCTGTAAATGTACACACATTTTCAAAAAGTTCATAAACTCCCTAATATCTAAAGTAGCATTTTTTCAAAAGTCTGTTTCTTTCAAAATGTTAAGCCATGTATTGGATACAGAGGTATTCAATACATATTTTCAGATAAATTAGGAAGGCAAATAGGCTTTTTCTCAATAAAGTATGCATTGATGTGTTCTGAAAATTACATAGGTAATTTTACAAAAGCCTCAGATCAACATACTTGCACAGATTTAGGTCACCATATAATAGACTAATTATAAATGGCAAGTAAATCACAACCACAGAGATTTTGGTAACCAACAATTATCTCTTGCAGTGTCCGCTGTCACAAATGATTAATTGTGTAGATGCTGAAAACTAGTGTAAAATTGATTTTTTAAAGTTTCATTTTGTGGCATCTGCTATTTCTTTAAACTGAAAAAAACTGAGCTTGCATTATATAAAAACTTTGTTTCAGAAAAATTAATTCTTGAAATTGTGAACTGAGTATAAATTAGGGCATTTTTACTTTTGATTCCACTTGACTTTACTGTTCTACTGATAAATGATTAGTGATCATTAGAAAGATTGTAAGAGCCATTTTAAAAACTGAAGACTTTAAAAAAGTTGAAGAAAAATAGCATTATCACATTTCCACCTAGCAATATGATAACTGAAGCATCATGGTCTTGCATTTAAGATTTTGCGTGAGTTCAAATCCTGTCTGTGGCAGGTACTATTTTTATTACCCTGGGTAAATCAATTAACCACTGTATGCTTCAGGCAACCTTGTAGGAATGGGAGTACATTACTCATCAAAATCCTTCATTTAAAATAATTACTTCACATATGATATGTATGTGACATCAATGAAAGCAAATGGCTCATTTAAGTTCACTTAAATAATCAGTGATTAAGGATGATGGGATAGTAGATAGATTCGACATCATGACTTACATTGTATTTTTAAAATAAAGACATTGTTTCTCTATGCTTTAATAGATCTATGATTTCTGTGCCAGAGTGGAGACAGTGTCAGAGCCTCCTCTGAAGAGTGTATATTTGAGATATGTTGCAAAGGTGAGATTGCCAGATCTTGGTAACATATTGGATATGGGAGATGAGAGGTAGTGAGAAATCTGAGATGACTCCTATGTTTTGAACCTGAGGATGAGAGGTGGGGGTTGGGGGAGGAATAATGAGCTTTATTTTTGACATACTGAGTTTGAGGTATATACTAGATATCCAATTTGAGATGTCTGGAAAGCAGTTGGAAATGTAAAATTGGAGGTCAGCAGAGATATTGGGGCAAGATAGGTGGAGAATACTTAACATAGTAATGGCAATGAAATGCATGAGAGCTTATGAGATCATCTAATGAAGTAATATAGGGGAAGAATCGAAGAGGGCTCAGGACAGACATGAGCTGGAAAAGGATCTAGCAAAGAAGACAGAAAAAGAGCGGTCGGGTAGGTCGGAGGAAAACCAGGAAAAAGTGATGTCTCAAAACCCTAGAGAGAAGAACTTCTCAAGGGAGAGGGTGATGAACAGTGGCAGAGGCTGCAGAGGCTGACAAGAATGAGGACTGAGAAAAGATCATTGGATTTGGCAACTAGGAGATTATAACTTTAGAAAGAACAATTTGGGGGGAATAAGATGAGAAACAAGTTCATTACAATAATCTAGAAAGCACACTATATAGAATTCTGATCAGGAAAGCCAAGAAAAAGTTGCAGGGAGTAATTTTCCAGGCTAGCACAGGTTTGGAAGATAGACAAGTTTCTTAAAACTGGGTCAGGAGATGCAGCAGAGGCAGCATGAGTGGGGAATAGTCTAGTCCCAGGGATAATAAGGTGATAAGACTGAACATCAGGTCTGAAAGTACCAGAGAGAGGCCCTAGCTGTGTACAGAACAAGGAACATATTCCCAAAAATTACCTGTGTATCTCTGGACCCAAGTGTAAAAAAGTATGGACTCAATTCTAACCTTCAGTCCTGATCATTAGGGCAAGAAATCAACACCAAAGGGGACTCATGTGATTCAGTCAATCTGATACTGCAGAGCCAATCAATTGATTAACAGTAATTGAGTCCAGTTGCAGTCTATTGCTCAGTCACACACAAACAAAGGACTAAAACCTAGGTCAGGAAAATTCAGAGCTCAGACCAGGACAGTAAACAAACTTCTCCCCAAATCATACTACCCTGGAAGCATCCAAAACTTGCAGGCTCCCAGACTTATCTGTGACATCAGCAGAAGGATTTTAAAAGACATCTATTTAAGTCATATATCCCCTCTAGAAGTGAGCAGAGTTCTACACTAAGAAAAAGTCCAAAGTCAAAAAATAGGCTGATTAATGAGCAGACCAAAAAGGTCCTGACCATAAAGAGCTACTCTGATGACAGAGAAGCTCAAAACACAAACACAGAAGACAAAGACTTGAAAACATCTACAAGTAAAGCCTCAAATAAAAATACAGGTTGTATATAAGCCCAACAAGAATTTCTAGAAGAATTTTAAAAAGATGTTAAAAAGAGTAAAATATGATTTTATAAAAATAAATAAGAGAAGTGGAGGAAAATGGGAAAAGAAATTAAAGCTATTCAGTAAGTTTGTGAAGAGATATAAAACCCTATCGAAGAAAATAACTTCTTAAAATTAGAACTGGCCAAGCTATTAACAGAAGCTAATGACTCCCTGAGACATACAGAAATAATAAAACAAAGTAAAACATAAGCGATACAATGAGGATGAGAGATGGTACAATCTATTGGAAGATATGGAAAGGAATGGGAATGCTTGAATAGCTAGAGGATAAGCCTCAGTAAGGGGTAAAGGCATCTCTCTCATCATGTGAGATAGGAGTGAAGGAAGAGACAGCGGCAGAAGTTATATGAGATGAGGAAGAAGACAGAAGAGGGAGCTCATTGCTAATGGCTTCAATTTTTTCAAGTGCCCTATACTATTTTCCACGACTTGGAAACCAAGCATGCATTGGTTGTAGTATAATCAATATTACCTCCATCTTCATTGGGAAAGAAGTATTTCTGTATAATCCTAGCCTAAAAAGTGCAGCATAGGATGTGTTCATCCTAAGATAACGAAAAGTTTAAATGACTAATTTATTTTAAGCAAAACAAGTCAAAGTATCAATATGATCTGAATACTATTGGTAATGAGACTTTTCCCATCAATTGTTCACTAACTCTTGTCCATATCTGCCTCTTTCTCCAAATCATGCTATGGATGGCTGATATTTGATGACTTTTGGCTCTGTGTATTTGGAGACTTAGCAAGTTGGGTGACCATACCACTGCTGATTCTCCATACCAAAGCTTGGTAATAAGCATTGATATGCATAGAGCATGGACCAGACATGCTGGTGAAACCTAGAGGAACATTGCCAATGGTCTTTTACTTTTCCCCTCCAGTAAACCTAGTCTATGCTCTATGCATGCTGATGGCAATAACACCAGAGGGGATTTATTATTCCTATCTACTTTTGCCCCAATGAATAAGGGACATAGCCTGGGCAACCAACCAGTCCGTCTTGTTTACACGCATTGTACTTGAAAAGGTTTTTTTTTTTTTATTGGCTCTTTTGTATCTATTTGAATTTTTATGAATAAGCTATCTGAATATGATATTCTAAAGTAATAGATGATGAAATACTTTGATAGTAACAGGCTTACAATTTTATTTCACTTGTATTGTTGGTTGGTTGGTTGTTGTGCTTTGTTCTCAAAGAGGATCAAAATGACATCACTATGTTGGAGTTAAGGTATAATGTGTCTGACTGTGGCAGATCAGACCAATAAAAACTCAAAGGCTCTACCACAGGTAGTACACAAATAGTA
Organism: Dromiciops gliroides; assembly: GCF_019393635.1. Lineage (NCBI taxonomy): Eukaryota > Metazoa > Chordata > Mammalia > Microbiotheria > Microbiotheriidae > Dromiciops > Dromiciops gliroides. The sequence continues at coordinate 117,966,541 of NC_057866.1, read as the reverse complement.
CACAGTAGATTTTCAGGTGAGGAAACTCTCTTTACCAATGAAGGTTAGTACCTTTTCTGCAGCTTAGTTTTTAAAAAGTTATCTAGAAAATGGAGATCTTGAGTGACTTGGTTGCATGGTCAATAGTAATCAGAGTGGAGATCTGAAGCCAGGTCTCCTGGATGTCAAGACTGGTTCTTAACCAGCCTCTCCACATTCACTGAGAACCTCTAAAGTAAAATAAGCTTCATGGTACTTCCACAAACTGCAGTTCAAAAATGACCATTCTACAAACCTTATCAATTAAAATAATAGCCATAAATATGTATTTCCTGCTCTCTACAGTTACTATTCATTTTGAGATCTTGTTATGGAAAAGGAGGTAAATGGGCTGAAAGATTCTGCACTAAGGTAAATCAGATGCCTTTTTTTTTTCTTTTTGCATCATCATATTACTATCAAAAGCACTTATTCAATTTCTTATTTTGAAATGGTCATATACTAGACAGTATCCAAGAAACTGTTCAAACTTATTCCAGGCCCTGAAGGAATTAAAAAATTAAAGATAACACGTGATGGTCAATTCATACCCTGTGGTCCTTACATAGGATAATTCTCACTTTCTTTTCAAGAAGGGTGAGGCAGGTAAGGATAATTGGATTATTTCTAGAAAAAGCTACATTTGTGTTGTAAGTGCTATCTGATTCATTAAATCCAAGTACATGGCTAATGAGCTGAAACTAATTGGGAAGATAACCAAACCCTCCAGATCTTGGCTAAAGTCCATGATCAATTCCATGCAGCATTTTTCTATAAATTCCCCAAAGAATTCTAAAGGATTCAGCTTATTGACATTTTAATTAGATAGCTTAATTAGAAAATAGAAATGTGAAATTAAAATGTCCTTAGCTTTCAATTAAACTTGATAAAACCATTTTCCCAGAAAATTATATAACATATAAAGTAAATGTTGCCATACAAATCTTAAAAATTAAGCTAAGCAATCCCGTCGTGATTTCCTATAAATGTTATATAGGATTAAATTACTACTAATCTATACTTTCAATATTAGGAAAATAATTCCTCAAAAATGAAACTTTATTTTTCCTTTTCCTGCATAATGGCACTTTCTATGTTTTTAGTTAATAAATGTTTTGTTCCATATTTAAAATTAAAGTAATAAGAATATTCCTTGGTGTATTTAGGCTATCAAGATTATGATTTAGTACCACACAGGTTTATTGTTGCGATTTCTGTTAAGAGGATTTGAATTGATCTGTACCATAGAACAGAACATATTTTTGAGTAGGTGGGAAGGCAAGAGGCAACCATCATTTGTTAAGCACTTGCTGAACTCTTGCAGAGGATACTAGTTTTTAAAAAATACCTCAAGAGCTTCCATCTTAATACAAGACATATAGGGGAGACATGGGGTGAGAGGAATAAAATACAGGGATAGGGCAGCATTATATGGAAGTCCAGACAATCAGAAGTATAGCCAGGAAGAGAATGAAGGCCGGATATCCTCAGACCTTCTTCAAAATGGACTTCCTAGAAGAAAGTTATTCATGGAAGAATGGGGCTGCCATGATAGAAGGATGCTCCAGGGTGATATCATAGTGGTAGATAGAGACAGTGTGGAAGCCTGGGGAGTCAGAAGCAGATCTGGAAAGCATCCATGGACTGGGTAAACTTACTCAGGGAGCAGAGTTGAGGTGGTGCAAAGATAGAAGAGAGAAAGAAAGTAGAAGAGTGGAATGATAGGGAGCAGGCAGGAGAAGAGTATGTAAGTATAATTATTTATCTTGCCGGGGCAGCTAGGTGGTGCAGTGGATAAAGCACTGGCCCTGGATTCAAGAGGACCTGAGTTCAAGTCCAGCCTTAGACACTTGACACTTACTAGGTGTGTGACCCTGGGCAAGTCACTTAACCCTCATTGCCCTGCCAAAAACCAAAAAAAAAAAATTATCTTGCCTACAGATGTGTTTCTCTTCATGTTAGCTTTTATAGGTGATAAAGGAAAATATAAAATACAGGTTCCCTGCCATCAAGGAGATTGTAGTTCATTTAGGGAGTCAAGATAAACATATATGAAAGAGCAAAATCACATAATTAAGTGTTCAGTTAGATGATACAGACCAAGTGATGAGGGAGTTCAAAAGAGACAGATTAGTAATGGGTTAACAGTGAGAGAAGGTTTCATAATGAATCTAGAATGTGAGCCAAGAAAGATATGTAGGTTTGGGGAGATAGAGGTAAGAGGGAAGGGTATTCCAGTAGCAGTTCTCCAAAACAAAACTGGACTCTCTCAATTCATCAAACATAGAATTTTTCCCACTAAATTAAGAAATTGGAATAAATATTTCAGTTGGAATTAATATTCAGTTCATCTAGCTCCTCACTGTGGGGATCATTATTGTGCCAAGTACACTCTTAAAAAGTAGAAATTCTTAATGCAAAATTATTTCATTGATATGAAATGAGTTCTAACTCAAATAGGGTAGAGGGGAGACCTACTCTCCATGTTTCTGTGTGTTCACCAAAGCCAGACTGAACTACTCACTGATCCCTTTTTCTCTCATCAAATTACTCACTGCACTTTAAGGCTCTTATTTGCTTTTATGACACACTGCTTTGTATTTTATTTATCTCTGTACATGCTTTAAGCACCATATTAGATGCCAAGCTCTGAGGTGTCTATCCTATTTTATCTTGGAATATGAAGACCTAGCAGAGTGCTTTTCACTTAGTAGGTATTTAATAAATCCATTTCAAATTGTTGAGTTGGATTGAGGAGGCTTAAGAAAGGGACATCCCATGGATAATTTGGCTCTAAGGGAGCAATCAATTACTAATTTTTCATCATGAATAGAAACATAGAATGAAATTATGCATGTGAAGTTCCCTTGAAACATAGAAATATTTGCAGATCTAAGGAAGTATCATCATTATTATATCCATCTCTATGGTGTATATATATATTATAAGTGCTTTCACAAGCAGGGCTTTCCTCCAGTCTGCTTTTTTTCCTTTTATCTTCAGACAAAGCAGTTGCAAAGAAAATTTGTGGGAGGGAATGGAGAAGGGAGACTGAGGCCAAGGTTTTTACTCCCTAAAAATAGTTAAGATCAAAGGAGTTAAGGACAAGCTGGCTGGTGAATAGGATATATTTTATTATCTAAAAGCATAAAAGGAAGATGAACATTTATATACAGAGAGAGCAATATTCACATACATCCATTAAAATCCTAATCCTAGTTCTCCTCAGGATAGAGGCAACCCTAATTTCTGGAATAGTACATCAACTCTGTTAAGTCCTACTAAATGAAATATGTTTTTAGTGTGGGCCCGATATCAAATGTTGTGTCTGTCATCTGAGGGACAGTTTAGATTATTTCAGAGTGATATGTCTCATGGTGATCAAGTTTTCAACAATGGAAACTAGCCAAGATCACCTCCTAAAGAACTTTGATCAGTATTAGTGGAAGGAGTATCTATCTACAAACAAAATCACAAATCCTTGGATTATGTCAGTGCAGATAAAGGCACAGGAAGGCGGCAGAGTTGTGTAGTGGAGAGAAACTGAACATGGAGTCAAGAGACTTAGGTTTGATTTCTGGTTCTGAACTTTCTGTGTGATCTTGAGCAAGTCCCTTGTTATTGTTGTTGTTTAGTCATTTTCATTCATATCTGACACTTCATGACCCTGTTTGTGGTTTTCGTGGCAAAGATCCTGGAGTAGTTTGCCATTTTCTTCTCTAGCTCATTTTGCAGGTAAGGAAATTGAGGCGAACAAGGTTAAGTAACTTGCCCAGGATCACACAGCTAGTGTCTGAGGCTAGATTTGAACTCAGGAAGATGAGTCTTCCTGACTTGAGAACCAACACTCTTTCCACTGTGCCACCTAGCTGCCCCAAGTTAAGGCATTTATACATAAATCTCTCCCTTGTCAATTTAATCTAATTCTATTGCTCTGATGATCAAATCTATACCCATGCCTGATAAATCCACATATTTTAACTTCTCTGGGGAAGTCAGTTTCACTTACCTTTATAATTTCTGTCCTAGGATTAAGCTGTCTTGACTGGTCAAACATTCTATTAAATGCTTAATAAAAGTCTATTCAATGACTGATGCCAGTTTTAGCTCTCATCCTGTCACCTGGTCATAACTCTTCTTTATGCTCCCTCCTTCTATAGCTCCCTTATCCAACTCATCCTTCAAGGATACAGTTGCCAAAATAGTGTTCTGAATTGCACAGGCCTATTTATATAATTTGCATGCTCCAAAACCTTCTATAGTTTTCTGCTAGCTAAAATACAAATTCATTAGCCCCACAAAGTCTGACTCCAATTTCCCTTTCCAATGTTATTTCAAATCTCTCTTTCATGCAATATATGTTCTAGCTGAATTGCACCAGTTGATTCAATTCCTTGGTCTGATCCCACTCTGACCTAATTCCATCCATTTCAGTAATTCTTCCTTATGCCTAGATTATACTCTTCACATTTCTGCCTGTTGAAATTCTTCTTTTTTGTTAGGTTAAATTCAGATGTCACTTCTTCACGAAGTCTTCCCTGACTTCCACCCACTTCTGTGGCAAGAAAACCTGTTCATCTCAGGTGGGGGAAAGCTTTCTCCTATGCCTTATTAAATGTCATAGCAATGAGAAAAAACACTGACTTTTTTTTGGCCTTTGCATAAGACCTTGGATAAGAGAAACCAAAACAGAGGGACTAGATGTGATTGTCCATTTACTATTGAAATGGAGGCTTATTCCCAAATGGAGTTTCTTATGTCACAAATTCAAAAATCTAGTCCCCTTCTCCTGCTACCACCCTAGGCCCCCTCTAACCCCTTTACCACTTTTTTCAGCTTTATTCATTTGTATCCATCTCTAATATCTCTCTATATACAAAGTCAATACTTAAGGTCTTTGGGGGAGGAATTACAGGGAGGAATTGGAAGGTATTACCAGCTTGGGGAAAACAAATATATCTAGTTACACACTTCAGGGACAGGAAAAAAGCCAAAAGGCAAAGAGCATGGGGGCAGAATACCCAGGTCAGGAAGCTCAAGCCTTTGGTTACCACAGAGGGTAGTGTAGAGAGTCCAGCTGGTATGGGGGCAGGCTAATGGGTCCATTCTGTAGTTCTTTATTGTTAGTCTTAATGGAGTGAGGGTTACAGGAATGCCCAGTTCCAAGTCTGGATATGCAGAAAGTTTGTTTGATGAGGGAGAAAGTGATGACAAGTGTCCCGGTAAAGATATTCTTTTGTAATGTGATGTGTGGGTGTATTGTAGGTATTCTAATGATGCATAGTAATAATGGTGTGTAACCGGGTTGGTGATTGATTCTTCTAATGAGGTTGAAGGGTGCTTTTCTCACTTATGGGTCCAGTCTTCTGGCTAGAAGTTGAGACAGTATGCCAAGTGGTTGGGGCAGAACCTCTGATATCTGTTGGTAGGAAACAAGCACATTGTTCTTTAGTCCCTAATCAAAGTTAACAGGGTCTAATTATGTGGGATTCCTTAAGAATCCCTTGTGATATTGGGACATGCATTTCTGTTTGCAAGGTGATCAGCATTTATGATTTATATGGTATATCAAAGTTGTAGGGGGACTGACAATCAGGCTACTTAATCCATGCTTAAATATCATCACCTACCTTTAACGAAGCTTATAGACTAAAGTGGTGTTTTTTTCTGCTTGCAGTTTTCTTATAGTATCTAATATTGTTATGGCTCTTCTCACCTGGTCCCTTATATTATGGTTGAGGATATGCACTATGTCTCAATTAAATGGGGAGTTTCTTAAGATTAGGGATTAAAGTAATCATTTCTCTCTATATACACAACACCAAATAAAATTTTTATGTATGTGTAAATGTTAATATAATGTAAACTCCTCATAGGCAGGGACTTTCACCTTATTTTGTATCCTCAGTGCTGAGGACAGCAACTGGCATATAGCAAATATATAATTTACTTATTACTGTTAATTATTTTTAATTGAATTTATTTTTCCAATTATCAAGCATTTATTTTCTCTTTCCCCCTTCTTGTTTATTGAGTTGAATTATACTGTGCAGAGAGCAGTAGTAAAGTCATGTCTTTTTTACTTTTGTTACTTTACTACCTCAAACATTTATTATTTCATGGGTATAGAAGCTTCCTCCATTCATACAGATTATGAGCTCTTTACAACCACGTGATGGTCTTCAGGGCTTGTTATGGCTGATAAAGTCATCACCCTTTAACCACTCTAATGATGTCTCCAAACTTAGGAAATAACAGACCATCTCTAACCTGGACCTTACTCAGAGAATAGCAAGGCTTTGATCACATCAATGATGGCATTAGTAAGTTCCCTTGTCATACATTTGTAGAATACAGAGTCCCTTCCATGCTGTGCCATCATGAGACAGTGAAGTCGATGTCCAGCAGCCCATGGGGTCAAGAATACGGAATGCCTTCAAAGTACATGAAAGAGTTGCTTTCCACCTTACATTTGACACTCTTTGGAATATCAAAGACCAGAACCATAACTAGAGCAGAGCAATTAGGGCCTTGGCCCACAGCGATGAAATTTAGAGGGCATTAGACTTTCAGTAGCACACACACACAAAAAATGAGCTTAGAGACAGTAACATAGGAACAATTCAACTTACTTTGCAAGAATAATCTGTTAATTTAGAAAGATACCAGATGGTTGTTCTCCATCCCACTCCACCAGGGCAGCTAAAGCCCATGAAAACTCCTCCCCAGGGTGGACATGTCCTGCTTTCCATCGTAACAAGCAGCCACAAAAATGTGTCTCATTGTCTCCCTTTCCTTAAGTGAATCTGCATTAAAAATTGATTGGGTGGCATATCGCTTTCACCAGAAGCAAAAATTACAAATTACAGCTCTGTCCAAGATTATTCCTCTTTTAAGAAAAGAGCAGTCTGGTAACTTTTGGTCTCTTACATGCCTTATAAAAGAGGGGAGAATGAAGTTAATCTTAAATTGGAAATGGCTTTTTTTCTCTTTAGAGATGGGCTGGATCAGAATCAGCCAGAAAATCATCCTTATTTTGTCTTTGGCAGCTGCGCTCTGATACATTCCAGCTGCACACCCTTTAAGATGACTTAGTTCCCTTATACTCATGATGCAGTTATGAGTTGTCAGATGTACAGGGTCCCAATTCATCCCCTCACCTACATAGCACATTCTTATTGGCCCTTTAGAAAAATATATAGTTCCATGACTTCCTGTTGATATAGACATTCAGTTTATTTCCAAGTATATGGATTTTAAACAAATATTTATTATCTAATTTTTCTCTCTAATATTAAATTGTAATATTTATAGCTATTAGTAACCTGGGGTGAAGGGAACTTGTGCAAGGTGCCAACAGTCACACTTCCTCTACAGGATTTGGGGCAGGTGGTCAAAATTCTTTATCAAGAGAGAACATTCCTCCCTATAGCAACAACTATCCTGGCAAACTTCTGCCAGTGCACATTGCATGGTACAACTTCCTCTAGGTTTCTGTCCCATTGGTACCTTTTCCCTAAGTACTTGCAATTCTCCCAAACCCTGCAGGGAAAAGAGCTGAACTCTGAGAGAGAGAGGAATGGTTTCACTGACCTTTCTATTTCTACCTATCCACCTATCTCATACTCGACACCCTGTCCTCAATTGTTTTTGGCCTCAGGTGAAAAAAAATCCTGTTTATAGCTGTATAATTTTTCAGTGTTCAAAAGCAAATGAGACACTGCGAAAGGTAGATGGAAATATTCTTTTTCAGGTTCTATGAATAATATTCTACTTTAGCGTTACTGGAAATTCAAGGACAATAACCAGCTCTATCACTAACTCCTGATATGACCCCAGAGAAGTCTTTTTACCTGCCCCTGCCACAGGAGATTTCTCTGAGCATTGACACAAGTGACATACTATCAAAACATAATAATAGCAATAATATATCTTGAACTTGTATTGGTGTTTACTGCTTAAATCTACCTTCACATACATAATGTAGACTTTGCAGTGGAGTTTGAAGTGTAGCAGTGGAAGGAAAATGTTGTTTGCTTTTTTAGTAGTTAGAGAACCCAAATTTTCTAGTACATCTGTTGCTTGCTTTCAAAACAGAATCACTGTCAAAAAACAGTGTAAAAATGAAAGAAAGAAAAAACACTATTTGGGCATTTTTTCTCTCTCCAAGCTTAAGCTATTCTCAAATAATAACTAAAGGACTCTATCTAGTGAATTGGATTTTTCTGGCCACTAGCAGGCAGTTCAGTGCATTACTACAATCACTTGGAAGGATCATTTATTGTGCTTTCCAAAACACGTCTTACTAAATAATTGGACACTGTTAAAAATGAGATTATGATCTGTACTCTTTCAATACAGAGGTTACATGGGGATTGGGAGAATACTTATTGTTGGATGACAGGGTTCTTTCAGTATGTACTTCAAAGATCCATTATTTTGACTCTGTTTTCTCTCCCCGTGCCAACCACAGTCTTTCTTTAGCCTGACAGGTATCTTTGAATATTGATGTGTCAGAAAATTTCATGATCCCATTGGTGTACCTGGTGATGAAACTCTGAACTGAACTGACCTTCAGCCAATATTCAATCATCATTGAGTGATAAAGATACTTAGAAGGAAAATAAGGTTTTCAAATGATTCTTTAAGTGGATAGTGTTGGGGGGGGCATAATGTTTGTACTCTGTTAGTTTTTGTTCAATGTTGGGATGGAATGAATTGATCATAAGTCATTGAACACATATCAAAAGAAAGTTTACTTATCCCTAGCATAGCAAGGATATATACACAACAAGGACACACTATTGGACTTCTATAGATACTGCCCCCTCTTCATAAGGAAAAAACATATGGTTAGAAGGCCAAGGGGCTTTGACTTGTATGGCCTTCAAATATCCATCAAGACAGAAGAGCTCCAACCCTATGTGGGTAGGATGTTGCTACTTAACCAGGAAGTCGCATTAGCACAGCCAGAAGCCAATAGGAAGTGGTTCAAGGGAAGCACAGCTTGAGCTTTGCCTCACCTCTGTCCAGTTTCATCCTGGTTTTGTTGCCTTCTCCTAATTCTGTTGGGATAAGAGGAGTGGGAACTGTGTTAGATATCATTTCCATTAGAGGGAGCTACAACATTCTTTTGAGTACAGTGGAATACTCTTTTTAATGAAGAGAAAATGAGGTTGGGAAACTGTGGGTTTGACAAATGCATTATATTTAGAATGAAACTCCTCTTTTTCCAAATCAGTACTTCCTGTAACAACTTTTGCATTTTTTCCATCTCTTTCTTTAGCATCACTATTCTACTCCCTTGAAGTGCTTTATAATCCCTCTATTTCACTTATAGACAATCAGCCACCATATCATTAATTTTTTCCATGACAATATCTCTAGGGTTTGTGCCTCTACACATCCACCATTATGCAATAGGACCCCAATCTAGTTCTTGTGGATGGGTAGTGTGTTAGCATCCCAAATGGCCTTATTGACTCTTTTTCTACCCCCAGCCCATCTTGCACTTAGCTGCCATATTAATCTTCCTGAAACATTGTTTTGATCCTTGCTAAAGAACAATGGATTTCCATCCTTAATGATATGTAGTCTTATTTCTTCTGTCTTCTATAGTCTAGCATCATAATACTACTCTATCTTTATTTTCCACTATATCCCAGCATTATAAAGGCATGTTTTATTTTTCTAGTTACAGGTAGAGATAGTTTTCAACATTAATTTTTATAATATTTCTAGTTCTAAACTTTTGTCCCTCCCCCTCCCCCAAACAGCAAGCAATAGGATATATATTATATATGTATGATAACATTAAACATCTTTCTGCATTGGTCATTTTGTGAAAGAAGAATCAGAACAAAAGGGAAAAAGGCCAAAAAACAAAAAAAGTAGAAACAGTATGGTTCAATCTGCATCTAGATTCCACAGATCTTTTGTCTGTACTTGGAAAACATTTTCCATCATGAGTTCTTTGGAATTATTTTGGACCATTATATTGCTGAGAAGAATTAGGTCTATCACAGTTGCTCATCACATAATGTTTTTGATACTGTGTACAATGTTCTCCTGCTTCTGCTAATCTCACTCAGCATCAGTTTATGTAAGTCCTTCCAGGTTTCTCTGAAATCTGTCTTGCTCATCATTTCTTATGGCACAATAGTATTCCATTACATTCATATACCACAACTTCTTTAGCCATTCCCCAATTGATGGGTATCCCCTCAATTTCCAATTCTTTGCCACCATAAAAAGAGCAGCTATAAATATTTTTGTACATGTGAGTCCTTATCCTTTTTCTATGATCTCTTTGGGATATAGACCTAGTAGTGGTATTACTCAGTCAAACGGTATGCACAGTTTTATAGCCCTTTGGGCATCATTCCAAATTGCTCTCCAGAATGGTTGGATCAGTTCGTAGCCCCACCAACAACCTGCATGACTTCTCTGTAGTCCCGCATCATGCTCATTCCCATCTTCCTGTGAAAGTTCAACATCCATGAACTCCTAGAATTTTTATAATCCATGCCTTAGCATTTGGTTATAAATCTAATATCTTTAACCAGAGCAAAATTTCCTGGGTGACAGTTACTCTGTCTTCTACTTTTCTTGTGTTCTCTCCTCTTCCACTACCAGCATCTAACACAATGCTATATATACTTATCCTCAACCTTTTCTTGTCTCTCTCTGACAACATCTACCAGGCTGAAAAATATTGTCTATTGTACATCCACAACATAATCCTACATCCATTCTTGCCTTTCCATTCCCTTGACCAATACCCTGGTTCAGACCTTCATTACCTCTCACCTGTGCTATGGTCTTTATCTGGACTACTTGTTATTTTCCAAAAAATACTGGTCCAATCATCTCATTCACCTGATCAAGCACTTTCCAAAACTCCCTTCTGCCTCAAGCATAAAATATAAACTTTTTAGACTGGTATTTAAAGCCCTTCATCATCTGCCTCCAGCACACCTACTTTTCTAGGTTGGTCTCACCTTACTTCCCCCCTTCCTGCACCTTTACCTCATGAGCCACCAGTCATAAGCAATCATTTTGGATTCTTCCTAGCTGTTAGAGCCCTTGGCTTCCTCAAATTTTCATACATGTTTATCAGCTTATATGTTGTCTCTCCCAATAGAAAGTAAATTCTTTTAAGATAGCAGCTGTTTGTTTTTGCTTCAGTTGTTTTTCCTTTGTCACTAGTAGTTAGCATGAGTGTCTTTCCCATAACAGGAATTTAGTAAATTATTGATAGATTTAGGAGAAGGCCTTTAGCGAAATATTTGTTGCTTGATAATCACAATGATGGAAATTCATAGAAGCTGAAGCTATGTACCTTTACTCCTCATGGACTCCTTATTTTCTTATACCTCTCTTTATACCACCAGATCATTTTCCTGAAGGGCTCCAGAAATCAACTTCACAGGAGAATACAAATTGATGAAAATCTCATGGGATTCCTATATTCTTCAATGGTTATCACTATTTTGAAAGGAAATTCTAACACAACCCTTCATTAAATATCTCTGCCCAACACATCCCTCATTTTTGCTCTTCTTTGGGTAAGAATCAGCTCTACAGCAAAGCCTGCTGTGTATGCATATTAAAAAGCTTACACAAAGCTCCATTTTACCAGGTCATTAAATATTATTGCCTGTTGCCTAAATCCAAGATTTCAGATTGATCACATCTCAGTCCTCTTGATTTCATTTGCCCATTTATGGCACCTCAAAATGGAAGAATCATGGCATTATGTTTTTTAATTAGCACATATTGGCAAAAAAAAACAATTCTTGATAGAATTCTAATTTTCAGTGAAAATTTTCCCTTACCTTACTTTGAATTTTTTTCTATTGTATTATCAAGACAGACACCAGGATTATCCACAATTTCTTCATACTTTTCTTCTTTCGGTCAGATAATAATTAAACAAATAAGATTATATGCAGCCAAGGAACAATCAGATGCCATCCCAGGGCTAGAAAACATTTTATAAATGCACTCTAATTCTTATCCTTGTTTCTAACAGTCATTGTGACAGCTCAGGTTTTGGTTTACTGAGTAGTTACAGTATTTACTTAGGGAGGGGATGGTCAGCCAAAGTGACAAGAAGACAAATGAACCCAGTGGCTGGTAAAGTACATAGTAGAGATAGCTTTCCGAGGGTGAAATGCCTCCTAACTACAGTCTAACTATCCCATTCTGGTGGAAAGGATTAAAAAATGTCCCTTCCAAAGGAGAATGTTTATAAAGGTTGTGTTTTTGCAGCGTCTGAGTCCTGTATCAAACTTCCAATTTGGGGTTATTTTGCATTTGATGGTGTTGATACAGCTTGAAATTCTGTCTGGGAGTTTGACATGAAAGTTCTAATTAGAGAATGGCATCATTTTATGGAAGTAGCAATAAAAGGTTTAGGTGTGGATTAAATGGCTACTTATTAAGATGCATTCTGATAATATTGCAGTCCTCTGATGGTCCCTATGGCAGAGTTCCCAGATAATTACTTCACCTGCTGGTTGGTCCTCCACTGTACCAGTATACACAGGGAAAATACAAGAGGGAGGGGGGATAAATTAGGGTTGACTTAGTAAAATACTTTCTGATGCTGCCTTTGGTTAAACACTGACACAATCACTATTACAATTATGGTAATAACTAGAAACATCATTTCTAGGGAGAGTAGAAAATGGTATAGAGAGAATTACTATAGTTTACTTTCCAAATTTTCTTTTGTAAGATAGGAAATAATAATGTTACCTATTATTAAAGGCTTCTCTCTTGTTTGTATTCCAAATAGGTACCATGATATTATGGAATAGCTATGTCCTAATAAACAGCCTCTTCCTTGGGGGTGGGAAAGATGGGAAAGAAATCTTTAAGAAGGCCCTGAATTCCAGAAGTGAAGGAATACTGGGAAGACAGAAACTGAAGCAATAAAAATGCATGGGACTCCCCATACTTTTTTTATTTCATGCCCAATTTTCCCTGAAAGGCAAATTGAGAAAAATCCTAGTACAAGGAGACTGGATATGTCATTCCAGGCTTAGCAGAGAGATTGAAACACTGAACAGATAAGATCGCAACTGTTTGGCTTGTCATGACAAGCTTGCTGATAAGAATAGTAAAAATATTAAAAAAAATCAATAACTATTCCTTATGTTTCTATTTCACTAAATTTCAGACTTACAGAATGATTTCATCACAGCATTCCTGTGAAACTGGTAATACAAATATAATTGTAGCCATTTAAAAATGGATTGATTAGGAGGGCTAGAGAGGTTGTGATTTTTCAGGGTATATCCAGCCCACAGGAACCAGGATTAAAATCCAGGTCTTCTGACTTGGTCTTCTCTCCACTGCATCACCAAGCACAATGTTCTTCAAAATATCTGAAAAACATTAATTAGTGAAATGAAAAAAATTACTCTATAGATGAAGTAGTCATCTCGTAAAATTTCTGATCAAAATAATCCTTCATATTCCAGTTTGGTAGAAGAAAGAAAACAGAGGGAATTAGGGAAACAATTTTCTTGAAACTATGCCCTGTATTATTTTTCATTTTTCTTGCTCTCACTGTACATCTCTTTGTTTCTGTGATGCTTCCCTTCTTCTTTCTAGGAACTGATAGAGAGCTAAAAGAGTTAGGACAGTATGGCACTATGGATGTTAAGGGATCTGAAGTGATGGCAACATTTTGAGTGCTGGATAGTTCCAAGGGTAATGAAAACTAAAAAAAGGGACCATTTGGTTAGATGACATAGAACACTGGTGATTTTGAATAGTGAAGTCTCAATAGAATGTTGGGAGCTGAATAAAGATTGTAAGGATTAAATAATTGGAATATAAATGATGACACATTACTATTTCAATAAAATTGTCTAAAAGAAGGAAAGATATAGGATGGTAAAGTTGTCAAGATTTGGGGAAATAAGAGTTTCTAGTGATTTGTTTCATATTAGGGTGAATGGGGGCCTATTCCTATTCGTAGGCAGAGGGAAAAGAATTGTCTAAAGAAGAGAGACTGAAGACACCAAGAGAAAAAGGGATAAATCCATGAGTAAATGAATGAAAAAAGCATTTAATAGTTGCCTTCCATGTATTATGCATACTATTATATACTGAAGATACAAAAAAATGCAAAATCCTTATCCTCAAGGAATTTACCTTCTAATAGGGGAGCTAATATTCACAGGGAAGTCATAGCCAAGCTATGAAATTTTGGTCTGTAACTTGCCAGCATGTCCCAAAAATCTTATAGTGCAGTTTCAATCCTTAGTAATCTTAGAGCCATAAATACTACAATCTTACAAAAACATTTGAAAAGTTATTTAGCTTTTTAATATTAATAAGTTTCTTACTAAAATTCAGTCTAACCACCATCTTATGCTTTACAGCATTCTAGATGATTTTTAAACTTTATAAAAACTTTTATTGGCTGCTGTTCAGTGACTCGAAGAATTTAATTCATGGTGCTAACCTTAATATAATGCATAGAATGAGGTTTTGATATGACTCCACATGAAAAAGTCTAATGGCGATGAATCAGGTAACTGAACTGGCCAAAGAAGAGGAATCCACCAGTTTAAGGAAGTATTGTCCAGGAACTATCACATGCAATACATGGCAGAGTGCCCGATTTTTTGAAAAATTAAAATTGACTATTAAAAACTAAATAAATATTAGGAATTGAAATAATTAAACTTTCAAATGATTTTTTTTAAATTTTCATCATTTATTCTTCTGAAGTTATTAAAGATTAAAATTGTACTAAGACTTTTGGGATACCATATAAGTATATCTATATATAATATAGAGATACAGATATATGCATCTCTCTCTCTCTCTCTCTCTATATATATATATATATACATATATATATACATGTATGAATCCGTATCTATTTTGATATGCGAATGAATGTAGCACACTTCCATTTCCATATTTCACTCAAGCCCCAAAGGACAGTTACATCCTTGAGCAGCTCATCATCTGATAGAATTTTTCCATATTTTCCATATTCTCAGCAGACTTATTGTAGTAGTACTATGAAAGCAAAACCTAGACAGATTCAGTTCCTTTTCTCAATTGCCTTTAAATCTAAATTGAACAGCTATTCCCCTTTCCATCCTGCATGGACTTCTAATTATCATCAAATGCATTGTCAAAGCTTCAGGAGGCGTGGATACAAAGACCATGAATAGGCACTGTTACCAAAAAAAAATGTATGTATGGTTTCCCTCTACCTTCCTGACTCAAAATTTCATTACATACTTTTGTCTTTACCTTGCTCATCATTTATGTACATGTGAATATGTGCATACATATATACAATATATACTCATTCCCTTTCTATTTTAAACACACATATGCATGCACCTACTCACCCCCCCACACACATTATATGTTTTATCATCATGTGCAAGAATGTAGTATAATATAATGAAAAGAACACTGAGTCAACAATCAGGAGATTAAATCTTCCACTCCCTAACTATAGCACCTTAGACAATGCACACACTTCCTCTCTGTGCCTCCCAGGTCCTAGAAAAAAAAAAAGAGGGTCAAACTCATTGCTCCCTCATCTGTTTTCATCTAGAACAATCTGCTATTCTATGCTGAACTCTGTTTAATCCCTCTACCTGGAATGTTCTCCCTGCTGGCTTCCTTCAAGTCCCAACTAAAATCCTACTTTCTATAGGAAGCCTCTCCCAATCCCTCTCAATTTGAGTGCCTTCCCTCTGTTTATTATTTCCTATTTATCCTCTATGTAGCTTGTTTGTACATAGTTCTTTACATATTGCCTTCCCCCATTGGATAGTGAGCTCCTCAAAGACCAGAACCATCTTTTGCTTTTTGCTTTCAGTTGCATCCCCAATGCTTATGTTTGGCACATAGTAAGTACAGAATAAATGTTTATTGACTAACTCACTGTCATCTCCTCAATAGAGGACACTATACTGGTTACAGGAATATAAGACATGGACCGTGTCCTAAAAAGACTTAATTCTGCTCATATACTGTGAGGAAATGTAGTGTACCTCATAAAGGTGATGCTTTAAGTTGAAGAAATCCTTCATGGAACTAAATTTAAGATAAAAATTCACATACCAGAATATTATTCTTGAATTGGAAAATCTATTGTGTCCATGGTCTTCAAGGTGTTTCCTTGGTCTCTATGAGAAGACAGAAGAGATCAGTAAAGATGTGTGTTTCCTATATAAGGGAAAACAGATCTCTATTTCATGGGGATGACGCCCTCATGAATAAAAAGAAATGAAGAGCTTTGGAAAGGACTGATTCTAGGGACAAGATGAGGGGATCTCTCAAGAAGAGGGGGAAACCCATAAAATTCTATATCTAGCTTTCCCCTACACTGACAAAAAAGACCCTCTCTTCTCCAATACTTTTTTTCATATTGCAGTGAATCTTCCACCTGCACTGTGCTGATTGTTACTCCCCTGGAAACCATTGCCTACAAATTAAAGTACAGTGTCCTTAGTATGATATTCAAGGCACTCCCACCTATCCTTGTAGATTTATCGTAAGTATTTTCTCCACTTCACATATTGTATGCCCCTGTAAAATTATACTAATAATGGTCTTCCCTTTTTCTACCTCTGTGCCTTTGTTTGTCCTGTTGCCCATGACTGATGGAAAGAATAGAAAGAATACATTTGAAAGAAAACTGGTTGTAGAGTCAGAAACCAGGGTTCCAATCCAAGCAACTTTACCTTATTCAATCTGAGGTTCCTCATCTGTAAAATAAAGGAGAATGAACCAGACACCAAATCTATGGTCCCTCCGAGCTCTAGCTCTATGATTCTATTGGGAAGTCCATAAGTCACTACTCCTCTAAGGGGCCCTAGTTCTGGGGGCACCTAGATTCTTAAGAAATGGCTCTGTTCTTTTCCTTTTTTATTATCTCTGGTTCTCTGCCACCCCAAAGTAGACCTTTGGGTACAATATCTTAAATATAACGTAGGTTGAGATCTCTCTTAAAGGCATTGACAGGGTAAATTATATTGTAGAAGAGTACTCACTGAAAAAAGTAAATGATGTATATAAGATCACTATTTATTCAACTTAAATGAAATTCGTAAAACACAAAAGACACATAAGCACACCTTGACAGATATTTAAATTGTCATGGAATCACCCTTCATGCCTATTATTGTTTACAAGGAAATTGATATTAAAAACTTTAAAACTTGAAACAGTCTGTGGGAATGCTGAAGAATGAATGGCTCTTTGGGCAGCTAGGTGGCGCAGTGGATAGAGCACTGGCCCTGGAGTCAGGAGTACCTGAGTTCAAATCCGGCCTTAGACACTTAACACTTACTAGCTGTGTGACCCTGGGCAAGTCACTTAACCCCAATTGCCTCACTAAAAAAAAAAAAAAAGAAAAAAAAAAAGAATGAATGGCTCTTTAACTCCTCACTTTGCCTTTGTACTGGCCAAATAACTTACTCAAGATCCATATTTTCAGGCCAGGGCATCACTTGGATGGATCCTCCAAAGAAACATTGTAGTAGCTATAGGGAGCAGTTGCTTAGCACAACTAAGGAACTCAAGAATCAGTGAAAACCCAAGGTAGCTATCAGGTTCCAGATGTCCATGTCTTGTGGTAACTGTTATGTAACATGTGCTCAAGGAAAGCAACCCAAACCAGAAGAGGCAGCCAAAGAATGTATATCTAGTCTCAGGTGCCTACTACAATGTGCACTGTTGGCCTAGGGGAAGGGGAAGAGGAATTCCCTTCCCCATCTCATGAGGAGGCCAAGGGAAAGTCCCAAGGTACATGTGTGTTACAGGGGAAGAGATTGAGAATAAACCATGTTTTCCCTCTAGTTCCCATAGAGTGGGAGGCTTTTTCTGCTCAGTGCTCAATCCTTTTTTCCATAGTGGGTCAGGAAGGATCCAGGTGCAAAGACACATATGTCATTTGGGGTAGCTAAATCATGGAGCCAACAGAAGAAATGCTCTACTTCATGGCAAGTGCCCTAGCCAGGATAAATCATTACTTGCCCCTAACTACAGAGATTTTCATCTTTTTTCAAGACCCATCTCAAGTTCAATCTTAAATAGGCAGCTCGTTGATGCAGTGGATATATCATTCAGGAACTAGAGAGTCAGGATGAGCTGAGTTGAAAGCTTGCCTTAGATACTCCATAGCTGTGTAACCTTGGCCGAGTTACTTAACCTCTCTGGGCTTCTCAGTTTCCTCATCTGTAAAATGGGGATGATAATGATCTACCTCACAGGGTTCTTAGGAGGATGAAATGACTTAACTTATGTAAAACACTTTGCAAAGCAAATGCTTGCATTTTTAATAATGTTAGTATAGCTATCATTCAATCTCCCCCCAGAAGCCTTTCCAGATGCCTCTAGCTGGAAGTAATCTCTTTCTCCCTGAAAGTGCTTTCTCAAAGCACATTTTTGTGGACATCTCCTGTACATGAATTCTCTGCATTATATTATAACTGTGTGTGTAGATGGTTTATCTTCCCTACTTGACCATACCTTGACAGTATAGTGATATTCTACTTATCCTTCTACCCCCAGTCCCTATTATAGTGCCTTGTACTTCAATCTCATAGACCTGGCTATTGCCTCCAGTGATGTACAGCACAGTGTATCTGTGCCTGTGAGACTCTTGTGCGTGTCTTTCCATAAACCCATTGGGATTTTTCCTACTATCTTAATGTGTTCAAGTTCTCCACTAGGTCTCTTGACATTTTATTGATAGTAAAGACACAGGTTCTATCCCTTCCTTTTTTTTTTTTTTTTTTTAGTGAGGCAATTGGGGTTAAGTGACTTGCCCAGAGTCACACAGCTAGTAAGTGTTAAGTGTCTGAGGCTGGATTTGAATTCAGGTCCTCCTGACTCCAGGGCCCGTGTTCTATCCACTGCGCCACCTAGCTGCCCCTATCCCTTATTTTTGCCAAAATGCTGGCCTATCTTCTTATCCAGTAATCTTCTACTTCTCCACAATTCTTTATTTGAAATAGATCGTGGCCTGCTCATACACCTCTTCATTGACCTCTGGTTATTCCCAACTGGAAGCACTCCAGGCTGTGTTGTTGCATGATTCATAATCATATAATATCAACCTATTTTTTAAAGACAAACCTTTGTTCAGGGAGAATCGTGCAGTTATTAAGAGAACTGAACTTAATAACAGTAAAACCAAACCAACAAGTATTATGATTTCATTGCTGTGGAGAGTTCTCAGTGAGGAAATTCCATTTACCAATTCAGCATTTTATTGGCAAACTTTACTCTTAGAGAGTTGCTTGAGTCACTGAGAGGGTAAGCAATGCGCCTCCTTTCACTTGTTATACATAAGAGATAAAACACGGCTAGGTCTTTCTAGTTTTGAGGCCAACTCTCAATCCATTATTACATGTTGCAAATAAACATGTAATTTTATTGGCCTAAATTTTCTAATTTCTTAGATTCTTTTATCCTTCAATGCCTTGGATGAATACAATTTATTAAGTGCTCATTACATTACATGTGTGTGTGTGTATATATATATATATATATATATATATATATATATATATATATATATATATATATATACACATATATATATATATATGTATATATATATATATATATGTGTGTGTGTGTGTGTGTGTGTTTGTATGTATGTGTGTGTATATATATATACATATATACATATGGAGAGAGAGAGAGTGGGGAGAGAGAGGGAGAGGGGGAGAGAGACAGAGAGAGACAAAGACAGATTAAGGAAATAGAGAGAGGAAGGTAGATGGTAGAGTGGATAGAGAGCTAAGCTTGAAGTAAGGAAGACCTGAGTTTAAATGTGGTCACAGATACTAGCTGTGTGATCCTGGACAAACCTCTATTTGCCTCATTTTCCTCAATTGCAAAACAGAAATAATAAAAATCATCTACATTGCAGGACTGTTGTGATCAAATGTGATAATATTTGTAAGAGGTTTAGCAAATAGTAGTTAAACTGCATAAATGCTTGTTCCTTTCTCATCTCCCACTGAGTTCTGTGGACAATACAAATATACAAATAAATAGTGAAATAGTCACTGATATCAAGGATTCTATATTCATGGGCAGGGAGACAACAAATAGAGGGGAGTTATAGATAAGTTATATTTGGCCTGGGAAGGTACAGGGATGGTTACTGAAGTTACAGGTGAATTCCTGATTGACATATGCTTTCCAGAAGCAATGGCAGCAATGCATACAGACAAATGCTCCAATATACATCAATGGTGCTGGAACAATGAATCCCCTAAATTTACACATGGCTGCCCTGTGTTTGACATCAAATAATTCTGTTAAGTCTTTTGTGATAGCAACAGCAAGAACACATGGAGATTATTTTTATATGAGCTACATAGGACTCAAAGGAAAGGATTCATTCACTTGAATCCTGTGCTCTTAGCACCACATGGAGAGTTATTGAAGGCACATCACACTGACAGCCTATTCTATTATGAATACTGTTTAAATTGTATCAGGTATGTTTGACATTAGTGCTTTTTATATCAAAGCTATATCTTGTCATTGAGAATAGTTTACCAGAAAACTTTTAAAGTGCAAGCTGTGCCCTGCAATAGGCATTTTGATTGATCCATAGATAAGACATTACCAATAAGATAAGGTCTTTTCATCTTGTAATGGCCCCATTACTATCATATCCCAGTTCTTCATATTCAATGCACGTGACTATAATATCAGAACAGGAGATTGATGTTACTGCCACTGTTGAAATATTAGGTTTGGACTATAGTTCATTCCGAGGTGACATGAAAAGTTCAAGGCATCACAGCCCTGACAAGATTTGCTCATTATTTAATTAGGCACTGAAAGCTCTCAGCAGAAATTTCTGGACCTATGACAGAATCATTTTTGATCAAGAGGCACACGTCATTCAAAGGGTCAGTATTAAAGGTGCCACAGAGTACAAATGTAATTTCATTACTCTGCAAATGGCAGCCTATTTCAGCTCCTGAATCCACAAAATAATGAACCCAGGGTTCTACTTCTTGCTATACACTTTCCTTTTTGTTCTCACTGCACATAGTTAAGCATCATATAAAGATGCAGCCTGGGAGGTCATTGGGTATGGTGAAAAGATCACTGGATTTGGAGTTATTGGGTATGAATCCAAGGTCTCTTATTTGGACACTATGTGGAGTTGGGCAAATCATTTCACCTTTCTTGACATTAATTTCTTTTCTATGAGATGGGAATTGAGGGGAGAATACAGCTAGGTTCCATTAGGGTAAAGTGGTAGCATTATTCAAATGTGCATTTTATGTTCCCATTGGACTGGAACCAATTATCATATTTTACATGATAACTTCAAACAGTATCAACTCAAATACATGAGACTGCTTCATCAGATTCTTCATTTGCCCTAATTGAGACCTGGTTGTACTTACAACAGTCACCTCCCAAAGGTATTATAAAGATGGAATGAGAAAATGGATATGGAGTGACATAAATAAATAAGCACTATATAATTGTGAATAGTTATTATGGATCAAATTTTGGAAAGACAGTTTCTCTTAAATTTTGCTTTTTTCTTAGGTAATATTGACATATTTAATGTAAATTGGGAATTGCTTGATGGAATAATAGAATCTCACAGTGGGGAAAACTGAAGTCCATGACATCCAATCCATTTTGAACACTATCTTTTCTAACAATTCAAGAAAGCGACCCTTTAGTCTTTGCTTAAAGACCTCAAGTGAAGTCAAATAGGGAGAGATCCTCTAGCTCCTAATACAATTTCTTCAGCTTTTAGAATACTTTGTTAGGAGATTTTCCTAATATCTAGCATAAATTGGTCTCTTCAATAGCCATTTATTTCCCCCACTCCCCCGATCTGAGTGAAAACAGAAAATCCTTCTTTAACATTATAACTCTTCAGGTACTCCAATTCAGTTATCATGTCAATAGTGTATTGGAAAGAACACTCAATCTGGAGGCAGATGACTGTCCCTGTCATTAGCTATGGGATCCTGGAAAACAATATCTTTCTTCTTTGGGCCTTAGTTTCCTCATCTGTAAGATGGGGGCATTGAAGTAGATGAACATTAAGGACTCTTCTCTGGTTCTTAGGATCTCCCTCCTAAGTCTTCCCTTCTCCAGAATAAACATCTCTAATTCCTTTAAATGATGCTCATGATCTTGATGTACTTTATCATCTCTATCATGCTCTACAATGGAAGCAAGGTCACTATCCTTAGTACCTGTGACCCTGTGTCCCTTTTATGTATTTCTTTACAGAGAGGAAAGCAATGAAAATCTTTGTATAATATAAGGAAACATGAGATAGGTGATAATGTATGGAAATAGAATTTTAAATAAATATTCAAATATATATGTATATGTATGCATACACACACAATCTTTTGATTAAATCTATTATTTTCCTCTCAACTTCTTACAGGATCTATATTTGATAAAGCCATGTGAGCTATTTGCCATCATCATCACCTTTTATAGATGTTTAGCAGAAACCACTTTAATAAATAATTCCAGAATTTTGACAGTGATTACAGTTAAACTCACCTATCTACAGTTTGCATGCTCTACATCCTTCTCTCTTTTGAAAATCATAACATTCATCTTTCTCCAGTCCCATGGCACTTATTTCATTCTTCACTCTCTTTCAGAGGTTTGGGCTTCAATAGTTATGCCTCTTGGATCAAATAGACTTCTCAGATATAGAGCTGATGGAGTCAAAGAAAATAGCATGATTTTCTACCCAATTATGGTTTGCCTGATCAATAAGAATAAATATAAAAACCAGCAGAATTCTTCACTGGGAAAAAACAGATACAATTGATATGAAAAGTTTGGTATATTTTGACTAATCCTTGATTATCACCAATAAAGATGAATCTAACCTCTAAGACTTGAGTAAAATCATTATTTTAACTCATCCTCAATATTTTTACTTTTAGAAGGAAATTTTTCCCAGACATATATTTTAGATTCATGCATAAAATTGGGGGTCTTCAGGGCACCTTGATTTCAAAAACACTTGTCGGGTTTCTTCTACTCTATATTCAACTTTCCTGGTTAGAAACCTCAACCTGATTATATCTTAAACAGCTCCCTGCCCTCAGTTTGCCTCATACCAAAGCAGTGTGATGTTACCGGTCTGTACAAAACTCCATGATTATTTTTTCCGAATTAGTTCTTCAGGGTTACTAGCACAATTCCTTTTTTATAGTAGGTCTCAAAAAATTTTAGTTGGTTCAATTTTTCTATATCTTGAGTAGTTTATTCAAAGCCCTTCTTGCCAGTTAGGAGGCACAGTGAATAGTTTGGGGCTTTTAAGTCAAAAGAACCTGAGCTCAAATCCCACCTCAAATTCTTACTAGCTTTGTGACCTCTGTCTTCGTTGACTGTAAAATGACAGAAATAATAGCACGTACTTCCAAGGGTTGTTGTCAGGATAAAATGAGAAAATATTTGTATAGCACCTGGCTCATATTAGATATTTAATAAAAAAGGCTTGTGTCCTTCATTCTTTTCTGATCATTACTATGGGGTTAGTATGCAACACTTGAGATCACTCATGAAATATTAAGTACTATGAAGCTCCTCTACTACTTTCAGGCACAAACTTACCTCATCCAAATAGAAAACCCTTTATGAATATCATATGTGCATGTGCATATGTATGCATATACATATGTATGTATAAAAGATTTGCCCAGATGAGGTGTTTGTATGACTGGATGATCACTACTGTGTACATGCAGATAGAGTGACTAAAGATGGAATTCAGACAATTTAGAGAAGAATCATTACAAAATTAATGAATTTGGGGTACCCCATTTTAATAGAGACATTAGCAAATTAACTTGTGTACACAGGAAGTTGATTAGGATACTGAAGTTTCTAGATAGCATGTCTTATGAGGAATGATTGAAGGAGCAGATGAGGATTTGCCATTTGATATTTACAGAGCCTCCATGTGGGATAAGGATTAGATTTATTCTATTAATCTCCAGAGGTAAAATTAGAACAAATGG
Organism: Dromiciops gliroides; assembly: GCF_019393635.1. NCBI lineage: Eukaryota > Metazoa > Chordata > Mammalia > Microbiotheria > Microbiotheriidae > Dromiciops > Dromiciops gliroides. Next base: position 117,942,473 of record NC_057866.1, on the reverse strand, counting down.
TAAGGGGAAAATATTCAACAGTAGAGAAGCTAAAATATCATTATGAGAATATACTATGCAATGATAAAATGTAAGTATATGACAGTAAAAATATTATTATTCCTACTTTGTAAATGAGGAAACTGATTAAGTGACTCATGTATGTTCACAGGTCTATTAAGTTCCAGAGTCAAATTGTGAATGTAGAAATCCTATCTCCATGTTCTGTGGTCTGTGCTCCACACCACAGAACAGTAAGTTACTCATGAATGAAAGTATAAAAAGAGGTTGGACAATACACAGCAGGGATCTCCTAGAAGGGATCCAGTACTGAGCAACAGGGTGAAGTAGTCACTCTCTATAGAGGGTCCTTCTAATTTTAAGATTCTGATTCTTTAGAATCTGAATATCCTTCTATTCTCCAAACTAATCCATTTTAAGGATACAGGTTTCTGATGGAATGAGCCTCCTTGACTAAAATTAACTACAGTTTATTTATATTTTGTTTTTATTGCAATGATACCACTACTTAGCTAGTGGCTGTACTCTTATAAATCACAAAAGCAGGCTTTAGGAAAGTACTATCGTCTGGGGCCTTAGTCAAGTCATTTCCCTCTTCTGGATTTCAACTGTACAATGAGGGGGGTTGGCTAAGATGATCAGTGATGTCCATTCCAGGCTTTAAAGCATCTGATACTGCAAATTCTTTTTTTTTTTAATTTTAAAAAAATTTTAAATTTTTTTCCATAAAAATATTCTCTTATGGGCAGCTAGGTGGCGCAGTGGAAAAAGCACCAACCTTGGATTCAGGAGGACCTGAGTTCAAATATGGCCTCAGACACTTGACACTTAAATAGCTGTGTGACCTTGGGCAAGTCACTTAATCCTCATTGCCCCATCAAAAAAACAAAACAAAACAGTATCCTATTATTTTCCAGTTACATGTAGAGATAGTTTTCAACATTTGTTTTTATAAGATTTCTAGTTTCAAATTTTTCTCCCTCCCTCCCCTTCTTCCCCCCTCCCCAAAACAGTAAGTAATCTGATATAGATTATATATGTACAATTAAATTAAACATATTTCTGCATTAGTCATACTGTGAAAGAAGAATCAGAGCAAAAAGGGAAAACCTCAAAAAAGAAAAACAACAAAAACAATAGAAATAGTATGGTTCAATCTGCATCTAGATTCCACAGTTTTGTTTTTTTTCTGGGTTTGGAGAGCATTTTCCATCATGAGTCCTGATACTGCAAATTCTTAAAGATGACCAGTAAAATGGCGATTCAATCTTATCTACATTAATTAGCCTTTCAGCTAATAGGCACCTCATTCTGACAATTATTGGGCACAGCTGGGAACACTAGGAAGCTTGGCATTGAAGATTCCTGAATATTGGAAATGTCTTGTATTCTTCACTGCTGCTGTGCTCTGTGAAACTGTTTCCCCAGTCCCCATCCCCTGCTTTCTTTGCTGTCACCAGGTTTTAACTCTGGCCTCAGGCAGTTGCTTGGTATTTTATAATAGGCCCAGATAATTTACTGCCAGCATGGTTTTATGTTAGTATAAATTTGTTCTATATAGCACATTATAATGGCCCCTCCACCTCCCTATTTACAAATTTCTCTTCCCCCCAGAGACACTCTGCATGTTCAGACAACATCTCATTAATCCTCACCAAGAACCATCCAGGTATTAGTATCAACATTTTATAGATGGGGAATAAGCAAACCTAAATTTGTACTCCCAAACTTGAAAGCTGGATAAATCATCAGATTCTCATGGCAAATATGCCTCAGAATAAGAAGGGCATTTTGAGATGGCAAATCCTTTTATAAATGATGAAAAAAGCCAAACCATACTGATAATGGAAATAAGTGGCACATTCAAAACCACAGGAATTAGAACATGGAGAGAGATATTTGAGATGTAGCATGGGGAGCCCATAAGACTGAAGGCTTGCTCATATACAACATGAAAAAAAAATCTAAGAGGTATGATTGTGTCGCAATAATTCCCAGCTGCAATGCTCAGACACAATTTGAAGTATCTTCTGTACTCAGTACCAAACACATTTTTGTATCACAGTGTGCAGTAGTTTCTGAGGGTATAAATGGACACCGGATGATTTATTTCAGAGATGTTTAGCTGGATTCATCAGGCACCATAATATATAGGTGAGACAAGATTGACTTAAGAAATAGGTTTTCCTCTCCTCATATGAAGGCAGAAGGTATGCTTTTCTTCCTCTAAAGGGAGGAGTAGAATGTAGTGGATAGTATACTGAACTTGGGGCCAGGAAGACCTAGGGGAAAAGCCTAGACCTGGAATTTTAGTCACATAAGAAGAGAGTAGACAGGAGACATGAAGCCATTAAGTTGTTTGAACCCAGGCCTTCCCAACTCTAAGACCTAGCCTCAGATACTTTCTAGGTATAGGACTATGGACAAGTCACTTCTCTCACCCTCAGCTTCCCCATTTGTTTTGTGGACAGTGACAAGTACCAAACTCAACTGAGTTGGGAGGATCAAAATAAACAGTATATTAAAGGACTTGACTCATCTTAAGATGCTCAGTAAATCAACTATTTTTTTTAGTAAAGCCTGAAATGAGGGTCAAGTGGAACTCATTCAACAGAAATTATTTTCAGAGTTAGCCTCAAGAATGAAATAAATGACCATGTCCTTAACACTCATCCTCTCTCTTGTCACTTACTTTCTGCTGCTGGTTCTACAGAAGATAAATTCACCTGTTTGGATTATGGGCATTAGCTATGACTGGCTTCATCCTTCTAGACACAGGAAAAAGAAAAATCTGTTCCCTTGGCATTGTACTAATTCGCAAAGTGGTTTGATATGCTTTTGTCAGTTGTATTACTCATCTCTTTCAACTTTTGAAATACCGTCTTTTTTCCTAAATGATGCTTTACCCCCAAGCTCTGTTATTTTCACCTTGTTTTGAAATTTCTCTCTAATATTACATGCAGATTATTCCATCCTTTTTATCTGGAATAGTGACTCACCAATCAAAGATTCTTTCCATAGTTCTCTCTGTTCTAAATTTTATGGAAATGTTTGTTTTATTCCATAAACTAAAAACATAAACAAACAACAACGGTTAATTTAATAACAGCTGATCTTTGGTGTTCATTGGATTGTGTGGTGAAAAGTAGGAGATGAGCAGTAAAAGATTCTGGTCCTCCAAAAGCCTAAATTGTAGTTGGAGAGAGAGATCTCACCATCTCTAAATAGTCTCATTCTACTCTTAGTAAATCCATCCCATTTAGTAAATATATTAAGTACTTCCTATGTACCGAATGCTCATAGTTATGGATATATTGAAGGAGAGAGACCCTACCCTAATAGTATTTGTCTTTTAGTAATATTTGATCTAGAAAAAAAATTATTTTGGGGAGGAGGGGAGGAAATCTGAACCTGGGATTTTGGTAATTTGAAATCCCATTGTGTAAACTCCCTCCACTGATGCTATGTGAGAAGTGCTTCTGCAATTTAGAGATCTGGAGAATTGACTCGAGGTCACAGAGTAATTAAGTTACTTGCCCCTAGTGCCAAAGCTCATATGAGTCAAAGGCAGGGATTGAAGCTAGGTCTTCCTACCTACAAGATCTTTCCTTTTTCTACCATGCATACCATGACCAAAAAATATAAGGCAGGCACACTGAATCTCTGATTGATAAAGGGATTTCAGAGAAGAAGCATCCCAACCTATAAAAAAATCCTTTGGATAAGATACTAAACAACTAGTCCCTCCTGAGTGGGGAATACATATGAGATAATGATAGAAATTTAGAACTGTATCAAATTGTAGAAGCATTGGATGCCGGACTATTGTCTTCACTTTAGTCAACAGATGAATGAGAGCTATTGAAAGGTTTTGATCAGAGAAATGCAATGATCAGATGTGCAATGTATGTTAATTAGGCAGAGTGCCCTATGAAGGATTAGCAGGGGAAATCACAGAGATGGGAAGCCATAATTTCTAATAGTCCTGGTAAATGATAATGAAGTAAAAACTGTAGGCATAAAGAGCAGATAAACGATGTGAGAGATATTGTGGAGAAACTGTGATAGAGCTTGGTGCCTAACGTATTGTAAGAAGTAAGGAAGGGGGAAAGAGTCAAAGTTAACAATTTTTCATGCATGGTAGACTTAGTGAATGAGGATGCCACTGACAGAAAAGACATTACCTCTACAGGTACTACCTCTACAGCATCTCTCATGCCTATTTTCTCTATTTTTCTACTTCTCCTACCTGTACTTATTTTTAGGGTAGGCTTTTGTAATAGCTTCCTAACTCCACCATATCATTCCTTAAAGCTATCTTTCATATAGCTGCTATATAAATCTTAATTACACATATATTCCTTCACGTGGCTGCTACAAATTCTACAATAGCTTCCAATTGTCTGATGAATAGTATTCAAATTCCTTAGTGTAGCTAGCATTCTATGTCTATCACTTTGTATTTTGTATTTTTAAAAATTGTAGTAATATCCTTTTATCACATCACAATGAAGTATCTTTCTCCCAGCATTCAGAATCCACCCTTGCAATTGAGAAAAACAGAGCAAATCCAACCAACACAGAAAACGTATCTGTCTACATCTGCCACATTTCGCACCCACAGTACATTTCATTGCAAGCTTATTGAAGTTAGGGACCATTTTCAACTTCCTTTGTATCCTCAGCCTAGTACCTAGTACATAGTAGGCCTCTAAACGCTAGTGGGGTTCTTGACTTGACTAGAGGTGAAAGGAGTGTTGCTTGTCCTAATAGCAATAGTTGGTCAGTTGTGATTGTTAATTGTTTTCATTTGTATTTCAATAATTGAAAATGCTGTTTGATTTTTTTTATTTTCATCATTCCATACATATTCTTATGTTCCTTTTAATCCTTCACAAATTGTTCAACCATTCCCCAATCAATAGGCACTTTTCCCAGTTTTTTTTTTTACTACTATAAAGGTACTGTTATGTATATTTGGTTCTTTATGGGTCCTATCTTTTTGTCATTGTCTCCTTTGTAGTATATGCCCAGTAGGAAATTGATGGGTCAATGGACATGGACAGTCTAATAACTTTCCTTGGAGGGCAGCTAGGTGCAGCAGTGGACAAAGCACTGGCCCTGGATTCAAGAGGACCTGAATTCAAATCTGGCCTCAGATACTTGAAACTTACTAGCTGTGTGACCCTGGGCAAGTCACCTACTCCTCATTTCCCTGCAAAAAAAAAAAAACTATTTAATAACTTTTCTTGCAGAATTCCAAATTGTTTTCTAAAATAGTTGAAAAAATCCTTAATTACACCTATTGTTAGGTTACACATTGGTGTGTTACCCTTTCTATCCATTATTATTTGATACCCCTTACCTTTACTTACTCTATACTCCAATCAAACTGAATTACTTACTATCTCTTAGTCAAAGGCCATATTTTCACACTTCCATATCTTTCCTGATGCTATCCCCTGTGCTTGGAATATCCATTTCTTCATCTTTGCCTTTTGAATTCCTATCTACACTCTAAATCACACCTCTTACATTATCTCCTCCATGAAACCTTCCCTCATCTTCCAAACCATTAATGACCTACTCACTTAGAACATCTCTCAGAAGCATTCATCATTTATCACTATATATTCTGACTCTTGTGTTTATGTATTTTACTCCTCTTAGAGTATAATCTCTAGATGGACAAGGAACATATATTATTTAACATTTCTTTCTGTCCTGGCACAAATATTCTGAGTTGAATTGGCTAAAATATAAAGTTATGAGAAGTACTTTGGTCCACGAGTTGTGGAGTCTTCTGAAAAAAAAAATAACAGAAGAAAGGATAACTATGATTATATAGCAGTAAATGCCAAATGAGTGGTACAGAAAATTTGTGCCCTGGGATTTCAGAGGAGGAAGAAATTAACTTATCACTGATCAGGGATGACCTCAAAAAGGAGATAATATTTGATCATGAACAGCTTCTAGCAAAGAGAGAGAATGGTTGTGGACTATCCTGAAGACATAATGAGAAAAAATGGCAATATATCTTAGGAATCAATGAGCAAAAGAGAAAATTGTGATTATCAGAACATTTTCCATTCTCAAACCATATTTCAAAATATAAAAAATCCCATTCAAGAATCTTACTAGTGAAGATGGAAAAAAGCAATGTGAATGAACTTAACATTTTCTCACGAGTACCTGAAAATAATGACATAGGATAAAAAGTTTTGGAGAGGCTACCATCTGCCCAGGTAGAGGGAGTATCCAACAATGATGAAATTTTGCTTCCAAATGTTAAAGTGCTTATTATACAATTCTCTTTCATAGGTTCCAACTTAAATTTCCCTATCCTTCCCCCAAAATGAAATAAAGTCTCATACATATGATCATAGATACAGACCTAAAGGGATATTATATGTCATCCAATTCAGCCCCTTTATTTTACAGAAGACAGGCAGGGAGAGGAGGGTTGTGACTTACTCAACATTACATGGGGAATGAGGGTTACAGCCAGTATTCAAACCCAGGTCTTCTGACTCCTGTTCTTTCCACTGAGTCACATTGCCTCAGAGCTGCCATTTCAATGTTGGAGTTTTACTGATTGGGCATGTTGTCATTGTTGTTTGTGTTTCATTCTTGACCATGATATTGTAAGGTGATGTCATGACTTGCATTGAATTGGATTTAAGTGAGGGAGGGCTGTGCAAAGTCATCAGCCTCATTTTCCTCTAGAACCAGCTGGATGCAGTGGCAAGATATATATCAGAAAGGCTTGCCTCAAACATTCAGGGCCATCTCCAATCAGGGTTAAATGACTTGCCCAGTGTCACATGCTAGTTAAGTGTCAAGTGTCTGAGGCCAAATTTGAGGACCTATGTTCTATCCATTGTGCCACCTACCTAGTTGTCCCCAAATTGGCATATAAAGAAGATCTTAATATCCACCTACCCTCAGCCACACCACCCAAACACACAAATTCTACCTGATATTTTTTTCACTTTTTTAAGATAAGCCACTTATTACTTAGAGGCATGTGGTTCTAATCTTTAAGATAGATTGGTTCATTCAATTCAAGCACCACATAACCATTCACACACCATTGAATTTAACACTATTAATGGGTAATCTCCCCTCTGGGAATTGTGTCTATTGCAGCCACATTATCTACATAGAGTCTTTTTTTATCATCACTAGCAGGTAAGGAGATTAAAATAAAAGGTTTTGTCAAGTGTGCAGTTGCACAAAGAGGCTTCATTTGTAAATGACCCTCTAATATAGTCCAAAATAAACAAGCATCTAAACAAACAGGTCCGTACAGGGCAATACCAGTTAGAAGGGATACATGTTGCTTTAGGAGGCATTTTGTGTATGGATAAGGTAGGGATGTGGCCCTCCCTATCTAAAGGATCCAGGGTAAGGAAGGAGGTAGAGAGCAGGAGGCCTTTTTGTCATTTTTATTGGAGTATAATAAAACCTAATGGAATAAATCTAGAATCATATCTTGCCCAGCTTTTATAATCCATTGTCCATTTTTAAGATACTCTCCATTTCCTTTATTTTCCCTGGTGTAATGCTTTTATTATTGTTTCTAATCTACAAGCTTTTGTAGCTCAAAATGGGAGAAAATGTTATTTTTTTTCTCTTGTCTTTTCTCAGAAATAAAATGGCCATTGTTTAACCCTGTTGAATCTACACACTATGATGTAGCCTTGGCTCAGGCAATGGCTACGTACAATACAAAGAGTCACATGCATATTCAGTTGACGATGTATATATTGTACCTCACCTGGTTAATTGCAAGCTGCTGAACAGAAGGAGTTTTGTTTTCTTATAACCAGTGTTCCAGGCAATATAGTGAATCTAGAAGGTGCTTAACAAATATGGAAAATAATAAGATGCAACAGTTTTCAAAACAGTTGATGTTTTGAATTCTTTTTATTTTCATGCCCTGGAGTTCTTACTACTGTTGGGGTTTAGGAGAAAGCTGAATATGTAGTCATACACTGAGCTTGTCTGTCTGGTTTAATGGAAAGAGCATAAGGTCTAAAACCATGTCTATGCCAGGCGTCTTCTGGTCTTTGGGAGAAAGGGCTGCTTTACATTGCCTCAAAATAGGAGAGTGGAAAAGGTCACTGCCAGCTTTGTTCTTCTGATTGGAATCCTAGTCAAACCCAGGTGAGGGAATTGTGTCATCAACCACCAATGTACACATCCACCAGGTGAAGTTGCCTAAATCTCTGAGGAGACCTGGGATTGCTGTTTAGCAGCCCCAGTCTATACAACTGAATATTCAGGATAAAAAAAATGAAAAATTCAATAATTAAAGTACTTCCACATATTTAAATTATGGCTGTTGGCTAACTAAAATATCTAGATAAATAACCATACTTAATAGTTGGTTTTTATGCCTAAAATCTGATCCATCTATAATTTGCTGTGAAGTTTTGGGGCAACTCATTTAGACCATTCTCTGAATCAGTGTTCAGTGGGGTGAGTGGGAGGGAGAGAGAGAGGAAATAATGTCTAATAGGGATGTTGATGGAACCTCTACTTTCTTTTTTGAGTGGACCTGATTGGTGAACTGGCCCAAAGAGGAAAATGCTTTTGAGAAAGTCATTGCTTTGTCTTTTTGCTTCCATTCCTGTTTGAAGAGCATGGGGGAAAAGGTTCTGACATTCTTCCTTTGCATGAATAGGAAGAGTTTTTATTTCAATTATTATTCACATTGAACTTAAGGCAATTAGAGTAACTTTCGACTGTTGAAGGGAAAGATGCAAAAATTTCAGATTTAAATCATTCCTGGAAGCCTGCAATTAGACATCCACAAATAAACTAGAAAACTGAAGTGGGTCATTATTTCCTCTGAATTAATTTACTTTCTCAGTCATAAATGGCATAAACCTCTGCCTTCCCCATTGCCCTTTACTCCAACTAGAGGAATGAAAGCAATAATAGGAATAATAATATCACATTAAAATCAATACCCATCAGAGGATCTGCTGAGGAAATGAATGGTGTATTGGATAGAGGACTTGTTTCAGAGTTAGGATGATCTGGGTCCAAATCTTCCTTCTGACATATAATAGTCATGTGACTCATGGTAAATTACTTAACCTCTCAGCTTACCCAGGAAAAATTCTCATACTCACTCACATTGTAGAGCAATCTGAAATTTCATAGAGGAAGTTTTCTCATCTGGAGAAAATTGGGGGCCTGAACCAAAAATAAATTTAGAGAATCTTACAAAATTAAATTACAATTATTTCATATCCTTAAAAATATGATTCACACAGAGAATTATCACACTGTTTTCTTGAAAACATAATTCAGACAAACATTGACCAAAAGCTCTGCATGATGGCTTTCCTCTCATGCCAGATATAAATGGAGCACTGCACATTTCCTGGTATTATAATTATATGGGTTTATCTTCCTTATAGTCCCTAACATTATGCCACTGTTGTGAAAAGCTGGATTTGGGTTGAAATCCCGACTATGCAACTCATTGTGCCTGTAATCTTTTTTTTTTATTATTTTTTTTAATTTTAGTGAGGCAATTGGGGTTAAGTGACTTGCCCTGGGTCACACAGCTAGTAAGTGTTAAGTGTCTGAGGCCGGATTTGAACTCAGGTCCTCCTGACTCCAGGGCCAGTGCTCTATCCACTGTGCCACCTAGCTGCCCCTGTGCCTGTGATCTTAAAGAAGAAAAATATTGTCTGGGACTCAATACCTTTGCCTGTAAAATGAGGAAATTGGGCTCAATGACCAAAGTCCCTTCCAGTTTTAAGTCTAAGATCCTTGTACATACATAGAGTACTAAATATGCATTTGTTCTATGGCTTAATGCTAACCAAAAAAAAAAAATTCTTCTGTCTTGCCTCTAAGTTCCCATTTATTCATCCTTCCCATCCAGAGGTAATCTCTCTTATCACCCTTTGAGATATCTATAGTATCCTTACTAATAACATCCTCCAATTTGATCAGAACAAATCTGGCATCAGTTATTTATACTCCAGAATGAATTATTTTCCAATTAATGTGTTGCTTCTCCTAAGCATTTATTTTAAGCCATTTATCTCTGAGGGGAACAAAAGATATCGTCTCTTGTCAAAGGAAGTTCTGACTCAGAAGATGGAATGATTTTGAAGGAACAGGAGGTATTATATACTTAAAAATTGCCTCACGTCAAAGGCTTGTCCTGAAATTAAAATTGTCTTAGTCATTGCATAATTAAAGCAGTGGATCTCAAAGTTAGCTCCAGGGACCACTAGAAGTCCTCAAGATATTTTTGAAGATCTACAAGGTCATTTTTAAAAATAATACTAAGACAGACATTTTAATTTCTAATAGGTAGTGATAGATATAACCCACATAAACAAAAGCTCATTGGGTGGTCCTTAATTACTTTTAAGACTGTAAAGAAGTTGCTGCTCAGTTGTTTTCAGTCTTATCTGACTCTGCATGACTCCATTTGGGGTTTCCTTGGCAAATGTACCATTTCCTTCACCAGCTCATTTTATAGATGAGGAAACTGAAGGAAACAGTGACTTTCCCAGGTTCATACAGCTAGTAAGTATCTGAGACCACTTTTTTTTTTTTTGAGACCACTTTTGAACTCAGGAAGATGAGTCTTCCTGACTCTAGGCCCAGTACTATATACACTACACTACCTAGATGCCCCTTTAAAGAAGTACTGAGACCAAAAGGTGTGAGGAAACAGTGAACTAAGAACTAGAAGAGGTAGGGTCTAGTGAACTTCTTGCCATTATTCTGATATGTGGCTTGGAGCGAATAATTATTTTTTTCCTCTGGATAGCAGTTTCCTAATCTATAAAATGACGATGTTGAATTACATAATTTCTAAAGTCTTTTGAAGTTTTGTGGTCAAAATATGGGTGCGCTGGAGAGAAAGAGAGAAGAGAAGAGAGATGCCATCTATCTTCCTTTTCCACTACATTTCCCTGTATTCCATTCCAATGCACTTGATAGAGAAGAGGGCTGCTAACCCTGGTAAAGCTAGCTTACTCTCAGTGTACATTGTCATAACATGTTCTATACCCTTTCCTATTTGTAAACATCTAACCATACTTCAAAATCTAGCTTATAGTCAATTTTTTTTTATTTTTGGTGACATACCTTCTTTGACACCCCCCAGGCAAAGATATCTTTTATTTTTTTTTATGTGATCTCCAAATCAGTGCTTTGCACTCCCCATGACACTCAGTATGATCAATGTTTTAAATATAATAAGTGTTCAATAGATACTTGGTGAATTTGATCTGTGAGGCTGTTTTGGTAGAAGAGACCTAAGCAAAGCAGTGACATGAGTGATAGAAAAGATGAGAATAAGGATGAACTCCATAGACCTGCATTTTGATAATTTTATCTCAGCAGGAAATTAGGTTTGAAGCCAGAGGAATATTCAAAGGGACTCTTTCCTCTGCCCTACATTTTGTTTAATTTCTCCATCCTCCACTTATGAGTGAATTTTTATGACTTGCCATGACTTATCACTTAACCTTAATCACCATCAAATGGAATCCTGAATACCCATGGTGAACCAAATTCTGTGACCCCTAAACAAATCATTTAACCTCCTTGGGCATCAATATCATCTTTAAATGAAGAGGTTAAATTAGATGAAATTTAAGGTCCCTTCCAGCTTTTAAACCATCTCAAGGAGACACCAGGAATACAAGAATAAAGCATATCATTGATGTTAATTGCGTTAATAAGGGGTTAAACCTGCCAGGAAAATCTCCGAAGAACCTTAACAAGCACTACATTAAATAAGCAGCAGATTTACTTGGCTAATATTATTATTTTATTTAAACATTATTCTCCTCTGTCAGAGTTGATATTACTTTCCATATATAATATGATATTCCTTTCACAATTTAAAACTGAGTGGAGATTTTTCTCTACTTCCCAATACTTAAAGAATCTAGAATTCCATACTTGTAGAGAGTCCCTCTGTCAACCCAGATTACAACTCTGATATTATCTCATATTTAATCTTGAAGATTGAGAAATACATCCCATTACCAATCTGTCAATGAGTTTCTTCAAACATAGCTCCCTCTTCCTCAAGAAATATAAATACAATGCAGCAAAAATTTACTGAGTTCCTACTCCTATTGAGTTTATTTTATAATGGGGAGGTATGGTCTGTGTGTATATTTGTGTGTGTGTGTGTGTGTGTGTGTGTGTGTGTGTGTATTATATATGTGCATACATATTCTATATGCATATATATTATTTTATCAATTTAAAATTTGTTTCAATAAATGACATCAGAAAAGCAGAAATGCAAGGGGACTGAGGCTTCAGATTATTCAATTAGGTTTTTGTTCATCAAAGTGCTTACTAGAGTTTTGTGTAATTTCTGGCAATTGAAAAAATTATTCTAAATTTTACAATGAAGCCAAGTGTTGTAAGCTATGTGCACCACCCCCCAGAAATAAACTGTTTTAAATAATTATCTTGGCAACTTTCTTAAAATTTGCCCAATAGATGATTTAGCTCAAAAGGCAACTATTGTATTTCAAAGAAGTGTATTTCATTTCTCTACATCTTCACTGTACAATTTGGCCCCCAAAAAGAATGGTCTTTTTCACTACTTTCATAACTCTCTCCAAGGAAATAGGTAGGAAACAAGATTAAGTGACTAGATATAAGATTTAAACCCACCTCCTCCCTAGAAGAATAAATAATAGTATTGTGCCTTTGGGCCTCCAAGAATAGTGCTACTTTGTAAATGACAGCAATAGCCCTAGGCTTATTTCTCTGGCAGCAAAAGGTGTATGGGACCGGTATCTACTAACAGTAGTTAGCTGAAAAACAGTGACAACTTAATTGAGTGCTTTATAAAAGAAAACCAGGACTAGTAAAGGATAATAATTCTGTTTTCAGTGATCCATGCTAGATAATCACCAAAATAGCTCATTAAACATGCCTAGAGGCCTTTCTTCTACAGAAAAAAACCCCATCAACATTCTGCATGTTTCATTAACTGCAAGGAGTTTTTAATTTTGTAGATTTATTTCCCCAACAGCAAAGATTTACCTGAGATTAAAGATGAATCTAGAGAACAAGTAGTTTATATTCTAACCATCCCACTATTTGTTTTCTCTCTCCTTTCTCTTTTTAGGACCACCCCAGAAAACAGTGTCACCCAAGCAAGAACATGAAGATAGGAAGCAGGATAAAGTCACAGACAAAGGAAGTGAAAGTGGGACTTCCTGTAATGAGCTCTCCACTTCCAGTTGTGATAGCCACTCAGAAGCCAGCACCCCGCAAGACAACCCAGCTAATGCCCAGCAGGCAGCAGCACACCAACCAAATACTTTGACATTGGATCGTCCCTCCAAAAAGGCACCTGTGCAGTGGATGCCACCACCAGACAAACGCAGGAACAGTGAACTCTTTCAGACGCTAATTAGCAAATCTCGTGAAACAAATCTTTCTAAAAAGAAAGTATGTGAGAAGTTAAGTGTGGAAGAAGAGATGAAAAAATGCATTCAGGATTTTAAAAAAATCCACATTCCAGATTATTTTCCAGAACGCAAACGCCAATGGCAATCAGAACTGTTACAGAAGTATGGATTATAGTAATTGTTTGCTTCACAAAATATTTCAAGTAATATCCAACGTCGATTCAATTACTAATACCTGACTGTCCTCCTTATGGTCTATTCTGCAGTTGGTGTGGTCCTTGCTGCTCCTCTTTCCGTAAACAGTAGATGGTGGACAGTACCTAGTTTTGTTTTGTTTTGTTTTTTAAAAAATGAAAAAAACCCAGAAATGAAACAAACACAAATACAAAATGAAAAATGATGTGTCTGATCTAAAGCAGTTTGTAAGCGTGAAGTGGAAATGTGCATGATCCAGAATCTTGGAATCTTGATTTTACAAGCTCTAGTCAACTGGACATCTTGTCATTTTGTATTCCATCAAACACCAGTCATCATATCACCCCATGTTATGTCACCAATAAACATGACTTAATATGGATAAAGCAACATGAAGTATAAAATAATTAGAAGATGGTTATAGAACCCAGTCCCCAACTGTCTCATTGTTAATGCAATAAAGCAAATCTCTCTTTTGCATGAGCACAATGTTAAAATTAAGTCACACACAAAAAAAGGAAAGACCTTTAGGTTACTTGGATAAATATTTGTTTCAAGCCAAGCTGATAGACTTAAGGTGTGTTGGGGATTGAATGTATTCTGTTCCAGATCTGTGGTTTTCCTGTGTGTATGGTGTTCTCTATGTAAAGATGGTGTAAATATGCCTTATACTGTTTTATTATGGCACCAACATTCATCTATTAGTGCTCGTCAGGATTATTTCTGTGAAATGCAAATGTTGCAGCAGGTTGTGAAAATTGGTCAGATGGTACTCTGAAAGTTCCTTGTTTATCATGTTAGTCAACAAAATTGGACAAATGGAGAAAAAAAAAGATCTTAATGTGTTTATTAAAAAGGAACATGTGATAGAATGATTTGATGTCCATGGCCTCATCTTTCTAATTAGTCAAATGCTAAATTATTTCTGATCCATTTCTCAAACTCTAACCCAATATGGACAAACAGAGCCAAAAATTTATATATCTGAGGCGAAATTCATAATGCAGGACCAGGGCAAGCAGCATGAACAGCACCCTCAAATCAACTTTCTATGACAAGTTCAATTGATCATGGTGAGAGGCAGCAACACTGGCACATGAGCTTTAATGGGCTACCTTGACATAAACCAGAGTTTAGCTGAGGGATGGCAATTGGGGTGGAGGCAAGGACTGTCGAGGAGATTCCTATTTTAACCAATTATTCATGCCAACTAAGTACTAAGCTCACTGCTAAAGGAATGCAAGTGCTATGAGCACCCACTAAATGCAATGCCTTACCATAAAACCCAATTTACTCCAAATGTTAGAACTCTGTAGACACATTATCTTACAGGTTAGTCAGAAGTCAAAATGGAGAGTCAAATATAGATAGAGAGCACCAATCTTTGATTTAACTGGAGCATAGCTCATAATTCCAACAAAACAAAACCTCATTGGAAAATGTACTGGAATTTTAATTGATCTGATAAAAATATCAAAGTGGCCATAGAAAGTTCTGTGAAGGTGTCTCTTATAAATGAGGCAGCAAGGTATCTCAATGGATAGAGAGCTGGGCCTGGAGTCAGGAGGACCTGAATTCAAATCCAAACTCAGAGACTCACTAGCTTTATGACCCTGGGCAAGTCACTTAACCTCTATTTATCTTAATTCATTGTAGAAGGAGATGACAAACTACTCCAGCATCTTTGCCAAGAAAATCCCATACAGGGCCATGAAGAACTGACAAAACAGAACAACTTTTATAAATCTATTAATAGTCAATAAAGGGGCAGCTAGGTGGCGCAGTGGATAGAGCACTGGCCCTGGAGTCAGGAGGCCCTGAGTTCAAATCTGGCCTCAGACACTTGACACTTACTAGCTGTGTGACCCTGGGCAAGTCACTTAACCCTCATTGCCCCACCAAAAAGAAACAAAACAGAACAAAACAAAAAATAGTCAATAAAACAATTGACAACTGTGAGAAAAATACAGGTCCCCCTCAAAAGCTGATTGAAGTTGCTGGGGAATGTCTGGGAGGTGAATTTCAGCTGGGAGAAGGGTGCTTACTAATGGCTCCTTTCCTCCTCCTCCCCAGCAATCAGGATCACATGATGAGAGAGACCAAGGGCTGGTCACATGGGGGAGGAGTTTAGAGGGCTGCCCCTTTGATTATATTGTATTCTGATTGGCTAGCATTTGGTGCCAGTGTCTTGGCAAGAAGATTGTAACTAAGGAAGAAGGGTGGAGCCAGTCCTTTAAGAGATAAAAGGGTCCTGTGTCCCACTCTCCCAGCCATTTCCATTAGGGAGCTGGTCCATTTGCATTTGAATGTACAAATAAAGGCCTTCAATACTTCTCCAACACTGAGTCCCAGAAATTTTTTAATGGGGTTACTCACAATTTGTTTCTCACAACAACCCAAAGAACAGAATAAATAGATTTTTCTTTCTGGTCACACACATAAAATATGGCCTCAATTTATCAGAGGCGATTCACAAATCAGAATGCTCATGTATTCATATTGCTAATAAATATCTTGAAAGGAGCAGATTAAAGAATAAGTACAAAGAGTAAGGAAAATTTTTCAAGAAACATGTTAATATCCTGTGTGAGTAGTAGATATAACTTTGGCAGTTGTGATGTCACTTTTTCAGAATACAATGAAATAGAAAATAGAGGGATAAATTACACATTTCACTCAAATAGGGAGAGAAAAATATCTATAATGTTTTCAATATCTTATGTCATGCCATTAAATTATATAATTTTTATATATGGGAGGCATTTAGTCTAATCTATGCCACCTAGAGCTGAGAGGAGGAATAATTTGCCCAAGGTCACACATCAAGAAATTGACAGATCTGGGGATTGGAGCCTCTTGGGATTTGATTCCTATCCTAGTGCTCACCATGACATTGTTTGTCATTCAATTATATTTTATTTCACAAACCTGCTATAGCAGGAAGAACATAGAATGAGGAAGTGGGAAGTTGTGTTTTTGTTTCACATCTGAGAATTAGAAATTGTGAGACCCTGGAGAAGTTACTGAAAATTCAAGCTGTTGTGGGCCCAAAGTTCCCCAGAAGTTCTCTGGGGCACATTGAGGAATCTTCTCCTTGAGAAACTAAACCAGAGGACAGATACACCAAGAGAGATAAGCTGAACCAAATCTGACTGAGCTAGCTTCAGGATCTCCACCCTTCATTCTGGTCTCCCTTACTCCTGGGGAGATTAATTTGGGTGTGGTGGCTGACTTTGTGTCCTGAAGAGAGAGATGGCTTGAGAGATCCATAGCCACCCCTCACCCAACTCCTTTAGCCACCACCAGTGGGGGATGGTCCTCCCTCACTAAAGGAACTTTCCACAGGCAGATGGTCACTCCCATCAGACCCTATAAAAGTACCTGCCAGTCTCCTGCTAGAGGAGATTGGTACCTCAGAGCCATGTGCTTTGTGCCTATCTCCCCATGAGAAGTCCAAGGACCTCTTTCATGGTTTCCCTCCCCACCCCCTTCCCTTGCCCCTAAATAAACTACCACCTTATTCTAACTGCTTTTGTGTGCAAGGGAGTGTAATTCTTTAAAGAGGAATTCCTAAGAACCCCTACCCCTAACCCAACCCAGTACCCCATTTTCCCCCATAACAAAGCCTTGAGTTGCCTTATAATATGAGTACTGATACCTTCACCATCAGAAAACAGAAGGCTAGAATACATAATATCCTCAGGGCTTTTCTAGATACAAGACCTAAAATTTTATGATATAAAACTCCATATAAAGTGGACAATTTAGGCAAACATACCAGCTCCACATGAATGCAAATCCCTCTTCCCCCTTTTTAACTTGAGATATCCAAGTTAAGTTAGAGGTTGCAGGCATGAATTTTCCTAATATTTTTACTTCAAGTATCCTGATTAAACCAAATTTATATATTTTGACCAACTTTAAGGAAGAAAAATACAAATGTCCTCTGCCTTATAATAGAAATGTGATTTCAATTGTGTGTGTGTGTAAATATTGAATCACTTATTTGGGCTAGAGGACCTTAGAAAATTTGGTTTTACAGATGAGGATACTGAAGCACAAAAAGATTGAGTGACTTGACCAAGGTCAAAAAGGAGGAAGGAAATAGGCAATTAGTAAGTACCTATCGTGGGCCAGACACAGTGCTAAGTGTAATCATCTCATTTGGTTCCAAGGAATAAATATCAGAGGTGGGATTTGAGCCTAAATCCTGATTCCAAATTCAGGGCTCTTTCTACTATGCTGTTTCTTAAGAAGATTACAAGTATTTCAAAGAAAACTTTTTCAATTCAATTCAATTAACTTACTATTTTAAAGGTGACCTTTATATCATTTGTGCATACATTTATGCCCCCATTCTTTGCTATCATAAAAAAGGAACAGAAACTTAAGACATAGTATGGCTTCTATCAGTTACTAGTATGTTTTTTTGGCCCACTCCTGTGATTTCATCAACCTGGTGATCACTGAGCATGCTAATGTCCTCTGCTGATACTGGTCAGCACCTTCTCTATAATTTATTGTCTTATTTGCCTGGAGGCACTGAAAGGTTATGTTACTTAATCATGTAGGTATTTAAGTAGGTACTACAATAGTATGTATAAAAAAGCAAGGAGTGAACCTGTCTTGAAGCCCAGCTCTCACTTCATCCCGTCATATTTTTTATTTTGTTTTTTCCCCTCACAGTGCTATGGTAATCGTTTAGTAAATAAATTGAATTAAATTGTGCTGGGTTTGTAAATACACAAATAAAATTTAGAGAAATGTCAGTGATCTCTACTGGCATTTATTTTCAGCTATTGAGAAATGCAGGCTCAGGGAAAAAAACACATAGCATCTGAGAACTGAGTGTAGAGATATTCATGATACTAGGAACTCATAAAACTTCTTACCTACTAAGGAGTATAAATGTGCCTTGGAAGAGAGATTACCCACATCAATGAAATCAAAGACCTTTTGTAATACTAGAATTGAGACACTTAGTAGCCATGAGGCAAATCAAGTAACCTGTCCGTGCTTTAGTTTCTCTCTCTGTAAAATGAGGGGGTTGGACTCAATAACTTCAGGTCTCTTCCAGTCCTAAATCTATGATTCTATGAAACCATATGATCCTATGAGATATTGAGGGTGAGAGCAAAGGCTAAGATTGGTTGGAATGACATAGTATTATAGAAATTGTGTGGGAAAGGAGCAGATAATACAGATGGAAATTTTATCAGGCCCCACTCACTGATGACTTCTTAAATGATTAACAGGATCCTTGAAATGCTTTACATGGTTCATGTTTTTTCAGTTCTTTGTAATAACTATTCTCTGGCTCTTCTTGAAGATTTGACTATTTTCAAACCTAATGTTCCAGATTATTTCGGATAGCAGGAGTAGAATAAATAAAACAAACTTTCCAATCCAATCTGATCATTTTCAAATAACCCAGAAATGGTGTGTAGGTCATAATGTCAACTCCCTTCAACCATCTCACTCATTTAACTTCTTTGCATTTGGAAAATGAAAGCCCAAAACTTGGAACCAGAGAAAAAGTCACAACCTCAGGTGTTCACTGAAAAGTCCTTACAGGTTCAAAAATGGAAAATGATGTGAAGGAAATTTAAGACCCAAGTTTCTAAAAAGAAAAAGCTAAAGTTTGGCTCAGAAGATCTTTTTTGTTCACTGTGGAAAAACTAGAAAATAAAATAGCATACATAATAAGCGAAAAATTCAGCAGTTTGATGAGATTTCAGTTAGATTTCTGAGGTCCACCAGTACAATCCACATGTAAAGTATGATTATCTTTGTGGCATTAATGACAAGTGGTCATCTAGCCACCAACTGAAAACATCTAATCATGAGAACTCATTTACTTCAGGTATGGTTCATCTCATCTGTGCAATGTGGGGTCCAAAATTGTCCAATCTATAATAAAATAAATTGAGGTGAGCTCCAAGGCAATAGCACTTTATTAAAGGGTCTATGGCCCCACTGTAATGAAGTGAACAAAGTACTCTCCTCACAATCTGAGATGCCCCTTGTCCCCAGGGCCTTACTCTTCTAGTACTTGATACATAGATACACAGAAAATGCAAAGTAAAACACAGAGTCTCATTGGTTGATGTACCTTGCTCTTGACCCTTCAGGAGTGCCAGAAATGATTCATCAGCATAGATGGTCACAGGATAGGCAAGACCAGAGTCATCTCTGCTGACTAAATGCTCATAAGATGGCCCCCTCTTCATATTGGGTAAGAGAATGTGATCTTCAGGTACAAAAATAAATTGGGAGACTTTCCATATCACAGGAAGACATCTCACCCACACTGGGTTTGGTCATGGAGATTAAGCAAAGAAGAGCAAAGGTTCTCCTCTCAGCCAAACTGGCCTTGGTCACACTCACATCAGGACAAAAGGGTGGAAGCCCTATAGTCATCATTTTGTGGTTAGGCAAGTGAACTTAATAACAGGTTAGTGCAAAGTGAATTTCTAGCTAGAATTTAGGGCTTAGTATAAGAAAGTATCTTGTCTAATTATCCCTAAATATATGTGAAATATGTATTAATATATGTAATTCTTATACTAATATTAGTTGACTAGACTGACTAAATGTATATTAATAGATAAGCATTTCAGTATAATCACTACCCCTATGGAATCACACTAAACTGAATAAAACTGATTGGAGTAAAATGGGGTCTAATTAAAACCATCTATCTCAACAGTATAGTAGGATTTTTTTTTTCTTTCCATCAATTCAAAATCTGCTTCTATACCACTTTCACCCATTGCTCCTAGCTCTGCCTTCTGGGACTGTATAAAATCAATCTAATTCTGCTTCCTTCTGACAGCACTTCAGTGACTTAAAAGTGATTACAACCTCCCTTAAGTCTTTTCTCATCCAAGCAATATATCCTCAGGTGCTTCAAGCTATTGTTTCCAGTCCCCTCACCATCTGAATCATTCTCCTCTAGATGCTCCCCTGTTTGTCAATATTTATCCTTAAATGTTTGCCTGAGACTGGAAACAAAACTAGGGATTGGTAATGCAGATATTTTTATATGACTGGCTTGTTTTAAATAACATCTAAACTCGACACTACACAAGTTAGTACTTGACATGTCCCTCATGATGCTGGGTACAGAATAAATCAAACATTTGATTTATTGAGGATGCTAGCCTAGGAAGCAATGCATTCTAAACTATCAAAAAAGGTTTGTTTTTGTTTTTTGTAGAAAAATGATTTTGTTTTTTTTTAAAGAATCATTTAATGTATTTTACCGAGGGGATTTTTGGCCCAATTTCTTTAAACTGATTTTCCTTTCCCAATCTGTAGTATTAGTGAGTATGTGTGTGTGTATGTGTGTATTCTATAAAGTATTCTCCATTTAATTGAAGCAAAAATGTGAGTGTACATAATGTCAAGCATTAATTTTATGAAAAAATACCCTTTAAAAATTCAACTTAACAGACCAATAAGGATCACTTTAATGCATGGACTTAATTTAACTAAATGCTATGATTTTGCTAAGTAATTGAAATTTTAGAAAATAGTACGGGAAATGTTTTGCTGGTGGTATTATGTGTATGTTGCTTTTCCAATTGTGATTTAGCTCTCTGTAAATGAAAAATCCTTAGAGCAATGAAGTATGAAAAAAATTAAGTTGGTAGCCAGGAGATTTTAATTCTCTAGTCCTGGCATTATGACTAATTGGCCTTGTGACCTTGGGTGATTTTTTTTGGATCTGTTTCCTCATCTTTAAGAGGGCAGGAATGTGGCTATTATAAAATGAATTGAATGATTTCTCCACCCAAATCTAAAAACTATTTTTACATGACATTATTTATTACATTAGAATGCCAGCTCCTTAAGAAGAGAGATGGTTTCATTCTTTGAACACGAACTAGCTGTGTGACCCTGGGAAACTCACTTAACCTCTCTCAGCCTGGTTCCTCATATACAACAGAGATGATAAAAATATATCCTTCCTTACAAGATTGTTGTGAGGATCAAAAGAGATAAGAGAAATGCTTTTCAAACTTTCTAGTGCTATCTAAATGCTAACTCCTATTATCAATTTTGTTGTTATTTTAGAACTAGCAGAATGTTTAACATTTAGTAGGTTCTTAATAAATGCTTTTTGGCTGACTGAGTGAGTCAAAGGGCAACATTCTATCCTTTGTTCAATAAACTGATTAACCAAAGCAAAGAACAATGGAAGCTAGAGAAAGGTTCACCTAATTTCTTCCTAAATTTTGGAGTGTACTCATTCAACTACCCTGTTTAAAAGAGAAATTTGTATGAAAGTGCAAGTGCATCTATATATATCGATATCTATCTATCTACCTATTTTTTTGGGTGGGGCAATGAGGTTAAGTGACTTGCCCAGGGTCACACAGCTAGTAAGTGTCAAATGTCTGAGGCTGGATTTGAACTCAGGTCCTCCTGAATCCAGGGCCATAGCTTTATCCACCGTACTACCTAGCTGCTCCATCTAACTATATATTAATGGACATTAAACAGTCACTAAACTCTCTTCTAGTTAGTGATCTATCTATTCATTTAGATAAGTGAGAAAGTACAGACTTCAGATTTCATTTGGCATGAGTGGAATGCTGATTTGGAAACAATCTCCACTGAATGACAACTCATCTATAATTTATGGACTTAGTGAATTCTCTGGGACACTGTTTGTTTAGAGCCATTATTCAAACTCAGGTTGCTTGACTCCCAGTTCATTGCTCTTTCCACTAGACCAAGATGGCTCTTGTTGTTGAATCTCAGTGGGTTATAAGAGATAGCCAAGCAGCTTAAGTATGCTGCATGTATTTTCAACTTAAGGAGAATCTTTATTTTCTTTGTATATTTTCCTCTTGTAGGTTGTTTGAGAATTGATGTGAATTTTAAAATCATGGACCTGAAAGGCATCTACTGAGATTATCTGCTTCCACTCCTTGCTTCTAGGCAGGGGAATTCTTAAATCATGGAAATCAGTTGTTTGTCTAAGATACTTGATTCCATCTCCAGACCAAGTAGTTTCAAAGTTTCCCATGACAACTTATTTTACTAATTAAATTCCAGAGGTTTTTCAGGTCTCTACTCAAACCTGTTTTTTTCTGAAATAGAAATATTTTTTTATTAATTTGATGTTCACTGAGATAAAAATTGGTAAGCCTCATCCACTTAAAAATGTTCAACATTTCAAGACAGTTACATCAAATGAGGACATTTTGAAATAGTGGTTAAAGACCTGACCTTGAATTCAGGAACACCTGAATTTAAGTCTTGCCTTGAGTGTTTTGGCTATGTGACTCTCAGCAACCCCTAAGAGGCACCTGCTAGCACTGTGGGTTGAGTAAACGGACTTGAAGTTAGGACAACTGGTGTTCAAATGCAGCCTTAGACATATACTAGCTGTCACTCTGAGCAAGTCATTTAACCTCTGTCTGACTCAATTTCCTCATCTGAAAAATGGGGAGGGGGTAATAATAACATCTACCTCACAGTTTTGATGTAAGAATCAAATGAGATATTTGTAAAAAAATAAAATAAAATAAACCACAGCGCAGTGCCTGGCATACAGTAGGAGCTACATAACTGCTTATTCTCCTTTCTTCCCCCTTTAAACTTCTAAATGCTCTAGGCAGCTTTCTTAAGACTCTTAAGTTGCAGAGAAAGTAAAAACCAGCAAGGGTGAGTTTGCTCACCCAAGATTTCCCTATGACAATGCAACTAATAGTGTAATCCCCATTTCTATAATATCACACTTTAGCATTATCTTCTTCAGGTTCCCATAATGTCTTCAACCTATCCTCATTGTACTTATTTCATATAAATCTCTTAAAATCACAGTATTTCTCTCTTCTACATCTCCCCTTAAATAACCAAATCTTTTGTAAAATAAGTTCCAAACCGATTGGCATTCTTTAAGGACGGGCAGAATCTCAAAGCTGGGATGCTAGTGACCATGTAGTCTACTTTCATTCTGAACAGTTACAATATACAATATACAATATTTATATACAATTTACAATATACAATTTACAATATACCTGGCTAACCATCACACTTTGAATGTCCCTACTGAGGTGGGATACCCATTACCACCTGAGGCAACCCATTCCGTCTTTAAATATTTCTAATTTTAGGACATTTTCCCTCATATTAAGTTCAAATTTGCCCCTTTATAACTTCCATCATTTCCCTCAGTTATATCCTTTGGGACCAAGCAGAACAAGTCTGATTCCTGCATTATGTAATAGTCCTTAAATATTCGAATAAATATATCCTTTAGAACCTAAGTATCTCTATAGCAGGAATTGTTTTGGTTCTAGCTTTATATCGCTAGCATTTTAAATACAAGGCACACAGTATACATTTAATCGATACTCATTGATTGATTGATTGATCACATGCCTCACTAAGTCTACTCTTCAGGCAAAATATGTCTAGGTCCTTCAAATACTATTCTTCACATTATCTCAGAGCCCTTCACAATCCTGGTGGCCTTCTTCTGGATACTCTCTGGCTTATCAATAGATTTCTTTAAATGTTGGTTGCAGAAGTAAATACAATGCTCTAGATATGTTCTGACCAAGGTCAAGTAAGCAAACTATCCCTTCCCTAGTCTTGCACCATGGGACTCTTTTAATGTGACCTACACTTCTCCAGGAGTTTTTATTATTTTTTAACTACCAACAGTGACACTGACATATTGATTGTATATTCCATGACAAATCCCTCTATATTTCTCAAATGAACTGCTGTCTAACCATTCCTTCTCCTTCTTTTATTTGTGAAATCAATATTTTGAAACATGTTAGATTTATCCCTATCAAATTCAGTGTCAGTGTGATATGGTGAATAGAGTCAGTCAGAAGGTTATGGGACCAAGAATATGGGATATGCCCTAGACACATCCTGGCTGTGTGATCTTGGGCTCATAACATCACAATCTCTCAGTGCTGTGCCCCACCCCCCAACAACTCACTAACACTAATAATATTTAAAATATAGATAGATGATAGATAGATAGATGATAGATATTTAGTATTTGTATAGTATTTTGTGGTTTGCAAAGTGCTTTACAAATTTATCTCACCTGATCCTTACAACA
This sequence comes from Dromiciops gliroides, assembly GCF_019393635.1. Classification (NCBI taxonomy): domain Eukaryota; kingdom Metazoa; phylum Chordata; class Mammalia; order Microbiotheria; family Microbiotheriidae; genus Dromiciops; species Dromiciops gliroides. Next base: position 117,917,747 of record NC_057866.1, on the reverse strand, counting down.
GCCCTGAAAACTAGGTGCTTTTATGTCCATTTTGTTAATTTTTAAAACCCAGCCAAACAGAATTTAACTTAATTGTGTCTGAGGCTGGATTGAACTCATATCTTTCTGTTTCCATATTCAGTGCTCTATCCACTGCACCAATAGCTGCCAACAAGTTATGGAATAGTTGGTGATTCACACTAGTGAGAGAGTTTCCTCACTTGCATCAACTACTCTTTGGTTATAGCCACTCAATCAGCTCTGAATCCATTGAATTGTACCTACATTTTCTCTCTGGTTCATAAGAATAGTAAAATAAATTTTTTCACATTCCTTGCTAAAATGTAGGTAAACTATATACCATTCCCTTGATGTACCAGTCTAACAACCCTGATTCCCCAATACTACCTTACCACCCCATCTTCCCCTCTACACACAAAAAAAGGAAATGTGGTTAAAATGTGGTTAGTTGTTAATGAAACCATCCTGGTTTTTTATGATCAAAACTTCCTTTTTCTATATCTTTGCTAATGTGGTAAAAAAAAAAAAAACGGAAGTTTTAGCTGAATCATTTGAGAGTTGAGCGCATGCTACTGAAGTGGCTTTTGAAGGACCACCCTTTTGGGGAGGAGACCGTGACGAATGGCGGTGCGCCTGCTGCTGCCCAGAGAGCATGGCCAAGCACACCGTACTTCCAGGATGCCAACTTAAAACTGAGAGTAGAACAGAAGATCACTTCTGTCTTGCTCACACTCTGGCTTCTCAGCTTAGCGGTGATGGCGCACACTTTGGTGATCAGCTCTGGTTCTCGGCCTGGCAGGCAGTTTTGGGTTTTGGTGAGTTTTATAAAAGAATATAGACTAAGCTTAGATCTAAGATTATTCATTTGTATTTCTACTTTCTTATTTTCCCTAATCGGTATCACCTTTTTGTTGTCTAATTAATTCCCAAACAATAAAAGCTAATCCCTCACTGATTAAAACTCAGAGGCTTCTTTTTCTTAGTGGTCTGGGAGATATATAAGGGAAAAGTTAAAAGAGGAGTTTAATGCTCTTATATCCAATTTTAAATCTCACACTAATTATCCCTTTAATTATACACCAAATAATTTTTTCAGGAGTTTACATTAAGCTCAGTCACCCACAGCCTGAAAGAAATTCTATTCCCTCTCTTTTCTGAAAATAGGACATTTGTCTCTAAGTCTACATAGCTTTCCTTGCATCCCAAGATCTTTAAAGATTACTGCCAAAGGCTCAACAATCACAGCTTTGGGTCTATTCAGTGCAATAATATATTGTTCATAGGGGCCAAATGTTTTGGTCTCACTGAGTACTAGATGTTCTCACATTATCTCACTGCTTCTCTTGGGCATCAACCCTGATTTATTTATTTTTTCCTTATTCTTTCTAGTGCAAAATTCACTCTTCCTTGGGTGGGGGAAGTGAAGATAAAGAAGCAAAATTAAATGTGAATCAATGTTGTGGATCAATAGCTTCCACTTACTGAAGAAGTAGGAAAAAAAAAAACTAGAAAGAGAGCTAGAAAAAGAAACTTGAAGGATCTGATATAGTTCAGAAATTAAATGACCATGTTTGATTGGTATCCTCTTCTATCAGGCCCTGCACACATACCTACTAGCACACCTTTAACAAGAATAATTATAGTAAACAAAGGGGAACACATGACCTCTTTTTTGTGAATTATTATCATCCCATTCAACCAGAACAGTAGTTTGATCCATTTTGATCCCCTAAGTTCCTCCAATACAGCTTTTTTTTTCTAAATAGCTTTCATTGTCCTTCATATTCTTTATTAAGGTGAGTCCATTCTGAATTTTAGCATACCTGAATGAACGTATTTTTGCAGGAGTATGTCACCCTTTTGTATTGATACTCTGTTACCTGCCCTTGCTTTCCTCTTCTGTTTATGCCTTTTAAAATTTTTAATTGATGAGTTAGTTAGTCCATGAGTATTTCTTGTTTCATTTAGTTTTGATATCTCTCTTATTAAGTTATTACAGGACCATTAAAACCTCTGTATATTCCCAGGTATGGGCTGGGTTGCCACTAAACCAACAAAGACAGCATTATATCATGAGAGTCTCAAGAGCTGCATGAGATACTGAGATGGGAAAAAAATGTTATGCCTGGGAGCCCCACTTTGGTATAGTCACCCAAGGAAATTCATTTTTGACTTGGGTTCAACATCAGTGAGATTTTTTTAGAGGGCCTCCCAAAGGGCAGGGTAATTATGAGGCCTCTATCCTGCAGTACGTCCCTCAGGGTCTGGTTCAAATTTAGTGCCCTCTGGGTTTCTTCTGTGATAATAAGTGTTCATGGAGAGAGAAAGAAGAATCTTTTAGGCAATAAGGGAATTCCCACTTCTAGAGCTGCCTCCAGTAAGGACTAGGTCTCTAGGGGCAGGTGCAATCAATCATACTGGGACTAGTCCTTTCTCAAACCAATCTCTAAGGCTGGCCCAAGCAGCCCTGAATATCCATGTTCTATTTTATCCTTTTCCAAGTTATGAGGATTGGAGAGGAATGGGGACTTTCTTCTGCTATGTGTAGCAGTCTGTGCTGTGGAAATGCATATTAGCAGAGTTAATGTTAGCTTTGGGGAAGACAGGATGGGACTGCTGTTCTTAAGTGTTTCATATGGGAAATGTGCAGTAATCGTGTTTGAATTTCTATGGAGTAAAATGTTATCTTAAATGATAATTTCATCATTATCCAGGGAGAGTGAAACTCTTCTGGACATCAATATTTTCTTAAATCACAAATGTCTTCCCAGGCAAGACATCAACTGAAAACACATGAGGCATGGATCCTCACAGACCTACTAAATAGAGGAGGATTACATTGCCATTGAGAGGCAAAAGAAACATCTTTCATTAATATGGATGTATTTCTTTATTTCTATCTCAGTTTCTCCATTAATATCTATATCTATGCCAAAAGCTATGTATCCATTTTTATTTTTATATTTATGAAATCATAGAATCTTCATGTTGGAAGGGAGCTTTAAGTTCGCTAGGCTACCCCTACACCAAGAATCCCTTCTGCAATACTCTTGAGGCTTGTTAGTGAGACAAGAAAAAAAAATCCCTTATGCAGGGGACAATAAAAGTTTTAGTTAGCATGTAAGAATGTTTCTTCAAGGTACAACTATGCTAAGTGAATTGCTTTTTTTCTTTGTTGTTGCCTTTCTTCCTGCCCAGCGTGCTTAGAATAATGCCAGACACATAAAAGATGCTTAATGTCTGTCCAGTTAAGTTAATTAATATTTGTCAAGTCAAATTGAATACAGGTATCAATGGGAGCTAACACAGTTTCACTGTGAATAGATTAGGAAAAGTTACATATATATAAATGATATATATAGGATCAATTGGAGAGAAATTTAGAGGGAAGGCAATGAGACTAAAGAAAACTGGGAAAGGCTCCTTGAAGAAAATGGGAATTTGAGACTGGAAAGAAGCCAGGGGGTGGAGATGATGAGGGAGGGAGTTCTAGGCATGGAAGACAACCAAAGAACATGCCTGGAGGCAGAAGAGAGTGCCCTGTACAAGGAAGAGTAAGAAAGATCCTATTCCAGAGAAATAACCAGAAGTTACAGTTGTCATATTGTTGTTGTTTGGTTATTTTCCAGCCCTATTTCTTTGTAACCCCGTTTCCTAAATTTTGTACTGGTTGTCCCACATGCCTGGAACATACTCCTTAATATTCTAATAGAGAACTTCCCTTTCTTTAAGACATAGCTCAAGTATTATATTCTGAAAGAAGGCTTTCTTGATCTATTATCTGCTTGTGTGGGGCAGCTGGGAAGTGCAGTGGATGAAGCATAGGCCCTGGAGTCAGGACCTAATTTTCTCAAAGCCCTTCATTGCATGTTATCTCTTTCATTAGACCAAGAGCACTATGAGATGAAGGACTAGTTTTTAAAAATTGAAATCATAAATCTATAATTCAGTGAGATATTACATTCTAGGTTTTAGATAATGTATTGCTATTAATAGACCATAATGTAATGTTTTTATCACTATTATTATTGACCTAAATATATTGTTGATTTATATTAAATTTGTGGTCTCAAATCCTCAGCTCTTTTTTACATGGGAAATGTTGCCAGTACAATTCTCCCAAAGTGTAGACTTCTACAACCGATTCTCATGACATCCTTGACATTTTCCACATTGAATTTTGCTTTGTTGGTTTGAGCCCTGCATCTCAGCATTTCAAGATTATTTTGAATTATGATAATGATTATTAGCATCATTAATAAGAACCGACATTTCCTTCATAATTCGAAGTTCACAAAGCAGTTCCCTCCCAAAAGCCATTAGAGGGAGATGATTTATGATTTATCTTTTACCTTTTACAGATGAGGAACCAGAGCTCAGAGAGGTTAGTAGCTAGCTAGCACATGCTCAAAAAGCTAGTATGCATTAGTGCCAGACTTGAACCTATGTCCCAATCTCAAGTAGAAGGCTCTTTCTACTGTATCACAATAAGTCTGTCATTTGCCATACTTGCCATCCCTCTCAACTTGGTGTCATCTTTAACTTTAACAAGGTTTGATACAAGCTATTGATAAAAGAATATTGAAAAAGACAAGGTCAAAATGAGAGACGTCACTTCTTTAAAGACTGCTTGCTATGTTTAAGGGAACAATCAGGTAAAAATCCAAATCTCTTAGTTTAACATTCTAGAATCTATCTCAAATGATTCTCTTTTCCTATCTCGACTCCTCCCTAACTTCTCCATATCATGAAACTCTACTCTAGAAATGCTTATTCCTGCCTTAGTTTGTGGTATGCCCATTATCTGGAATATCTAAACTCTACTCTATGAAAAACAGGGCTGCTGGGTAGAATTTGGGATTTGGAATTAGGAAGATGTGGTATCAAGTACCATTTCAAACTCTCACAGAATGAGTCTCCATGGACAAGTAATTTAACCACTTAAAGCTTTGGTTTTCTTATCTGTTTAATTGGATGACAATATTCAATGTATCTTAAAGGCTCAACTGTGATAATGTATGTCAAGTGCTCTATGAACCTAATGGAAAATATCTCTGTGTGTGCATGTATGTGTGTGTGTCTATTACTATTAATACTATTATTACTGCTGATGCTGCTTCTTCTACTACTATGATACTACCTTCAAAAACCCTAGTTCAAGTCAAGAACTATTCCCTAATAATTGCTAACACCTATATTTCCCCTCCTTTGTATTCCCTAAATAATTATTACCTTGGGCATACTTTTGGGGAAGCAGCTCAGGTGCTGTGGAAAGAACACCAATCTAAGGATCCGCATATATTCAAGTATATTCGTTTTGTAACTAACTTGCCATAGAACTTTAAGAAAATCACTTAATCTCTCTGGGACTCATTTATCTCTCCTTAAAAATGAGGACATAAGTAGAGTATAGTTCCTATAATGGGGCAGCTAGGTGGCACAGTGCATAGAGCACTGGGCCTGGAGTCAGGAAGACTCATCTTTCTGAATTTAATCTGGTCTTAGACACTTACTGTCTGTGTGATCTTAGGCAAATCACTTAACCCTGTTTGCCTCAGTTTCCTCAGGTGTAAAATGAGCTGTAGAAGGTAGTGGCAAACCATTCCAGTATTCCAGAAAACCCCAAATACAGTCCTGAGGAATCAGACATGAATGAAATGATAGAACAACAATGACTATGATCATGTCCATTAAAATAATAATAAAAGGATACCTTGACTTATTACCCAAGAATCCCATATTTTAGAGTTTTATTTAAAAAGTTACATGAAATTTGAATGTACCACAATTGTAATGTGAATAAATATATTTTGATTATTATTCTTCCCAATTAAGTATTCCTCCCAAGACTTCAGCAACACATACTACTATCTATACCACTTTGATTACTAGGGACAGTAGGATCACTCAGCAATTTCTACATAACACTGGACCCACCAAGTTCATGTACAGATATGACCTGAATGCCGAGTTCCATCAGCTTCTATTGGCTTGGGTCTAAAAGATCACTCCCCAAGGCTATTTCTCACATCTCAGGGCATGAAGGCTGAGCTGGCTCCAAAACCAAGATGATCTGTAACTTCCAAATTCTTGTGACTTTCTTTCTTGACCTCTAGGTCAATTTCCTTCATCCAAAAGGAGAAGAAAAAACCCACTGAGAAGGATGAAGGCCCTTTTACAGGGCAAGTTGGCCTCAGAGGCTATAAGACCTCTCTTCTTACAGCTCAGTGTAGCAAAGGATAATGTAGTCCCTGAGACCCTATAGGAACACAGAGGGAGGCTGGGAGAAGGGTAAAGGAACAGATGGAGAGAGAGAGGTGGGGGGGGGGGACAGCGAGAGACAGAGAAACAGAGAGAGTGACAGAGAGAGAGAGACATAGAGAAAGAGAGAGACTGAGACACACACACAGAGACAGAGAAACAGAGAGAGAAAGAGAGACAGAGAAAGAGAGAGACAGACAGAGAGAGAGAAAATGATAAAAAGACCTAGGCTGAGGTGAAATGCCTTTCTGAATTCCTCTGAGGCCAGAAAGCCTCTTCTTCACAATAGAATTAATTAACTAGAACAAGTTACAGAATACCTAAACAAGCTCCCAGTCTCTCCAAGGCTATTCTATATCATATCACCAGAATTTTCCAAAAAGCAAGCTTTTCACTTTCTCCATGAGGGGAGACCCCATCCCAGGTGTTCTATACATGTGCCACAGATGTGTTACACAGGTGAAGAAGCTGAGGCCCTAACCACTGTTAGGGAGGTGACCAGAGGTCACAGCAACAGTACTGAGTTGTGAAAACAGGGTTCTCTTATTCCATATCTAATAACCTTTTCAGAACACTATACTGCTTTTCTTCTATGTCTATTTCACACATGTATGTGTGATAGCATGGAGTAGTAATTATAGAGAGAACTTCAGAGAAGATCCACTTCTGATACATAATTGGTTGTGTGACCATAATCAACTCATGCAATATCTCAGTAGCTCTCAGGTTGCTCTCTAGGACTGTTTTTTTGTTGGTTCTTTTGTTTTTGTTTTTGTTTTGTTTTAATTTGTTTTGTGGGGCAATGAGGGTTAAATGACTTGCCGAGGGTCACACAGCTAGTAAGTGTCAAGTGTCTGAGGTCAGATTTGAACTCAGGTCCTCTTCAATCCTTTAGGAAGTTGAGTTGTTCTGTTTAACAAGTTTTATGTACATAGAATATAAATTCTATGAAGACAGGGGCTATTTCACTTTTTACTTTCTATCTCAAGCATTTAGCACAGAATAGGTGCTTCCTAAACTCTTGCTGAAATAGAACTGAACAGAAATTAACTCTGTAGAGGATTTGTAGACATGCCTTAGCTTTATAGACCTCTTTTTGTTTGCCTATAAGTAGACAAGAGCAGATGCATGCTAGCATTTTAGGTATTTGATCACTTAGTATTTGCCTGAAGTCTCTGAAATCCTGGCTTTATTAGTGTCCGCCTAATAAAAAAGTGAAGCCTAAGCAGTATGTCTCTGTGTGTGTCTCTCTCTCTGTCTCTCTGTCTCTCTCTGTCTCTCTCTCTCTCTCTCTGTCTCTGTCTCTGTCTGTCTCTCTCTCTCTATATATATATATATGTATGTGTATATATATATATATACACATTGAGATTTTAAGAAATAGAAATAAAGCCTATTTCTGTTATATGATGACATGTCTAGTCATTATTAATCATTCTGAATGTACATTTTTAAATTACCTGAAAGAATTTTTTTTCTTCCTCAGAGAACAAATTTAATCTTCTCTGTCAATTTGTGGAATCCTATGTTTGGTTGCTCTTCAGTAAAACCCATTCATAAATAAGTAATAAATCAGAGATTTTCTGTGCTGGATCAAGGTTCTGAAAACCTCTCATTTGAACTCCAAGAAGCTATTAGTTTATATATAACATCTATCCTGAGTCCCACAAGGCCAAGTCCTTCCCACTCCATTCAAACTTTTCAACTCTCTTTTTTTGTGTTGTCTTCTTCCATTAGAATATAATCTCTCTGGGGGCAGGGAGTGTCTTTTTTGCTTCTATTTGTGTCTCCATCCATCAAACCAGTGCCTGACAATACAATTTGGTTGCCTTTCCTTTCCCTTTCTCATCAATTTCTATGCAAGTTCAACTTCTTATTTAATAGAATAGGGGGGGGCAGCTAGGTGGCGCAGTAGATAGAGCACCAGCCCTGGATTCAGGAGGACCTGAGTTCAAATGTGACCTCAGACACTTAACACTTACTAGCTGTGTGACCCTGAGCAAGTCACTTAACCCCAATTGCCTCACTAAAATATATATATATATATATATATGTATATATATGTATATATATATATAAATAGAATATGGGAAAAAAGAAAAAGCATCTCTTATTTGTATTTTTGCAATGTAATCACTTCAAAATTGAATTGTAACTCAAAACTTTAAACAACCTTAAATAAACCTGGATAGGAATCATAGACCAAGTAACATGTTAAACTTTAAGAGACATATTTCTTAACACATGAAAATGCCTTTTGTTCTAGGGATAATAAAACAGTTATTGCTGTTTCAAGATTTTCCCTTCAAGAAAAAAATATAATTTCATTACAAATCCATTGTTTAAAGCTTCTACAGATTTTCTAAAGTTTGCCACCTACCCACCTGTGGACCTGTGATTTAATCAGCATGAGGCACTTTGGGGATCTAAACTGCCTTCATCCATGCAAATTAGCAATTGGTCTGTAATTTAAGGTGTTAAGAGCCACCAGAAAAGGTCCTGGTCACATAGCTAGTATGTATGATGGAGAGAACTTGAACCTATTTTTTCTTGACTCCACTGTGCTTAAATAGCTTTCTACTGCTCAATGTGTTCTAAATAGTATATAAACATGTTTCTGATTACTTAGAAGTTAAGTGCCCTTGCTGATAGAGGACAAGCTGAAGCTATGACACTGTGTAATAAATTCTGTCACCTTCAAAAAATCCTGGATACCAGCCTTGATTGAATCAGACTGCAGTATCAAGTTTGCTGCCTGAAATATTCACCTTGCTCAGAAAATTTTTCACTGGAGTATAATTTTGCTAAAATCGACTCTGAAAACTAATATTATCAATGGAAAAAGGGAAGAACCTCTTAGTTCACCTTAAAAAAGCAGCCTGTGGCTATACTTTGTATGACAAACTTGTAACGAGGTAGCACTAAGCTCCTTTAGGACTCCCTTGAAATGGGCTTTTTCAACCTGAAACATGAATGCAGCACAACAAGTAAATGGATTCCTATCTTTGCCACATTGGACAGTTTGCAAATGTTTTTTTTTTTAAATAATTTAACAGTATTTTATTTCCCCCTCCCAATTACATGTCAATATAATTTATAGCATTAATTTTCACATGATTTTTAGTCCCACTTTTTTTCTTCCTCCTTCCTCTCCCTCCCCCTCTTCTTCTTACAATTGTAGGCTATATGATATTGACTATACAAGTGTTATCATATAAAATATATTTTTATATTATTCACAGTTGTGAAAGAAGAAAGAGATCAAAAGAAAAATGCAAAAAAAGAATAAATAAGTAAAAAAAAATATGCTTTGATCTGCATTCAGAATAAATTATTTCTTTATCTGGATGTGGATAGCTTTTTCCTTAGTGAATCCTTTGTACTTGTCCCAGATCATTATGTTGCTGAGAAAAACTGCATCATTCATGGTTGATGATTACACAGTGTTGCTGAAACTGTATACAGTGTTTTTTTGGTTCTACTCATTTCACTTTGCATCAGTTCCTGTAAGTACTTCCAGATTTTCTGAAATCTGCCTGTTCTTCATTTCTTATTGCAAAATAGTATTCCTTTACATTTATATACCATAGCTTGTCAAGTCATTCTTCAATTGATGGACATCCCCTCAATTTTTAATATTGTGCCACCATGAAAAGGGCTATTATAAATATTTTTGCAAATGTAGATTCTTTTCCCCCCTTTTTTTGCAGAACAATAGGGGTTAAGTTACTTGCCCAGGGTCACACAGCTAGTAAGTGTCAAGTGTCTGAGGCCAGATTTGAACTCAGGTCTTCCTGAATCCAGGACTGGTGCTTTATCCACTGTGTCACCTAGCTGCCCCCTCTTTCCCCTTTTTAAATAATCTCAATGGGATACAGACCTAACCTAGTTGTGATATTACTGGATCAAAGAGTAGGCAGTTTGGTTGCCCTTTGGGCATTATTCTAAATTGCATTCCAAAATGGTTGGATCAGTTCAGAACTCCAATAATAGTGAATTAGTGTCCCAATTTTCCAATATCCTCTTCAACATTTATTATTATTATTATTATTATTTTGGTCACATTAGCCAATCTGATAGGTGAGATAGTACTTCAGTTGTTTTAATTTGCATTTTTCTAATCAAAAGTGATTTAGAGCACTTCTTCATATGCCCATAGATAGCTTTGATTTCTTCATTTGAAAATTGCCTGTTCATATCTTTGGACCATTTAACAATTAGGGAATGGCTTGTATTTTTATAAATTTGACTCAGTTCTCTATATATTTGAGAAATGATTACTGTATTAAAGACAGTTGCTATAAAGCTTATTTCTAGGGGCAGAGCCAAGATAATGGAGGAAAGGCAGTGACTTGCCTGAGCTCTCCCCAAGACCCCTCCAAATACCTTTAAATAATGCCATGGGACAATTCCCGAAGAATAAAAACCCACAAAAGGACAGGGTAAAATAATTTTCCAGCCAAAGATAGCTTAGAAAGTTGCAGAAAAGTTCTGTTATAATTCCTTAAAAATTAGGATTGAGCAAATGGAAGCTAATGACTTTATAAGAAATCAAGATACAATAAAACAAAACCAAAAGAATGAAAAAATAGAAGGCAATGTGAAATATCTCCTTGGAAAAACAACTGACTTAGAAAATAGATCTAGGAGAGATAATTTGAAAATTACTGGACTACATGAAAGCCATGATAAAAAAAAGAGCATAGACATCATCTTCCAAAAATTATCAGGGAAAAATTGTGCTGATATTCTAGAACCAGAAGCTAAAATAGAAATTACCTCCTGAAAGAGAACCTAAAATGAAAACTCCCAGGAATATTAAAGCCAGATTCCAGAACTCCCAGGTCAAGGAGAAAATATTGCAAGCAGCCAGAAAGAAACAATTCAAGTACTGTGGAGCCACTGTCAGAATAACACAAGATCTAGCAACTTCCACTTTAAAGGACTGGAGGGCTTGGAATATGATATTCCAAAAGGCAAAGGAGAGGCAGCTAGGTAGTACAGTGGATAAAAGCCCTGGCCCTGGATTCAGGAGGACCTGAGTTCAAATCTTGCCCCAGACACTTTACATTTACTAGGCAAGTCAGTTAACCCTCACTGTTCTGAAAAAAAAAGAAAGAAAGAATTTGGATGCTATAACACCTGGTGCCCAAATGTTTCAGATTGATATTACTTCATTGTCTATGGGTACCTTTTAGTATGATGTAGTTTCCTTCCTTATCTCTTTTAATTATGTCTGTTTTCCTTTTGCTTTGTCTCAGTTCTTGGTTGTAGTCTTAGTTCCTTTGACTTCCAGAATATTATCTTCCATTACCTCTGATCTTTTAATGTTGTAGCTACTAAGCCCTGTGTAAATCCTGATTGTGGCTCCCTAATGTTTGAATTGTTTCTTTCTGGCCACTTGTAGTATTATTTTCTTGACATGATAGTTTTGTAATTTGGCTATAATGTTCCTTGGAGTTATTGTTTTGGGATCTCTTTCTTGAGGTGATTGATGAATTCTTTCAATGCCTATTTTGCCCTCTGGTACCAGAATATCAAGGCAGTTTTCCATGACAATTTCTTGAAAGATACTATCCAGGTCCTCTTTTTGATTATGGCTCTCAGGTAGTCCAGCGATTCTGCCATTGTCTCTCCTGGATCTATTCTCTAGGTCAGTTGTTTTTCCAATAAGATATTTTTACATTTTCTTCTATTTTTTTCATTCTTTTGAATTTGTTTGACTGATTCTTTTTTTTTTTTTTAGTGAGGCAATTGGGGTTAAGTGACTTGCCCAGGGTCACACAGCTAGTAAGTGTTAAGTGTCTGAGGCTGGATTTGAACTCAGGTACTCCTGACTCCAAGGCCAGTGCTCTATCCACTGCGCCATCTAGCTGCCCCTGTTTGACTGATTCTTGATGCCTCATGAAATCATTAGCTTTCACTTGCCCAATTCTGAATTTTAATGGGTTGTTTTCCTCAATTAGCTTTTGTACTTCCTTTCCCATTTGTCCAATTTTACTTTTTAAGGAGTTGTTTTCTTTAGTGAATTTTTTGTATCACCTTTTTGATTTGTCCATTTCTACTTTTTAAGCAGTTCACCCCCACCCCAAAGATGTTGACTCTTTTTTCATAATTCTTTTTCATCACTCTCATTTCTTTTCCCAATTTTTATTATAATTCTTTTGCAGAGCAGTGGGGGTTAAGTGACTTGCCCAGGGTCACACAGCTAGTAAGTGTCAAGTGTCTGAGGCCACATTTGAAATCAGGTCCTTCTAAATCCAGGTCTGGTACTCCATCCACTATGCCACCTAGCTGCCCCTAACTCTCAAATAATTTTAAGCTACTTTTCATCCTCTTCCAGGAATTCTTTCTGGGTTTGAGACCATTTCCCATTTTTCTTTGAGGTTTTGCCCACAGGTATTTTGACATTGTTGTCCTTTTCTGAGTCTTGCTCTTCTCTGTTAGCATACTAATTTTCTATGATCAGATTTTTTATTGGGGGGGATGTTTTTCTTTTAAACTTAAGCTCTCCTTCTGGAGTGTAAGGGACATTGTCTCAAGTTTCTTGTACCAGGGGCTGTAGGCCCTGGCTATTTACTTACACTGCTATTGCCCTGAGGCCCATAGGGGACCCTGGTGTCTAGTGGCTTCACTGAGTTGGGGAGTTGCAGGGAGGCAGCTGGCCCTGCTGGAGGCAGTAAGGGTCTGGCAGCTCACCTGGTGCTAAGCCAGGTTCTGAATGCTGGTGTCTGGAATGTGCTGAGGTAGGTGGGCTGTTTCTGCATTTCCCCAGGGTTACACTCAAGCACATGGAGGTTTGGCCACTAGGGGTTGCCTGTTTGCACAGGCTTATGCTGATACACATGGTAGACAGCTATCCTTGCTTAGGCACCAATAAGGTAGGGTTTTAACTGTTTACCCAGGGCTATGCTGGTGCATGTGGCAGTTCCCAAAGTGGTAATATGCCTTGTCTCTGTTGAGGTATGTTGAAGGGCCTTGTGTTGGTATTTGCCTTTTCTACCACACTGAGGTCAGGATCTCTCACTCATTTTCTGAGATGGGGCTTGCTTCAGGTATATGGAATGCTTCCTGTTCTAGACTGTGTTTCCCTTTTAACAGAGTGACACAGACTTTTCTTGCCTATCTTCCAAGTTCCTTGGGCAGAAAGATTGTTTTACCCCATTTTGCTCATCCTGCTGTTCAAGGATTTATTTTGGATAACAATTTTACAGATTTTTACTTTTTGGTGGGGCAGTGAGGGTTAAGTGACTTGCCTAGGGTCACACAGCTAGTAAGTGTCAAGTGTCTGAGGCCACATTTGAACTCAGGTCCTCCTGAATCCCAGGCCAGTGCTTTATCCACTGATCCACTTAGCTGCCCCCAATTTTATAGATTTTTGGAAGTGAAAATGGAATAGTTACTATGATTTACTGCTTACTCCACCATCGTGTCTCCTGGAAGTTCCTATTCATTGTTTCTGCAATACACAGACCTGGTCTCAAATACTTGAGCTGTAACAACAGTGACTTAGAGGAGCAGAAGTTGGCAACTATTTTATATTTCCAAAGCATATCTAAGAGAAAATGCTAGCATTTCTGCATATGATATAGATGTGATGTGAAAATATGACAAATTTCTGATATAGTGAAGGATGAAAGCTTTTAAAAGAGTAAACAACATTTCCCTAAGAATAATGACCAAACCATCATACATTGTTGTACTAGTGGCCTACAATGCAAAAATTATTATGCCAATTTTATAGACAAAGAAATGTAGGAGGAAGGTTCAGTTATTTGTTATGGAGATAGTACCAGTTAGAACTTTGAACCTAGGTCTCCTAGTGTTCAGTTTCAGCATTCTAACATACCTAAGCTATGCTGCTTCTATCACCTGTTATCAACCACCCAGGCAAGAGTAAAAGATATTTTTAATGATGAACACTGTATTTTAAAGAAAAATCAAAGTTTTCATTTGAACTTTCAGTAAAGATCCACTTAATTCTATCATTCCTTTTCTGAAAGTTCTAAAATGAGGTGATAAATGCATGCTGCTTGAGGGAGAGTATAATTTCACCTTTCAGTTTGCATCCATCTTTAGGATAGTGCCTAGAAAACAGAAGGTATTTAACAGTTAAGTCGAACCAAATAAAAGTACATTTATCAAAGCCTTACTATGTTCCAGGCACTGTACTAAGTGTTGGGGTAACAAAGAAAGGCAAAAACAATTTCTGCCTTAAGGAGCTCACAATCTTATGGGGTCAATGATATGAGAACAACTATGTAAAAACAACATATCTATAGACTATAGCAGACATAATCTAAGAGAGAATGCTTTGCTTGTAAGGCCTATGTAAAAAGGCTTCGTATAGGAGGTAGGATTTTAGCTGAGACTTAAAAGAAGTTCGGGAAACCAGGAACTGAATTTGAGAAGGAAGAGCATTCCCAACATACCAACAACCAGTGAAAATGCACTGATTCAGGAGGAATGCCTTATGGGAGAAATATTAAGCAGTCTTGTGTCACTGGATTATAGAGGGGAGTAAGGTATAAGAAGACTGACAGGTTTTTATCAATCAATAAATATTTACTGATGTGTTATCAATTTAAGAGCCTTCATGATTAGCTTGCATGTGACTTGGTGCAGAGTTAAGTAAATATAACCAGGAGAATAATTTATACTCTATGAACAATGTTGTAAAAACAAATCATTAAGGGGGCAGCTAGGTGGTTCAGTGGATAAAGCACTGGCCCTGGATTCAGGAGGACCTGAGTTCAAATCCAGCCTCAGACACTTGACACTTACTAGCTGTGTGACCCTGGGCAAATCACTTAACCCCCATTGCCCCCCCCCACAAATAAAATAAACCATTAAAAAGACTGAAGAACTCTAATCAATGTAGTTAACCAATATTCTAGGAGAAATGTTGAACAATACTGCCTACCTCATGATAGAGAGTTGATGGATTAATATGCAGAATGAGAATCCAATGTGGAAATTTATTTTGCATGATTATGCTTATATTATTTAATATAAGAGTTTTGTATTTTTTGTTTGCTTTTTTGTTTGTTTTCTGGTGAGGCAATTGGGGTTAAGTGACTTGCTCAGGGTCACACAGCTAGTAAGTGTTAAGTATCTGAGGCCAGATTTGAACTCAGGTCCTCCTGAATCCAGGGCTGGGGCTCTATGCACTGTGCTACCTAGCTGCCCCAAGAGTTTTGTATTTTTAAAAATTATTTCCAATGAGTGGTGGTAGGTGGAAGGGAAATGAAAAATGTTTGGCAATTTAAAAAAATAGACCTCATAATTAAATTGAATAAAACAGCAACAATAACCCCTGATCCATAAGCTTAATTTGTCATCTATGAGAGAATAGTCTCCATATGTGTGGATATCCCCACTGAAGACATTATAGTGAAAGAGAAATGATCCTTGAAAATGTTATTGTATAGCAAAAGTACATCTAAGCAGCTATGCAACTAACCAAAAGGTGCACCAAACGTAAATTTCCTCTTCCATCATTTGCTTATCAGGCAAAAGACTTTTACTTGACAGAGCAAAAAGCTACCTCAAACACTGCACCATAATAAGATATTTTCCTTATACCCAAATCTTCAAGAGATATAATCACATAGATAATTCATCTTAATATCCCTCTAATCCTTAATACCAAGTAAGGCACCCATGGAAATATGTTGTACTCACTGAAGATACTTTGGTTCTGCCACAGAGGATATCTAATATAGAGTTCAAATAGAAGAAGAAAGGATTTTTCCAGATGGTAAAGTTATACAAACATTTTTCCTTATGATACTCTGATAACCACATCAAGGTTTAGAACATCAGAGAGGTTCCTAAACAGAGTCCTTGATCATTCAAAATTGGTAAGCCAAACTTTTTTACTTAGCTTAAAATATACTTATATTCAATTGTATTGCCTAGAAAAAATGTTGTGATACACATTCATATTAAAAGTGACTAGTTATACCATATTCCACAATAAATTCAAAATGAGTACATGACCTTAATGTTATTGTTAAAAATTCCTTGAAAAAATCAGAGAAGCAGATTATATACTTTTTTTTTACAAATGTAGGTAGGAGATTTATTTTTAACTAAACAAGGGAGAAAGGCAATTACAAAAGATAAAATGATAATTTTGATCACATGAATTTTTGCACATACAAAATTAATGTACTTGGGATAAGAATACAGGTGGTAGGGGCAGCTAGGTGGCACAGTGGATAGAGCACTGCTCCTGGCATCAGGAGAACCTGAGTTCAAATCCAGCCTCAGACATTTGACACTTACTAGCTGTGTGACCCTGGGCAAGTGACTTAACCCCAATTGCCTCACAAACAAATGAATGAATGAATGAACAAAGGCCTTGCTGGTCTGAGTTATGTAAGTTTTTGACCTGTCTTTGTATCTGCATAATACTCTAACTGGCTTACTCTTTATTGGAAGTTTCAGCGGACTGCTACTAGTAAGATTTAGTCACCTGGATAGCTCTGCAGGTTCTTAGTCACAGAACTATAGGCCACTTCTATTTTACCAAGTCCATTTTTAAATTATTCATTTATTTAGTTATTCATTAATTCATTTATCTATCTATCTATCTATCTATCTATCTATCTATCTATCTATCTATCTATCTATCTATCTATCTATCTATCTGCAAGGCCTTTGTCATGACAAGAGAAGCTAGCAGGATCTCAGCTAGAGTAGCCCCGGATTTTCCCAGAATGCAGCAACATTCAATAGCCCAAGAAAGCAGCAGAATGATCCAAAATTTCCCCCTAAAAATATCAAGTTATTCTTCCACATGATCGCAGAGTTTGGTCCAAACATAAAGTCCAAAATTAGAAAGTCAACTGAAAAATACACAAACAACAGCAACAACAACAGCAACAACAATAACAACTCTATAGAGACCTAAAATACTGACAGGGTTGACCAAATCACAAAGCCAGAAGAAAATCACTCCAAAATATCAACAATCTAAACCATAATTTAAAAAAAATACATCTTGGACACAAGTTTCACTAGAACTACTAGAAGACACAAAGCAAGAGAGTTTTTGTTGTTGTTGTTTTTGCTTTTGTTTTTTTCTCTCTCTCTCTCTTTTTTTTTTGAGTGAGGCAATTGGGGTTAAGTGACTTGTCCAGGGTCACACAGCTAATAAGTGTCAAGTGCCTGAGGCTGGATTTGAACTCAGGTCCTCCTGAATCCAGGACCAGTGCTCTACCCACTGCACCACCTAGCTGCCCCTGCTTTTGTTTGTTTTTTAAGGGTTAAGCCTTTCAAAAAAATAATAAGAGAGTGATAGAGGAAAAATATGGGGAAATGGAAACTATGGGGGAAAATAAAAAAAATTAGAATAAGCAAGTTATAACAAAATATACAAAATCTTTCCAAGACAACAAATTATCTGAAATTGAGGACTTACCAAACAAAGAAAATGACTCTATGATATAACAGAAAATGTTTTTTTAAGTTAAAAGATGTGGGGCAGCTAGGTGGTACAGTGGATAAAGCACTGGCCCTGGATTCAAGAGGACCTGAGTTCAAACCCAGCCTCAGACACTTGACACTTACTAGCTGTGTGACTCTAGGCAAGTCACTTAACCCTCATTGCCCCACCCAAAAAAAAAAGTTAAAAGACTGAAAAAAATAGAAGAAAGTATGAAGTATCACATAGTAAATACTACTTGACCTAGGGGAAAGATTGAAGAGAGATAAATTAAAAATCTATAAACTACCTCAATTCCATGATCAGAAAATATTCTTAGACATCCTATTTTAAAAAATCATAAAAGAGAACTCCCTAGATCTCCTCAAATTAGAGAGCAAATTCCATAAAGGAAGAGCCTGCCAGTCACTTCCTGAATGAAACCAGCAAATTAACACTCCTAGAATATTAGAACAAAACCTAAACCTCCCAGATTAAAAAAATGTTTATTTAAATTAGAAAGCGCAAATACTAAGTATGTCACAATAACAATATTTAGCAAACACTATCCTAGAGGAGAAGAAAACTACAAATATGATATTTTAGGGGGGAAAAGATTGGTTTAAAATTTTTAAAAAATAATTTCCAGCAAAACTTAGCATATGCCTACAAAGAGATAATAGATATTTATGTAATGGACTTCCAAGAATAACTAATTAAAACACCATAATACTGTTCAAACTTTGAACTAAAAATATAATAATCAATGAAACAAACAGAAGGAAAGCTAAAGAGGATATGCTAGAGTGAACCCAATATTAAATTTATATCTTTGAAAGAGAATAGGGGCAGCTAGATGGCACAGTGGATAGGGCACCGGCCCTGGAGTCAGGAGGACCTGAGTTCAAATCCAGCCTCAAACACTTGATACTTACCAGCTGTGTGACCCTGGGCAAGTCACTTAACCCCAATTGCCACACACACACACACACACACACACACACACACACACAAGAAAAAGAATGAGAATGGAAAGAACTCACTAATAAAAGAGAAGAAGATATTGCAATGGATTACAAAGCAGAATCCAACAATATGTTCCTAATTTTTATGTGTTTCTTTAAGTATTTCCCAATTATATGTAACTTTTTAACATTTGTTTTTTTAAATTTTGAGTTTTGAAATTTCCCCCACCTCTTGAGAGGGCAACAATGACACTGAATTTATACATGTCATATCATGTAATACATATTTCCATATTAGCCATGCTGAAAAAAAGCAAACATATACATACAAACAAGATAAATAAAATGAAAATATATGCTCCAATTTTCACTGAGTTCATCACTTTTCTGGAGGTGGACAGCATTTTTTATCATGGGTGCTTTGGAATTCTTTTGGATCATTGTTTTATTCAGATTAGGTACATCTTTCACATTTGGTCATTACAATATTGCTGTTACAGTACAATATTCTCCTGGGTCTGCTCACTTTACATTGTGTTTCTTATGGCACAATATTATTCTTTAACAATCACATACCACAACTTGTTCAGCTATTCCCCAGTTGATGGGTATCCTCCCTCCATTTTTCAATTTGTTGCTACTGCAAAATGAACAGCTATAAAGATTTTTGTAGAAATAGGTCATTCTTGCTTTTTAAAAAATATATTTCTTTTTAAGATACATACCTATTAGTGGTATAGCTGGATCACATTATGAACAGTTTAAAACTCTTTGGACATTATTCCAAACTGCTTTCCAGAATGGTAGGATCAGTTCAAAACTCCACCAACAGGGCATTAGTTTCCCAATTTTTCCATACCCCCTTCAGTATTTGTCATTTTCCTTTTCTGTTATGTTAGCCAATCTGATAGGTATGAAGTGGCATCTCAGAGTTGTTTTAATTTGCATTTCTCTAGTCAATTGTTATTTAGAGCATTTTTTCATATGATTATTGATACTTTTGATTTCTTCTGAAAATGGCTATTCACAACCTTTTATTATTTATTAATTGAGGAATGGCTCTTATTTTTATAACTTTTACTCACTTTTCTTTATATTTGAGAAATGATGCCTTTATCAGAGAACTTAGTATGAACATTTTCCCCAGTTTCCTGCTTTCCTTCTATTTTTGACTATATTAGTTTTGTTTATGCAAAAATCTTTTCATGTGACATAATCAATGTTATTAATTTTTCCTGGGTTCTTCTCTTTGATTATTTATTCTTCTCTTATCTCTAGATCTTAGTTTTTAAATTTTTCCATGCTCCCCTTAGTTACCAACATGTTTATTAGAAACACACTTAGAACAGAAAGATGCAGAGTTGAAATAAAGGCTAGGACAAAATCTATTATGCTTTGTTGAAGTAAAACACACATACAAGAGCAGCAATAAGGTTGTCTAACAAAGCAATATCAAAAATCAACCTAATTAAAAGAGATAAGCAGGAAATTTCTATTTTCCCAAAAGGAGTCATAGATGATGAATCCACATCAATGTGACACATACACACAACAAATGGCATAGCATCCAAATATTTAAAGGAAAAAGGAATTCTAGGGAAAAAGAGATGGTAAAACTATAATAGTGTGGTACCTTAATTTACCCTTATAGACCTTGATAAATCTAACAAAATACTAAACAAAAAAAGATGTGAATAAACTAATTACAATTTTAGAAAATGTATATGTCACATACCTCCAAAGATAATTGAAAGGAATATGCATATTTTTCAGCTATACTTGGCAACATCACCAACCATATATAAGAGAGTAAAAACATTACTAACAAATTCAGAAAAGCCAAAATATAAACACGTCTTTTTTGGTCCACAAGGAAATAGAATAATATTTAACAAAAGGCTATTGAATAAAGTATTAAAATTCATTGGAGATAGAATTAATTCATCTTAAAGAGTGGGTGGCTCCAAGTACAAATCATAGACACAACCAATAATTTCATTAAGAATAATGAGAACCATGAGACCATATACCAATATTTGGGGATGCAAAGCATTCCTTAGGGGAACTTTTATCTCTAAATACTTTATGTAATAAAAGAGAGAAAGAGCATGTAAACTATTTGGTCAACTAAAAATAACTTGAAAAACCAACAAATTAAAACCCTTGATTATGTTTCAAACAATAAATTCTAAAAATCAAATAAGATATTAATAAAAATTAAAGCAAAATATTCCTATTAAGTTAGTACACTAAATAGAAGCAAGTGAAAAGAAAACAATAAAATAGATAAATTCTTGACTAACAATTTTTGAGATGAAGAAAATTAAATTAATAGTGCCAAATATGAAAAGGTGAATTCCCAACCAATTAAGAAGAAATTAATATGTGTAGTATTAGAAAATATTTTGTCTAATTCATGCCATAAAACTGAAATTTCAAATGAAATAGATAAACATTACAAATATATAAAATGCTCAGGTTAACAGAACAAATAGAGAACTGAAATAATCCAATATATATGTCTCTGATAAAGGGCTGATTTATCAAAAATATAGAGAACAGATTCAAATTTATAATAATATAAGCCATTCCCCAATTGATAAATGGTCAAAGTATATGAACAGGCAGTTTTCAGATGAAGAAATCAAAGCTATCTATAGGCATATGAAGAAGTGTTCTAAACCTCTCTTGATTAGAGAAATGAAAATTAAAACAACTTTGAGGTACCAGCTCTCACCTATCAGATTGGCTAATGTTAAGGGCTAAAATTCTAGCTAGTCTGTCTAAAATATTTAATGAGTGGTCGCCAATAAATTATAAGCTTTAGCAAGAGTTAGACTTTTAAGCATTTATTAAGGAGAATAAGAATTTGGTAAAGAGAGAGAGAAAGGTCTAGATTCCTATCTATTAAAGGGAGAGCGCATTTCTAGCTCCCTTCTCCGCCAGCGTCCCCAGGAAAGAGAGCGAGACTGAGCGCCAGTCTCTTCCTTCCTCCTCCCACTAGCCCGCGTCACTTCCTGACTCCTGGTCTTGCCCTCAAAGACCTTCCCTTCATGGGCAGAACTCCTCTACAGTAAGTATCCAGCAGGTGGCGTTATTCCAATCGTTACAGTCCCCCCTGTTGTTCCTCAAGAAACAAAATGTTTCCTTGATGGAACAGTAAGCTAACTAATAATATGTGAACAACAATATAGAAAAGGAAGAGAGGAAAGTTTTGTCCAGAGGGGCAATTTTTTTTTTTGTCCTCATGAACCGACGCTTTGACATTAGTCTTGCAAAGGGAGGGCCTCTGCAGAGAATACATGTTACAGATGGTGTATATTATAACAGAAAGAGAAAAAAACAACAAAAACAACAAATCAAAACTGTTCATTTAAAGTCTCTGAAAGTCTTTTCTCAGATGTCCTCTAGGTGTAGTCATGGAATGGAAGTCTTTTCAGGGGTTGATGTGTGGATACTGGTAATCAGCCAGAAAATTTCCTACAAAATTGAGCTTAACACAACTTTAAAATAGCTTTGTCAATAATCAAATCAAACAATGAAAGTTCTCAAAAACATGTCTAAGGGAATTCATAATCTTAGTTGTTACACATGAAACATATAATAAAACAAAAATTGAACCATTCTTTAAAATTATAATATTACTATAGTCCCCCCTTATGGAGGGTAATTGAGAAGACAATTGCTGTGATATTAATTTTTTAAAATAATTTTTATCTTTGTTTCATCACTTTTTGCATCATCTGCCTAATTATCCTCATGCCATTATGAGAAATTAGAAAATCTAATATAATTGGTAACAGGTGTCAAGGCCAAATTCAACACTGTATTTATCATGACACCTGAGATAATTATGGGGGTTACCATAAAAGAACAGAGAAATGATGGGATATGAGCATTCCCACACTTGAGCAATATATACTGTCCATGCAGTATGCCAGGCTTAAAATAGGTGGATGGAATATATGTCCATGCCACCGAACATATTGGAGGAAACTGAGTCAGACTTAATCAGATGCATGGGATTGAGATGTCCATGGCATCAGGCATATAGGAGGGAGCATAGAAGCCAGGTGTAGAAGTGAGATGGGTGGGATGAATACTTCCAGCCATCTGTACAATATTGTGGGGAAAAAGAGAATAAAATATTAAACCAAGAGAATCCAACCTCAACATTTGTCAAAAGCCGTTCCCTCGGCCATACCTTGACTTCATGCATGTCTCCCCTCATGTGACAGTTCAGTGTCTGCTCTTGCATGTATTCCTCTTGTGATTGGATGGCATCTTGGCCAACTGGCATCTGATAACTCAGAATAAAGGCAATTAATGTCTTAAATGATAAGTTCCCATAATCCAAGTCTCATATGGATTTAAAATTGAGGATAATAAATGATTGCAAAAAATGTGAATACATCTTGACTCAAAATATAATATATAATTATGCAACAATTTCAAATAATACCCTTTTTTTACTTAGTATACAATTACTTTTGTGAAAAATCAGAACATACTTAAATACAAGTTAAAGCACAACAGAATCTCAAAGAACTTTTTTTTTTGAAAAAAGAAAACTTTTACAAATGTTCCCCTCTTTTTTTTTTTTGAATATGCTTATCAAAAATAATACTTCTAGAATCAATTTACACTTGCCATGGCAACCAATTTGCCAGGGAAATGCTTTAAAGAGTTTGATCAAATAATCAGTTGAGAAAAAATAACAAAAACAAACAACTCAGAATATGGGAGCACAATACTCCTAGAATTAACACTGTATTATGAAATCAAAACCATCTTGCAATTTTTTCAAAATTAGATAAATGAATAGAAGAAAATACACATGGAACAATAAAAGACAGTGAAATTCAAACTAAGGAAATCTAAATGAACATGAACTTAAAGAGTATTATAAAATATAAACTTGATCACATGACTAAAAAGCTTTTACAAATATTCTCCTTGTTTTAAAAACTAAGTATAAGACACAATCTCAAAAGCATGAAAATCTCTATGAAAATAAACCCATACCATTAATTTCAAAATGTATATATAATAGCATAGAAATCCTATGTAACCTCTGAACTGACATTATTACTCTGAGTGAATTCAGAACACTTTTGATTCCGATATCTAAAATCCCCAACACTCATATCAATACCTTGCTGCTTACTTCTACATTTCTCTAAAATATATACCCTTCCATGGCAAAAGAAGCAGAGTCTTGAACTATGTTGATGGTTGTCATTCTTATTCAGCTTAAGTTTTTCTTCTTTAACCCCTTTATATTGTCTGTCAGTCTTTTCACCATACAAATGCTTTATAAGATTACTAATTAAAGACAAAAGCAGGTTAGCAAAATTATGAACAAAACGAGCATATCTGGAATTTAAAGAGTTTTCTAAGATTGTCTCAAAAGCACAGCCAGGCCGGGGAAGGGCTGAGCCTGAAGCTGCAAATGCAGGTAGAAAAAGTTGAGCATGCGCATCAGATCTCTGGACTTCCCAGGCAGGGGAAGCAATGGGCTTGGCCATAGGAGGAGTAGAGGGTGGGGTCTGGAGAGGAGGGGAGGGACCAGAGCAATTTGAATCAGACTTGATTTTGAACTCAGGCCTGGATTCCTCTTCCCCCACTTTGCCTCCAGGTGCTAGGGGATTAAAAGCTTCTAGAGGGTGGGTCATTGCCTCCAGGCATGCAAAATTAGAGCAACAATTAGTGTTAGAACTGGGAAAAGCTGCGGGAATCTCTTCAGGTTTCTCTGAAAAAGCATGGTTGGGAGAGGGAGAGATATTTCCTTGTGTGAGTAAGTTGCTGGCTCTTTTAACAAAAATAAAAAGAAAAATAGAAAATCCACAAAAACAAAGCATTAACATGATCTTATCTCCCATTTGTCTGGTTAAACAGACTAAAATCAAAAATAGGGTAATTAGGGAGTTTAAAAGGTCCATTCGAAAAAATTTAAAGGGAAAACACAGCCAGTACGCCAGTAGGCCAGTACTTAGCAGTTTAAAGGGTAGGGGAAATTTCTTACCCAACCAGAAGATCAGAAGTGAGGTTCAGCTTTCCTCTTCGTGGTCAGCCATCTGTTAAGGGCTAAAATTCTAGCTAGTCTGTCTAAAATATTTAATGAGTGGTCGCCAATAAATTATAAGCTTTAGCAAGAGTTAGACTTTTAAGCATTTATTAAGGAGAATAAGAATTTGGTAAAGAGAGAGAGAAAGGTCTAGATTCCTATCTATTAAAGGGAGAGCGCATTTCTAGCTCCCTTCTCCGCCAGCGTCCCCAGGAAAGAGAGCGAGACTGAGCGCCAGTCTCTTCCTTCCTCCTCCCACTAGCCCGCGTCACTTCCTGACTCCTGGTCTTGCCCTCAAAGACCTTCCCTTCATGGGCAGAACTCCTCTACAGTAAGTATCCAGCAGGTGGCGTTATTCCAATCGTTACACTAATATGACAATAAAAGGGAAATAAATGCTGAAGAGAATATGGTAAAATTGAGACACTAATGAACTGTTGATGGAATTCTGAACTGATCTAACCATTCTGAAGAAGAACTTGGAATTATGCTCAAAGGGCAACAAAATTGCCTACCCTTTGATCCACCAATGTACCACTAGTAGGTTAGGTCTGTATCCCAAAGAGATCATTAAAAAGGGACAGAAAGTACATGAGCAAAAATATAGCAACGCTTTTTCTTGTAACAAAAATATTCAAAACTGAGGGGCTGACAGTCAATTCAGGAATGGCTGAACAAGCTGTGGTATATGAAGTAATGGAATATTATTGTGCAATAAGAGATGATAAATAGGCAGATTTGGGGGGGGGGAGTGGAAATACTTGTAACAACTGATATGAAGTGAAATGAGCAGAACCAGGAAAATATTGTACACAGTATCACAAATGTTGTATAATTGTCAACCATGAATGACTTAGCTCGTCTCAGCAACACAATGATCTGAATACAAGGTATTCATGAAAGAAAATGATATCGATATCCAGCTAAAGAACTTATGAATTCTGAATACATATCGATGCATAATTTTTTTCACTTACTTTATTCTTTTTCATGTTCTTTTCCCCTTTGAAACTATTTCTTTTTTTCACAACTGTGACTAATAAGGAAATATGTTTTATTTGATAGCACATGTATAACGTATATCAAACTGCTTATCATTTTAGGAAGAGGGGAGCTGAGAGGAGGGAGGGAAAAATTCAAAACTCAAAATCTTATAAAAATTAATGCTAAAATTGGATTGACATGTAGCTGGGGGAAAATAAAATACTATTTAAAAACAAAGAAAGAAAAGAAAAAATACCATATCCCTTTTTGGGAAAAAGTAGAAATTTAATGAGAGGACTTTCCAGCATTCTTGAGGAAAGGATTGGAGCTGAATAGAAAATTTGACTTTGAAACATAAGACTCAAGAGAAGCCTAAAATGGTAAATGTAAAAGAGAAATTAAAAGGGATACAAAATGTACAACTATTTACCCTTCCAAATGATACATGTATCTTCTAAGAACTTTACCATTAGTATGGCAGTTAGAAGGATTCTACATGGAAAGAGGATGCAAGAATGATTTGATTATTTTAGGATGATGTAAAAATAAAGGTATGAAAAAGGGATATCTTAGGAGAATGGGGAAAATTATGGAGTTTGTAACATAAAGTGGGAAATGGTAGGGAGGTAGGGAGGAATGGCAGGCAATGCTTAAATTTCATCTACATTTAAGTTGGTTCAAAGATAATCAATTGGGAATCACAATCTATCTTACCCAATAAGGAAGCAGGAGGGGAAAGGAACAAGAGAAAGTTGGGGAGAGGGAAGATAAAAGAAGGCAGGGATCAAAAACAAAACAGACTTGAGGGGAGGAACAGGATTAAAAATGAAAGAAAGAAAGAAAGAAAGAAAGAAAGAAAGAAAGAAAGAAAGAAAGAAAGAAAGAAAGAAAGAAAGAAAGAAAGAAAGAAAGAAAGAAAGAAAGAAAGAAAGAAAGAAAGAAAGAAAGAAAGAAAGAAAGAAAGAAATGGATAAATAAAAGAAAACAGGAGATGAAGTTAGTAATCATAATGGTGATTGTGAAGGGCATGAACTTACCCTTAAGACATAAGTAGATAGCAGAATGGATTATGTTGTTTATAAGAAAGACATCTGAAACAAAAGGAAACACCTAGCATTCTGATTGCTACCCCAGCTGATGCTTGAGAACTGGAGAATCTCTTATGCAATAGCTGGGATAAAAATCAGAATTTCAGAAAATGCAAAAGCAAAAATAGACCTAATTAAAAGAGATAAGCAGGAAAACTACAGCTTGCTAAGGGGAACAAAAGACAATGAAGTAAAACTAATACTAAACATATATGCATCAAATAGTATAGCATTCAAATTCTTAAAGGAAAAGTTAAATTAATTACAGGAGTAAACAGTAACACTGGACTAGTGGGAAACCTTAACCTTCCCTACTCAGAGTTAGATAAATCTAACTATAAAACAACAAAGAAGTCAAGGAAACAAATAGAATTGTAGAAGAGTTAGACAGGATTGACCTCTAGAGGAAAGTGAATGAGAAAAAAAAGATGTATAACTTTCTCAGAAGTATATAACACCTACACAAAAATGACCATGTATTTGGCCATAAGAACCTTACAACTAAGTACAGAAAAGCAGAAATATTAAATGCATGCATTTAGATCACAATGCAATAAAAATTACATTTAATAAATTGATGAAGAAGGGGAGATTAGAAGTTAATTGAGGAGGGCATCTAGGTGGTACAGTGGATAAAGTACCAGTTCTGGATTCAGGAGGACCTGAGCTCAAATCTGGCCTCAGACACTTGACACTTACTAGTTTTGTGACCTTGGGCAAATCACTTAACCCTCATTGCCCCACCAAAAAAAAAAGTTAATTGAAGGGGCAGCTAGCTGGTACAGTGGATAAAGCACCAACCTTGGATTCAAGAGGACCTGAGTTCAAATCCAGGATCACACACTTGACACTGACTAGCTGTATGACCCTGTGCAAATAACTTAACCCTCATTGCCCCACACAAAAAAAAGTAATTGAAACTAAACAATATAATCATAAATGACGCTAAAAATCTTAGAAACAACAATTTAATCGATGAAAATGACATTGAGACAACATTGAAAAATTTCTAGGATGCAGCCAAACCAATACTTGGGGGGAAATTATTTCACTAAATGCATACATACATCAGTAAAAGAGAGAAAACAGATCAATGAATTGCACATACAACTTAAAAAATGAAAAAAAGAACAAATTAACAACCCCCAATTAAACATCAAAATCAACTTCCTAAAAATCAAATGAGAGATTAATAAAATTGAAAGCAAAAATGAATAAATAAATAAAACTAGGAACTGGATTTATGTAGAAAACAATGAAATAGATAAATCATTGGTTTGGTTTTTAAAAAGAAAACCAAATTACCAGTATCAAAAATAAAAAGAGAAAATGCACTACCAATTAATATGGAATTAGAGCAATTATTAGGAGTTATTCTGTTCAATTATACATGAGTAAAATTGACAATCTAAGTAATATAGATGAATATTTACAAAAATATAAACTTCTCATGTTAACAAAGAGGAAATGGAATATATAAATTATCGTATTTTAGAAAAAGAAATTGATCAAGTCATAAAGGAACTACCTAAGAAAAAATCTTCATGATCAGATGGATTTTCAAGTGAATTCAAGCAAATATTTAAGAAACTCTTACTTCCAATATTACACATACTCTTTGGAAAAATAGGCAAAGGAGAATTCCTATCAAATTATTTTTATGACAAAAATATTGATATTTAAACCAGGAGAAGAAAAAAACAGGAAAAAAAACCTATTGACCAATATCCTTAAAGTATACTGATGTAAAATTTTTAAATAAAATACTTAGCAAGGAGATTATAGTACTATATCACAAAGATCATACCCTATGACTAAGTGGGCTTTATACTAGGAATGCAAGACTGCTTCGATGTTAGGAAAACTATCGGTATTATTTACCACATCAATAACAAAAGCAACAAAGATAATATGGTTATATTAATAGGTACAGAAAAAGCATTTGATGAAATATAGTACCCATTCCTATTATGTTTACCAGTAAGTTTAGGAATCAATGGAATCTTTCTTAAAATGCTAAGCTGTATCTATATACAGTGCTATCTAAAACCAAGAGCAAACATTTTCTATAATAGGGATATACTTGAACCCTTCCCAATTAGATCAATAGTGAAGTAAGTCAATCAGTACAGCACTAGAAATGCTAGCAATAGAAATAAGAAAAGTAGTAAGCAGTAATAGTAGTTTAAAAAAAAGAGCAAGAAGAAAAGCAAAAAGCAATAGTAATAAGAGAAGCAAAAAGTAGTTAATAGAATGAAATAGGCAAAAAAATAACTTTCTGAAGATACTGTATATTTAAAGAATCCTGAAGAATCAACTAAAAAAATAGTTGAAGAAATCAACAACTTTAGCAGAGTTGCGAGATACAAAATAAACCCATATAAATCATCAGCATTTCTATATATTACCAACAAAACTCAGCATCAAGAGATAGAAAGGGAAATTCCACTTAAAATAACCATAGACAATATAAAAGACTCTGGATTCTGCAAAATTCAGGGAATATATGAAATCAACTTCAAAACACTCTTCACTGAAATAGATCTAAACAACTTGAGAAACATTAATTGTTCTTGCATGGACTGAGTCAATATGCTAAAAATGATGATTCTACCTAAGCTAATTTACTTATTCAGTGCCATATAAAAGCTACCAAAGAATTATCTTCTAGATCTAGAAAAAATAGTAACAAAATATATCTGAAAGAAAAAAAGTCAAGAATGTCAAGGGAATCATTTAAAAAATATAAAGGGAGAAAGCCCCACAGTTCTAGATTTCAAACTATATTACCAAGCAATAATCATCAAAACATTCTGGTATTGGCTAAGAAATAGGGTGGTGGATCAGAAGAATAGGTTAGCTACACAATACACAGTAGTAAATGACTATAATAATGTCTTGTTTTATAAACCTAAAGATCAAGGTTTTGGGGTTAAAACTCAACATTTGACAAGAATTGCTAGAAAAACTAAAAAGCAGTTTGGCAGAAATTTAGCAGAACATCTGACACTTTAGATTAAGATAAGGTCAAAAATGATTAAATGATTTAGACATAAATGGTGATACCCTTAAATTGGGAAAACATGGAAAAATGTACCTGTAAGATCTATTGATAAGAGAAGACTTTATGAACAAACAAGAAATAGAGAGGATTAAGAAGTAAAATAATTTTGATTACATGAAATTTAGAAACTTTTTCACAAATAAAATGAATGCAGCAAAATTAGAAGGAAATTTGAAAACTGGGGGGAAATTATAGCAAATTTCTCAGACAAAAGCCTCTTTACTCAAAGATATAGGAAAGTGAGCCAAATTTATAAAAATAGGAGCCATTCCCTTGTTGATAAATGATCAAATCATATGGATGGGCAATTTTTAGTAAAATAAATCAAAGCTATCAATAGTCTTATGAAAAAATGTTCTAAATCACTATTAATTAGAGAAAAACAAATTAACACTCCTCTGAGATGCCACTTCACACCTCTCAATTTGGCTAACATGACAGAAAAGGAATATGACAAATTCTAGAGGGGATGTAGAAAAATTGAGATGCTGATGCACTGTTGGTGGTGTCATGAAATTTCCCAACCATTCCATTTCAGAGAAAAATTTGGAAGTATACCCCCAAAGCTATACAACTGTGCATATCCTTTGACCCAGCAATACATCTGTATCCCAAAGGGAATGCAGAAAAGAAGAAAATAACAATTTTTTACAAAAATCATTATAGCAGCTCTTTTGGAGGTGGCAAAGAATTTGAAAATGAGGAGATGTCCATGAACTAGGGAATGGCTGAATAAATTGGAGTTTATGATTATGATTGAATACTATTGAGCCACAAGAAATGAGCAGGTTGGTTTTAGAAAAACTTGGGAAGTATTATATGAACTCATTCAAAGTGAAGTGAGCAGAGAACATTGCACACAGTAATAGCAATATTGTAATGATGACCACCTGTGAAAGATGTACCTACTCTGATTGACAATTATTCAAGACAATTCCAAAGCATCAGTGATTTAAAAAATGCTATCCATCTCCAGATAGAGAAGTAATGAACCCTTAGTATAAATTGAAGCACACTTTTTAGAACTTTCCAAAATTTATATTGTTTTATTTTGTTTGTCTTTTCTTTTGCAACATGGCCAATATGAAAATGTTTTGCATGATTTCAAATGATAATAAATATCAAATTGCTTGCCTTCTCAAGGAAGTGGCAGAGAGAAAATTTGGAACTCAAAAAATTTTTAAATGATAAAAATTTTACATGTAATTGGGTAATTTAAATATTTTTAAATTTAAAAAATTAAATATTATAAAACATTTAAATAAATGAAACAATAGGTTTTTAAGTTATCTTAACAGTCAAATTGTTTAATATTTTGGGTGAAATGCTTGGTTGGAATTGCCTATGTAGAAGACTGATGCATTTAGGAGAATAAATCTTCTACTATATTCAAGTTGACATATGACACAGTGAATGTGGCACCATTTAAGAAGATATAGTTAGCAGAATCAGGTACCCAGTTGAAAATATGATCCTGGAATAGCCCCACAGAACTTATAACACTGTATTGTTTTACACACCAGGTGTCTTCACTACATATAACTAGTATTTATTTGCATTATGTCTATCCACTACATTACTATTTATCGACCAAATTCTAAGTCACACCAAAGCACCTTGATGACAGAGAAGTTTTCCACTGTGGTACTGAATACTTGCCATTTGGGGTTTTTTTAGCAAGGTTTATAACTCTCAGAACTTGAGACCTGACAATTTCTCACTGAGAATTCAGTCAACTGCTCAAGGCATTATCCCTAACCCTTGAAGTAAAGGTTTAAATTTAGTAATCTTCCTTGTTAAAACTCCATGAGGGTCCCCAGAAGACAAAATAACTTAATAGTCTATCTGACAAACAAAACAAAACAGGAGAACTAGGGACGTGAGAAACTTTCAATATTCTAAGAATATTCTCTTTTCTGTTGGAAATGAATTAGTCTTATTAAAACATAAGGAATACAAAATTAGCTTTTCCTATGCTGTGTGAGTTGGAATTTATCTTCTTATTTAAATGTAGGATGTTAGATGACAGGCAGTATTCTGTTTCTACCTTCTGACAGAATCTTAATAAATGGTGGACAGTCAGGTAGTATAGTGGATAGCATAGTGGCCCTGAAATTGGGAGATCTGAGTTCAAATTTGACCTCAGACTACCTTTGTGACCCCAGGCAAGTTACTTAACCATAGTTGCCCTAAACATCCAGGACCATTGCCAGTCATCTTGATATATAACTTGCCACTGTACCCAGATGACTCTGCAGGAGATGGTGAGGTTGGTGATCTTACACAGCCCTCCCTCACTTAAATCTAACTCACTGCAAGTCCTGACATCACCCTATGTCATGATCCTCTTCAAGAATGACAACAATAACAACAACAATATGTCCTTCAGCCAAAATAATTCATCAGCTGGTGGCCAACCAGTTGGAGGGAATAGGAGAATGAGAAGAAAGCTCCTGTTCCTCTATATGTGTTTCCTTGCAACAACAGTAGCTAGTTGAAAAGACTACATTGTGAACCAATCTCAAACATAAAATATCAAAGAAAATCCACTTCAGTAATATTCAACGACTCCACAAGAACTTAGCATCATTCCTGATGGGAAGTTCAAGTGTACTACACAAATGGGAGGAGAGTATTTTCTTTTCTTTTCTTTTTTTTTTTTTGGTGAGGCAATTGGGGTTAAGTGACTTGCCCAGGGTCACACAGCTAGTAAGTGTCAAGGGTCTGAGGCCGGATTTGAACTCAGGTCCTCCTGAATCCAGGGCCAGTGCTTCCTCTACTGTGCCACCTAGCTGCCCCTTTTGGTTTTTTGTTTTGTTTTGTTTTGTTTTGTTTTGAGAGTATTTTCAGTAAGCAAGATCTATGAGTCACTTTTTTGCACATGTGCTCTCTAAACTTGAGACCACTTTCCCCTGAATTCTGTATGTACTGGTAGGAAAGAATGTCTTAGACTATTTCAAGTGCCCCTTTATTAAGATAATTAAGTCTTACTAATTCATTATCAACTAATAACAAATGGGAAGGGGGATACATGATAGCATTAGGAAGATACCCCTCCCCAACTCTTCATTACCATCTCTGTCACCCTGAGGAGAGACATGGAAGCTGCCATCTGAGGACTCACTATACATTCATAGTCTACTGGAGTCAGAAGGGAGCTTAGAGTTCACCTAATTTAGCCTTCTCATTTTAAAGATAAGGACTATATGAAGTTAGCCACCTCCTAAGTCTCAGTTTCTCCATCTGTAAAATGAAAAATGTAGTCAAATCAGTGGTTGGCAAACTATTTTCCAAGGCCCCAGTCTAGCTCACCACCAGTTCTTGTATGCCTGTGGAGCTAAGGAGAAAAAAAAATACATGTGCATATGTACATACACAAGTGTATGCATATGTGTATGAGTCTGTGTGTGTATGTATATGTGTGTGTATATATATATATATATACACATACATACATCTATATTTACATTTTAAAATACAGTTTTGTTTAATTAAAAAATGTAAAAAACATTCTTACCTTCTATTTAAATGTGTTGGAAGAATTCTACAACTCTCTCTGGAACTCAGTTCCCTTATCTCTAAAATGAGAAGCTGAAATAGATCAGGGCTTTTAAAAACTTTTTCCACTTGGGACCCCTTCTCTCGTGAAAAATTTTCATGCAACTCCAGATATATAGATATATAAGTATATAAATCAAACATTTACTGCCAAATTTTTGTGACATCCCACATTGAGTTATGCAACCCCATTAGTCACCACCCACAGTTTTATAAACTTTGAAGTAGATTATCTTCAACCTTAACTACTTTCAACCTTAAGTCTCTGGTTTAAGTATGATTTAAAGGATCCTAGCCATCTGTTCTAGATGTTACCTTAAAGCCTAAGGGTATCTGAATTTTAATTAGGACTTTTAAACCCTTTGCTGTTGTTGTCTTTCATTCTTGAAGAGAACCATGTTATCGGGTGGTGATGCAATGACTTGCACTGATTTAAGTGAGGCAAAGCTGTGCAAAGTCATCAACTTCACTCTCTCTTCCAGAGCTATCTGGGTCCAATGGCAAGATATACATCAGGACAACTGGACATGGCACCATATATCTGAAGCAATAGGTGTTAAGTGACTTGCCCCAGGTCACTCAGCTAGTAATGTCAAGTGTTTGAGGCTGGATTTGAATTTGGGTTCTCCTCACTCTAGGGACAGTGCTCTACCCACTGTGCCATCTAACTAACTTTTAAACTCTTTACAACCCAAAGGAAACAATTCGAGCAACGAATCCTACCAGCAATACCATAAAAAAAGAATGAATTCTATAATAAATCAGAGTATATATTAATACACCATTATTATAATCACAGATGATAAAGGAACTTTAAAGGTCATTGAGTTCAACCTTCCTCAATTTACAAAGAGGGAAACTGGGACCCAGTGAGATTACAAGGTAATACACTATATAAGAAACCTCAGAGGTAGTCTTTGAATCTAGAGTCTCTAAATCCAGAGTCAATGTTCTAAAGCACAACATTCCATGAGAGTTTTTACTATACTGCTTGTGTACATGTTGTATTCCCAACCCCATCTCCTAATTACAGTGCAAACTTCTTGAGAGCAGGGGTTGTTTTTGTATCATCCCTGGTGCCTCCTTCATCGCCTAGGAATTTTAGCATTTTACAAATGTTTGTTGAATTGAACTGATAACATCTAAAACAGCAACATCTTTTCAGCTATTCCTCAGCATGTCAAAATGATGGCATTTTCTAACTTCTACTATTCAGTGCTGCCAAGTAGCTAAACATCACTGTGTTTGCCTACAAAGATGCCAGCTGCAACAGGATGTTTGAGGAGTGCTGAAATTTCCTCTTCCCCCTCCTAGTGAATCAAGTGATTCAATAGGAAACTGACAAACTTTCTTTTCCTCCTTATTGTTGTTTAACAAGACTTTTTATATTGTTTGTAGCTATGGTATGAAAAAAAACATCTAGAATTGTGTCTAAATTAAAGGGATATACAAATTCTGGGCAGGCTTTCATGTTTTATGGATTTGGGATCAAGAAGTCATCTAAACACATGGGATTGATTTCAAATCTTTGTTGTCACTGGTTACAGTCTAGTTCTCAGTAATAACTCATAGGAATATCCTTATAACTCATGTCGAGGTATCATTTTTTTATTCC
Source organism: Dromiciops gliroides (assembly GCF_019393635.1). Classification (NCBI taxonomy): domain Eukaryota; kingdom Metazoa; phylum Chordata; class Mammalia; order Microbiotheria; family Microbiotheriidae; genus Dromiciops; species Dromiciops gliroides. The sequence continues at coordinate 117,882,714 of NC_057866.1, read as the reverse complement.
TGGGTTTTCCTAGAACTAATCCAAAGGCTAGATTCTGCAGGAGGACACAGAGATATTTAGTTATGCCAAAAAAAGCTTCATTGTGTACAGATGCCTAACATTTGTTTTGCTGCCAATATTTCTACTTATTTCTTGTGAGGGATCTATTTATTTTGGCTTTGGCCAATATTCACATATCCAGGGAACAGTCTAAAAGTACAGATATCTTTGATCCTAAAATTGCATCAATTAATGTCACTTCAGGCACCTGAGACAGTTTACTAACACTCTTATTCTGTCTCTCTGCTTGACATTGCTCCATTATTCATGGTCACCTTTAGTCCATCTGGCCATACTTGAGTTTTGCTTTATTCTCCACACCAGACATTGTTGACTTGATTTGCAAGCAGGTGAAATGGTTAACAAGTGCTGCTCAGAGCACAAACAGGGGCTAGAAGCTGATGTGGGGGCACATTGCTGTCCTATTTCCTGACTGTTTTCCTTTGGGCTAAAATGTTTTGGGAGAATAATACAGTCTAGTATCTATAAGGACATCATTCTAGATACTTTCTGATTTTATTTACAGGTGACTATTGCCTTGGGTTTGGGGAAGAAGTTTTCTTTTAAAAAGGCAACAAAGTATAATAAAAACCTGATTAACTAGGATGTTTGGTGGAATATGATTAATCAAAAAAATGTAGTTTTGGTCTCAGTCATTACTGAAGCTATTCCTAGAGCGCAATAGCCTGTTTCTCTGTCTTAACAGTATCCAGTTATCATAAGCGACTTTCTTTGATAACTATTTTGCTTTAGGGTTACCACAGAGAATCAATATTCTTTAAAGGAATGGCAAATATGTCTGTTTTAGAAAGCAGGGGAAGTTTAGTTGACTCCCCTAGGCCTGGAATTCTCTCCATTTCCTGCCCTCTCTGACTTCCTTCAGGTATCAGAAAAAATGCAACGCTTTCTAGGAAGCCTTTCCTGATCTTTATTTCTAGTGCTTTTTTCTTTGTTCATTGTCTCCAATTTATCCTCTATCTTGCTTCAACATAGTTATTTGCATGTTATCTCCTCCATTAGACTATAATATTCTTGAAATCAAAGGCTTTTACTTTTTGGCCTTTATCATTATCACTTAGCACACTACCTGTTATGTAGAAGGCATTTAATAAATGCTCATAGACTGGCTGACTGATTGTTTCCATGGACAGTATAAAAAGATGTTTTCTTTAGAAACCTACTACTAGGGGCAGCTAGGAGGCACAGTGGATAAAGCACTGGGCCTGGATTCAGGAGGACCTGAGTTCAAATCCAACCTCAGACAATTGTCTTATTAATTGTGTTACCCTCAGCAAGTCACTTAACCCTCATTGCCCCACAAAAACAAACAGAAAAAGAAACTTTCTACAAATGTGGAAGCTGATAGTTTACTATAAATTTGTTAAGATAATCACCTTTGTTGATACTCTCCTTTTCACCCAAAATATCAGATGTCTATCTATTATAGCCAAAGCTAGCCCCAAATTTAGGTTAAGTAGGCAGTTATTTATGGGAGGCAATAGGGAAAATCCTGCTGTACAAAAATATTTTCTCCATAGATTTGAAGCAACTATGTGTGATATTGCATCACTAGAGAGACATTCTTTTATTGTATTTTTTGTTTATGCTATCATTTTCCAATATTCACACACACACACACACACACACACACACACACACGCACACACACAAACCTTCTCTTTTAACTGAAAAGTATTAAGCAAAACAGACCAACATAACAACTACAATTCTAACTATGATTGATGGTATATGATATAATCCATACCCATTGTCCACCACTTTTCTACTGAGAAAAGTGCTTTCATCATTAGTTTTCTGGACTCTGTGCAATTTATATAAGAGAAAAGGAAATGGAGCATAGTGTCTAGCTATCTGGCCTCAGAGTCGAGAAGATCTAGGATGGAGTCAGACCTTTGACACATGTTGGCTGTGTGACCTTAATTTCTTAGTGATCTAGGCAACTGCCTAAGACTTTAAGTTTCAGAGAAGACACTAACTTTTATTTGTGGATGGAATTTCTTTACCTAGGAATTCCCCATAGTCATGAAGTCATAGGGCCAATCTTTATGTAAGAAAGATTCATTCCTCTGAGACATTCATCCACCATCAGCAATTTTCCAACATAGTTTCTAGGAGAGCATTTTTTTTGTCACTCATAATGTAAGTTTGTCTGAATTACTCTACTTATGATGTATGTAACTTTTTTTCTACCTTCTCATTTTCACCCTTTAGAAAAATAAATGTCAAAATGTTAGCCTTAGGCATTTTGCTCATCCATTGATATATGTTCATTTCTGACTGTGACTTAGATGAGTCTCATTTTTCCATAATGATCTCTGGGCAGAATTCCATTTTTTGAAATCAAATATTTTTAAGGTATTAGGGTCTTACCTGTGTATCAGATTTTCTTCTCACAGGAGAGTTCATGTGGTCATAACATTGTATACTTGACCTAGTAGGGGAGAAGCACAAGAAAATGTATGGAACAAAACTAAAAAGAGGAGTCAGAGGTTGGGGCCCCCAAGAATGTCTGTTGTTTATGCTCAATATTGCTAGGGTTCATCCTTGATCATCACAATTACATTCTTTGCATAATGACAGTTCAAAATGTCTCCTTCCACATAGTTACAAAAGCTTAATTTCTCAGCTTCCCTCCCTCCTCAAAAACAATCTCTGTTCTGGGGCTAATCCACTATCATTTGTCATTTCTTCATCTCTCTCCTATCCTCTCTAGCCCACCCAGGCTAGATTTAATGCCTTCTTCAGTTGACCTATCACCTCAAGATAGTTTACAATAATGTCATACGTTGTTCTCATTTTATTTCCAAGCAGATTTATGGGGGGAGGGATAAAACTGAGGAGTTCTGCAATAATGTTCTTTTGTCAGCCTTTTCCCCTTTACAGTGACACCTTTAACAAATGAAATCACTTATTAACTCTATTGAAGAAGTTTGTGTCTCCCCCCACCTTATTTCTGTAATATGATCAATATCAGTCTTATTAAGTCCATCATCAGCAATTCTTCATTATAGTGTCCAGGTGGGCATATTTTTAAATTGTCATACAAAATCTAAGTCCACCTCCTGTCTTATTCTACTCAGGCTGTATGTAACATTTCCTCTAAATTCTCATTTACACCCTTAGAAATATAAATGTCAAAATGTTATTCTAAGGCATTGTGTTCATATCTTGCTCATCACAAATACATACATGTACAATTTTTAAAAAGCAAATAAACGAACAAAAAATAAATAAATGGAGGAATGGAGGAATAGATGAATGAATAAATGAATAAATAAATGAACAGAAAAATAAACAAATGGATGAATAAACATGTATATATACAGAGAGAGAGAGATTGATTGATTGATTATTTTTTCTGGCTATGACATAGAAATCTCATATTGGTCCATAACAATCACTGGCCTGAAAGTTTTATTTTATATCAAGTGCTGGAATATTTCTTCCTCTATAACATTCCATTAGAGTAATTTGGTGCCTGACACATAGTAAACTCTTTTTTCACTTTGTTTTTTTTTAATTTTTCAAGTAATAAACATTTTAATTTATAGTTTTGGGTTCCAATCTTCATCTCTCCTTCCCTCATTCTACTGCCCCCTCCCCAAGGTGACAAGCAATCAAATAAGGGTTATACATGCATGAGTATGCAAAACATCACCTTATCAGTCAGTTTGCACAATAAAACCTAAATAAAAGAAAAAATGAAAGAAAGTGAAAATAGCATGCTTTAGTCTGTATTCCACCAATATCAGTTCTTTCTTTGGAGGTGGATAGTATGTTTCATCAATAGTCCTTTGGGTTTGTCTTAGCTTTTCACAACTCCACCAACAGTGGATCAGCATCCCAGCTTTCCCATATCCCCTCCAACATCCAAAATTTTCCATTGTTGTTATATTTGCCACTCTGATATTTGCCACTCTGATGAGGCAATACCTCAGCATTATTTATTATTATTAATTTATTAAGTAATTTATTTATTTAGTGGGGCAATGAGTGTTAAGTGACTTGCCCAGGGTCACACAGCTAGTAAGTATCAAGTGTCTGAGACCGGATTTGAACTCAGGTCTTCCTGAATCTAAAGCCGGTGCTTTATCCACTGCACCACTTAGCTGCCCCCTCAGCATTGTTTTAATTTGCATTTCTCTGATCAATAGTGATCCAGAGTATTTATTTTCATTTTTTGTCTGAAAACCTTCTGTTCATATCCTTTGACCATAAACTTTTAATAATTGTTCTTTCTTTCCTTTCTTCCTTCCTTTCTTCCTTCCTTCTTTCCTTCCTTTCTATCCATATCTATCTGAAATAAAGATTCAAACTCCAAGCCATATATCATGATGGGTGGGGCTATTCCTTGAAAGCAGAGAAGAGAGAGGAAGGGAAAAGTCAATGAGAGCAGAACACTAGGAACAAAAGTCTTAGAGAACTAAGGAGAGTCTATCCTCTGCTTTGAGTAGAAAGAAATAGTGAAACACTATAGGGCTTCTTTGGTGTGGAACTAGAAATAAATGAAGTAGTCTCTTAATGAGAAGCCCCCATATTCAGAATCGCAAGAAATTGAGAATTTACCTATAACTCTGGGAAAATAGTTGCATATTTAAAGGTTACCATTTTATTTTCCTCCTTTAAATAAGACTTTCTTCTATTTCATCTTTAAAATCTGAGTACTGGTCTCAGTACACTTGTGTTATGATGCATATATTTTCCCAAAATATTGGAAAGAAGTCACAAGTCAAAAAAAGAAAAAATACTCCAAAGAGCATTAGGATCTCTTTTAACCATGAAATTGTGAAGCAATATTTACTCATCTGTATATTCTTCAAAAGTCTGACTTTAATGAAATAATTATGAGGTAGGAATAGGTAGATTTTTTTCAAATGATTTTTTTCCTATGGCAGCACAAATCTTTGCAGTCATAAAACATATTGAAAGGTAAAGACAATACAATTAAACTTTACTGTTTGTTTATAATTAAAATTCATCTCATGAAGAAGAATGCTTTCTTAAAAGTTCTACTCCAACCAGGAGTACATATCTAACCATACAGACTTGAAAGATATAACTTGGTACAACAACGCATTGATTAGCATTATGAAGTGAAACATAAAGAGACAATATTTTGAAAAGGTGTTTTACATTCCTGAAGGATAACATGGGTAACATCTAAATAAGAGTGAAATTCTCTAAGTATTTTGAGATCTTTCAAAGGTTGTTGGATATGTTTTAGAGGAGCACAAGGCCATTGCTTTAGGTCTAGAAATAGGCCAACTAGTCCTATTTCCTCATGTGATATGAATACTGATTACATCCAGGCCCAAAACAACATAGAGCCTTTTAAGTGAAAACCACAATAATTTAAAAGACTTTGGCCCAACCATCAACATAAGAAAATCCAAACAGAGAAAAAGAATCCCTATTTTCCAGTTAAATAATAGACACCACCACATAATTCTAGATCCAAGTTAGACCTATCTTTTACAGAAAAAGCAGAAAGAAGTTGGGTACAACATAGACCTACCACGAACTGGGTTATGCTGTATTTTAACATGACACAAAGCTCTCCTGGCATCCAGAGCTCATTCAGTTCAGTGAGTCTAGGGCAGGATGCACCACTGAGGTTCAGTCATGCTATGGTACTAACATTCTGATCCATGAAGGAGACAATAGGAAAAGGCAGTGAGGAGAGAAGAAGATGGAGGTTCAGAGCAGATCAAGAACATTAGGTGTGGTTCTAGGGTTTGGGGACATTGGACCAAAGCACTACCAAAGGAAAGAAGCAGGCTTGGGTATATTAACAGATTGAGGCAAAACCCCAGTCACACACTCTAGTCTCAGATCAGGTGAGAGTGTAAACAAAAAAAATGTCTTCTTACTTGTTATAAAGCTGGCGCATTTTAGAATATTACTATTGATTGTGATGAGGTCATCAATGCAAAAACTAAAGAATACTTTGTTGTGTCAGGTTAATATAGAGTTACTAGACAAAATACCTCCTAGAAGAATGCAAATTCTGTCAGGTATATTTTTTTTTTTGAGGAAATTCAGCAGTTTAAATTTTTTCAGAGAAATTTCTTGAAATCAGATTGTCACAAAGATGATCACAAAAAGCCCCTGTCTCAAAGATACACTTTTTGGGACATGGCCAATGTTGAAATTTATTTTGCTGGACCATGCATATATATTACATTATTTTTGTTCTGTTTTCCTTGGGAGAAATGTAGAATGTTAATAAAATAAATGCTTGTTAATTGAAAAAAATATATAATTTAATTTTTTAAAGAAAAGAAGGATCTTGATGTGAAAATAATTCAATTCTACTCAACAAAGGAAGAGAGAATAATGCTAATACAAAAGAAAACAGAATGCTGAGAGTGGGAGACTCTCCCTGAAGCCTCAAATACAGTTATGACACCAGCTTTAGAAAGTAATTCCAATTGTTCCCTACTTGAATTCCCTATAGGGACTTGCCATTATTTTTCAGATATGCTGTTACTCTAGAAAAAGAGAAATTTGAATCTTACCTGGTACATGATACTGAGTGGCAGGTGTCAGACATAGAAAGTAAAAATGCCTGTCATACAGCCTCAGAAATCTGGCATTTGATGTGTTGTGTACATTAAAAATGGAAAACTCAGCTGTTATAATGCACAAATGCCTGAGGGCACAGAATAATCATTTTGGGGTTAGTAAGAGTGTCAAAGACCTTCAAGTCTATTTCCTAACTACCACCCAAGAGATGGATAAAAAAAAAAGTGGCCAGTAAAATATGGACATTAGAAAAAGGTACTTCAGAAGGGGAAGTAAAGATGCAGTGACCTCTGGACATATGGACCATCTCAAAATCATCTGGATGCTCATGGGAATTTTAGAGGATACATTATCATTTACAAAATTACAGCTTTGTAAAAAGCAGGTCCAGTATCCCAGTTGATAAAATTGATCAAGAAGAGAGATAGGTCAATCAAATGAGCTCAATTAAGAAACAATAGCCAACTAGGTCCTTGTGTAATTAGCACAGGTATTAGGGATTTACATGAGCAAGGGTCTAACCAAGTTTAAACCTGGAAGGTAACATTTCAGCATTCTGTTCATTTTCTCACTTTGGCTAAAATTGAAAAGATCAAGCTCAATGCCCCAGGAGATCATCCACTAAGACAGTACCAAAGAAATGCACCAGTAGGAACAGGTTTGTCTTTTGTTACCATCGTGAGCAGGATAGACCCTTGAATACTGAGTGTACCCAAGAAGAGAATCAATTTTTGCTATGACAGATACTAGAGTGGAGTAGACAGGTATCAGCAATCCATGAATTGTGAGGGGCTGATTCAGGAGCTGGCTCAGCCAATGACTCTCCTTGGGATCATTCCTTCCAGTTCATAGGACTATGAACTGAAGTGACTGTAAAGATTAAGAAGAGAGTCTTCTACTTTGCTTGACAGGAAGTCTCAAGTGACCATTAAAGTGGAGACATTCTATGAGCAAAATATGAAGCCTATATGGTTTACAGCCTCTAAGAGGACTAGACCTTTGTGTTCTTAGTGTAAAGGAGCCTACATGAGAGATAAATCATAACACATCTATAAGTTCCAATAGGCATTGTGTGTGTCAACAAATAAACAGGTACAGCTGCAGTATCCCTGGAGTTTCTGCTTTGATGGGGGTAGATTCGTGCTTCTTCTGAGTGTTTCTTGACTACTCTAGGCAACAGTCAGGATCCTAATTCACTGAACCCTATGACTATGCATGTCTCTTGTGCAGAAATTTCTGAATGTTTAGTACCAGTTTAGTGCAAGACTCAGCGAGGTATTCTTTACTCAAGGACTTCATTTTGAGCCATTATAATTGTTTGATCCTGAGAGATTTGATTTCAAAAACTCCCTGGTCCACAAGAAAAGGTTTAAAAAAATCACTTGTGGAAGAAATTCTATATTAGACCTGTAGAGGTCATTTTTTGTATGATTGGAATGTAGAGTAGGCCCCGGGAAATATTTGCCATATCTCCATAATTAGCCCAAATATTCTATGAATGATCTTGAAGAAGTGCCTTCTCTATGATATAGGATACAAGACATCCCCAGTAAGACAGAATCAGTAGTAGTATGGATGAGTTTCATATTCCCTAGGCTTTGTGAATAGTAACAATACAAAGGAATCCTAGGAAAATAAGCCAAGTATAGACTACTGACTAAATAAATAAACTAGGTATATTGGCTCAGGATGCCATAAATTCAGGATGTCCTAGTTTGCCTTTTGGTCATTTACTAATTTTCAGAATGTACTTTCAGTTTCACAAAGCAGAGAAATCTCTTCTCTTTTCCATAGCTAATCTTTTAGAAAAAAGCCATTTTTGCTAGTTGTCCCCATTTCCTCTCTTACTTTTTCTCTTGCCATCTGACATGATCTCACCACTCAAGTCAAATGGTTCTAAGGTTACCAATGATCACTTAACAAATTGCTAAATTCAACATTTTTTTCTTTAGTCTTCTTCCTTTCTGATGTCTCTGCAGCATTTTCTTTTGTTAACTGCCCCCTCCTTGTAGATACTTTCTCCTCTCTGACTTTTATGACACTGCTCTTTGTGGTTCTCCTGCTAGCCACTTGATCAAAGTTTCCTAGTTCTCTTTGTAGGATTGCCCGCCATATTCCACTCCCTAAGCATAGGAGAGCTCCATAGCTCTTCCTTAATCCCATAGAATCCCAAATTGGAGTTTGATGCAATTCCATCAACGATCTAGACCAGCTCATACCCCAAAGGCATCCTCGCAATAGCATACAGGTTTCACCAATGTTCTCAAACCACAATGGCCATCTATTTTCTTCAGGATCAAATACAAAATTCTGTTTTGTGTTCAAAGGCTTTCATAACTGTACCCCTCCCCTACCTTTCAGGTCTTCTTAAACTGCATATCTCTGATTTACTCTTCAGTCCAGTGACACTATACTTCTAGTCTTGTTCCAGACAAGTCACTCTATCTCTCAGCTAGGAAATTTTCTATGGTTATCTCCTCTGCCTGCTATATTGTCTAACCTTATCTCTGACTCCTTGATTCCCTGACTTCTTTTAGGTATCCACTAGAAGCCCATCTTGTACAGGAAACCTTTCCAAATTTAATTCTAGTGCCTTCTCTCTGTTATCATTTCCTATTTGTCCTGTATATTGCTTGGTTACAGATAATTTCTTGTTTGTTGTCTGCCCCATTGGGTTTAGATCCTTAAGGTTAGGGACTGTCTTTTGACTCTTTAGTACCCCTAGTGCTTAGCACTGTGGCTGCCATACAATAGGTGCTTAATAAATGTTTATCAAATGATTGACTGAACCCCGTAAGTGGTCATACAGCCCCGGCTTGAAGACCTCCAATGAGGAAGAATATACTAGACCTTTAAAAAGCTCATCCTACTTTTCCAGAGTTCTAATTGTTTGGAGTTTTGTTAGGGAGTCTCTTTTCCTTTCTTTATGCCCCCTATTTCGGTAAACTGATTAGCTTACATAGATTTAATAATCAGATATAAACATATGAGTCCCTGAATTTTATATCCAGCTATTCCCTGAGTTCTAGACCTATTTAATTGCCTCCCAGAGGTGTTGAGTTGATTTTTGCTGATCACACAGCATTATTTAAACATATCAACCTGGAGAAAATGAGAGTAATTTTGTATCACAGGTGATAATTTTGTAATGTCTTTCATATTTACCAGTGAAGGGGAAGGAAAAGTGAGGAAGAGGAGGCAGGTACTAAGGGAGAAAAGAGCAAAAGAAATGGGATGGGGGAGGAGAGGGAGAGAAAATATGTGTATGTGTGTATGCATATATACATAAAATGTATTAAAATACACAGCTAATGTCACAGGCAGTGACTGATTTATTGACTTGTCCATTGTCCTAGATCCACATTACCTCCATTTTTGAGGACTCTTCTAGTATTAATAATGTCTTCTTTTGTCAGTCTTAAAATTCTTTGTTATTTACTGACAAAGATATTGGTTTGGACTTTATTGTGATTCCTTCTAGTACTGATGGTAGGATGGAAGACAAATTGCCTAAGACTTTAAGATTAAAAGGTCATATGCCTATTACACACATATTTACAGATACATACACATATATAATATAAATATGGGGAAAAGGGAAGAAAGGGGTAGAGAGAGTCAAAGAAATACTGGACTTCCCTTCAATGTATATAGGAAAATGAATGGACTTTTATTTAGGAAAACCTAGTTTTAAATCCTACCTCTGAAACCTAGCACATATGGCCCAATGCACTAATTATGTATTAGATAGGGTATGATAACCATTAGAGAGAATTTTCAAAATGGGAGTTCATTCCACATGCTGATGAAATCATAGATTCATCATGTATTCCAAAATGTATATATAATGTTTTTCAATTGTCATGTATTTTTTTTTCAATTAGATTGAAATGCTCTTTGAAAGACATCCAAAAGTTAAGTAACATTTTAAATTGCTATTTCATTTTAATGGTATAATTCTGTTTAGGTAGTGATTTCATTTCCTCTTTAGTATTTATTTGTAAATACATAAAATGCAGACAGCCACAGTATTTATCAGCAATGCCTTCCATTTAATTTTCTTTTAATCTATCTCCTTCTGTGATCTGCATTTCACAGTCAATAACTCTTCCCTATCACATCACATGCCTGGTCAACTTCTCTGTATCTCTAATTTTTAATGAAATCCCATTTATCATTCGATGTTTGATTTTATATCTTTGTTGACACAAGGATTTTTAGACATAATATTCTGGTACACTAAAAGAAAGTCAGCATTATGGTTATAGTAGTAACTTTGCCTTTTAATTAACTGTCCAAACTGTATCAGGCAACTTCATTAGCACTACTTCCTCTAATTCTCTAAAACTGACTTCATGGAATTTAAAAGGAAGTGATCAGTGTGAGCTATCTTTTATAAATAAAGACAAAGGCTGTTCTTGTTGAACAATTTAACTGTGTAAATAATTGGTAAAATGGTAAAAAACAACAACAACAACAAAGATCATCTTTATGGACAAAAAAATAATCTTTGGTCTTAATTACTTCCTGAAGTGACTATTAACCCTCTCCTTTATGAATATAAATGAACTAATCTCACCAGGCCATAATATAGTATAAATTTTTTTTCAAATGATTCCCTCATTAGTAACTGATATCTGCATAATCTTTATCAAATGTTGCAGATATGGAGTAAAAATAAGACTGTTTAGATTTAATTAAAAATCTTTCCCCAAACACACATGCAGAAGACTTTTTTTAAAGCAGGATATGTGCTTTGTTTTTGTTTTTGTTTTTTGCCGGACAATGAGGGTTAAATGACTTGCATAGGGTCACACAGCTACTAAGTGTCAAGTGTCTGAGGTCAGATTTGAACTCAGATCCTCCTGAATCCAGGGCCTGCCCCAAGGATATATGCTTTTAAAGGTAGATATGGATGATCAACAAGATGGCAGAGCAGTTTTCAGTATAAACAACCTCAGACAAAAATAAGTGAATCAAATCTATACTAATGTTGCACCAAAAAGAGGGAATGAACAAAACAACTCCACACAAAAGAAAGCTTACTGAAATAAGAGTACTAACTAATTATCAAAAGCTTTCATTCCCTTAGCCACTCACAACCTCTTGTACTTTGGACACAATCAGCAAAACCAACCTAGAAAGACTATTTATCACTCTGGCTATGGTGGAATTTACCTGTTTCTTTCCTCTGAATGAACCCCTTCAAGTCTCATAAGAATTTTAAAAGAGCCTACATAGCCTTGTGAAAGAGAATATAATTGGGAAGGTAGGAAAGGACTCAAGTAGAGGGAAAAGGGATTCTGTGACCAAGCTTGTGATGAAGAGAAAGGATCCTCAACACCTAGCTGTTGCTTACTGTCTTCCCATGGAACTGAACTGCATGAAACCTTGCCAGGCCCTCATGTTCCCAAACATGAAGGAACTTAGACCATCCTGGGAAGTGTGTGTGTGTGTGTGTGTGTGTGTGTGTGTCTGTGTAGTGTGGGGGTGTAGGAGGAAAATCTATGCAGGAGAAAACATGCCAAGAAGAACAATGAATAATAGGTCAAATAATAAGAACGAAATCTCAAGAGATACTGCTGGAAATTGAAGAAAAAGCTAGAAAGATAAATAAAAAGGAAATGGAGAACAACTAGAGCATAAGCCTAAATTCCAAGGAATTAACCTGACTGTAAGATGGACAAAGACATAAAGGAAAATGAATAAGAATTCCCCAAAAGATCACAACACAATAATTGCATAAAATAAATTATGGGGGCAGCTAGGTGGCACAGTGGATAGAGTACTGGCCCTGGATTCAGGAGGACCTGAGTTCAAATCCGACCTTAGACATTTGACACTTACTAGTGTGGAAATTTATTTTGATTTGGGGACCCTACCTTTAGGCTGAGATTAGAAAGCCTTAGGCCCTCAGGGTCTCTCCCCCTCCTCCTCAGCTTCAGCTGCTCGAAAAAGCCCCGTGGGCTATACAAGACGCCAGGTCAGACAGCTGGGGGGAAAAAAGGCCCCAGCTCCCTCTGACCTGAGTGGAGGTATCTGAAGGATCCCGGATAGCCTGTGCTGAGGCATAAGGCTCGAAAGCACCCCCCCCCCCACCACCAGCAGCTCTGGCTGGTGGATTAGCTTGGTCTGTGGGGGCGAAGGAAGCCCCGAGATTTGAGTGGAGAGAAGAAAAGGTATATATAGACCTGGGAGTTAGATAGGAGAAAGGGAGGAGACTAGAGGGAGACGGACTAGAAAAAGAAGGAGCGAGGACGGACTAGATAGAAAGACAAGACTCAGGGGTTCGGAGGGACAAGAAGAGGTCAAGAGGAGGCTGAGGAGCCGGCAAAGATTGGAGACTAGAGACGGGGCTACAAGGACGCAGGAGAAGACGAGAAGGACTAGGAGCAGGCAAAAGAGAGGCCAAAGGGTAAACTGACAGAGCAGACAGACAGAAGGTTACAGGCCTTAATACAAACCAGGGAAAGTGTAACGTGCCCTGAGGCCGGAGGCAGGTAAGGCCCTTATTGTATTCAAGAAGTTCAAAGAGCACCAGGTGGGAAAGAGAGACGAGACGCAAGAGACCACAGTGGAAAGAGACCACAGAAAAGCAGTCAGGTTGTACACTTTATTTCCCTGTATTCCTAATTTTAAATAGTATCTCATAAATAAACTCTGCTTTGATTATTTGGTTAAGAGGCTTCTTAATCTTTAGTCTATCAGTTTGGGAGCTGTGTGGTGGAACTTTACAAATGGCCCAACATTAAATTAACGTAGTCAGATAGCCAAATAGTCAACAGTCCCCAGATTAGTCCTCCAATCAGCTTCAGCCCCCAAAATTAGGCTAGTCAATTTAAAAATATTTCCACACTAGCTGTGTGACCCTAGTCAAGTCACTTAACCTTCATTGCCCCACAAAAGAAAAGAAAACAAAAAACAAAATAAAATAAATTATTAAATACTTTAAAACAAAGTGAAACAAACCATTTATCTTCCTCTCCCAGGACCACTTACACACAATTAAAAAAAGCAAGCAAGACAACAAATTCTGCAGATTCTCCATAGAACATAGAAGCATGGATTTAGAGTTTGGAAGAAGGGGCAGCTAGGTGACGCAGTGGATAGATCACTGGCGCTGGATTCAGAAGGACCTGAGTTCAAATCCGCCCTCAAACACTTAACACTTACTAGCTGTGTGACCCTGGCCAAGTCACTTAACCCCAATTGCCTGAGAAAAATAAATAAATGAATGAATGAATGAATAAATAGTGTTTGGAAGAATTCCAGGTTCGGAAGGGAAATGACTTGCTCAAGATGATACAGTTAGTATCAGAAATAGAATTGAAACATAGGCCCTCTGAATCCAGTGGTATCCACATGGTGCTAGATTATGGCACAAAAATCAAGAATCTTTACAATTGTTTAAAGCAGAAATAGAACTTTCATAAGAAAATATTAGTATCAAAATTAGATCAGAAATCAGAGCTCACAAATAAAAAAATAAGACAAATAATAAAAAATACAAAACATACCTTGAAATAGTGACTCTCTTAAAAGGAGAAGCTATAAAAAAGGAAATGGAAGATTTGAAACAGAAAATTCTAAAGCCACTTCAAATCCCTCAGAGAAGCAAAAAACAACATATTTAAAGAGCACAGGAATGCTATAAAAGTCAATCAACAGGGGCAGCTAGGTGGCACAGTGGATAAAGTAACGGCACTGGATTCAGGAGGATCTGAGTTCAAAACCAGCCTCAGACACTTGACACTTTATAGCTGTATGACCCTGTGCAAGTCACTTAACCCTCATTGCCTGGGGGAAAAAGAAAAGAAGGGATACAGGAAACTGGACAATCTTTAGGGGCAGCTAAGTGGTTCAGTGGATAAAGCACTGGCCCTGGATTCAGGAGTACCTGAGTTCAAATCCGGCCTCAGACCCTTGACACTTTATAGCTGTGTGACCCTGGGCATGTCACTTAACCCCAACTGCCTCGCCACCCCCCCAAAAAGAAAGAAAAGTCAATCAACTACCCTGACCATAAAAAGTTTTGAAAAGATCTAACCCAATATTAATTAATGCAATCAGTAGATTATCAAAAGAGAAAAATATCAAGCTTAAAATTCTAAGACTCATAATTATCAAACTTCAGAATTTCAGTACCTAACAAATATTTTTTTAAATACCCAGAACAAATGTCTTCTGCTGAGAAGCAGAATCAATTTATAGATCCCAGTCTTGCTCTTTATCTATGAGAATTCAAAGCAGAGACTAGAATATGATATTCTCAAAAGCAAAATAGATTAGGATATATACAAAATTAATATTCTACAAAGATGAACCTAATGATCAATGGAAATACCTTGACTTTCAACAGAAAAAATATTCCACTAGAATTGTGAAGAAATTAATATTCTGTAATTGTAATGCCTAGCCATAGCCCTGAAGAAGAGGAAAGAAAAAGCAATTCCCTCCTTTTTCTCTAAAAGCAGGGGATTATGGATGAAGAAATTGGCATAGGCTGTTGAATGTTATTGCAATGATAATCAATTTTATTTAATTATTTTTCTTTGTTACACTGGAAGGTCTATGGGTCAGGAAGAGGGGAAAACTCAGAAATTACTGTGATATAAATCATAAATAAAATGTTAAAAAATATTATGAAAAGGAAAGAAAAAAGTCTGTTTATAGGGTAAAAGAAACTTTATTTACTTAGATGTGATTCACGATTGGGTAGAGGAAGTTCCTTTACCCTTGGAACTCTCATAGGGTGGCTTACATTTCCATCTTTCCATTTTTGTGGAAGGAAATAAAGTGGGAAAAATAAAGTAATAATGTATAAAAATCCCTATACCTGGGGCTGCTAGGTGGCACAGTGGATAGAGCACCGGCCCTGGAGTCAGGAGTACCTGCGTTCAAATGCGTCCTCAGACACTTAACACTTACTAGCTGTGTGACCCTGGGCAAGTCACTTAACCCCAATTGCCTCAGTAAAAACAAAAACAAAAAACTATACCATCTCCCTAAATTACATGATAGCTTGGGTTAGATTAAAAAAAATACCTTGAAATTTGGGTTAAAATATATATTTTATTTTCATTATTTTGACTATAGGTTAAGCTTTCTTGAATTAAAATAACATTCATTTGTTTTGTGAGGTTGATATTAATACTTTTAAAAAAGAAAATTTAGAGAATGGTTTCTGTCTTGCTACAAGTCTTGTTACAGTCATTAAACAATTTAATTACACTGGGATAGACTCTATTCTGTTTTTCTAAAGCAATATATTTCTCCTACAGAAATTAGAAGATTGAATGATTCTCCCTACACTTATAAGTGAACAGGTTCTCTATTAGATTTCTTTGCATATATACAGTAGGGTTAAGCATAACCCTGGCAGCTAGGTGCCACAGTGGATAGAGAGCACTGACCCTGGAGTCAGGAGGAACTGAGTTCAAATACAGCCTCAGACACTTGACATTTACTAGCTCTGTGACCCTAGGCAAGTTCCTTAACCCTGATTGCCTCAAACATAAGGGGCCATTTCCAGTTATCCTGATATACATCTTGCCACTGGACCCAGATGGCTCTGGAGGTGAGAGTGAGGATGATGATTTGGGGGCACATCCCTCCCTCACTTAAATCTAATTCACTGCAAATCATGACATCATCTACCGATGTTATGGTCCTCTTTGAAAATGAAGGACAAACAACAAGAGTAAGTCTACTTTGGAATACCAAAGGCCACCCAAGTGAAATATACACAGGATCTGTTGGGTTCTACCTTATTGAAAATGTTTCAAGTATAACAGAAGACATTTGCTTTCCCAAAATCAGTCTGGGGACACCAAACACCAGGAGGCTAGCCAATTATTCTTGATGAATTCTTTGAAGATGGAAACTCATCTTCATGTCCTAATATGAACAAGGATAATTAGTCATATGACTTAATTTATATAGGAACCTTGAAGATGAAGAAACTCCCTTTACCAATACCTTTTATATATTCTCCCATCTCTCCTCTCATACTGCTACCACATGTGGAAACCCTTATCAATTCACACTTCAATTATTGCAATACTTTTATGGTTGATCTCCTAATCTCAAGTCTCTGTCCAATCCAGTCTATTCTACGCTCAGCTATCAAAGTGATCTTGCTAAAGCATAGATCTTATTATTTTATCCTCCTATTTAATAAACTAATCTGGTTCACTATTATCTCCCAAGATCATATATAAAATTCTGGCCTTTCTAACCTTTCTATTCTTTTTTCTTTACTTGCCTGTACATGTTCTGTGACGTTTCATCTCTTGAAATTGAAGATTTTTACTAGCTGTCCATTATAGCAGAAAGGGTTTCCCACCTCATCTCTGTCTCCTAGCCTCATTGGATTTCTTCAAGTCTCAGTTAACATCTGCAAGAAATGTTATCCTTATCCACCCTAATGCTAGTGCCTTTCTTCTGAGTTTACCTCCATTTTATCCCTCATCTCTATTACATTTCCATTGGAACTTAAACGATCTCTGGGACCCTAACCTTTGATAGAAAAGCTTTCACATAAACTTACCCTTAATCCCCAGAAACCAAATATCCTAAAAAACAGAAGCAATTACATTTTAACAGACAAGAAGTGAATGTTCAATTTTTAAAAGTTATATATCTATATCTATATCTATATCTATATCTATATCTATATCTATATCTATATCTATATCTATATCTATATCTATATCTATATCTATATCTATATCTATATCTATATCTATAGTAAGATCACTGACTTATTAGAGAAAATATGAATAACTGAATGATGAATGAATACACAAAAAGGGAATTAGTGAGTACTTACTATGTGCCAGACATTGTGCTAAATTCTGGTAGTTACCAAAACAAACAAGAATGATAGTTCCTTCCCTGAAGGGGTTCACATCTTAAGGGAGAAGACAGAGTAGAGTCGGAGGAGGAGGAAGCAGTGGAGAGGGAGTAAACATGTAGTGATAGAGTTTGGAAGTAGTTGATATGAGGTATGAGGGCCTGTCTCTGGGTAAGATAAGGTGAAAACTCTCTTATCAAAGGTCAGGGTCCCAGACATAGTCCAGAAGAAAGGTGGTAGAATGAAAGAACAAAGTATAAACATCATGAAAACATCAAGGAAATAGAGGCCAGCATTAACCATTACTCCTGGCCTTCAGCATCTTAGTACAAAAGACATTTCTCCAAAGCTTTCAGGTCCATTTTAAAGTAAATCTATTAGTGTACTTAAATAGAAAAATAAAAAATAATTTAGAAGAATGGAAATGAGGAGATATGGCATGAAATTAAGGCAACTTCTTGACCTATTTAAATTAGCTGCTGATATTGACAAATTGTAAATGGGTTAAAAAAAAAAAAGACTATCATCATTTCCTAAGGAAGTTTAAACAGTGCAGAGGACTTTGAATGTTAGGCAGGTATTTTATAGTTATAAAGAAGCACTAAGGGTTTATTTTTTTTTTTTAAAGAAAACCGATGTGGACAGAAATTAAGACTGTATGTTGATGGAAACAGAAGAGAAATGGATAGGGGAGGAAAATGACAGGTGGAGGTGGAATCAATAGAACCTGTAAACTTTTGGATATGAAATGAGGAAAAAAAAGAGGGAGTGAGAGATAACCCCAAGTCTATGGACATAAGGAACTGGGTAAAGGGTGGTTCCAATGGCAAAAACAGTCAAATTAGAATGAGGATGGGGGCAGCTAGGTGGCGTAGTGGATAAAGCACTGGCCCTGGATTCAGGAGTACCTGAGTTCAAATTTGGCCTCAGACACTTGACACTTACTAGCTGTGTGACCCTGGGCAAGTCACTTAACCTCCATTGCCCCCCCCCAAAAAAAATTAGGATGAGGAGGATGTGTAGTAGGCAACATATAGTGGGGGGAAATTATTTCTAGCAGATTTTATTCTTTCTACCTGAGAAGATGGTTCCCCCAAGACCAAATGTAATATCTGTGAAGTATATAACACAGTGGCTGGCACATAAGAGGTGCTAAATAAATGTTTGTTCCCTTCTCTCTTAACTCATCAAATAATAGCTATTTAATAGCTTGACAAAGCTATCAAGTATAATTCCTCTTTAAGAAGAATATCTTTAATTCTTTTAAGTCAGAATAAAAAAAATGGCATTTAGTAAAAGATTGAATTCTCAACTCCCCCAAAGGAACTGATTTGCCATTCCAAATGAATCTAGTTTCACTATTTGGGAGGAAACCTGGTGCTTGAAATGTTAGGAATGCTTCTGAGTCTTTCATTTTGCCATTACATGGTTCATGAAGCAGGGAAAAGGAAAGTCAGGAAGGTATTTTAGAAGTTCGTATTCCAAGCTGTTCAGCTGAATTCTAGACATAAAATGAGGACTAGAAAAATCTTTCTACTAATTTTTTTTTCAGATTATAGAAGTTCTCGGGGTGACTAGGTGGCACAGTGGATAGAACACTGGCCCTGGAGTCAGGAGTACCTGAGTTCAAATCCGGCCTCAGACACTTAACACTTACTAGCTGTGTGACCCTGGGCAAGTCACTTAACCCCAATTGCCTCACTAAAAAACAAACAAACAAACAAAAAAGATTATAGAAGTTTTCTTTGATGAATTCATTACCTACCCCCCAGCCCCCATTCTCCATACACCCATGTCTGGAATACCTTCTACAGTAGGCCTTTCTTAATGCCCCTCTCCCCTGAGCAAAGCTCTATCTTGAAATGATTTTGTATATATTATGTTTTTGTTTTCCTTGTGTTTATATTTCCCCAAAGTAGAATGTCAAATCATTCAAAGAAGGGGCTATTTCATTCTGAATGAAGGAATGAAGCCTTCGTTGATCACTTACATCTTCTTAAAAGGACACATTAAGAATTAAGTAAACTAGGGGCAGCTAGGTGGCACAGTGGATAAAGCACTGGCCCTGGATTCAGGAGTACCTGAGTTCAAATCCAGCCTCAGACACTTGACACTTACTAGCTGTGTGACCCTGGGCAAGTCACTTAACCCCCAATGCCCTGCAAAAAAAAAAAAGAATTAAGTAAACTAAATTTTTTGTATTAAAAATTTATCTCAGGGGTAGCTAGGTGGTGTGGTGGATAAAGCAACAACCCTGGATTCAGGATACCTGAATTCAAATCTGGCCTCAGACACTTGACACTTACTAGCTGTATGACCCTGGTCAAGTCACTTAACTCTCATTGCCCTGCCAAAAAAAAAGCTATCTCGGGGCAGCTAGGTGGCACAGTGGATAAAGGACTGGCCCTGGATTCAGGAGGACCTGAGTTCAAATCTGGTCTCAGACACTTGACAGTAGCTGTGTGACCCTGGGCAAGTCCCACCAAGAAAGATAGATAGAAAGAAAAAGAAAGAAAGAAAGAAAGAAAGAAAGAAAGAAAGAAAGAAAGAAAGAAAGAAAGAAAGAAAGAAAGAAAGGAAGGAAGGAAGGAAGGAAGGAAGGAAGGAAGGAAGGAAGGAAGGAAGGAAGGAAGGAAGGAAGGAAGGAAGGAAGGAAGGAAGGAAGGAAGGAAGGAAGGAAGGAAGGAAGAAAGAAAGAAAGAAAGAAAGAAAGAAAGAAAGAAAGAAAGAAAGAAAGAAAGAAAGAAAGAATAAAAATGGCTAAAAAGGGAGTGAGGTGTGGTAAAAAAAAATTGTCTTTTAATGACTTTATCTTTAAAAATATATGTACAGAACTAGATTATCTCTAAAGTCACTTTTTTATTCTTAATCCAATAATTTTCTTAATTGTCATTATGCTTAATGTAATGATTTGGACATATGTTTTCATCCATCCATTTCTTTTCTTTTCTTTTTCTTTTTTCTTTTTTTCTTTCTTTCTTTTTTTTTTTTGCTGGGCAATGAAGGTTAAGTGACTTGCCTAGTGTCACACAGCTAGTAAGTGTCAAGTGTCTGAGGCTGGATTTGAACTCAGGTCCTCCTGAATATAGTGCCAGTGCTTTATCCACTGTGCCACCTAGCTGTCCCCCATCCATTCATTTCATTCATTCAACAAACACTTATCAAATGGCTATGTATTTTGCACACTGGTAATACTAAAGAAAACTTCCTTTTGTCCTCAAGGAGCTTGCAAGGTGTGTGTGGGAGGGGCAGAGGTGTTTGGGGGGGGGTTGGTCAACAGTGGTGTAAACTTTCATATGGATAAGTAAAGACAAAATCCATAAAATTAATGTTGCTGATAGAGCCATTAACAACTGAGGAGATCAAAGAGGTAACACTTGAGCCAAGTTAGGGCCAAGCCCTAACTTGACTAAGGATTCTAAGAAAAGAAAGTGAAGAAGAGTTTGCATTCTAGGTCTGGGGAATAGTGACAGAGAAGGAAGACAGAATGCTCTCTTTGTCTGTGGAGTAAGTGAAAGGGAGTGTTATGGGAATTTTCAAAGGAAACCAGTATAGCAAAAGTTAAAATTAATATTCATTATACTTTCTTAAGTTGAGGAAGAAAGACAAGGAAGCTGCCCGTTAAAAAAAAAAAAAAAAACAAGTAATTAATCATGTTCCCCCTATGGAATGAAGGCTCCTTGATTAGAATAACAATTTGTTTTGCTGGGGGAAGAATTGTTTCCAACTTGTGTGGTGCTAATAGTCAAATGCAAAAGGAAAATTATCTGAGACTAGAGTACACATGAGAAACAGGAGCAATTTATCTCCGTAGAGCCTGAGTTATTGTTTTATAGAAGCTGTGATGTGAGCTTAAATTATGTCTCCTGATGAGCTATGGGACATCTTTATAACTATAGGAACAAGTCAAGTTTCAAAACTCTGGAAATGGGGTTGCAGAGGCGCACTGTAGTTTTTATGATTAGTTATTAGATATCTTAAAGACTTTTGGTTGTTGTGTAATTAACACTTGCTAATGACTTAGGATCAATGTGATTAATGGGGCATTCCCTCTGCAAATTTGCTTTGTGTGCTGCTATAAGAAATGAGCCTAAGCATCAGTGGTAAAAAAAAAAAAAATGGCAGGAACAATAACTATACATGGACTAAATGACAGAATCTTCCCAAATTGCTCCAGAGCTATTCAAAAGAGAAGTTTATTATTTTTCTGGACACTGTATCTGACAAAACAAACAAACAAACAAAAACAACAACAACAACAAAAACCAACACAGGAAAATCTTTGCCCAAACTCACCAGATATTTGATTTATTTCCACAGAAGCATTTCCAACATCACTGATTTGTAAAATTTGCCCAGAGCTGAACTTCTTGGTACATGTCCAAAGAACAGTATAATATTTTTCTCCTTTGCCAAATTTACTTATTTATTATTGAATTCAAGAAATGCACCCATCCCCATAGCCTCAGAGCATATTTCAAAAAGCATATTAAAAAGAGTTCCTGCTACCTAGGTTTAAGACTTAAAAAGTTTGAGGAAGACAAAACACAAAGAACAATAATCTCTAGGAAAAAAGCATCATCAAATCCAAGGTGCTACTTCCAGAATTAGATCCATTCAGAATGATTAGGCCATAGGGTAGGCAAAGTCAGTCCCTTGAATGGTAGAATAATGGAAGCTGCCATTGATGTTAGTGATTAACAGGATCGTCAATTGTAATTTTGCTCCTTGTCTTCCCTAGTGACTTGGATCCCTTTGCAAGATTTAGAGGAACCAGGTGGTAAATGTGATTGCTGACCAAATTATATTAGAATAAGGGTTTATTATTTAATCTATCACAAACCCCAGGTGTCAACAAAGGAGGCATTTCTTCTTTTCAAATATTGATTGCTATCAGACAAGGAGGAAGTAATCATCAGAGTCCTGATATCTGTGATCCCCTTTCATCTTAGACTACCAAGCATCATGGGAGAAGAGACTCCTGCAGGTTAATATTGCGCTATTATACTTAATTACTTTACTAAGCCCCAACCTGTTTTCCACAGGGCCCTGATATTCCATGAAATGTGAATAGGGTTTCCATGTAAACATTTAATTGCTAGTGTTGGTTTTCTCTTTAAAATATTAAATACATAATTATGTTTGTACCAGAACTATTTGTTATATATGACAATGTTGGAGGTTTGAAGATCAAAAGTTCCATTTTTATCCCAAATTTCTCTAATAAACCTTTATACCAACTGTATTTCACATTCCCAAGTTCCCAAAACAATGTTTATGTGTTCTGTCAATATACTACAAGCCAAAAGAATGTTTCCTGGCTGAATTTTTAGAGAAAACACTGCTTTACTTTGGAACCTTACTCAGCAGTCTTCTGTATATGTTTGCCTGAACCATGTGAGTAAAGCAAAGAAAATTAGAGATGAGATAGTGTTTTCCCTCCCACTCATACACAGTACAGGGCATCCCATTATTAAAGCTTAGAATTGCACTAAGATTTTTGGGATACCCTGAATATATTCATTCATTCATTCATATTATTAATAGATTGCATGCATATACACAAACACACACATACACATGTATATAAACATGTGTATACATGGGCATACATATAAAAATATATGTATACATGAATATACCTACACGTGTGTATATACATACATGCACACAGACATATAAAAGAGTCACCAGTATGATGAAGAGACTTGAAATCATGCTATATATCATTCAGGGGAATGAGGAATATTTATTCAACTGTCTGTATGGTTATATAATACAAGTTAAGCAACAGGTATTCACTTACTTTTTCTTACTATAGAAAAAAATGAGGAAATATGTCTGTTTCTATTTCTATGAAATCTTTGGGACAATCTATACACATGTAAAGGAAATCCTAGATGAAAGTCTGAATTGAGAACAGACAGGTCTTCATAAACAGTATTCTACTACAAGTCACATCTTTATAGACAATTAAGTAGAAGATAGAAAGAATACCCGATCCCCCAAAATATCAACATTTCTAAAAACAAAGGCAAGTAAATGGGGATTGCACGTTTAACTCTTGCTTTACTGAATGTAGCATATTCCTTTATTTTTTTTTTTTTGTAGGGCAATGGGGGTTAAGTAACTTTCCCAGGGCCACACAGCTAGTAGGTATCAAGTGTCTGAGGCTGGATTTGAACTCAGGTCCTTCTGAATCCAGGGCTAGTGCTTTATCTACTGTGCCACCTAGCTGCCCTGCATCTTCCTTTTAATATCCATGAAAATTAATGTTGGAAATCCAACATTGACCTGCTGCTTTGTGTCCCTATCTGAATTCCTCTGTTCATCTCTGGTTCCATATACAACCTTAATTTACTCATTCTCCTTGTTTATGCAAATGCTATTCATTACCGATGATTTTCTAATCTATAATATTAAAAAAAAAAAACTACTCTTTTTTTTGGTTTTGGTTTTTGCCAGGCAATGAGGGCTAAATGACTTGCCCAGGGTCACACAGCTAGTAAGTGTCAAATTAAGGGAAAGGTTAAGTAGGGGAGATTTATGATCTAATATCCAATTTTAAATCTCACACTAGATTTAAACTCAGGTCCTCCTGAATCCAGGGCCAGTGCTTTATCCACTGTGACCCCTAAACTACTCTTTAACTTACTGTCAAAGAATCAATCAGGGTGAACAACTGGAAAAGGAGGCCATCTTCAGAACAGGCCCTTTCCCCAGCTATATGAATAGAATTGGTGAAATAAGTTTACTAGTTCTTTTCACTAATAATATCCAACTCTGTAAAAAGATCTATCATTGTCACCATCTTTACTTCCTGTTGGGGCTCTATACAAGGAATGGGTGGAGACTGAGCAAATCACACAAACTAAAGATTAAATATAAAAGTGGCTTTCATATTGTAATTCATAAGAATGTTTTTTAACTTTAAGTCTCAGAATTTTAAAAAAAGTCATTGTTGGCTAATCCTATGTGACAGATTCAAGAAATGGGGAGCCATAGGCCTAGACAATCTTTAAGAATGCTGCCAAATAAATGTTGATTCTGTAACAAAGCAATTCTTGTGTCCCATCCCCACCAAAAGCCATTTTCTACCATATCATTTCCTATCTTGAACTGACCTTATGCTGAAGTATTTTCAGAAATTATGAGGCTAAGAACTGTTAGGAGTGGGCATGATATAGGCAATTTGTTTGTTTACATTCCATGGTAGAAAGTCAGAGGTCAATGGACAATTAACAAAAGGGGTTTGTTGAGCTATATCAGAGAAATATTATCCACAAGGATTGATAAGACCTCTCTCCTCCTGCCTTGCCTCCCTATGGAAACACATTTTGTTAGTCAGACGAGATATGGTGAATGGCATGGTCTCAGGGAATCCACTGAGGCTGAGGCCCTGGCTCCAAATGGGTGAGGTATTTTATGTCCTTAGGTGATAAAGAAGTCATGTTAATTCAGTTAGAGTAAGCTACATCAAGGGAGGTGTAACAATTGGAATGATGCTACCTGCTGGAGACTTACTGTAGCAATGCTCTGCCATGAGGGGAAGGCCTCTGAGGGTAAGTCAAGGTCCTTAGCGTCAGGAAGTGACATTTGCTCGTGGGTACTGTCTATCAAGACTACCAGCCAATCAACTTGAGGAGCCTCCCATTTCTGGGAGGAGGACACAAAGTAGGAAGCGGATGCTGGCGGGAGGGTTTCTGTCTTTTTTTGGTTCCTGACCTCACCATGGTGGGTTGGATGATAGGGTCTCTTAGAAATAGTTAGATTTTTACCTTTCTCTCTGATCCTAATTCTCTGTAATAAATACTTAAACATTTAAATACTCTTGCTAAAGCTTATGATTTATTGGTGGCCACTCATTAGATTTTAGATAGTTTAGCTAGAATTTTAGCCCCTTACAGAGGCAAGGGATAATCATTCCCCTCCCCGGGACAGTGTTGTTGCCCTTTAAAGGCTTGAGACCATACCATTCACCATCCTTCAGAGAGGTACGGGCCTGATCCATACAGAGGGATATGGCAGAGCTAAGAATGCCTGGTAGATATGAGTTGTCAAAAGAATCAATCCTGGGCAAATCTCTATCTTCTCCTTTGTACAATTACATCTGGGTTAGCCAATAATGGTGCTATGTATTAATGCTTCTGGGACTAAAGATGCCTAAGATTTTTTCAAGGAGCCACAGCTGATTTTTATATTTTATATGACTTCTTCTGTTTTCTGAGGAATTATGCCCTGAGGTGTCATTTAAATTGATTCTAGTCTGAATAAGTGTATTTAGCAGAAAAGCATTTGTTTTTAAGCTTCAGGAGTTAGATGGTGGTGTTACTTGTGTTTCTAGTTGATGTCTTATTTACTTTCTCTCTTTAGGGAAAGTTGTGGTTTTGTAGAACAACTGTACACAAAATGATGGTATATTCTCTTCAGAAATGGCATTGAAATTCCTGTAGGGGATGGGTCTAGGAGAGCCAGTTTTCACCTTATTAAATATTTTTTAAAAACCATTAAAATGCCAGCAATATTGTAAGAAATGAATTAGAGGAAAGCCCTTGAGAACTAGGCCTGCAAGTATGCTTTTAAGTCATCCCTAAAGAAATCAGGGAGGTCTCAGGACACTGAACAATGAAGGAAAATACAATTGCTTCAATCTCAAGGCACAGTGAGTTAAGGGAAGCTGCAATCTTAGGTTGTAAAAATAGCTTCTGTGTTGTTTTATTTTTTCCTGTTTTAACAGAGGCATAAAACAAGTGTAACCTTGTCCTGACATCACATCACTTTTGCAAGCTCAAGTTTCTGGAGAATCATTTCGGCTAGAGCAATACATCTCTAACAATGGGCTTTGCAGTTTAGGGCTTCTTTTTTCCCCCACCAACAAAGAATGGTTCATGTCACAAGGAAGGAAAGGGTACAGGACAGTGATTCTCTTTATTCCTGCTGATGCAAAAAGCAGACTTTTAATTAGCTCCACAGTTCATTCAAAGGCATGGAGACTATTTAGATTTATTTTTTATCAGAGCATTCATGTCTTTGTAAAGATGTCTTTATTAGTTCTAAACAATTTTATAATTATAAGATCTTAGAATCATAGATTTAGAACTGCAAGTAGCTTTAAGGTCATGAAGTGCAAAAGAAGAAAAGACCAGAAAAAATAAGTAATTTGCCCAGGGTCACATGGCAAGGATATCTGAGGCAGCATTCAAAACCAGGTCTTTCTGATTCTAATTTCAGTGCTCAGTCTATTATACAGTCTTGGCTCTTAATCAAAAAATAAATAATAATGAGATATTTTAATAAATGTAATGCAGTTCTGTGTCATAGAAGAGAACATACTGGACCTAGGGGAATTCCACAATTTTTTTCCTCCTAAGTTATAGACTGATTGCATCTGTGTTGATCGAGGAAGTTCCCATTTGGATAGAATCAGAAATCCTTGACAGGTTGATATACCAGTTTCAAAAATTTGATCTGTAGGAATCTAATTTTAAAGACATTCCTAAGCAAAAAAAAAATACAAATTGAATTATTTTCTGGTGGTTTTTTTTTCATGATAGATAAATTCTCAGATCACGATCTCTCATTTAAAAAAAAAAAAACTAAACAAATATCCCTTACATTGAATGTGATTTGTGGCTTTTTAGTAAGGTCACTCTTTCTAAATAAATAGTGCCCACTTTGCTCCAATCCCCACCTCCAATCAGTTGTTTGGAACTTAGAATATATATTAGATACTTAGATACACTATAAAATTGGTGGTTTGTGTCCCACAATAACTTGCAATAGCACTGTTATGATTATCATCAAGAACAAACATTGATTGAGTTCCTCTAGCGGACATGGAGCTCTATCAAGCACGGAGAATGCAAAGAAGTAGAGGATATGGTCCCTGCTTTTAGGTGAATTGTGGTATAATTAGAAAAACAGAACGCAAACACAAAATGATAAATTAGAATTTTTTAAACACTTTTTTGTTTGTTTGTTTATTTTTTGGAGGCAATGGGAGTTAAGTGACTTGCCCAGAGTCACACAGGTAGTAAGTGTCAAGTGTCTGAGGTCGGATTTGAACTCAGGTACTCCTGAATCCAGGGCCAGTGCTTTAACCACTGCGCCATCTAGCTGCCCTGATAAATTACAATTAAACATAGTATATCTAAATACCAAGCGAGAGATTCAAAAAGTAATGGCTATAGGAATATGAAAGTACAAAAGGTCACTAAGAACTAGGAGATAAAAGAAGCTTTTGCAAATGAAACAATATTGAATTTGAACATTGAAGAAAGAAAAGTCCTTAGGTCAGTAGGATGGAGGAGTGCCAGAAAGTCAATGACATTAAACTCAATTCAATTTGGCTTAATTAAAAAAAAAAGTCTCATGGGTGACACGTATAGTTCACTATATTGGGAACTATGGGAAATACGACAGTTAGATAACATGATGTCCCTGCCTCTATGGAGCTCACAATGTCATAGAATTATATATGCATAAACTACAGTACATCTTAATCCATGACAAAGGCATGAGAAGAGTTTACTGATAAAGTGCTATAAGAGAATCTTGGTGCGGGAAATAGTTCTGGTGGTGGGAGAGCTCATTGCCAAATGTTGAATTTCATGGAGAAGGCATCATTGAATAGATGCTCAGAATTAGGAATATCCCTAATCTACTCAAAGAATAGCTGAATTTGAATCAAGTGAAGTGTATTTATAAGAAACTCATGCGAGATAACATTTTAAATGAAGGAAATTTAAGCCCCGAGTTGTGTATTTGTTTTCCCAAGTCATAAGTATTGTTAATGACAGAGCCTAGAATGGACCTATCAGATTTCCTTTCTACTCTCCCACGAGTCCTATCAACTTGGACAGAAGTCCTCAATGTGCAATGGGCATGATTTAGAAATTAATTGGTCCTAAAGTTGCATGGAAAAAATCATTCTCCAACTATGGAAAATATTTTCATGTCCTCAAAGTGTTCAGTACCACAAAAGTCCAACTCTGGAACATTAAAATGGTTTGAGTAATTATATCTGGTTATGACTTAATAGGAGTCCTAAATTTGGGGAAGGGGCAAGGAGGAAGATATATGTAACTTTAAAAGTTAGCATTTTTTTGCCCCCAAAAATGATTACAAGGGATTGGTGGCACAATAGCGTTCATCTAACTAGCTACTTCCTTCCTGTCTGTAGACAAAGAAAAGCTCATGTTCCTTGCATCATTTATTTCATAAACCTTGGTTGAAATTCTAGTTTTTAGAAATAGACTTCTTTATAATATGTTATCTCTATTCTGCAGAGCCTGCTCATACTCACTACTATAAGGAAAGGATCTGATGGAATTTGTAACACTTTTTCATCAGTTCACATGTATAGAAATAAACATGGACATATGCTGCACTTCATTAAAAATGTGACTTAAAAAAAAAGAACTAAACAAAACTCTGGTTCCATGACATTCCCACAAGCCAGTAAAGTAATTTGAGTACACACACACACACACACACACACACAGAGTCTTCATTTCCAAGGCTAACAAGAAAACTTCATAAATATGCTGGTGATTGGAAAAGATCAAGATAGTGAGTTAACAGTGAGATAGTGTGTTTAGAATAAGAATCTCAGGGATCTAGGTGGAGCAGTGTATAGAGCCTGAGTTCAAATCTGGCCTCAGACACTTAACACTTACTAGCTGTGTGACCCTGGACAAGTCACTTAACCCTAATTGCCTCACTAAAAAAACAAAAGAAAACAAAACAAAAAGAATAAGAATCTCAGAGATTGGGGGGAGGGACCTTAGAGATCATCTAACCTGCCTTCTTCTTTGCGAAAAGTAAGGAAACTGAGGTGCAGGGAAGAAAAGTGACATATATAAGGTCACATAACTCTCTAGAGTTGGATTTGATCCTGGGTTTTCTAACAATAATGCCATGGATCATTCTGGTATTCTCTGACAGTGTGTGGAGTGTGTGAGGAAGGAGCCATTTAGAAATAGAATAAAATTAATGAATTGTTTCAAGAAGATTTAGAAATATCTTAGGAGGAAATCTAATCATATTTTGCTTCCATGAAAAAGTAGGATGATTCCAGGATACTGTGAATAGCAATTTCATTATAGATATGTCTCATGACCAGCTTTACATGAATGCAGAATTAATGGTATCATTCTTAGCTTGCAAAATTTTGTGTGTGAAAAGGTTGTCATGTCTGTTTCAGTATTTCCTTTACTACCTTCCTAATGCAAGTTATTTAAGAGTAAATGCCACTCAGCATATAATTAGAATTAAAATTTAAAACAGAGATACATTGGGGAAAAGTATTACAATGACATATTCACACTTATGTACAAATAATTTACATCAGACCTTTTCCTGAGAGGCTAATTTGATGGCAAGTAGGAAAAAAAATAGATCAGACATCAAAAAGACAGAAAGAGAAGTTAAGTTCCAGGCTTGCGCACTTACAAGTTAAATTAAGCTGGTCTCCAAATTGCTCACTATCCTGTCTGTCTTTCTCTGTATGTTTTTATGATGCCTTTTAAAGTATGACACTCAGAACTATATGTAATACTCCAATTGTGAATTGAGTAGTGTGGAGTACAGTGGAATTCTTTTTTCACTTTAAATACTATGCTACTATTCAGAATTCAAGGTTATTTGTTGATTTTTAAGAACTAAGTCATTACATTGGATCACATTAAGTTTGATTTCAAACAACAATTCCAGAACTTTGTTCATATAAAATGTTATCAAACCAGGTCTTTCTTAAACATGTAGCTATATAACTGATGGGGTTTCCCTCCTCCCCCCACCTTTTTTTTTGCAGGGCAATGGGGGTTAAGTGGCTTGCCCAGGTCACACAGCTAGTAAGTGTCAAGTGTCTGAGGCTGGATTTGAACTCAGGTACTCCTGAATCCAGGGCTGGTGTGCCACCTAGCTTCCCCTCTCCTCCCCCTTTTTAAAGGAAATGTTGGGTTTTAAAAGCCACTGTTAAATTTCATTTGCTACCAATTCATAGTTCTATCCAGTTGAGATTCTTTTAAAATGTATTTTTATTACCTATCCTATTAACTATTGTTTATAATTTTGTATAAATCACTGAGCTGCCTTCCTGTCTTTCCATCCACTTCACTGATAAAGTGTCAAATGAGTCAGCACCAAGGACAGACATAGGTAGCATTCCTTCAGAAATCTCCTTCAGGATTCATAGGATCACAGATTTTGAACCTTAGCCATGATTTTATTCAACCTCCTCATTTTATTGAAGAGGATCAGAGAGGATAAGTGGCTAGCCTATGGCTACGCTACTAATAGGTGTCAGAGGAAAGCTTTAGACACAGGTTTTCCTGATTGCAAGGCCCATGTTCAATCTTCTAAGCCTGAAGAGTGTATGCAGGATAGTGTTTTATTCAGGGGGAATGGTGCATGGGAGAGACGAGAAAGAAGGCCTGACAGTAGACACCAGACAGATTCCAGATGCATAGTAGGCAAAAAAAGGAATCTAAAAGCTTCCCTGAGTGAGTAGGGCTATTAATTTGTATGTGGGATCAAGGAAGAGGCAATAGCATTCTAAGGAACAAGAAACTTTCTGTGTGAGATGAACTGTCCCCTGCATCATGCCATGGATGTCGGACCTTGGGCCTTAAACACTCATTCAAATGTCAGAGCTATGACATATGTGATGAGGGAGTAGGCAAGGCCCCCATGTCCCCACTATTTATCATCTCTTCTAACTTTATAACATTTTGATTGTGAACACATTTCTTTTCTATCAGCTCTTCAACCTGGTGATCCACATTATATGAATATAATTAATGAGATTATTCAATGAGCTTGGAACAGACTGATTTTATCATGGTGCAATCTGCATACTTTTACATCTTTCAGTAATGAATTCATGGTTTTCTTTCATAAATACCTTGGAAAGATCATTGGATTTGGATGTAGGAAAGACCTGGGTTTGGCTCATCGTTACGACAGGGGACAGAGTGTCATAGTGGAATGGAAGTAATTCTTTTGATGGAAATATTCATTATGGTATAGTGAAATGATTATTGTCTTTGGAAGGAGGGAATCTCCCTACACCTGAGTTTCCTCATAGGTAAAATGATAATTCGGTCAATGATTTCTGTCCCAATTTGAGATCTCTCTTGTGATGAGCTATGAGACTATTAAAAATATTTGAACTTCAATTTTCTTGTCTATCAAATCATGATGAGAGAAAACATGCTGCAATAGATTAAGTGCTGAACTCGAAGGAAGAATGACAGCTACAAATATCATGTCACCTTATTACTGGTTGTGTGGTCATCTGTAAGTCACCCTCTCCAAGTCTCTAGTTATATAATCCACTTCATCAGTTTGCTAAGAAGGTAAAATGCTATTTTATAAATTCAAGTGAAAATTATTATTTCTATTCCTGAAATAAATGTATGTAATATTGACAGGTTTACCTGGACCTATAAGTTTGCTACTTTGATGGATCATGATTCTCTAATTTTTTTGATGTGGGAAATCTCTTTACTTATTCAGATTACAACTCCTCCCCACATCCACTTAAATTTTGTACTTCTTATCAATGCCTTTTCTTAAACCTCTAAAAAGGATGCACTCAAAACAGAGGAGACATTATTCTATCATTTCAGTAATTTGAGGGTGCCAATGTACCATTCTACACATATATGTAATATTTATTTCTTTTTGAATGACAGATTCAACTTCTTTTCTGATGGTCTCAACAATGTCTTTTATGACACTTCTAACACTTGAAATTTGTAGTTGATTGCTTTTACTGACCACAATACATCTATTATCCTGTATCTTATTTGTAATTTTAATAAATCAAAATCATGCTGCTCCATGATTGAGAGTTCAGCAATATCCAGTACCTAACGGACTGTATTGCATATATTCAAGTAGATGAAGAAACTATGGTTTCATTAATTAAGTTGGGAACCCATATAACAATGGCAATCAACCCATTCAGATCTTATACAAGTACTTGGGAAATGTCTGAGACACATAGGAGTTCAATTATTGACTCATGATTGCAAA
The DNA here is from genome assembly GCF_019393635.1 of Dromiciops gliroides. Taxonomy (NCBI): domain Eukaryota; kingdom Metazoa; phylum Chordata; class Mammalia; order Microbiotheria; family Microbiotheriidae; genus Dromiciops; species Dromiciops gliroides. The sequence continues at coordinate 117,850,232 of NC_057866.1, read as the reverse complement.
GATAGTGATAGGAATAGTATTTGATCCCAGGTTTTACTGACCCTAAGCTCAACATTCCACTTGCTATAATGCATTTTTATGAAATAATGACTTTTGAAACATGCTACTACTTAGTAATCTATGATCCAAGTTTCCTTTTGCAACAGTTCACTAACTTTCTACTTAAAAATTAATTCTGTAATTTTGTGTAGAATTTATGATGTCAATGAGTCTCAAAATCTTTCCTTCCTGAACCTTTCCATTGAAATATGAGATCATCGAGCACACTCTATTATTTTCTCTGTTTGACTAATTCTTCTCTCCCTTACTGGGAAGAGCTTCAATGGCATACTCAGAATTCCATATTTCTTCTTACTCAGAACCTGTCTCTGTTATAATACTCTTTTGTTCCTGAAAAATTCAGATCTGCCTTTGTAGTCTAGTACACATGTCTGATTATGCCAAGCATAATCTTTCTTTCTATTTGTGAACCCTAAGATGAAATCATCAAGAAGAAATGCTAGGGGCAGCTAGGTGGCACAGTGGATAAAGAACCAGCCCTGGATTCAGGAGGACCTGAGTTCAAATCTGGCCCCAAACACTTGACACTTACTAGCTGTGTGACTTTGGTAAATCACTTAACCCTCAATGCCCTGGCCCCTCTCAAAAAAAAGAGGAAATTCTACCAAATTATTTCTTTAACACAAAAAAATAATCTTCATGCCTAAACCATGGAGGAACAAAAAGAGAATGAAGTCTATACATCAATATGCCTATTGTATATTGCATGATATTAAGCAAAATTATTAAACAGGTTAAAATGCTATATCAAAAAAGATTGTAGACTGACCAGATGGTATTTATTCCAGAAAGGCAGGGGGAAACTATAAAAATAATAGTCCACATTAATAATGATATCAATAGATGCAAATGAAGTTTTGAATAAAACATAGAACTCATTTCTGTAAAAAAAAATATCAAAAAGTATAGGGATAAATGGACATTTCCTTAATATTATAACTAGCATTATCTAAAACCAAGAGCTAGCATTATACATAATAGAAAACTACTAGAGATTTTTTTCTAATAAGATTGGGGATAAGGCAAGAATTTCTATTATTATTATTCCTATTTAATATAGTACTGGAAATGTTATCTAAGGCAATAAGACAAAATAAACAAGTAAAATGAAGGAATAAAAGCAAAGAGGAAACTATCAATTTTTGAAGATGATATAATGGACTGCTTAGAGAATACTAAAGAGTAGATTAAAAAAACTAAAATAATGACTTTAGCAAAGTAGCAGATACAATAATAAACCCATACAAATCACTAACTTTCCTCAATATTGCAAAGACTAAGTAGGTAGAGAGAAAAAGAGGAACCAATTCAAAATAGCTACAGAATGAACAAATTATTTAGGTTTGCACCCATAAGGAACACACAAAATTTATATGAATATAATACAAAAACTATTTACAGTAATAAATACTTAAATTGACAGTGAGATATTATTTACCCATGGTTGGACTACACTAAAATAATTAAAATGAAAACATCATCAAAATCAACATACTCATTTGATGCCACTTGAATCAAATGACAAACTACCTTTTAGAGATAGAAAAAAAAATAAAATTCCTCTGGAGGAAAAAGAGGTCAACAATCCCAAGTCAAAAAAAGTGAATTAAAAAGTGGGAAGTGAGTAATGAGAAACTAGAAGTAGCAGATTTCAATGTAATTTTTTAAAAGTAATCATCAAAACTATTTGATTAAAAAAAAAGATCAACAAAATAGATGAAATACACTATAGAGAAGAAAACATTATCTCAACTACTTGAGTAAGGACACCATTTGACCAAAACTGCTTAGAAAACTGTAAAACAATCTAGAATGCATTAGCCTATTTATGTATCTGTGTATCTATTTATGTATCTATATGTCTATGTATCAATGTATCTACCTACCTACCTACCTACCTACCTACCTACCTACCTACTTACCTACCTCCCTACCCATCTATTCATCTATCTACCTAGAGCAATACTTCACAAATCATATACCAAGCTAACTTCACAAATGAATGCATGATCTATATATAAAAGGCCACATAATATATTATAAGACAAGCAAGGAGGAACATAACTTTTATATCCATGGAGAGGGGAAGAATTCATGACTAAATAAGAGATAAGACTCATAGAAGATAAAATGGACAATTTTGATTATATAAAACTAAGAAAGTTTTGCATAAAGGAAATACATTTGGTTAAAATTAGAAGGGAAATGGTTAACTGATAAAGATTTGCTATCCCACATATATAAGGATCATAATAAAATATTTATGAAAACTAAAGACAAAGTATACAAAAAGGCAGTTTTCAATCACTATATGAAAACATGTTCCAGATCATATAACCCAAGAAATGTAAATTAAAACAACTTTAAGGTTTTATCTCAAACAAATCAGAGTGTCAAAAATGACAAAAAAAGAAAGAAAGAAAGAAAGAAAGTTATAGATGATGGAGGGATTACTGGGACACAGGCACAAAAATGTTCTATCACTAAAGCTATGAATTGGTCCAGTCCATTTGGAAAATAATCGGGAATAATATATAAAAAGTAATTAAACTTGATATCCAGCTTACCCAATGATACTATTACTAGGACTCTTAACCTAAAAAGATTAAAGAAAGAGGAAAAGGAATCATTTGTGTACACAATCATTTATAATTTTTGTTTCTTTTAATGAAATGGAGAGGAAAAAAGGTGTTGATCAATGAAGAAATAATGAACACATTATGACATGTGAACTAATAAACTATTATTGTGCTATAAGAAATGATTAAAGGAATAGATACAGAGAAACCAGTGAAAACTTCTATGAACTGATGAAAAATGGAGCAGAACTAGGAGACCAATTCTTAAAATAACATTGTAAAGAAAAATATAGCAACCTTGAAATTTAAGAACTTCAGTCAGTGCAATGACCAACTGCTGACAGAAGGGTAAGGGTCTCAAATGCAAAATGAAAGATATTTTTGGATACAGTTAATGTGTGGTTTGGCTTTGAGTGAATAAGTCTATTTGTTAAAATAGTTTATTTCTTCTTCCACCAACCCCCATTTTTTAGTAGGGAATTTGGTAGGAAGAGGTGGAATTAGGAATAATGCTACAAAGGTCACAGACAGCAAACAGGTTCCTTCATTGAAATATTTAAAAGGAAATGCAGAGAGAGAATAGAAGGAAGTTAAAAATGAAAAAAAAAAAACCTTTGAAGACAATAGGGTGAATTTATTATATACCTTAAAAAACAAGTTGTCTTAAAAATTTGTAGCTTTGAATGCTATGACTTTTGGTTTCTTATGCTTTTATTTTATTTTAATGTTTTTATTTTGTTTGCTAAGTGAAGAATAAAAAAAATTACGGTGATGTGCTCATTTTCTCCCAAAAATAGTTATCTTTTTATCACCAATCAATCCTCACTTTTTAATTGGAATTAGTTGCAGAAGGAGCAGTGTGACAGAGTGACTAGAGGAGTGGCCTTGGAACTCTGAGGACCTGGGTAAAGTACTACAGCCCATCTGTATTGCTACCATCACTATTTTAATTAACTCTTTTAATTTTCTTTATCTTGAGTTTTACCTCCTGAACAAAGAATTTTCCTTTTAGCAGATGGTAAACCAAAGCAGAATCTTTTTGAGGGCCTTTGCCCCTCAGGTACCACTGTGGGTGGGCCTGCTCTACCCCCTCAAGCTGGCAATCTGGCACTGGCTGAGAGCAGGCTGGAGCAGACCCCACTTCCACTCCCAGAAGTTAGTTAAGTTGTTTAGTCCGGGAGAATTTAGTTCCCCAAACTCAGGATGGATAAAGGAAATTGTGCCCTAAATCCAAATTGATTGTTTTTTTCATTTGTGCATGAAGGAGGAAAGGCAAGAGCCAGAAAAACAAAGGGCCCTTCCTGCATATGCATAGGAATACCAGTATTCATAAAGGGAGCTGGAGGATTTAGCCTCCTGGGCAAATCACTCAAAAGGGAATGAGACTCCAGGGTAGCAAACTGTGATAGTTGGAAAAATCCTGTCAGTTATGTCTACAATTGAGGGATGACACTCAGTAGGGACTTCAAAAATGATGGGGAAAGGAAATCTCTCTCTCTCTCTCTCTCTCTCTCTCTCTCTCTCTCTCTCTCTCTCATTTCTATATCATCTCTCTACACACATGTATACACACATATACATATATTGATAAATGTTTTTCTCTACATATTTATATCTATATGAATCCATGGATAGATATAGATATATCAACCAGATTAAGGATGGGACCTGTTCAACATTACTCAGTCAGATGTACATTCTAAATTTAATTTGAAGATCTATAGTCTAGGCAAACAGGGGACTCTTTGTTCTGCTGAGAGAGGATTTGAAACAGCAATTGCCATCTTTATCACTAGTCAAAGACCAGAATACCCTGGGGGGTTAAAGATTGAGGGGAAGAGATTAAGGAATGAGAAGGGAGATTTAGAAAAACCACCCAGAGGCTAAAAGGAGGGATCAACCAACCCCCACCCTAACCCTGTCATGTGGGGTCACCTACCCCATACACTTTAGTTGAGTCCAGACCCAGTGGTGTATAATGGGAATAGATATTTACAATGAGGAAGGAGGGGGTGATTAGGAACTCAGTAGAATTCAGTGGAGTGAGGATTATTTCTATAGATAGTCTGGGATGTGATGGGTAAGGGAGATGTCTGATTATAATGGGAAAGAAACTGTTGAAGGGCTTTATTCTAAGTTGAAAAGAAAATAGGATATACAGTTTAAGGAAAGTAGGGATAAGAAAAAATGAGTAGAAAGTTAAGAAAAGTTTTAGTCTGAATAGAGTTTTGGAGATTTGGAAAATTAGAAGTGAGGAAAGATTTTGATCTCATTCAATAAAAAGGATATAAGAAACTTTGTGTAGTTATTCTTTATGATGTACAGCTTGAAATTCCCAGACTTCTACTTAGTGCTACTCCTTATCAGAAAATTCTTTGGGACAGGTTAGTAAAGGTGAGGACTTTATCAGGGACATAAAAAGAATAAATCAGACTCTTTGGGTGGTTTGAAAGGGAAAAGATACAAGTTTATACTGAGAGTACCACTAAGTATCTTTTAAAATGAGTTTATTGATATTAACGGGGTCTGCTTTTTGAAATGCTAACAGTAAATGGACCTTGGATAAATTGAGATTAAAATGTTACCATTAGTGATTAGAAATCCAAATTTGATTTTGTCCTGAAACCAAATCATACTGTGGTCTCATTTACAGTGAAAAATACATTATCTTGTTAGGATAATTGTGCTAAATAAGAACCTAATGGAAAAAGTACATTTATTTCTTGGCATTAAGGCAGAGAAAAAAATAATTCTGGAAAATACATGATCAGAAAAAAACAGAGTAAAAAACTGGTCTCAAAAATGTGTGTGACTTCACATCTGTTTAAAGGAGGAAAATGAAATAATGGCACTTACCTCCCAAGGTTGTTGTGAGGGTCACGTGATCATAAAATGCTTAACACAGTGCCTGGCATATCGGAAGCACTATATAAATATTCTATCCTCCATAACTTTATACCAGGTTTTAGATGTGATTAATATAAAACGCTAAGGGTGATAAGATGAATGATTTTCTTCATAGTTAGGTTGTTTTTTTATTGGTGATACCTTACATTTTCTTAAGTTGTTTCAATTTATAAAAAAGAACCACTGATATCTCTCTGGATCAATTTAATTGTAAAAATTCAGTTAATTAATAAGGTTTTAAACATCATGCTAGAATATTTATTCTTATTTAAATTCTTTTATTCTTTCATTCTTTCCAATTTCTCCTTTTTTTTCTTCTGGAAATCTCATTTTACTTATATTTTTAAAAATCTTGTGTCATTTCTTTGCAGAATTCTTCAAGAACTTGAAGAAATCTGGGATTTTCCTTCAGGCTTTGCTAGTAGATGATATGAAGTTACTCTCTTATTCTGTATTTATATCATGAGTATCTCTGGGTCTATATTTCTTTTTGATCAATGTTTTCTCTTATTTTTAACATTTCTTCCTGAATTAGAATTTTGTTTTGGGAGCAGTTTCTGTAAACTTATTGAACAAATCTGGGGCCTCCTTTTATTATTTAGGGTTAGAGTAATGAGTGCTAATCTTCTCCAAATCCCTCATGCATGACTGGCCAGAATAGTAAACTATTGGGATCTGTACTGGGGTTAATGATTTCTTTTCCAGCTCATTTCTGCAGGCTTCTGAGCCCTACTTTGAGTCAGAGCAATATAGTTGCATCTTTCAGCCATCCTTGGCGAGATCTTAGGCTGGGCTCCCAATCCCTTGCACATAGTACAAAGTTTCAGGATCCAGGCTCTTCTCTTGCTTGCTCCTACTCCCCAAACTGAAAAACTTTCATGAACTAAGTTCCTGGGCTGGAATTGTTTTTTCCTAGTTTCTAGTAATGGAAGACTTTAGACTGCCTTTTCATATGGATCTGTGCTGGCAAAATGCATACTTTCTCCTTGAAGTTTTTGATCTTGCTTGAGCCAGTGTTCTTTTTAAAAAATCTTTGCTGAAGTAGTTGTAAGAGAACTGAACTGATTCCACTCATTCTGCTATTCTAAGAAGGTACCTCTCCTCAAAAAAACCCCAAAAAACACTGCATTATCTGAACAAATTCCTTCAGAATTTACTTTTAGCAAAACTAATCTGTTTTAAATTAACTGCTTCTTTTATATGGCAAAATATATTTAATATTGAGGTAAAATACTAACAATTTATTTGAAGTTATGGTGAAATACAATGCCATATTAATGTATTATTTAGTGCAGTTTTAGGCCCATAGGACTTAATGAAAAGATGAGGTAATCAATCTTTGCTACCTATTTAATTACTCCCATTTAACAGAAAGTAGTAATACAGATGAGTGTTTTTTTCATGATGAATAAGTGTCTAAATTAAGAAGGCAAAAAGAGCACCTACATGTAAAATGTATACATAAAAATTATACATGTTGAAGTATATTATTTATAGTCTACTGAAGACTCAGGAGAAATATAGATGGGGCATGCTGGAAATTTCCAATTCTGTTTCTCAAAGAGGGCTGCCACAAACTTTAGACCCATTAATTTGGTGGGTATGTGTGTGTGTGTGTGTGTATGTATGTGTGCTCATGCATGTATGCACTGTACATTGATGTAATTCATTTCCTTTGTAACATTACATATTTTGTTTTATGCATTTAAAAATTTTATTCTGGGGGGCAGCTAGGTGGCACAGTGGATAAAGCACTGACCCTGAATTTAGGAGGACTTGATTTCAAATCTGGCCTCAGACAATTGACACTTACTAGCTGTGTGACCTTGGGCAAGTCACTTAACCCTCATTGCCCCACAAAAATAAATGTTATTCTGGGAAAGGGCCCATAGGCTTCAATAGACTATTTTGTGTATGTGTGTGTGTGAGGCAATTGAGGTTAAGTGACTTGCCCAGGGTCACGCAATTAGTAAGTGTCAGGTGTCTGAGGTCGGATTTGAACTCAGGTCCTCCTGACTCCAGGGCCGGTACTCTATCCACTGTGTCACATAGCTGTCCCTCAATAAACTTCTAAAGGGGTTCATGACACAAAAGAGTTAAGAACTCCTACCCTAGAATCCTTTCTATTTATTATTAATCTTATAATAGAAGATGCATTATTGGTAATGTCATTCACCTGACTTTATAGATTTACAACCATTTTTGCAATGCCAACGGTTACTTAGATACCAGTGGCAGATGAAACAAAGTAAGTAAAACATTTTGTAAATATGTGAGCTGGAAGATTGGCTTAGAAGATCACAGATGAGTATGTTAGGTCTCTTAGAGATGGTGAATGATTTTCTCTTATTCTTGACTATTATATAGAGAGCTATTTTCCCTCTCTGAGTGTAACTTGATGAGGCTAAAAAACACTTAACATTACTTTGCATGCAGCTAGGTGGTGGAGTGAATAAAGCACTGGCCTTGGATTCAGGAGGACCTGATTTCAAATCCAGCTTCAGACACTTGACATTTACTAGCTGTGTCACCCTGGGTAAGTCACTTAACCCTCATTGCCACAAACAAAACATTACTTGGCAATGCTGGTTGGCCTATCTCTCAACTTTATTGTGTGATATCAGAGACTTTGTTTACCAATTCAAGACATGACTCTTTTAGCTATGTCTCTGGGAAAACAGTAACCTGTGATGGAGTTCCATAGTTCTATATGTGTTGAAACTTATCAGTTGTTACTGGGTACACAGTTGGAGACATGGATGGTGGGGAGAGGAAGCCACTGGTGTAGCTTTTGGTTTGTGATGAAACCTAGCTCAGACTGTTGTCAGAAACAGAGCAATCAGAAAATTCATCTTTACATGATGATATACAAGAATGGTTATGGAAAACCAATTGACCATGACAGGTCCCTTGAACAGTTTTTAAAAATTACACCTACATTTTAGTTATGAAAAATAACATTTTAGCTGCAATTTGACAATGGATTTCCTCTTAGTCTGAACTGAGAGACCCTTTCATTTTTTTTTCTTCTTCCCTTTTTAAATCACATGGAGGATAAAAGAGTATGAAGAGAGAGGATGCAGAAAATTTATATTTGCATCTCACTCAAACTACTTGTTGGGTGCTTAAATTTATATTACCTTCCCTAGTAGGTAATAGAATGGATTTCTGAAATTTAGTCTCCTGGGATGGCATAAATGACTCTTTTAAGTAGGTTCTTTATTACAATGCAAGGGGCAGTGGACATATATGAAAAATTAACATCTGAAAAGGGTGTAGATATTTGTTTAGTATAGATATTCTGTATTTCTAAGTTCACTTATGAATCAAAGGAGTTAGAGCTATTTTTAACACTTGGATTCAATTAAAATACACAGACTTCTCACAAGTATCCTCTTTATAATACGTGACATCTTTATCTCAAACATCAAAATGATATTTTTATGTGCATGTAACACGATCCTCATAACTTTGCTTCAAAGAGGTCAAATCCATGTTTTTACAGAGCTCTAGCCTCCTATATCACTTCCCCATAACTGTCACATATTCATTCCCAAAGCCTAGTATTCTGGAATCTACTGTCTATCATTCTATGTATACATCTTTTATCTGCCTATCTGCTTTTCTATCAAACTGTCACATTCTGAAACGGTTGCCACCAGGGTCCCTAGATGCTGAGACACCAGCATGAAAGCCAAAGCAAGAAAAAAAATATATAGCTCTCTTTGGTCATTAATACAACATAGACACTGCTGGTTTGGATTGCAGCAATAACTATGGTTTGTTGTGTTATGACATATGAAATCTGTTATAGGCAGAACCCCAGAAGGGAAGATAACTAGCTACCTATTTGCTTGCTTATTTTTTTTTCTCCCTAATATTCAAGATGAACTATATTCTCTCTCTCTTTTTGTGGTCACTATCCCCTACTTCATATACACATAGCCATTTTTCCCCCCACAGCTCACTGCTTTGGTGACAAGCAATGGTGACATGTTTTGAAGAATTGTTCAGTGTTGCTTAAGAGAGATTAAATTCCTTAGGCCTAAAGAAAATAGAGGTGTTACTAAAGCAATGTTAAATAGAGTTTAAGGGGTCCTACTAAGTTCTTATTAATTAGTTGATTCATTTTTTCAGCAAATATTTTTGAGCACTAGTATCTACAAGTATTATGCTAGGTTCCCTGGGGTGCAAATATTGGGTATGGCAAAAGGCTGAGTGCAGTTACTAGTGGCTCTTAAAGCCTAAAACTTCACTGTCTTTTGAGACACTCTATATAAATAAGATCTACTCCCTTCTCAATCAAGAAAGGGAGATAAGGCATATACACAAATAACTGTGAAGCTAGGCAGTATGTAATAGATGTCGTATGAGGACAAAAAAAATAGAAGTTCAGAGAAAGATGATTTGTTCCTTGGATTATTTAATTCAATTCAATTCAGAAAGAAAAATAATATACAAGATACTGTGTTAGACAATAGAGATGAAAAGGCAAGAATGAAATGGTTCTTGTACACAAGTGACATTCTACTGGGGAGACAAATGTGATCAAAATTAGTATTAGTACAAGAGAAATTGAAGAGGAAGACAACACTAACAGCTGGGGAGAACCAAAGTTTCACAAAGAAAGCAGCCCCTTAGCTAAGCCTAGAAGGCAATGACTCTAGAACTAGAACACAAGTTCAGTGTAGAAGAGGGAAAAGAAGAGGACCAGGAGGAAGAAAGGGAGAAGTAGAAGAAAGGAATTAGGGTGATATATTCATAGATTTGAGGTATCTGAGATGGAAATGTGACTCTGCTAGGGTCACCTTTATGGTATCTGCAGTCTGAGGTTCACTCTGTGGGAATTTTTCTTGATACTATCAGTGAGAGGGATTATGCCTATTAACTTGATAGTTTTTGCCTAGAAATTGCATCTGTGTTTCTTCTTATTCTTCTCAGACCAGGTGCCATACTTCTCTGTAGTGATGTCTGCTCTGCTTGACAAGACTGTTTCAGAGCTTACTCCTATTCTATGCCTCATTGTACATTGCAATAATATTAGGCTTAACTTTTTTTTAAAGAACAAAACAAAATCATCACTGGCCATACCAAAAATCTCAATCCATGAAAATGATGAATTACTCTCCTAGCCTGTCTGGTCCGCAAGCAACCATAGGCCTCCTTTTCTGCCCTTGGACTATGAACAGAGCCCTGCTTCATTGTGGCTACAAGCTCTTGTGTGCTTGTGCTCCTCCCCTACCTGGGACCACCACTCAAGATCCAAGTATGGGCAAAACAATAGTCTTACCTCAGTACTAGCAAAGAGATCACTGTAATCTCCTTCTGGCCAAGTGTTTGACCCCCTTACCATCTGTGGGCTGAGTTCCAGAAGCAGTTGCTGCATCACATCTGCTGATTCAGAGACTTCCATTGCCTGCTCCTGGTTTGTTGTGGCTGGGGTTGGATCTGTGCTGGTACAGCACAGTACAGATTCTACTAATGTAGAATCAAGAATGGATATTAGTGCTTAAACTGAGCTATATTCAAATAAAGTCCTCATACCTTGTTACCTGTCAATTAAAAGTTCTATAGCAACAGTAAATGATTATATAATTTCCTTATTTATGAGTTAAAAAAAAAAACTCATTGTACTGGTAACTCCAGTGCCTAGCACACTTTGTATAAAAGATACATGTTGACTGATATAATTATACTTTCTGACCTTTGTGGTATGATCCAATGAAAAATAAATAAGAGAGAGAGTATAAAAAAGGGAAGCTGACCAAAGTCCCTATATATGTTATTCTCTTCCAGGCTCTGCTCGTCACTCTCAAGAATTTGACATTATTCTTTAGCTGCCCTTTCACTTTGCACCTTACCTTTCTACCTGGGACCTTCTGTCCCCAGAATTGTCTGACACTTTTTCTGGATCCCTTTTCCCATTGGTTTGCTTTTTGCCAGACATTCCATTTTGGTATGGGCTCAAGCTGGCCATGGTTTTTTCCTCTCTCAGCTATGCTTCTAACTCTTAGGACATCACCACTGTGTTGCTTGCTTATGGATAACTTTTTCACCTTTTTTTTTAGTTTCCTTTCTTATGTTGTTTTCTCTATTAAAATATAATCTCAGGGGCAGCTAGGTGGCGCAGTGGATAGAGCACCAGCCCTGGAGTCAGGAGTACCTGAGTTCAAATCCGGCCTCAGACATTTAATATTTACTAGCTGTGTGACCCTCTGGCAAGTCACTTAACCCCAATTGCCTCACTAAAAAAAAAAATGTAATCTCATTTAGGGCAGGATTCTTTCTTATTTTTCTGTATTTGTATCTACAGCACTTAGCAATAGTGCTTTGCACATATTAAGTGCGTAATAAATACTTGTTATTTCACTTTAGTACTGTTTCTTCACAATATTCTCCATTAATGGGGAGGCAACATGGATCCCTAGAGTTACTAACTTTCACTTTCATTTTCTCTCTCTCTCTCTCTCCCCTTCTCTTTTTCTTCTCTCATACATACATGTGTATACATAAATACATATATGCATATATACATATACATATATATTATATATAAACATTTTATTCCTCTATTGAATTATTTCTGTATTTTTATTACATCATCACAGTGGCAATTCCAATTCAAATAACCTGGTCTCATGAGTTGATTTCTTGATTGTTAAGATGTCTGATTTATTTGTTAAAATCTAGGAGAAAAGAGACTTTAGTCTTTCTTTATTCAGCTCCTCTAGGAATAGATGCCTAGGGAATTCATATCTCATTTGAAGAAGGCATCTAACCCAATTCTACAGGTCTAGTGTCTTCCCAGAGGCCCACCTTCTAAGTAGCCCATTGTCAGCTTAGAATTATCAATGGAAATATACTGAAACAAGATTCAACATACAAAATGCAAAGTTACAACAAAACAAAACCTAGGGTCTCAAAGTGAAGCATAGATTAAAAATTAATTGGAGCTGAATCAGGAGTTATGCCAACAGAGAGGTTGACTGGATGAGCCTGGCTTCCTGGTGTGAAGTCTATGATTTATGAAACCCAAATATATTTTTTTTATTATTGATTGAATGTGCTAGATACAACCTGTCTACTAAACAATGAGCTGAATGAAATTAATTGTAAAAAATTCTACTTTTTTCTTCTATTGAACAGACATTGGCCAACATCAGGTTTTTGCTACATACATAATATAATGAAATAATGCTGCACCAAGGTCATGATTCATAACTCAAGGAACAAATCAATTTTATTTTTTTTTTATAAAAGAAGGACTTTCTAGAGATAAGGACTTGACCTTTGATTTCATTTATACAGGGAACTACCTTTACAAATGCAGGTTGTCACCCTCTTGATAATGTATAGTCTTAGACAGGTGTAGGTGGGAATAGGCAGTTGTTTGGATTACTGAGAAGTTAGTAACATGTCAGTATGTGTTAAAAAGTAAGGCTTAGATCCAGGTCTTCCAGCCTCTAAAACAAGACCCCCTCCATTATTCCCTGCCTGACTCATTTTTTTATTGCCACATCTCAGTATAAATTCATGTGTTTGTGCAAATCATTTTAATATAATAGTAGAATAGGGTGAAGCAAAGGACTTCTCTACTGGCTTCAAAGTATCTTTCTTTCTCTTTAAATATTGCTACTTATCAATATATTTTTAAAGCTTTTATTTTCCTGAATCATTTTGCAGAAGTGCCCAAGTGATTTCTAAATTAAGGCTAATAATCTGTCCAGTACTTAATTACATGTGAGTGATCATTTCTCTACTATCTCAGCACTAGTGCATGGGTCCCCATTATTCTGGACATGTTTGAGTTTTGTTACCTTATGTAACTAAGCTGGATGTGTTTATAGAATCAACCTGTGCAAATAAGCACAAGCCTAGGATAAGAAATGGATTTGTCATCTGTCAAAGAAGGAAGAGTTACTATAAAACTTTGAAATGTGAAATGAATTAACCCATAAAGCTTTTTGTAACAGTTCATTTGGCCAGTTACTAATTCATCCCAATCTTTCACTTGATTTCTCAGATTCTTTGACTACTATTCAACTTTAAGTGGTCAAGAGAATGATTCAAAAGAATCATCCACAAAGGTTTTCTTAATACTAACTTCAATTAACCCACAAATATTTGTTAAGAGCCTACTCTGTGCCACACACTGAACTAGGCAATGACCATAAAAGTAAAAATAGGTAAGACTGACTCTACCTTTAAGGTACTTAAATTTAATAAGTTTTCAAAGCACACATAGGGAAGTAGCGGCCTACAGAGGGAGTTTGGGTGTCATCCATCATCGGAATTGTTAGTGAAGCCCTAGGTATTTAGGCTGTAATTGACTTGTTAGTATCAATGCTTTAGAATCCCAGAATAAGAGTATATTGGGGGTGTGGTGGGGTAGACGGTTGGGAAGGGATATATGAGGATCAGAAAAGATATCAAGATGACCATACAGATACCCTGGTATCTTGATGGTTGATGAGTTGGAGTGTGAAGGATGGTCTGAAACCTTCTGGGTATAGTGAGCTGATAGAAGTTTTCATTCCCTTTCCTACTAATTAGGACAGCTTGGTCTGAGAGAAAAGTCCAAAAATTGACTATATTAGCTCCCCCCAGTATGTTGGTGGTGGTGGTAATGAAGACTGCTGTTCTTAATGAGGAGAATTAGAAGTATAGGACAACTATAGGACAACTAAATAATTATATATGTATACACATGTATATAATATTACCTTTGATAATCACAATTTTTTAAAAAATGAGGAAACCAACATTCAGTGAAGTTAAACAATTGAGTCAGTCACTCAGTTACAGTGGCAGGATGTTAATCCAATTTGGCTCATTCTAAGACTAGAGCTCTTTCCAAAGCACTCATGCACACTACAATGCTATCTTTGCTCTAAGTAATCCTAGGGATTATTACTGAATTTCTAGGTAAATTAGCAAGAAGTAGTATAATAGGGGCAGCTAGGTGGCATAGTGAATAAAGCACCAGCCCTGGATTCAGGAGGATCTGAATTCAAATCTGGCCTCACACACTTGACACTTACTAGCTGTGTGACCCTGGGCAAGTCACTTGACCCTCATTGCTCCCCCCCCCCAAAAAAAAAGTAGTATAGTAGAGTGATTTTTGCATTCCAGAAGATGTGAATATAAAAACTATCTCTGTTGCTGTATATAAGCATGAGCATGTCACCAAATTTCCATGAACCTCAGTTTCCTCATCTGTAAAATGGTTCTTCTGAGGACAAAATAATATGGTTGATATAATATGCTATCCAGGGTGTTCCAAAAGGTTTAGTGTAATTTTAAACTTTAACTGCTTAGACTTCTCTGAAATAAAGGGCAGTTGCCTTCATGGCATATCATCATTTATATTTTTAAAAAGTATTTCAAAATGGCTTTTAATTATTTTTGATGAATTCTTACATTAGATTGAATTAAATCCTCTAAAGTAAAAAAAATGCATGTAGCATTTGCCACATATGCTTTCAAGTGGGATTAATGTAGGAAAATTTTTAAAAGCATAATTGCATGGGTCAGTAATGAGTTTTACTATAGTTTTGTTATTGGCACATAACAGATGTTTAGATAACCATTTGTCTCTTAGACTGCAAAACAAGCTAAAATCCTTTAGAAAAAAACACATACATGGCCCCAAGATTCTTTCAAATGAAGAATGAATGAGCCCAATGATGAATTGCATTAATTGTCTTTGTCCTCTTTTGGGATATATAAGAAAGAATTAAAGCCAGTAGTGACAGAGAATGTCAAGACTGGGATCTCCTAATGAAGGCTTGTCTTCAGGAGATTTCAGGACAAACTATTACCCCTCAAGAACCTAAAGACTGCATATGACATTGAATATGACACTCACTAGGCATTTTTCAAATGCAATTTTTCTCACTTCATCCCCTAGTTGACAACAGTATCTGCTTTAGAAATACTACCTCCTCCAGTCAGCCTTCATAGAATGATTAGATAAAGCCATCAAGAGTCTGGCTATGTACTGTCTGTTTGTAGGTAACATGATGCACATTAAAATTTAAATTTTATTGGCAAGACAATTACCTGGTTATTATATAAATCTTCTAACAAAGGGACTGGAAAGATACAGAGAATAAGTTGGAGACATCTTCAATTTTCATGGAAAAGAATCATGTAATCTTAATTCATGCACTAAAGTTCCTTAGATTAGTCTTTTTTTCTGAGAATTATAAAGTGAAAACAAATCAAAACCCAAATGAAAACCATTCACCTGAGTGTATCAAGAATCAATTCGCATAAGTATCTTCTCTTTTCTCTAATAAACAAAGGGGAAAGGGGAGGGGGAAGGGAGAAAGAAGGTGAATGAGCACAACTGCAGTGTTATTGTGCTTCCAGGCATTTTGATTCTTTAGTTTTCAGTACACTGGGCAAAGTAAAAAAGGTGAGAACTCAAGAGGTGAATTATCAAGAGAGCACCCCTAGTTCAGAATTCTTTTAATTAATTCCCTTTAAAGAACAGCCAAGTCTGAAGAGAAAGCCATATTGCTGCTGGGCAATCACTCAGTTTGTGTTTTGCAGAAAGGCCTTGGCATAGTTACCAAGCATACATTAATGTATTGGATGCACGTCAATCAGAGTCAAACTAGTTGTTATTATGATGAAATCAGGTCAGGTTACGCATGCAGAGCTGTAACAGTAGATTGGCTTCATCAATTTCATTTTTCATGCTAATAAATTCTCAGCTATAGCTACTGTGGTTAGAAATTCACACCTGAGAAGTGGGTACATTTTAGAATCCATATATATTGACTCTGTAACATTAAGGAACAATATTACCATAATGATCATTGATATATTTTTTTTCTGGACTGGAAAAATGAAAAACAGCATATATATCTATGTGTATTCACATCAGCCACATGAGTTGGCAAAAGATAAAATTTACCTTTGAATCTTTGAATACTTTTTGTTATTTTATTTTTGGTAGAGGTGGATGTGGGGCACATTCTTAAAATCTGGTTTCTTTAATAGTTTCTTTTTGTTTTTTGTTTTGTTTGTTTTGTTTTGTTTTGTTTTGCAGGGCAATGAGGGTTAAGTGACTTGCCCAAAGTCACACAGCTAGTAAGCATTAAGTGTCTGAGATTGGATTTGAATTTAGGTCCTCCTGAATCCAGGGCTGGTGCTTATCCACTGCACTACCTAACTGCCCCTCAATAGTTACTTAATACACACCACGCAAGCTTTATGAGGTTTTTCTCCATCAATCCCTTTTAAGATTGAAAACGAAGCATGCATTGATATTCTTTTTTGGTGGAGAGTTCCTCCAAAAAGGAAAAAAAAACTTATTAAAATTATTTTGACAAAATTCTTTAAAAAAAACTTTCTCGAAATGTAAATAATGTTCTGACATGAAGGCAAATTATTTCATAGAACAATTCTACCTGTATTCTATGAATTTCCCATTTTTTATCTAGCCATAGTCACATAACAGCAAAAGATGAAACTAGTGTCAGACTCAACAGAATTCATAACTCAGGGCTGGGTTATATAGGGACATAGGTAGTATTTTTGTAGGTGTTGTGAGGGAAAAGCCAAATAAATAAAAGACTGAGGTATGCTATTCACTCCCTATAGCATTTTACTTGAGCTACTTTAAGCTAAGCATGAAAGCTACATTGCCTGCAGCCTCAAAGCCTCAGAGGATACCAGTTCCAAGGTGTGGGGGGTGGGGGTGGAATTTTTTATAAGGCTGCCACAGTAACACACACAGGGGGTGAGGTCAAAATGGGAGGGTGGGGTAGAATCCAGACCCTCCTGGTGCTGGTAAGAACATTAGGCTCTTTAATAAAAATTGACTTCATCTAGAGAATTAAAGAAGGCATTCTAAATAATAATAAAAAGTTACTCTGACCATAAACAAAAAAAAATAGGGTTGTTATTCAAGCATTTTTTTAAAACCAAAACTAAAAAAAACCCTACTTTAATGAAATAAATGATGGTTGTATATGGTGGTAATTAAAGGAAGTTAGTAGAATGAAGTTTTCATGATGGGCTGAAAGTAATGCTTTTTTTGTTTATTTTCTTGAAGAAGTTATATAAGCATAAAAAGGACAAAACTCAAAAAAGATAACCAACCACATGCACACATATATACACACACACACAGGCTATTAATGTATCTGTCTCTACCTTGTCTAATCCTTATTCAAGTTTTCCCTTAACAACTTCAGAGGTTCTACACAACTTCTTGGATGAATGAAAAAAATACACAGTAGCATGAAGCAGGCACAATACTGGCTGCTAGGCATACAAATATAAAAAAAGCAGGAATTTCTCTACACATGGGGCATATACATTCTAATAGGGCAGACAATAAAGGGGTAACTTCGCTTTGGAAATTCACATGTATGGTGAGTAGAGTCATAATGTGATTGATTGGTCCATCCCAGGAATGGTAGCATCTTCTTGCTTATCTGTGTTGGCAGATTTCACCTACCCAGAGCCTTTGATGGTGATAGAGGGCTATAGTAGGCTGATAATAATAAATGTCAGATTTTAAAAATAAACAAGATAGATATCAGTAGGGCTGTGAGTGAAGGAGGTAATTGGGATCAAAGCCAGGATTCCTACCTTCTTGACCCATGCTAATTATACCTTAAATTATTTAGAATATTTGGCAGATTTACAAAATATATAAAGTGACATACTTAAAAATAAATTAGTATCTTTATTTAATTGGTAGGGAATTTATATCTTAGAAAATTTTTGAATGATTACCAAATGTTATTATCAAAGAGAAAAGAGCAAAGATCAAACAGGACACTAATTTGAACACATGATACAGATTACAAGCATCAGTTGCTTTCTAAATATGCCAGCATTTCCAAAAAGCACAAGAATGATACATATGATAACAGTTCTATAAAAAATTTAAGGGAGTCTACTAAGAGTAGCAGTATCTCTCCTTCCTCCACAGTGGTCAGCTATGACCTCAGACTCCCCAGCAACCATGTTAAAGGGACCAGTGGTTGGCATTGATCTCAGTACCTCTTCTGTGTGGGAGTATTCCAACATGGGAAAGTGGAGATTATTGCTAATGACCAAGGAAACAGGACCATCCCAAGCTATGCAGCCTTCACTGATACAGAAAGATTAATCAGTGATGCAATAAAGAATCAAGTTGAAGTGAACCCTACCAACACAGTTTTTGATACCAAAGGTTTGATTTGTTGAAGATTTGATGATGCAGTTGTACAGTCAAACATAAAACATTGGCCTTTCATGATGGTTAATGAAGCAGGCAGGCTTAGGGCCCAAGTGGAGTACAAAGGGGAGACCAAGAGTTTCTATCCAGAAGTATCTTCTATGGTTTTGACAAAGATGAAAAAAATTACAGAAGCTTACTTTGGGAAGACTGTCACAAATGTTGTTGTCACGGTACCAGCCTATTTTAATGATTCCCAGTGTCAGGTCACCAAAGATGCTGGAACCATCTAAATGTGCTCAGAATCATCAATGAGCCAACTGCTGCTTTTATTGCTTCTAGTATGGATAAAAAAGGTTGGTGCTGAAAGAAATGTGTTGATCTTTGACCTTGGAGGTGGTACTTTTGATGTCTCCATTCTTACCATTGAAGATGGCATCTTTCAGGTCAAGTCCACACCTGGGGACACCTACTTGGCTGAGGAGGACTTTGACAACCTCATAGTGAACCATTTCATTGCTGAGTTCAAGTACAAGCACAAGAAGGACATCAGTGAGAACAAGAGGGCTGTTTGACATCTGTGTACTGCTTGGGAACATGCAAATCACATCCTCTCTTCCAATTCCCAGGCCAGTATTGAGATTGATTCCCTCTATGAAGGTATTGACTTCTATACATCAATCAGTCAGGCCCATTTTAAAGAGCTGAATGTCAATCTCTTCCAAGGCACGCTGGATCCAGTGGAAAAGGCCCTAAGAGATGCCAAACTAGATAAATCACAGATTCATGATATCATCCTGGTGAGTGGTTCCACTCAAATCCCCCAAATCTAGAAGCTTTTGCAAGAGTTCTTCAATGGCAAGGAGCTGAACAAGAGTATCAACCCTGATGAGGCTGTTGCCTATGGTGCAGCTGTCCAGGCCGCCATTTTGTCTGGAGATAAATCTGAGAATGTGCATGACTTGCTGCTGTTGGATGTCACTCCTCTTTCCCTTGGCATTGAGACTGCTGGCAGAGTTATGACAGTTCTGATCAAACATAATACCACTTTCCCTACCAAGCAGACACAGACCTTTACTACCTATTCCAACAACCAGCCTGGCATGCTTATTCAGGTTTATGAAAGTGAGAGAGCAATGACCAAGGATAACAACCTGCTTGGCAAGTTTGAGCTCACAGGAATCCCCTCAGCACCAATGCAAATGGCATCCTCAATGTTTCTGCTGTGGATAAGAGCACAGGCAAGGAGAACAAGATCACCATCACCAATGACAAAAGTCATCTGAGCAAAGAAGACATCGAACATATGGTCCAGGAGGTAGAGAAATACAAGGCTGAGAATGAGAAGTAGAGAGACAAGCTTTCTTCCAAAAATTCTCTTGAATCTTATGCGTTCAACATGAAGGCTACCATAGAAGATGAGAAACTGCAAGGCAAGATTGGTGATGGAGACAAACAGAAGATCCTTGACAAATGTAATGAAATAATCAACTGGCTGGATAAGAACCAAACTTCTGAGAAGGAAGAATTTGAGTATCAGTAGAAAGAATTGGAGAAGGTCTGCAACCCCATCATTACTAAGCTGTACCAGAGTGCAGGTGGCATGCCAGGAGGCATGCCTGGTGGGTTCCTAGGAGGTGGATCAGCCCCATCTGGAGGTGCCTCTTCTGGACCCACCATTGAGGAGGTTAAATAAATTCACCAGAAGAAAGAGCATTCCACACAGCTTTCCAAAATTGAAGGACTCAAATTTGTAGCCAAGGCAGTAGCAGTTTAAAAGTTAACATTTAAGCTACTGCATAAATCTGGGCATTCTGAATACTTGAATGTGTGCAGAGAGAGAGAGAAAAGTGAACAACATTGCACTTTATCAGTAATGTAAACAAGTGGAAATGCCAATTCTTGTCCAGGAGAATAGAATGTATTTAAAATGGCACCATAAAAAAAGAAAATTAGGGGAAGCTAGGTGGTACAGTGGATAAAACACTGACCCTGGATTCAGGAGTACCTGAGTTCAAATCCGGCCTCAGACACTTGACACACACTAGCTGTGTGACCCTGAGCAAGTCACTTAACCCCCACTGCCAAAAAAATAAAAATAAAAATAAAATGTTTTTCTAATTTTCTTCATTTTTCTACTACATGATAATATATCTTCTGGACCAAGACTATTCTTTTCTTTGAAAAATAGATATACGCTATTTTTTTTGACACAGTAAAGGCATTTCCAACAATATTCCTTAGAAAATACATTCTCTACAAATAGTTATCAATTTTTAATTTTATTAACTGTGGTACCGACAGTAACCATTGTATTTGACCAGAGTTTTGTTGCCCTCCATATTGACTCTACTTAAGTTATTTCAGTCACTGTATTGTAATATTTCCTTGGTTCTTATGCACATGTGTCTTCCCATATTTTTCTGAACTTTTTAATCCAACATTCCTTACATGACAACAATATCCATAAATATTCACATCATAATTTGTTGGGGGATTTGCCAATAATTGAATATATAGTTTTTTTCTAGCTTTTCAAAAGCTAGAATTTTTGAAAAGCATAGATTTAAAAAAAAACAGTAATAATGCTATTATAAAAATGTTTTGTATATCAAATTATTTTCTTGTTGATAATAACCATAGCTCCAATAGTTAAGTTTCTGGGGCAAAAATATGAACAATTTAGTCACTCACTGCATAATTCCATAATAATTTTCTAGAAAAATCAAAACATTCCATAACTGTACAAAAACTAGATAGGCATATTTCATAAAAATGCATTTTTCTAATTGGAAGGTTATGCATCAGCAATCTAATTTGAATTTTCTATGATTGTTTTCAATATTTTGAGTAGTTATTGATATTTTTAATTTATTGAATATACATTCTTCCACCCATAACTGTATAACACAGAATCTTCTATTCTTCTGTAATTTCCTTTTTATGTGGCTTTTAAATATATGGTATTTCATCGTATTTAAAGCATACCTTATTTAAAATGTATGCTACATGGTTTATGAATTATATATGGATATTTTACCAAATTGGAATTTATTTTAAAGTATAAAATGCTAATCAAATCTATTCACTAGACTGCTTTCCAGTTTTTACAATACTTTTTTTAAATAGCTTTACGAGCAGTTTCTCTTCTTGGATTAATTAAACAGTAGACTTCTACATGAATTTTTTTCCAGGTCTCACTCATATAGCCTATTTCACTGATTTTTAAATTTTTTTATCCAATATAGAATTACTGCTTCTTAGTAGAGTTTGAGATTCCATACTTCCAAGGCCCCATCACTTCCCCTCCTCCTCTCCCTTCCCTTTGTCCCTCTCTCTGTATATATAAGCACATATATATGTGCCTCTTGATAGTCTTTATATTTATTCTTCTAAACAAATTTTGTTACTCTCTTGTCTAATTTTATAAAGTATCCCTTTGAAAATTTCATTAGAATATCATTAAATATATAGACTAATTCAGATTGTATAATACTCTTATTTATATAACAAAACTTTTATTTTCAGCGAAATCTTTATATTTTGTCCTAAAATGTGATATATTGACTATCTTCTTACAAATAAGAGTAGACTAAATGCTAGTAGCTTTGCTACATTTAATTATATGACTATTGGGAAATCACTCCTTTTCTCCTGATCTTAATGAACATTTCTCATCTGAATGAAGTAGATTGATCAGTGCATGAACCGAGCCAGGTGTAGAGGTGGCATAACTGTCATGCTCCAGCTCATCATTAAAAAGAAGCTCTAGAGAAATAACTCCTTATGCACCTAGGTCGTATTTTTGCTCTATGTCTTTTAGAGTCATATATACTTCTGAGACACTTAATTGCTGATTCTGGCTTTTTCTGACTTTCCACATTGGATTGTATGCCTGTACTCATTTCTTAGGCCTCATTTGTCCCTAAGCTTCTCCTTCTGCTTTTGTAACATCCAGCACTATCTCCAGTCCTCCTGATCTACAACTGACATGGGACCCAATGACTCTGGAGGAGAAAATGAGGTTGGTGACTTTGCACAGCCCTCCCTCACTTAAATCCAATTCACTGCAAGTCATGACATCACCCTGATGGCATGGTGTTCTCAGAGAACGAAGGACAAATAATAACAACAACAACATCTTAGGTGTTCTTCCACATCATTTTCTGACTATGCCCTTCAGTTTTGACATTCCTTAACTGATTTACTGAAAACTGACATTGATCACATTGGGTTCTGTCATATTGCCACTATAGCTGTCTGGTTGACTCTGTGGCACAATCTGATAATGATGATCTCTCAAGTTCTTTCCATATTTAAGATTCTGGGACTGTAACCACCCTTATATAGAAGTGTTTGTATTTAAAAGGATTCCATTAATGAGGTTATCTCTAAGCATCAGTTCTCTTGCCTGATGTAAGAAGTTATATAAATTCTTCTTTAGTAGGGGATAGATCATATCATACACAAAAATGTACCAACCAAGCACACCATTGAAAACAACTTTACCATTTTTGATAAACTTAAAGGCAGCAAAGGTAAGGGCTCACAGTTCATCAAACAGTTTCTGGGGAAATTAGAAAGAAATTTGATATATAATATGTTTAGAACAATATCTCACAAACACTCCCATAATTCATACTTACACTCTAAGTCTGGTTCCCCAGGGAAGTGATGATTCTATTAGATTTCTAGGAATAGAAATTTTTGTGGGTGATTATACTCCTCACATGGCAGAATGAGTTACCACAGTATGTTTCCCATTAGCAATTAGCCAGTAGATGATATATCTATTGGCTGATTGCTAATGGGAAACATACCTTTCGCTTTTACCAATGGCATTAACTGAAATTACAAAGCATTGTTCCTAAAAACCATGAGCTTACTCTCCCATCAATATGTAAAGCATTCATGGAAACATTGGGTACAACATACACCATCAGAACTACAAACTCCCAATGTCCATCTGTCCATCCATATTATTCGCATTCATTCATAGTCATATTTTCTTTCTTTCTCTTTCTCTGTCTGTGTCTCTGTCTGTGTCTCTGTCTGTGTCTCTGTCTGTCTGTCTGTCTGTCTCTCTCTCTCTCATACACATACACACATACATCTGGGATTGTTCCTCACAGGACATGACATCTCTATTAAGTAAGTCAATCCCTGGATTCCCTTACCTGCACTGCTCTGCTGCTAGCTTTGATTCCTATCATGCTCCTCCACTGAGCTTAATCCTCATCTGGCAGCTATGGCCTCTGCCACTACCCAATTCAAAATTAGTGAAAAGGGCATCAGTTGGAATAATTTTAGTTTCTTTTATAATAGTCAGAGACTATTATCCTAGGATTGGCAGATGCCTCTTCAGTTGTGCTCACTTTGCTATGCTCTGAAAATTTTTCACACCCAAGGCAGCAGATGGTGGTGAAGAACAGTAGAAACTATCAGTACTACTCTGTTAAACATTGTGTACTTTCTTTAAAAGAAATAATCTATACACAATGGTATATCACAATATCACGTATAATCCCATTTCATATTCTAAATATATTATATATATATAGGAAATTTATTTTGATTTGGGGACCCTACCTTTGTGCTGAGATTAGAAAGCCTTAGGCCCTCAGGGTCTCTTCTGTATGGGAGGTGCTGGTGCCCCTCCCCCTCTGTTTCATCTGAGCCAAAAAGCCCCCAGCAGATCTATCTGAGAGATCCCGGGCTTGTCCAGGCCGGGCTCTGGCGTAGCCTGTGCTGAGGCACGGGAAGCTCGAGCGTGCCCCAAGCCCCAGCCACAGCCCTGGCTGGTGGATTAGCTTGGTCTGTGGGGGCACAAAAAGTCTCGAGATTTGAGGGGAGAGAAGAAAGATATATATAGACAGACCTGGGAGTTAGACAGAAAGGGGGACTGACAAGATTAGAAAAACAGAGAGGAGGACTGACAAGATTTTAAGGGAACAGAGAAGGACACAGGAGAAGGCTAAAGCACTAGAGCAAGAGGCAGATGTATGGAGCTTGGGAGAGGCCAGAAGATTAAGAGAACAGCAGGACACTGGAGCACTAGGAGAATGGAAGGAGAGGTCGGTGAGAGAGACACAAGGGTTCAGCAGTGGCAGCAAGGAGAGGAAAGTTAGAGGCAGGAGGATTTACAAAGTGAAAGGGGCTTGGAGGTAGAAAGTAGCTGAGCAGGGAAAGTGGAAAATACCTAAAGGCAAGAGGCGGCAACAGGCCTTATTGTATTAAAAAAAAGTACCAGCACTTTCAGGTGGAAAGGCCAAACGCAGTCAGGTTGTACATTTTATTTCCCTGTATTCTTAATTTAAAATTGTATCTCATAAATAAACTCTGTTTTGATTATTTAGTTAAGAGGCTTCTTAATATTTTGCTTATCAATTTGGGAGCAGTGTGGTAGAACTTTATAAATGGCCCATATTAAATTAATAGCAGTTAGATAGCCAGTTAGTTAAAAGTCCCAGATTAGTCCTCCAGCCAAATTAGCCCCCCACCCCCAAATTAGGCCAGCTAGCTAAAATATTTCTACAATATATATATGGAAAGGTATGTGATTATTGATGTTTGTTGGGCTCATTCTTAAAAAACTACAATTCCCTTTTATAAAGTTTTCTATAAGAACAATATACCTAGAATATCCATCTTTTATTTTAATGTTTAAACTCCTACTTAACAGAGGGCATGATTGCAAAGGAAACACAATGAAAATAAACTTGTTATTTTACAATTGAAGTCTTCATGTTCCAAAAGTAAAGACCTAGAGGAAAGATGTATATTAAATGAACCTACTTAAAATTTTCTAAGGTAAAATATTGATAATTAGATAATTTTATGGAGCTGTAATTAATAGCCACTCAATACTTTTATAACAAATTGTAATGTAATCAAAATGGACAGAATTACTTAAAGCAATTAAGAATCAACTTTTCTGCACATATAAAATAGAATGCAATAAAGATCCAAAGTACAGTTTGAAATTAACTTTAGTAATTTTTAAATCATGTTAAAATAAGTACATAGATTTTATGCAGAAGAGGGATTAATTAGATGCAATACTTTATTCTTTTTGAGAACATAGGTGGCAACAGATAATACATATTTATGAAGGGATATCCTACACAAATGCTATGCAAAGTCATCAGTGTTGCTCAGAAGTTTCCTTTTCCAATGCAATAAACTGTTTTTATATCGGACCATTATATTCTTTAAGAAATTTCAATTATTTCCTGGTAGGAGGGGGCCAGTGAAGGGAGGAACTCCTGTTGAAATATATCATCATAAAAGTTGTCAAATGTAGCTGTCCCTCCAGATTGCTAAGGCTGACCATCTAGTACGGGTTTAGTAAGATGTTTCATGTATATTTCTTTCTCCTAATATATCAGAATACCATGTAAGTGATGAGGAGAAAATGGTGACAAGCACCTGGAGAAAGTCAACTTACCATTGAGTCTCCTACAAATTTATCTCAAACAATTTCTATAGGCTGTTCCATCAATTCTACTTCTCGATCCTTTCACTCTTCATCTAATTACTGACTCTGTAATTTTTCTGATATTATCTCTACCAACCCTACTTCTTTTATCCTTAATCCACCTATACTACTCCCTTTACACTACCTCTTAGCAAAAGATTTTCTCTCATATATTTCAAGAAATTAAGATGATCTTTCTGAACTTCCTTTTACACTCAGCACCACACTTCAAATCATCTCAACATCATCCCACATTTTTTCCTCCTTTGCTCTAGTCTCAGAGGATTAAGTGGCTCTCTTTGCTGATACCAATTCATCTATCCACCCCCTCAAGTTTCTTCTGGGATTCTGGTTCTTCAATCATTCTTTCTCTTTCCCTAATTTTTAACTTCACTTTATTCACCTTCTATTTCCCTATCATAGAACATCATTTAACCCTACTATCCCTTTAAACTTCAATAGCATCTCTCCATACATTTATAGTGAAACCTCATGAAAAGGTTACCTTTAGTCTTTTTTCTATACTTCTTCACCTATCAATCACTTCTCAGATCCTTTTAATATGACTTCACATTTCACCACCAGAGTGACATTGTTCTCTCCATGTAACCAGTGATTTATTGCTGAATCAAGTAGCTCTTTCTTAATCCTTAGCTCTCTTGACTTCTCTGAAACCTATGACACTGCTTACCATCACCTTTGGAATATTCATTCACTCCTGAGAAAGAGAGCCTCTGGAGATCATAAAAATGGCTCTAAAACAAAGTTTAGTATTTCTCCTTCCTTTGATCCCTTCTGTGAATTAGGGTAGAGGAGAGGAATAGCATACTTTGGAGTCCAGTAAGTACTCAATTCAAGGCAAAAAAATTACCTGGGACAAATACTCTGAGTGATTTTCTACAAATTTTAATTATTGTTTACCATATTGTTTTGTATAAGTAATATAATAAGCAATTATTAAATAATTATTGGAAAAATATATAGTGACATAATTTATTATTTCTTCAAAATAAGCCTGTGGGTTAGACAGAGGACTAGTACCCTCCTTCCCCTCCTTATCCTTCTCTTTTTTCTTTTTCCTTTTCCCATCTTTTTATTTTTTACAGATAAGGAGACTGAGATATGGAGAGTTCAAGTGATTTGTCCAAGCTAAATGTTAGAGGGAAAATGAGCTAGTAAGGTTGTTCTGTTTCATCAGAACATGTCTTAAATATGGAGAAATAGGCCATGGGTTTGAATTTTGTTTTCCATAAGATCTGAAATATGTGCATAACTTCTCAATTTTAGTATCCAGAAAAATATAAAATAAGGGCTTCTACTACATGACCTCTGAAGTTTCATCCAGCTTTAAACCCATAATCTTATGTTTCTTGTGAGTCTGATTCTGGTACTCTCCACTCAACCATGTTGTCTTTCATAATCATTGAAAGTACAAATGCAAGAAATAATGCTAAAACTACTCATTATACTGATTGTCAATTTCAGCATTTGGGGATTCTATCCTCTCATTATGTGGAGTGCCTATGGATCTGAAAAGAATGGGATATTTCAAATAAAGCAGAGACTACAAAGGCAGGATCTGTGGCTAATTTTAGTACTTGAAAACTGGAAAGTAGTGAAATAGCATAAAAAGGATTGGTTTGGGTGAAGGAATAGATCAGAGCTAAATGTCATTGCTATGATTTATAGCATATTTGTACAAACAAAAGGGTATAAGAAAATTAACTTTGATTTTAAAACAAGCAATTATAGTTGGTGTAAAAACACAACAGAAATATGTCTGTTGAAAAGACTTCTCTGAACCTTTTAGGCAAAATTTGCTATACAAATCATTCAGATTACAATGGCTTCTATATTAAAGCATGTGAATTTTAATTATTTATCCATTCTACTATTTTAGAAAGCAGGCTAATTTGACAGTAGAGGGAACTAAGAGTTGAAAAATACTAAACCTTTTGACTGCCTTAGAACATGTGATATTTATATATCAGTAAAATAAATAATTTCTAGTGTTTATACTGGAGAAATGAGTGGTAGACTCTTTTTTCCTACACTCTGGACCACCATTAATGATCATCTTGGGCATCCTATAATCCAAGTCTCCATGTATTCTTTTAGAATGAGAAAGCAAATTCTGAACAGAAAGAGGAAGCTCTTAACTCATATCTGTAGTTTGGAAGGTAGAAGACAGTGACATTGAGAATGAAGAGAGAAAAAAGGGAACACTTACTACTTAGACCCACTTTCTATGTAGGGTGGAATTCCCTTCAGGGGCTAGCATTTTTCTGAGAGGTCTGCTGCTTCCTCTAAAAATTATCTGGGATATAATGGAAATTCCCCTGAGAATGTGGAGTTACACAATCCTATAGGAATAAAGTCTGCAATGCTAAAGCATAGAATGAGACCAGACCAGTAGGGAATTAAAAGAACAAGAAAAAAATGATAATTTTTAGCTATTTTGGAGGGTGTAGGAAAATTGAATGGGTAGACAGTGATTATGACAACTAGTGGAGAGAATAAAAAATTATTAAACTCATATTTTCCCATTTTCTGAATAGAGGAAAATGGTCTTTGAAGTTGCAAGTACAACATAAAAAATTAAGAGAGAATTGAAACCTAGGATTAGAGAAGTCAGAGAGTACTTAGCTACCTGAAAGGAGTAGAAATTACTATGTCTGGATCAGCTGGATAAAATGTTGACTGAACTGTGATTAGTTATATTTGAAAAACTGGAGAAAAGGGAATAGGTAATGCAAGACTGGAGAGTGGCAAATGTCATCCCTAACTTGGATACTTTGATGGATCTGAGATCACATTGATATTGGTACTCCTTCCAATAAATAAATAAGAACCCATTCATGTTCCCACATCCCAGGTGATGTTTTTCCATTTTCTCCCACAAATATTCTACTGGTAGTCTACTTAATATATTACAATCCTTCTACCTTTTGTATCATTATAATTATAATAGCTAGAATTTATAAGGTTTGCAACATACTTTACATTTTTATTTTATTCGATCCTCACAATGTCCTTGTAAGGGAGATGCCATTCATATCCCACATTTTATATGAAAAATTGAAATTGAAAGAGTTTAAGAGACTTGTCCAAGGCCACAAAGATAGTCATTATTTAAGGAAGGATTTGAACTCATGTCTTCTTGACTCAGAGGCCAGCATTTTATCTTCTATGATATGTCTGCCTTTTGCAACACGTGGGCTTTCTTTTAGATACTCTTTACCCTCTCCATAGTAATGACCCATTTTGTTTTTCAAAACAAAGTAGGGTCATTAAATCCATGGTGCTATTTCCTAAAGGCCAAAATCTTTTAAATGTTTATAGATTTCAGTGAGGAGATAGAAGCAACTCCAGAGCTAAGTGCACACTGCACAATTTCTTCTGCAAATACATTTGGAGACTCTTGCCACACTTACAGATTCTGTCTTCTGTTTAGACTCTGTCCTGAACATTTTCCATGATTACAAAGGAAAACATTAAAGGTGACTTTTTGACTTACCTCACAGGATTTTTGTGAGAGTGAAAGGACATATATATATATATATATATATATGAGATTTATAAAAGATATCATTTATAAAGAGTTCTATAAAACTCCAGGAAATATATAAATGTGACACATTACCTACTAAATAAGTGATTTTTATACTCAACATTAGAACGTCATTTAGGCAGGACCACCTATTTCCTTCTCATTCATTCACAAAGACTGCTCTCACTCCATATTGAAGCCCATTCTCATAGAAATTTTGTAGAGATGAGCTATGGCTATGGATTCATAGTTATTAATATTCTCTTGGTCACTGTTCTATGGGGGCACTGTTCTATGGGGGAGGTAATAGTACAGTCCATATTTTTTTTCTTTTGATACTTTCCTCTCCTTGATGTCCCTTGAGAAGCAATCAAAATTGAATCAACTCTTAACATTAGTCAATTACTCTGCTTATTTTTGTTTTCCTTAATGCTACTTCTACTCCCCACCCTTATAAAATGTGATATTAAAGCTTAATTACAGTGATTACATTGTCATTGATAGTGAATTTTTAAAATTAAAAATCTTTACCATTTTCCATTTTTTTGTTGTGTAAACTTTTTTCACCCAATTTCATCCTGAAATGCTCATGATATGACTTCACTTAGGTAGGTCTCATGCTAAAATTATCTTTAGGCTTGTTAAACTTGAAAGCACCATTTTCTTGATATTTCTAGGAAGTTGTACTTAAAAATCTTCTATCATAGTTATCCATAATATTTTTTAAAACTAGATAATCCCTTACATCAGTGTTTTCCTTCCCTATCATGACTATTTGGAAAAAAAAAAAGATCAAATCTTTGCTCACTAAGGTGGTTCTGAGGATCATTTAAATCTGTGGTGGTCTGAGTCACACTTGTAAAATTAGATAGTTTATCTTTACCTTATTATAAGGTATTCATCTGTATCTGTGTTTTCTCTGTTCTTATTTCATAGTACTTAGTGTAAAAATCTCCTCCAAAGATCTCAGGTTGGAGTTGCTCCACTTGTTTACTTAAAAAAAAGTCTCTTTCTTATTCATTGCTGTTTACTGCTAGTTTGAATTTACCCTATGTTAATAGTCACCTTCTTATCTTCTATTGTGCCTGATTTCACTTTTATATTTGCTGTTCACCTTGACCAGAATTTTCTGACTCTCATTTTGAAGAAAATATTTATGATTTTGAGACATGAGGCTTCTATGTAGTAAACCAACCTGTAAACTCCCTCTTCAAATGCCAAAATTATGTTTTCCATAGCTTTCATTTTTGTTATCCTTTCTGACATATATATATATATATATATATATATATATATATATTTCCATTGAATTCATAAAATATCAAAAGGGATAGTATTTTATTTGAAGGATCTTACTGAGTTTCTCCTAGAATTTCTTTAGCTTCCATTCTTTACCAGCTGTTCAGGCAGAAATTAAAATTACTTTTGTGGATATCATCTTGAAATGCTTAATATGAGCACTCTGGTCTGTGATGAGCAAATTTCATATGTTCCTTGTTGCCCTTGAAAGTGAGATAAAATAAAGTACCAATTTTTATTTGGTTCTCAAAAGAGAATGAGTGAATTGATCCTTCTATTTAGCTGTCACTTTATTTTGATTCTTTCTTTTATTTCCAGTAAAAATGTCAAGAATGATTTAATTTATTTCCTTCAATACCATCTCCACCCTTAGTCATTAGATGAGAACTTCATATTCAAAGTATCAATAACTAAGTTAATATTTTCAGACTATCTTAAAATTAGGAAGGGGGTTATATGTACTGAGGGTATTTTCATATTTTTCTTTGGTTTATACATTATTTTGATTAAAAAAAAATGTGTGAGGGGGCAGCTAGGTGGCCGGGTGGATAAAGCACTGGCCCTGGATTCAGGAAGACCTGAGTTCAAATCTGACCTCAGATACTTAACACTTATTAGCTGTGTGACCCTGGGCAAGTTACTTAACCCCCGTTGCCCTGCAAAAAAAAAAATATGCAAGCCTTTTGATAATCATCATGTGTTTATGTGTCTGTGTATGTATCTTTCTGTGTTCCTTGGCTGGTCCACAGAAATCAGACATGGCCTAATACAGGAACCATGGTTTGAAGTCTCTTCAGAATTATCTGACAGTACAGTTTCTCAGTATTTGTGTTACACTAGTCTAATCATCAAGAATCCAGAGATATTTCCATTTCATAAAGATATATTAGAATAACTCCTTTTGAAGTTTGTGGAGAAGAAACAACTGATTCTGTACATTGTAGGCTAGTGAGCCTGACTTAAAAATGTAAAGACCCTAGCCCAACATTTACAATTTATATTATAGTCAAAATGGATTACTAGTTATTCACTGACTTTGACATGCAATTTCCTGCCTTGGTACATCATCTTAAGGTGTCCCACAGACCAAGAATGCACTCTCTTCTGAACTGTGCATTTCAGAATCCTTGTCTTTCTTTAAGCCACACCTCTAGTGCCACTTTATCTATCTTATTCCTCCAGCTGAAAGTATTCTCTTTCCTCCCATATCCCTAGCAAGCTTTGTCAGGCCCTCTCCTCAAATAAATCACTACTTATCTTTCAGGATGCTCTTCTTTTTGTACATTATATCAACCTCTCTCTTCTAGCACTAGTGCAAATGGGTTCTCCTACCTGATCAAACTAGTGTCATTTTCTGTAAAAACATATTTCTATCTCTAGTGCTTAGTGCAAAGCTTTGCAGAAAATGTGTTTAATAATTATTAGCTAAATGGCATTGAATCAAGAAATCAGTAATGCAGAGCAGAAGAACTAAAATGTGTAACTGAAAAGTTGATAGTTCCAATGTTCCTTGAACATAATTCAAACTATGATATTTTTTGAGCCATGAATCACCATAAAGAGGATATGATTTAAAAAGAAACATGATAGATGAGAAAAAAATCAGAAAAATGGGCCACCATACAAATTCTTTTACCATTATAAAGGAAGACAGGATAGAAATTAAATTATAATACACTACATCAGTTAAAGGTTTAGGGAAAGAAACATAAGGAAATTTAAAAAAAAATAAAATAATGAGTTAATTATAGCCAAAGGGACTAGGGAGAAAAAGTAGGTTTTTTATGAGAGTATTAAGGCAAGAGAAATAATGTAGAGAAAAATGGACCAACTAATAAATGAGGGGCATGAAATTAATGGTGACTCTAAAATGTCTAATGGCTGAAAGCTATTGAACTCATTTTTAAACTTGACTTTAAGAAGAAGTATAAGGGAATTTAGGCAAAGGGAAACATTCTGAAAATGTGATAGATCAAAATTATACTTAAACATAAAGATATATGAATCTTGAAGTCCAGATCTTCCTAAATCTGTGGTTGTGGGGGGATTTCCTAATACATTTCTCTGAATTAACCATATTTTGGTAAGCCAGAGAATGATGGGGTTTTTTTGTTTGTTTGTTTTTTGGGTTTTTGTTTTGTTTTGTCTTTTGTTTTTCTCTTTGGTGAGGCAGTTGGGGTTAAGTGACTTGCCTAGGGTCACACAGCTAGGAAGTATTAAGTGTCTGAGTCCGGATTTGAACTCAGGTCCTCCTGAATCCAGGACCAGTGCTCTATACACTGTGCCACCTAGCTGCCCAAGAGCATGATGTTTTTAAAGGAGATCAATCATTGGTTTTATAACTGGAAGGGATCTTAGAACTTAGGTGCTTTATTTTACAGAAGAGAACACTGAGCCCCAAACTGAAATTATTTCTCTAGAGATACTCATATTGATTTTTACTTATTTTGTAAAAGACAAGTGCTAATAACCACCACCAAATAATTAAATGAAAGATATATTTTTAAAATCATTAAGTTTATGAAGGACCATGACATTTTAAAACATGAACACAAGTTATGCTAAAAGAACAGTTCTATTAAAGTTGAATAATTTGATTTGATACAAATACTACAGTATTTGGCTTGCTCTTAATCTTTGAACATGACGATAGTGATTCATGATGTCCTGCTTATCAAATGAGCTCATTTTCATTATTATATAACCTTAAAATAAGGCAAGGACTATAAATACAGGGCATTGACAACCATGTAATGAGGCTCCAACAAGTATCTCTGATGGTACCAAGTCCAAATCTATTTACTATCCTTTCATCTGTGGAGGAAGAAAAATGTGATTCAATTGCCTACTTGGCAGTTGATGAAGAGGCAATTCAATGTGCTTTTGTAAATATGTTTTTAAAGTAAAATTAAGAAGAGAAAAGGTACTGCAACTCTAATTGAAGGTGACAAGTAGTTGAATAATAACCTGCTGGGGATAATATCTTTTTTCCTTCCTTGGGGCAATCATCACAGATGTATGAAAAAGGGAGAAAACTATCTTAAATCCCTCTTTCCCTTGTTGATGCTGTAGTGGAAAGAGTATCATCCAAGGAGTTGAGTTCAAGTTCATCTTCGACAGGTAATGACTGCATGGCTTGGGGAAGTCACTGAAATCTTTTTAGTCAGAGTGTGTTCAACTGTCCTAGGGTTTTTGAAACAAAAGTGTTTTAGAAAGTGCTTTGCACTATACAAATATAAACTATTATTTTTATTTTAATCTTTTTCCTACTCTTCTCATGTAATTTTTCTCATGACTTTATATATTCTCCATAGCAGCCCACCCAGTGTGCTAGATCAGTGTTCAACAAAGTGGTGGCTTATTTGTTCAGGGGATACATAAGATGATCAGTAGGGCCATAGGAAGAATTCATGTCCAGGGCCTCCTATCTCAAACATCTCCAGTGGGTTTCTAGAAGGGGCATTTCTATCTGAGTAGTGGCTGTAGTAGTTAGGTGGGCGGCTACTTTCTTTTCCCCTTCTTGCCCCCTCCATGGAGTAAGCAGCTACTGTAGCAAGATAGATGTAAACTGAGTAAGGGGATAGGATAACAAGAGGATAAAATAGTCTGAAGAAGACCAGGAACAGCCAGATCAAGAAAGTTTTGAGAGAAGTAATGGTAACAAAGGTAGAGGTGTCATCAGCAGCAAGGCTGCAAATGGGACTCACAGGGTGATTTCTTTGAGCAACCAGGCTAGACATTTCTGTACAATAGGTTATTAGAAGATGACAGGTAATCAGCAAAAATACATTGTCTACTATGTTCCAGGCACTATACTAGGTTCTTGGGTTACAAAGACAAAAACAAAACACCCCTGTTCTCCAGGATATTATATTCTACTGGGGTAAAACGAAATTGCTCGAAATAGATGATAATTTGGGGGTGGAAGATACTAATATCTTGGAAGTGGGAAGGGTCAAAAAAGGTTTCATGAAGAAGATAGTGTTTAAACTCGGTCTTGAAGAAAACTAGAAATTCTAAAGGCAGCTAGATAGCTCAGTGGATAGAATGCTGGGCCTGGAGTCAAGAAGACCTGAGTTCAAATCTGACCTGAGACACTTGCTAGCTGCACGACCCTTGGCAAGTCACCTAACCTCTATTTGCCTTAATCTACCGAAGAAGAAAATAGCAATCCTCTCTGCCAAGAAAACTCCACAGACAGTATGGTCCACAGAGTCCTGAATAGTCAGACATGGCTGAACAAGAAATTCTAAAAAGTGGTATCAAATTAGTCTGACTGCTGCTAGCTGTCTGCCTATCTGTAAGCTACTAGCTGCCTAAGGCAATCTGCAAACTTCTAGCCCCTCCCCAACTGCTTCTCCTAGACCAACAAGAAACAAGATTAGGAAGCCTCCTTTCAATTTAAGCAAAAAAAGGGTTTATTTGTAAGAATAAATTTTTAGAGCTACAGATACAGAACAAGTAGTATAGACGACCTGTCACCTCAGCTGCTTTGCTTTTAATTTTCTCTATCCCCCTGCCTCTCTTGCCTTGTGGGTGTGGCTGCTGCTGCCCTGCAGCCTGCACTCACATCTCCAGTCATGTCTCCTTCTCCATTTCCATGGCTCTCCTTTCATCTACCTTTCCTCCTCACTGTCAGCTGACCCCGTTCTTCTTTCTCCATAGCCCCACATATCCCTGCATCTCCTTTTTCAGTCCTCTCTCAGTACTCTTATGTCTCTACCCCCCAGGCTATAAAAACCTTCGACCATGCCCATGCACACCAAGCTAATTTGCTGGCACCCCCAGGACATGCCTAAGGCCAGCTTGGTTCAAGGAGCTTCCATGCAGGATAGGCCCAGAGCCAGGGGCTGGTGGAGAAACCTGGGGTGTGCCCAAGGTGGTTTCAGGGAGAGCAGTCCTGCTGGGGGAACAGCAGCCCATTGAGGCACCAGAGGCTAATTTTAGCCTCTTACAGGGGGCAGCTAGGTGGCACAATGGATAAAATACCAGCCCTGGATTCAGGAAGACCTGAGTTCAAATCCAGCCTCAGACACTTGACACTTACTAGCTGTGTGACCCTGGGCAAGTCACTTAACCCCCAATTGCCTTGCAAAACAAAAACCAAAAAGTGGTATTGAGGAGTGAGTATATTTCTGGCATGGAGGTAGCTAATAAAAATACTTTTAGATGGAGGATAAAATGTCCTTTACCAGGAACACTGTGTGAGGACCAAGGTGGCCACTTTCTTTGGACTGCAGAGTACTTGGAGAATAAGTAATAAGACTGGAAAGGGAGTTTGCGGCCACATTGTAAAATGATTTAAATATTGAAAAGGCAACAATGGTTCAAAGCCTGTGAAGGAAAAAAAACAAAACAAAACAAAAACAAAAACAAACACTGAATGGGAAAATTATTCCAAAAGAAAAAAAAATATCTCTGTGATGAATATCAAGATGTTGAAAAATGTGGAAAATATTAATAATAGCTAGCATCCATATAGTGCTTTAAGATTTGAAGTGTGCTTTACTTATTATGTTAACTTTTTTGATCTCAACAACAACATTATGAGAGTGGTGAGTATGGTGCTTAAAGAGATAGATTTTACAAATGATGAAACTGAGACAGAGTTTAAGTGACCTTAAGGTCACATAGCTAATAGTTATCTGAGACAGGGTTTGAATTCACATTTTCCTGCCTTTGAGTACACTTCAGATGACCAGAGTCATATTGCTGTCAATGGTGGTCCATTGGAAAAAAGAACTAGATCTGCTGCTAAATTTATATTTTCCAATGGAATATGATGATACTCAGCTCAAACATCTCAGGACCCCACATTCAAGAAAGAAAGAAAGATCAAATCCAGAGAAAAATATTACTATAAATTCTTTGTGACTAAAAAAGAAAATTTGCAATTTGATCAACCAAGAAGTGTATTAAAAAAATGTTACCAAAGAGCCTCAAGACTGACTAGACAGCATGTTGCTTGAAAAAGAAAAATCACTGAAGAACTATACTTGCTTCTTTTTTCATGAATGGATTAAAGGCCAAGACAGAACAAGTCAATACTCAAAGAAGGACTATTTATAAACACATTCCAAATCAGTGGCTAAGCATATTTACTGTAGCATCCCTACCTCTATATTTCAGACAATAGTTGACATAATAATGAAGCTCATTCCATTCTTTACGGCCCAGAATTAAAATAAGATGACTTTTAGCCATTAGAATGCTATCCCACATAACCTATACTGCCCATCTGTCAATAATAAGAAATAGGTTCAATCTATCTCCTGGAGCCAATTTATAGCAAATTGGTGCTGCAGCATGTAAAAGAGGAAAATATAATTTGGGAATTTTTGTTTGTCATTTCTTTTTTTTAAAAAAAGCCTTACGAGCATTGAATAAACAAATTGTCACTGGTGCCATTATTTTGACCATATGCCATATTTCTGAGTGTCATGTATAGAGTACATGGTAACCTCTCAGCTCTCTTTGGCAGTTATATAATATAGAATGTTTGATAGTGGCATTGTATAATATATTGCTATATCACAAAGCATTATATTTTTAAAAGAATGATAGCATATTAATCATTTAATAATATTGAATGAGAATAAAACATTTTGCACATTAATTGAAATAAAATATTTTATTTCATCTTTTTATTTTTACTTTTGTATATGTTTTATAATGTACTACTATATTAGTACAGTGGTGCTGGTTATTATTCAGTTGAATTTAGTCATGTCTGACTCTTTGTGATCCCATGTATTATACTGTCCATGGGGTTTTCTTGGTAAAGATACTGAAGTGTTTTGCCCTTAGCTTCTCCAGTGGATTAATGCAAAAAGAGTGACTTGCCAAAGGTCTCATAGCTAATAAATATTTGAGGACAGGTTTCAACTCAGATCTTGCTGACTGCAGGCCCAGTGCTATAGCCACTAATCCAAGTAGTTGCCCCAAGTACTTGTAAACAAACATACATATTTTGATTGGGAATGCTTCCTCATGTATTTATACAGTCACATATTTATTTGCTTACTTATTTTTACTGAGGGAGGTATTAGATAAAAAAAATTAGGGCACCATTGGTGTAAATGACTTTTTAAAAATTGTTTCTTGACATATCTTGTGGGTGTTAATGTTGGGATGTCTGTATGTTCATACTTTTATGATTAGAACCCCAAATAAAATTTTTTCACTATTTCTACAAGTTATTTCTGGCAATGCACCACAGCCTACTCACAACTACCTTTCCCTTAAGGGTTTTTTAGTTCAGTCAATATTTCAATTATCAAAAAGAATTTATTATGTGCTTACTCTATACCAGCCACTGCAATAAGGTTTCTTTAGAGATCATATCATTCTATAATTGGCATCTATATAAAATTTCATGGAGTTTCTTTGGAATGGGTATAAGAGTGACCTATATCCAATCTAGTCCTCAAAGCCACTGTCCAAGAGAGCGATCCTTGTGGAAATCTCATCTAGCAATAATGTCTGCAGGTGCTGCATACAATCCTGTCTCTTCAATAGTCATCGTTATTCAATACACAAAAATGAAGTTCTCAACACCAAAGTTCTTGACACTGTCAAGTGGTTTTTGTTGATGGAAATAGCAGTAAAGAAAATTCAATACCATCTTGCCACTAAACCCTAACAAGGACCACTGGACCTTTCAATCAGACCTGCAGCTGAAATATTATATGTGTGTGTGTATATGTATATATACATATACACATGTATGTATATATATATATATATGTATATATACACATACATACATACACATATTTTTTTCAGCCTGTTAAAATGTGAGCTCCTTGAGGCAAGGGATTATTTCAATTTTCTATTTATTTTCTTATATTACTTAGTATAGTGCTTTGTATATTGTATGTGCTTCATTTTCTATTCATTCATTCAAGGGATAGTATAGGTTAATTTTTGAAGAATATAATTACAAAGTGGTAAGTAAAATGAAAAGAAAAAAAAGTAAGGAAAAGCTAGGTTGGTGAAATTGAAATGGAATCAATCCAAGGTATATCCAGAAAAGAATAGACTTTAATAGACTTTAACATAAAAGACAGACAGATGGACAGATGAACGGACAGCTGGATGGATAGATTTAAATAAATAGATAGATAGATGGATATAGATATAGATATCTGTGTGTGTGTGTGTGTGTGTGTGTGTATCCATGTTTGGACTCAATTGTTAAGAATAGAATAGACTTTAATAGAATAGACTTTAAAATAATAGAATTGAAACTAGTTCTGAAATATAGGTCAGCAAATGGTATGTAAAAAATAAGACTATGGGCAGCTAGGCACAGTGGATAAAGCACCAGCCTTGGATTCAATAGAACCTGAGTTCAAATCTGACCTCAGACACTTGACACTTACTAGCTGTGTGATCCAGGGCAAGTCACTTAACCCTCATTGCCCTGTCAAAAAAAAAAAAAAAAGGACATATTCAAGTTCTAGATCTATGAGCTTGTATTTCCAAATTATTATAAATTGGAAGACAGTGTGTAATTCCAGGGCATTGAAAGAACTGGGAGATACAGTTATTGAATCATTGTCAATGATCTATAAAGTTAAGGAAGAATGAGAGAATTTGATTCAAATTCCTGGAAAAATTCTATAATATACAATTTAAGAAATGGCCACTGAATATCTATAAAAGAAAATTGTGATGACTGAGAGACAGCATGATTTTATCAGGAGGAAGTCATGCTAAACTTACCTATTTTTCTTTCCTAATTGTAAAATTTAATAAGTATTAGATATTGTTTGGCATAGATATAACTGAATTTTAACAAAACATGTCACAGGTCTCTCATGCTTTTCTCATTGAATAATTGGAGATATTTGAACTAGATCAGATGTGTTAAATACATGGACCAAAGTACTCCCTAGTTTGGTTTCAACCAGATTAAAATGTAATTGAGAAATATTTAACAAAATAAATAAAATGAAATAAAGCGGAGGTAATGTTAATATGAGGTTTTCTAAGTCAACACGTGGTCCCTGAGGATCCTTATATAGTTTAGTGATCCCTGTTTCTATTTGTACCAATGAATTAAATGACAACAATTCAGTGGATTAAGACCACTTTGAAAAAGCTGATTCCAAATAGTCATTAATGAGATAACATCAAGTTAGGAGGAGCTCTTTAGTGGAATGTCTTAGGGATTCACTGTCAACTCTGTGCTGTCCATCATTTTTATCAGTACCTTGGCCCAGGAAATAAATAGCATACTTATCAGTGTTGTATATCACTCAAAACTAGGAATGCTCAACTACATTAGATGACAGTGAGGATCTGGAAACATCTTGGAAGACTGGAATAATGAGCCAATTCAAATAAAATCAAATGTAATAGAGATTAATATAAAGTCCTACACTTCAAAGGAAAATCAACTTCTCAAGTGCAAGATGAAGGATTTGTTGCTAGAGAGCAGTCTGTATGAAAAAAAAAGGGATCCAGGAATTTTAATGGGCTGCAATCTCCATATGAGTGCATCATGTGACATGATAATCAAAAAAAGCTAATGTTCCCAGGCTGTATCAGAAGAGTTAGGCAGAAAATAAAAGATAATTAGACTACTGTCCAAAGCATTAACTTTAGAGTGAACCAATGCAACAAATTAAGTTGTAAGAACCAATCCTATAGACCATAGAACCATACATTATAAATATAGAGCTAGAAGGGACTGGATAAGGTATTTAGTTCAATTCCTTTATTTTACACATGAGGAAACTCAAGCCGGGGGAGATTAAATGACTTCCCAACATTGTACCAGTAGTGTCAGGGGCAGGATTCAAACCCAGAAGCTAATGCCTGAATTTGTGTTAAGTAATGGTCATAGCTAATGAATATACCTTTGTGATGGGATTGAATTCATTAATAACATCATCAGAGAGATCCAATCTATCTTTAAACAACCAAAAGGCAGCAATTTTGTTACTCAAGGTGACAAATATAATGTGTACCATTATTTCACACATGCTGGGAACTTAACAATTAGTCCCATTATTTTTTGCATTCATCCAAAATAAATCATCACATTGCCATTTGTTATACGTGTCCCTTTATGAAGATGTGGCTTTATGGGTACAAAGTGACTTCCTAATGCAACTAAACATGAGATAATTTTACTACATGAAATTATGCAACAAATTCTAATAATACTCATGAAAAATGCAGCGACTATACTTCTTTGATGATTTGGAAAGACTTCCTGAGCTGATGCAAAGTGAAGTGCTAGATAAAGGTACATACATTTCTCAGATACAGAGGAAAAGGTGCATACACACATGCATGCACATATACACATGTATATGTGCACACACCCATGCACACATAGATGTGTATGTATGTACAAGACGCATATCTATACACACAAGATGTGTGTATAGATATGTGTGCATATGTGCTTGTAATAAATTTAGAGTAAATATTATGCAAGAAATTAAATTTTAAGGAACAATCCTCCTGCTGCTATATGTAATAGAAACATACATTACACATACAAAGCTATAAGGGTCATTAGAGAGCACTGATTGTATGTACATGTTAATAGCCAAAAACCTCAGCTAGGGAAACAGTATATATGGAAGAGCAATAGTTGAGATTTTTGACATACAGCTATTATGAAGAAAGGATATGCAAAGGCAGACCATGAATAAACCCTAAGATTTATCTGGTTTGAAAATGTATGCTATATATCAATTCCTACTTTCTGCTTTTCCATTCATGGTGCATTTCTTTGCTCTTGGTGAAGGCAGGTTTTAATTTATAATTATGAATTGATATCATACAAGAATCTATTACATACTTGTATAAACATTTACTGGACTTCTATCCCCAAAGCTATACCTTTTTATATCCAGTTATGTTAATTTAAATATTAATTCCAGAAAATATTAGGAATAAAAAGAAACAATAAATTAGATCCATGAACATAAACATATTTAAAATATATTCTTTTTTGTGTGGAAGGATAAAAAAATTCAAAAGGAAAAATTATTTGGCCTCTTTAATAAGCCAGTTTACTACTTAGAGAGTCTATTATTTGAGAGATAGATTATGGATAGGCTCTGAATCAAATGATGCTATAATTTTAGAACTGAAAGGGACCATCATCTTCTCCTCCTACTATCCTATATGGTTCCTTCCCATGATATTTACTCTATTTTCTATCTCCTTACCCTGTTCCTCCTCAAAAGTGTTTTGATTCTGACTGCCCCCTCTCCCTCTCTACCCTCCCTTTTTTCACCCTTTTCTTCTTATCCTCTTCCCCTCCTACTTTCCTGTAAGGTGAAATAGATTACTCCTCCCAATTGGGTATGTATGTAATTCCCTCCTTGAGCCCACTCTGATGAGATTAAGGTCTTTGAGCTAATTCTGTATTCCAAATTTTTTCCTCCCTCCCTCATGAACCCTCCCTATGAAATCAAGCAATTCAATACAAATCATGCATGTGCAGTTATGCAGAACATCTTCACCTTCCTTGAAAGTGTTTTGCTTTTTACTCCTCCCTCCCCCAATCTGCCCTTCCTTCCTTCCCCTCTTCTCCTCCCCACCTTTATCTCCTTCCCCTCCCCCTTTCCCTCAGGGCAAAATATATTACTATACCCACTTGAGTATGTATGTTATTCCCTCTTTGAGCCAGTTCTGATGATAGGAACATTCACTCACTCCCCCACTCTTTCCCCCTCTTTCCCTCCCCTCCATAAGCTTTTTTCTTGTTTCCTTCATGTGAGCTGTCTGTCCCCAATCTACCTCTCCCCTTCCCCCTCCCCCAGTGCATTCCTCCTACCCCTCAACCCTATTTTAAAGATGTCATCATGGGTTAGATAGGTGGTACAGTGGACAAAAAACCAGCCTGGACACAGGAGGCCCCAAGCCCAAAACCGGCTCCAGACATAATCCACCCCACCCTGCCTGCCCCACAAAAATCAAGAATAAACAAAAAATA
The DNA here is from genome assembly GCF_019393635.1 of Dromiciops gliroides. Lineage (NCBI taxonomy): Eukaryota > Metazoa > Chordata > Mammalia > Microbiotheria > Microbiotheriidae > Dromiciops > Dromiciops gliroides. The sequence goes on along the minus strand of NC_057866.1, from coordinate 117,807,212 downwards.
AATGCTTTACAGATATCATCCCTTCATATTCAGTTCAGACCTGTGTCTTCTAAGTATATTCTTTTCAGCTGCCCTAATATTGAGAAAGTTCTTATGAATTAGAAGTATTATCTTCCCATATAGGAATGTAAATAGTTGAATCTTTTAGTATCCCTCATGATTTCTTTTCTTCTTTTCCTGTTTACCTTTTTATGATTCTCTAGGGTCTTGTATCTGAAAGTCAAATTTTCTATTCATTTCAGGTCTTTTCATCACAAATGCCTGAAAGTCCTCTTTTTCATTGAAGTCCCATTTTGTCCTCTGAAGTGAGTTTTTTGGCTGTAGTCCCAGTTCCTTTGCCCTCTGGTATATCATATTCCATGCCCTCCAATCCTTTAATATAGATGATGATAGATCTTGTATTAACCTTATTGTAGATCCCACAGTATTTGAATTCCTTTTTTCTAGCTGCTTGCAATATTTTCTCCTTGACCTAGGAGCTCTAGAATTTTGCTATAATATTCTTGGAGGTTTTCCTTTTGGGATTTCCTTCAGGAGGTGATCTGTGGATTCTTTCATTTCTATTTTACCTTCAGCTTCTAGAATATCGGGGCAATTTCCCTTGACAATCTCTTGGAAGATGCTGTCTAAACTCTTATTTTGGTCATGGTTTTCAGGTAGTCCAATGATTTTCAAATGATCTCTCCTTGTGAGATTCAAAATTGGATATAAGAGCATTAAACTCCCCCTTTAACTTTTCATATATATATGTGTCTCCCAGACCACTAAGAAAAAGAAGCCTCTGAGCTTTAATCAGTGAGGGATTAGTTTTTATTGCTTGGGGATTAATTAGACAACAAAAGGTGATACCAATTAGGGAAATAGGAAAGTAGAATAATCTTAGATCTAAGCTTAGTCTATTTTCCTTTATAAAACTCACCGAATCCCAAACTGCCCGCCAGGCCAAGAACCAGCACACCCAAAGCCGAACATAAACTGCATGTGTTGCCACGGCTAAGTTGAAAATCCAGAGAGAGCAAACTTCCTTTCCTCCCTCAGTTTTAAGCTGGTGTGCTGGAAATTCACCAAGGTCTCCTCCCCAAAAGGGAGGCCCTTCAAAAGCCACTTCAGTAGCATGTGCTCAACTCTCAAATGAGTCAGCTAAAACTTCCATTTTTTACCACATTCTGGACCTATTTTCCAGGTCAGTTATTTTTCCAAAGTGGTATTTCATACTGACCTCTATTTATTTATTCATTTGGATTTGCTTTACTGTATCTTGGTTCCTCATGAAGTCACTAGCTTCCATATGTTCAATCCTAATTTTTAGGCAATAATATTCTTCAGAGAGCTCTTCTATCTCCTTTTCCATTTGGCTTTTCAAGCTGTTGACTTTTTTCTCATGACTCTCCTGCATTGCTCTCATTTCTCTTTCCGTTATTTCTTCCAACTCTCTAAATCTTCCTTCTATCTCTCCTACTTTCTCTTCAAAGTCCCTTTTGATCACTTCCATGGCCTGAGACCAATTCATATTTTTCTTCAAAGCTTTTGATGTAGGGGCCCTGAGGTTGTTATCTGCATCTTTATTTTCCTTGTCACTAAAGACACTTTCAATAATTCTCAAGCTTTCTTTGCTTGCTCATCTTGATGTTTTTTATTTGTCTTTTAACTCCCTTTTACAATGGGTCCCTACTTCCAAGCTCCACTGAACCAAGCTTCAGAGGGTCCCAGGTGTTTTGGTTTGAGGGAGGGCAGGTTTTTCTCTCACTTGGCCTGTTCTCTGATCTGAAGATAACCTGAAGCCAACTTTTTAATCAATCAACCAGCCAAACTTTGTGTGATGTGGTTCTTAGCTCTGACGAGCTTGTGACCCTCCCCCACCTAGACCTTCCTCTGTTCAATATTTCTTCCTGATTCCCTGCTGGGGTGGGATAGCCTAATTCTTCCTTAGGTCCCACAGACACCTCTTTATCCCCCCTTCTTCCAAGTCAGCCATCCAGACCGTTCATTCAACTGTAAGCTTGGTTCCAGAAGAAGCTGGTGCTGCAGCTGATTTGGAGGCTGGGGGTAAGTTCCTCTGGCACAGGATGTGTGGGATCTGTGTCAGCACAATCATGGGGTTGGACTCTTCTTGCCACCCAGCATGGCCCCCTCTAGTCTTTCTTTGGCTGGAAAATAATCTCAGACCATCTTTTTGTGGGTTTTGCTGCTCCAGGGGTTGTTTTATTGCTGTTTGGGGAGTAACTGTTTCAGGAGCTCTGTCAGTTTAATATCTTTCCTCCACCATTTTGGCTCTGCCCCAAGAAGTCCAGGGACCATCATCAATATAGTTTACATATTGTTAGTAACGGGAAAATTGTGTATTTTCAATAGAGACAATGGAACCCATCTTACCCAATTAGACTCTGAACATGCCTCACTACAGCATAAGCTAGCCTTTATTATGAACAGTAAAGAACTTTTCCAGAAAGGTCAGACTATCATAGATATAACTAGGGATAACATCATAGCAAGAGTTTTCTAGGATTCATGTTCTGCAGCTAACACACTTTTTAAAAATATGGTAGAAGATCATGAAAACATATTTTCCCACCTATCCAGGGGAATTTGTTGCTAATTTGTACCATCTCTTAAGGGAATTAGAAGCTTCAGGGAATGTCTTTAAATATATCAGTGTAGTTGGATCATTACCTTGTCTGTGGCTCATTTACTATATAATCTCATTTTGGATCCAACCAACAGTAGTTGGTAATGGATATTGATCAGTTGTTTTAGCAGTGAAATAACAGCTTCAATTTAATGGCTGTGTAATAACATTATAATGGTGAAGGCTGTGAACAGAGAACATGGTTATTATTCCTCTAGCAGTACAAATAGCAGTAGCTTTCTTAGAGTATGCACTTTACATATAATTTAGTTATTACTATGTTCTTTCCCAGGAAGAATGAGCTGCAGTAATAAGAGCTCTAAGTTGTTTAAAGTTAAAAAAAATAGTTTTCAATTAAAAAGGCACATGGTCATGTCTTCACTTGCCTTATTTTGGAAAGAAACTTCAGTCCTTTCCTTTCTGCATTATTAATTTACATTTATTGAACTCTAGTTCTTCCTTTGCATGTGAGAAAATTTGAGATTAGTTGCCCTACCCAGTTTTTTAAATGGAGAAGAAATCTTTTGATCTTATCCCCAAATTATTCTTTCTACCAGGTTAATCTATCTAGCAACAGTATATGCTCCCTCAGGGATGGTAGCTTTAATAGAGAGTCAAATATTAGCATAGTAGAGAACAAAGCCATTCTAGTTATAATTTGATTGTTTTTGCCCTATTCCATGCCCATTTCCTAGATTGTTTAAGACACCCAGGGTAACCTGAAGCAGCCTCCTGAAATAAAAGAGAACCTGATCATTGGATTCATAATATTAAAAAGGGACTGTCCATAAGAACATGGTAGTTTTTGCACAGTTGTCTTTTTGACTTTGGATTTTCATTTCCATACATATGAGTCAACATAAAACAAAGTCAAGTAGTGTCCAATATAGTATAAACATGCCTGGTGGTAGAATCAGTAGCAATAATTTATACTGGATGTTATGAAAAAATATGCAATAATAGATATTGAAACAATCTGCTTGTTTTTCCTAAGCAACTTTTAATAGTTTTTTTTTATATGCAAAGGCGATTTCTAGTGTCCTTATTTTACTTTTTAAAAGTCCATATTTTCCTATTAAACTGGAGAAGACAGTGTTAAGTAGATTTTTATGAACTCAATTTCCTTTACATCATTTTTTTTCAATTGCTCTTAGTTCACCTTTTGAAAGCTGTGTTCTTATGGGTTAGGGCAGTTAAGTAGATTTCTAAGAACTCAATTTCCTTTTTATCAACATAGTAGTACATTTGAATTATATGGTAATGTTCTTTCTTCAAATTATTTTGTTTTAATCCTTTCCATTTTAGCTCAGTACAAAATATTGAACACAAAAGGATTCTACACTAAAGGACCAGCTTTTCTCCTTGAGTTGAAACCATAGGATATATAGATTTGAACTCTGGTCTGGGAGGCCAGAAACCAGGGTCCTAGCTCCATTTGTGAAACTATTAGCTGTGACCTTGGGTAAGTCACTTAACCACTCAACCTGCTTTGGCTGTTTCCTTAGATATCAAAGGAAAAGTTTGAATTGGATGATGCCAAAGGATTCCTCATGCTATAAGATACTATGCTGCTATGAATTATTATCGTAATGTATGTTTAACCCTTATTTTGTTTCCCTCACCTATCTCAACTCAGGCCCCTATAGTACTAAAATAATATAAACATGTTTCTGTGTAGAAATTATGGACAGATCATTTATTCACCAGTAATCTTCCGACCTAGAATCTTCTTTTTCTAGAAAGTTTCTTCCCTGTGGGAACAGAATAATTCATTTTCCTTCTGATTTCCCTATAAGAATCCAGGCCATGGGATCATTAGTTATTTTCATATGTAATTAGAATGAAAACGAATCATTTCCTGATTCCTTCTAACCTAAAATAGTCCTGATCTAGGATTAGTACTTGGGCTCCTTATACAACTTTAGTCCATAAACCATTCTTTATATTGAATGTTCAAATGTTTTTGATAGAGCAACACACTCTGCTTCCCCCTCCCCCCCCCAAGAAAAAAAAAAACAGAAACAAAAACTGCAGCTCAGTTGCCCCCTGCCCCAGGCCTATGGCAATCCTTGTTTGGTGAGGAAACTAGTTAACTCATTAGATAGATCACTGGACCAGGGTCAAGAAGATCTGAGTTTAAGTTCTAATTCAAATACTTACTAGTTTTATGACGCCAGGCAAGACATTTAACCTCTGTCTGCTTCGCTTTTCTCACCTAGAAAATAGGGATGAAAATAATAACTACTTTCCCAGTGCTATTGGGAGTATTAAAATGAGATATTTATAAAGCAATGTGCAAACCTTAAAGTGCTTATAAAAGCCATTATTATTATTATTATTTTACAAATATAATATTACTTATTGATTTTTCTGATGTAGTTTTAATATTAATAGATAGATCTATTAGTTTATTTGATCCTTAAAACAATTTTAGGAGATGTGTCATTATTGTTAATTCAGTTTATAGATGAAGAAAACTTGAAAGAGGCAAAGAAAAAAGAATGAATGAAAGAAGGAAAGAAGGAAAGGAAGGAAGGAAGGAAGGAAGGAAGGAAGGAAGGAAGGAAGGAAGGAAGGAAGGAAGGAAGGAAGGAAGGAAGGAAGGAAATAAATAAAAAGGTAAAAGGCAAAATGATTTTCCCAGTCACGCAAGTGGTGTCAGAGGCAAGATTCCAGCTCAGGTCTCACTGACTCCAGGTCTAGTGCTCTAGTCATTGTGTTACCTAGTTGTTGAATGAGTTTAACTCAGTTTAAGAGACTCAGAAATCTGTTAAACTCTGAAGACTTGGGTCTCTAAAACACCTTAGTTACTTTGGGAAACTCTTGAGGGAGAATGGTAGAGTGGCCAGAGCGCTCTAGAATACCTGGGGCAGATCACTTGGCCCTTGGTCTCAGTTTTCTCATCTGTAAAATGAGGAGGAAGATTGAGTGGCCTCTGAATGCCATTCTAGATATGCATCTTTGATCCTAGAATCACACTGGCTAGATCCTATAAAGGACATTTATGGGAAAACATGGACAAGACCTCTGACAGATGAGAGTGGGAGGAAGGGTTATGGTCTAAATTGATGGAGGCAAGTCTAACTCATCAAATCACAGATCTAGCCAAGTGTAATATTAACATGACAGAATTTTATCTTTGGAGGCAGAGTGGGTCTTCTATCTTCCCTTTTCTGGCATGAGTAATTCAATCTTTAAACTAGTTTCCATTTTAGTGTAAAATCAGCAGTCACATCCACGCCCACAATATAAAATGTGTTTATATACAGTTCCTATGCTATACTTCTCACAGGAAAAAAGAAAGTTGCCTTGCTGTGCTTCCCACAGGCCAATGGCAGGTTACTAAACTTCTGCCCACCTTCAAGGTCAGCTTCTGATCCTGATGGTGTTCTCCATTTTGTCTGCTTTCTACATTACATACTGATAGGACTTTTCTTTCATTTATTTATTTTTTTGTATTCTGAGCTCTCTTGGCTGACACAGGAATGCTGTCAACCAATTTCTTCTTGTCATGGCTTGCAATAAAAATAAAGCTTTGCAACCTGACTTTTACCCAAATTTGCGAACTGTGATCCTATTATCACCATATATGCTTAAATGAATTTTTTTCCAAAGAAGGGAAAAAATTTTGTCATATGCTTTAAATATATAGACATTTTATGAGCATGTGAAGACCATGTGAACCATTGTCTGATATTTTTATTCATGGATTGCATGAGAAAACTGAATATCTGTGCACCAAGAACTAACACTGACAATACACTTTGAAGAATTTCTTTAAAATTATACATGTGTTTTTACCAAACCATTTACTTTTCTGATCCCTTTAGGAATAAATTATGAAATTCCAACATAAGGTAATGAGAAATTATGATTTGACATATTTTATTTTGTTATAGCTCATTGAATAGAGGTCTGACCTTGATGTCAGGAAAGCCTGGATTGAAATCCTTTTTGTAACACAGACTATGTGTGTGAAGACCTAGTCAGTTTCAACTTCTCTGCTCCCCTCCAGTCCTGCATCTCCAACCACCTTCAGATATCTCAAAGTGCATCCAGTTTAGTAGATACTTTTAACTGAACATGTCCAAAATTGAACTTATCTTTCCCAACGAATACTCTCCCTTTAACTTCCCTTTTATTGTGGAATATACCAGCAACTTCCCAGTCCCTTAGGCTCACAACCTAGGTGTCATCCTCAACTCCATACTATCTTTCACCTATATCTTCACTATATCCAATCTGTTGCCAAGGTTTATAGACTTCACTTTCCTAACATTTCTCAACTACATCTCCTTATCTCCTCTAACACTATCACCACTCTAATACAGGCTCTCATTACTTCATCCCTGGCCTATTGTAGTAGCCTGCTTGTTGTTCTCCCTATTGCAACTATCTCCTTGATCCACTTCATCCTCCTCTCAACTGTCATAGTTGTCATTTCTTTTTTTTAATAAAAGTATTTTATTATTTTCCAGTTACATGTAGAGATAGTTTTCAACATTTGTTTTTATAAGACTTCATTTCAAATTTTTCTCCCTCCCCTCCCTCCCCCATCCCCAAGACAGCAAGTAATCTGATATAGGTTATATATGTACAGTCACATTAAACATATTTCTGCATTAGTCATGCTGTGAAATAAAAATCAGAGCAAAAAGGAAGAACCTCAAAAAAGAAAAAAAATGGAAATAGTATGGTTCAATCTGCATCTAGATTCCATAGTTCTTTTTTTTTCTGCATTTGGAGAACATTTTCCATCATGAGTCCTTTGGAACTATCTTGGACCATGGCATTGATGAGAAGAGTCAAGTCTATCACAGTTGACCAACACACAATGTTGTTGATACTGTGTACAATGTTCTCCTGCTTCTGCTGACTTCACTCAGCATCATTCCACTTAAGTCTTTCCAGGCTTCTCTGAAATCTTTCCTCTCATTGAATAGTGATTTTCTTAAAGCAGAGGTCTGGCCCTGTCACCCTGTGGCTCACTATCACCTCAAGAATCAAATATAAACTCCTCTATTTGGTGTTCATAGCTATTCCTACCATAGCTCTGCCTCCTCCTCACATTCTAGTCTTCCTACACCTTATATTCCCCCATGTACTCTTCAATCCAGTGACACTGCCCTCCTTTCTATTCTACCAGCAAGGCACTATATCTCTCATCTGTAGGCATTTTCTCAGGCTATCACCCATGTTGCAAATGCTTTCCCTTATCACCTCTGTCCCCTAGCTTTCCCAACTTCTTTTAAGTGTCAACTAAAATACGACTTTCTTCAAGAAGGCTTTTCTCAATCTCTCTTTAAAAAATATTTCAAGGCTATTTTCAAAGTACTATGACAAGTACTGGGGATGCAAATGGAACAATAAGATAGCCCCCATTTGAAAGGCGTTTACATTCTACTAGGGGAGATGACATATATAGAAATTTTCATCTGTAGGTCATCTGGAAAGGCTAGTCCCTGGAGAGTATCAGCAAAACACACGTTAATGCATTTCCATTAAATGTAATTCCATTGATAAAACCACATGATTTCTGATATTAAACCATCTGACTATGTAAAGGGCTCTGGTGGTAACAATTTTATTTGTTTATTTTTTCTGGCTTTTCAGTAGATGTGACTATTGAGGCAGTAAAGGCTACAGTGGTCGCAGATAAAGTTGCCTACCAGGTCATATCTCCACACCGGTCACTTCCCTAGAAGACAGTAGTAAAGGAAGGCTACAAACCATGTTATATATGTTCTTTACTCATTCCTCTACTAGTTTGTAAGCTCTATGAAGGAAGAAAGTTTATCATACTTTTCTTGGCTTCTGTGACAGAGCTTAATGCAATGACTTCACAAGATTGAAATTTAATAAATATTTATCAGATTTAACAGAATATGATGATAAGATATAAGAAACAAGATGATATTTTGTTTATTTTGTTGAATCTGTGATCTCATTGATGTCAGAACTCTTTCTAGCAATTCAGGCTACTCTCAAATCATCTGATACTCAGTCAATAAGAATTTATTAAATGCCTAGTACGTGCCACTCTTGGGTTACTCTTGCCATTGCCTTATGACAAATTATAGGCATATGTCCAACTAGTAGGTAGCCTTCATCTACTTCTCCTAACATTCATTATATAGTCACTAGGGGTGTACTTGAGTGGTCCACTGATTGTCTTTGCCCTTTCCACATGTCCTTCATTTATTATCATGTATGTCTGATGACATCATTGTTGTCAACCCTTTTTTTTAATACTAAAGACCCTACAAAGTATAGAGGGACCTTTTTTTAATTTCATAAAAACACCTATATAAAACCAAAGGCAATCAACATATACAATGAGGATACATTAGAACATTTTCCAATGAATATAGTAATGAAGTTGGGATGACCATTTCCCCCACTATTATTTGCTATATTTCTGAAAAAAAATGGTAGCAATAGGAATAAGATAAGATAAAGGAATTAAAGGAATAAAGATAGATAAAGAGTATATAAACTATCCATGATTTTGGATGATATGATTATTTACTTGGAAACCCCAAAGAATCAGCAAAGATACTAAAATCGAGATGATTAACAGCTTCAGCAATGGTGCAGGCTATGAAATGAATACTAAAAAGTCAATAGCATTACTGTATAACAATAAAAAACATGGGAATCATTAATAGAAAATTAAATCTCTTTCAAAGTAACTACAAAATACATAAAATATCTGAGAGTCAGCACCTCAAAGATTCAGTTACAAAAATCTCCTGAACAAAATAAAGAACAGCCTAAATAGGAGAAATATTCAGTGCTCATGGCTAGGTTGACAATGATGCCAAAATTAATTTTTATTTAATGTTATATCAAATTACCAAGGGGATGCTTTCCAGTTTGATAAAATATTAACCACATTAATTTAGAAAAACAAAAGATCTCAGCTATCAACCGAAAACTATGCAAAGAAAGATGAAGGGGGATAATATTTCCAGACCTCAAACTGTATTATTAAAAAAGCAGTAATATCCAGTACAGATTAAAGAATATGGAATATTGGAATAAGCTAGAGTTAGCTAGGAAAGGAATAAAGTTGACATGGGAGATTCAGAAACAATATAACTCAGTAACCCAGTGTTTCTTAAAGTGGAAAACATGCTACCCAGGTTAAAAATCCCCATATCGATTAAAAAAAACTACTTGGAAAACTGTAAAGCAGCATGGCAAAAATTAGGCTTAGACCAACTCCTTATAGCCCACTCCATAATATTTTCTAATGTGATACATAATCTTTATGTGGACAATCACACTATTAAACATATTAGAGAAAAACAGATAATATACCTCTTACTGCTATGAGTAAGAGATGTGTCCTTAAATAAGAGATAAATTATAAAAGATAAAATAGATAACTGATTAACTGAAACTGAAAAGTTTCTGCATATTCAAAATTAATACATCTAGGGTAAGGAATGTGAATAAATGGTAAAAAGTCGGTATCATATTTATCTGATAAGACTTTGGTATGCAAGATATGTACATACATATTTACACACATATATACATGTATGTAAGGCAATATATTCATGTGTGTACATGTATGTACACATATGTATCCGTAATAGGCATTACTAATATATAAATGATCCAAAGATATGAACAAACAGTTCTCAAAAGAATTGTAAACTTTTTACAACCACAAATTACTAATAATAAGATAAATAAGACAACTCCATAGTTGTAAATTTACAAATTATTAGTAACAAGAGAAACACAAATCAAAACAGCTATGATGTTTCACTCTGCAAATTAGGAAAAAATGACAAAAATGGCAATTGTTAATGTTGGAGGGGTTGTGGATGGACCAACAATGCATTTTTGATGGAGTTGCAAAGTTATAATTATTTTAATAATTATTTAATAATTTAATTTAATAATTATAATTATTTTAGAAAGTAACTAAAATGTGCATACCCTTTGGACCAGAGACTTCTTTATTAGTATTATACCTCAAGTAAATCATTCATAAGAAAAATGTTTTCATAAACTCTGGATATTTGTAGTAGCAGCACTTTTTGTGTAACTTAAAACTTAGAAACAAACTAGATGTTCATTAACTAGGGAATGGCTAAACAAATTGTGAAATGAATAAAATGGCATACTACTGTTGCTTAAGAAATTAAGTTTGTGATGAATATAGAGAAGCATAGAATGATCTATATGAACTGAATCAGAGTAAAGTAAGCAGACAAACACTTCACATAGTAACTACAGTATTGTAAATGGAAAGAACCACCACAAATCAAAAGTAAATGCAACAAAATTATAAAGATCAACTGAAATTCGAATGAAGAGATGTGAGAAGATAACCACAAGCTAACCTTTTATAGGGGTGAGAGATCCATAGGTGTTATATATTACACAGGTTTTTGAACTTTTCCAATGAAGAAGTACAGCCAAGATGTCTGAGAAAAGGCAGCGACTCACCTGAGCTCTCCCCCAAACACCTTTAAATAATTCCATAAAATTATTCCTGAAGAAGTATAATTCACAAAAAGGATAGAGTTAAATAATTTTCCCAGCCAAAGGCAATTTAGAAGGTTGCAAGGAAAGGTCTGTCCCACTTGAGTGAAAGTAGAATACAGTCCAGGACAGGTTGCACTAGCACAGACCTGGCCCCAGTAAACCAGGAACAGACTTTGGGAACAAGTGAAAAAGGAAAAGGAAATCATAAAGGATTTATAAGGTTAAAACTGTTTATATTCCTACATGGGAAGATACTCGTAACTTTCTCATTATTAGGGCTGTTGTAGGGATTATATAAATATAGATGGCACAGTTGTGAGTTACATTGGAAGGGATGATATGTTTTAAAAATAAAAATTAAGGGATGAGAGAGGAATGTGTTGAGAGAAAGGTAAAGGTGAAATGGGGTAAATTTTCTCACATAAAAGAGGCAAGTAAAAGCTTTTAGGGCAGGTGACAAGGAGTGAGTGAAGTTTACTTTCTTCAGAATTGATTCAAACTGGGAATAATATACACAGTCAATCAGGTATAGATATCTATTTTACCCTGCAAGGAATTAGAAGGGGAAAGGGATAAAAGAAGGGAGGGTGATAAATGAGAAGGCAGATTGGGGAAGTGGCTAACCAGAAGCAGAACACTTTTGAGGAGAGATGAAATAAAGGAGAAAGATACTGGAATAAACCAGGGTGGGGTAGGAATAGGATGGAGGGAAATACAGTTAGCAATAATAACTGGAAAAAAAAAAACTGAAGGAAGAATCTCTGATAAAGGTCTCATTTCTTGAACATGTAGAAAACAGAATCATTTTTTTTAAAATGAGAACATTCCCCAATAGATAAAGGATCAAAATATATAAACAGTTTTCAAACAATATAATCGAAGCTATCTATAGCCATATTTTTAAAAAATGCTCTAACTCACTATTTATTGGTGAATCAAAACAATTCTGGAGTACTATAAGATACCTATTAGACAGGCTAATAGGAGAGAAGAGGAAAACGGCAAACGTTGGAGGGGATGTGGGAAAAATGATGCATTAATTCACTGTTGGTGGAGTTGGGAACTGATTCAGCCATTCTGTAGAGTAATGTAGAACTATGTCCAAAAATCTATGAAATTATGCATAGCCTTTGACCTAGGAATACCACCACTAGGTCTGTATTCAAAAAGAGATAAAAAATGGAAAAGTTACCGTATGTACAAAAATATAATTTATAGATAATATATATATATACATATAAATTTATATAAATTTTATATATAAAATCTATAGCAACTCTTTTCTGGTAGCAAAGAATTGGAAATTGAGCAGTTGCCCAACAATTGGAGAATGGCTGAAAAAATTGTGGTGTGTAATTATGATGAAATACCATTGTGCTATAAGAAATGGTGACCAGGATGCTCTCAGAGAAAACCTGCAAAGACTTACATGAGCTGATGCAAAGTGAAATGTGCAGTGTAGAAAGTAACAGCAATGGTGTAAAATGATCAACTGTGAATGACTTAGCTCTTCCCAGCAATTCAATGATACAGGACAACTCTGAAGGATTTATGATAAAAAATGCTAACCATTCCCAGAGAAAGAACTGATGGTGTCTGAATACAGATTGAAGCATACTTTTTAAACTTTTTTTTCCTTAAGTTTTTTTTTTGGTCTGTTTTCTTTCACAACATTACTAATATGGAAATATTTTGCATGACTATACATGTATAACCTGTATCAAATTGCCTGAGTTTTCAATGTAAAGAGGGGGGAGGAAGGGAGAGAACCTGGAACTAAAAGTTTTAAAATGAATGTTAAAAATTGTTTTTGCATCTAATTGGGGAAAATACACTAAATAAATCCAAGAATCAAAGAAATATTAAACTTTTGCAATAGATTGATGAATTGTGCTGATATTATTTTCCTATAAAATATTTTTTTTTATATGGGATGGCTTTTGAGGGGGGAGAGATACATGGGATACTATAGTAATGTAAAAAACCAGAAAATTACAGTAACACGTCTTTTTAAAATTCTGTATTTCAGTTTTCTAAAAAAAAAATAATAAGTTCTGTGAAGAAGCTAAGACAACATCTTCAGGCTCTTTAGTTTATAAAGTAGCTGTTGAGTATAAGTATACAAAGGAAGAAAAAAAATCATTAATTTTCTGCAATCCTTGTATGAACCAAAAGCATGATTATAATGAACCTGCCAAGTTAAGTGATACCATCTTAGATTGTGTTAGTAAAAGTAAATTATAGAGAACCAGAAAAGAAATAGTTCTCCCTCTTCAGTACTCAAATCACTCTTGGATTATCATGCCTAGGTCTGAGGACGATAGTGAATACCAGCGACAATCTGGAGGGCATCCAGAATGGGGAAGTGTCTAGGAAATCAGATATGTCATGCCATAGGAAGAATGTCTTGTTTATAAAACTTGGGAGAAGATAACACTGAAGCTATCTTCAAATAGATGAAGTCTTATCATATGAAAGAACAGGTTGACTTATTCTGTGCAGCTCTACAGAGTAGAATTAAAACAAATAAAGGGTAGTTAAAAAGGATGCAGGTGGATAAAGAAGGATTTTATGGAAATACTTGTTTTATTCCATAAATTAAAACAAAACAAAATTAAAAATCTTAAAAGGATGAATATGTCAATTTCATTATAATGATGAGCTACCTAATACTTAGAACTGTCCCTAACAAATATTTTGCTTCACAAAGCAGTAAGTGAATTCCTCATTACTGAAAATGTTTAAACATTAGTAGGATGACCATTTTATCAGGGATGATATCCAGAGAAACTGATTCTAGATGATTGGTAAGCGTCCTTCCAACCCTAGTTATTGATGTACTCTCCTCTTTGAAATCAGTTGATATTATATTGTATATACTTTGTGTACATATGCACAAATACATATGCACCCACCCATACATATATACACACAAAAATCTACATTCAATCTGGGAAGTTATTTAGTATTAGATATAAGTTGTACACATGTACATAAATATACTTTTATACATAAATATAAATATACTTTCTACCTTGGAAAACAATAAGTATAGACACATATATAATACAAACATGTGTGTATATACACACATATTATATATACTCATACATACTTATCATTTTCTCCTGTAGAATGTAAGGTTCTTTAGGGCAGGAACTATTTAATTGTTCCCTTTGTATCCCAAATGCTTAGAGAGTTTATTCCACAGAGCAGGCACTTAATACATGTTTGTGGAATTTAACTGAGCATGTATATCCATCCTTTCCCTCTCAATTCTTTGTCCTTGCCCATCTCCATAAATTAATGGGTAAACCCAAGTGGCCACTTACATAGAAAATCTTAATATTTATTGCTAATTCTTTAGAGATAGATTGATAAAAAGCAGCTTGGTGAAGAAGAGAAAAATATGTTTTTAAAATTAAAGCCCTAGGTTTGAATCCTGACTTGTCCTTATTATGAATATGATTTTGGGTAAGCCAGGTAAGCCCTCTGAGCCATGGGATCCTCATCTGCAAGATTAGAGCATTAGACTAGATGATCTCTAAAGTTCCTTCCAGTTCTAAAATTCTATGAGTCTCATTAAATTGTGATGTAATGCCAATTTCACCTAAAAGATATAAGGTTATCATGAAATGCAAAGCATTGATTCCAGCTTAGAAAAAGAAAATGTGTGTCTTTCATAAAAATAAGTTGTACATAAGAGAAATGGACAGTTATTCATGTAAACCTATTTTGATCTTTTTTTTTTTGTATTTTAGAACGTTTATATTTAATGATGGCTTCACAATCAAGAAGAAAAAAATTAATAATAAAATAGACATTTCATTCTTATACATGACGAACTATTTATAATCTAGGTTATTGATATGGTGGGAAAATGGGGTACAGGTTGGGATTGGGGTTCTTGGGAATTCCTCTTTAAAGAATTACACCCTCTTGCACACAAAACGTAGTTAGAATAAGGTGGTGGTTTATTTAGGAGCAAGGGAAGGGAAGGGTGGGGGGAGGGAAACCATGAAAGAAATCCTTGGACTTTTCATGGGGAGATTTGGCATAAAGCACATGGCTCAGAGGTACCAAATCTCCTCAAACAGGAGACTGGAAGGTACTTTTATAGGGGACTGATGGGGGTGGCCCATCTGCCAGTGAAAAGTTCCTTTAGTGAGAGAGGACCATCCCCCACTGGTGGTAGCTAGGGGAATTGGGTGAGGAGTGGAGGACCATCCCCCACTGGTAGTGACTAAAGGAATTGGGTGAGGGGTGGCTACAGATCCCTCTTCAGAACACAAAGGCCGAAGCCACACCCAAACTTATCTCCCCAGGGTAAGGGAGACCAGAATGAAGGGTAGGAATCCCAAGCTAGCTCAGTCCAATTTGGTTCAGCTTATCTCTGTTATCTGTCCTCTGCTTTAGTTTCTCTAGGAGAAGATTCCTTGGTGTGCCCCAGAGAACTTCTGGGGTGCTCTGTACCCCATGATATTATTAAAGATTTGAAAGTACATTTTCTCTTTGAACATTTTCTCTATCTGTATACATATTAGGTGATTGCAATAAAATTAAATATTGAGAACTATGTGAATCTAAGATGGACATCTTTCAATTGACCTTGTCAAATAAATGTATTCTGTTCTCTTTAAAACTCTCACCAAAGTGTGATGACAACTTTAATCATGAATTGTTCCCTTTTGGGTAAATTTTATGTGAGAGTGATCATCAGAGCCTGTTTATAGATATGACAATTGCTAATAGATTTCATCAGCATGTGCCAAGGAATTCTACTGTGTGAGCTTTAGTGCTGAAAAGAGATATGGTGTGTCCAATTCCACAGGGAATGAAATCATTGATTGGTATAAGCTGTTTCCTGTTGGCAGTTCTCAGAATTGACTGAGCCAGCAAGAACTACATTAGTCCATCTTAATATATCCTCATATGATTGTGTTCATTGTCCTTGGAATAAGGTTATCTGAAAATTAACTAAGCTGCCAGGGCTAATTTTTATTAAAATTATACATATTTTAAAGGAAAAGAAGGGTTAAGGTGCTATAGGCTATTAAGATTATAGCTTATGATTTTTTCAATATTAATGGATGACAAAATGTATATTAAAATGGTCTTCATTATATTATTTAACATAAGTCAGAATAAGGATAAGTTTCACCAACTTCAATAAAAAATGTAGAGACAACTGATAAATATTTACCAAATAATTTGGAAACTTCAGTCTTTTTTTTTGGGGGGGGGGGACAGATCAGTGGATCAGAGTGAGTTGAATGTTTCCCATGCAAAGCATTAAGTCCAAGTGTTGAGGGTCGAGGTAGACTTTTATTGAAGCACATAATAGGCACATCATAAAATCAAATTAAATAACTTTAAAGAAATTAAAACCTTATTTTCACCAAAAATCGATAGTCTTGGATTGTTTATTAGGAAGAAGTAAAAATAAATATTTGGGGACTTTTTATGTAAACAACCATAAGAATTTTTAAAAGGAGCCAACTTTCTCATATTTAGGAAATCTTCCCAAAGGATTGATGTTGGCAGAGAGTAACAATGATCCTCAGCTAATGAAATTGCATGAAAGTTAAGATGCCATAAAGGATATTAAATTAATTTGTATTTTTACTGACACAAGATAATTTTGTTGTTCTTTGAGATAGTGTCAAAGAAAACGACTGTGCTAGGGAGAGTGAGGAAAGCAGGGAGGGAGGGAAGGACAAAAAGGAAGTAAAGAGGGTAGGAAAGGAGAAAAAAAGAAGGAAATAGGAGAAAAGGGAGGAAGGGGGAAGGAGGAGGAAAGGAGGAAGCTTTTAGACTTATAAAAAGCTTCCATTGTTTTACAAGACTTTAACTGTTAAACTGTTGGAAATTGAGGCATAACTTTGGTGATTGTAGCCATTGTGTGCTAAAGAAAATAAGATTTGTAGGCCTATGACAGGACAATTGACACGGAGATTAGAACATATCAAGGAAATAAAGAGCTATGTCATGGGGCGCAGAGCACCCCAGAATTTCTCTGGGGCACACCGAGGAATCTTCTCCTTGAGAAACTAAACCAGAGGACAGATAACGCCTAGAGGAACCAAATTGGACTGAGCTAGCTTGGGATTCCTACCCTTCATTCTGGTCTCCCTTATCCTGGGGAGATAAGTTTGGGTGTGGCTTCGGCCTTTGTGTTCTGAGGAGGGATCCATAGCCACCCCTCACCCAATTCCTTTAGTCACTACCAGTGGGGGATGGTCCTCCACTGCTCACCCAATTCCCCCAGCTACCACCAGTGGGGGATGGTCCTCTCTCACTAAAGGAACTTTTCACGGGCAGATGGTCCACCCCCATCAGTCATCTATAAAAGTACCTTCCGGTCTCCTGTTCGAGGAGATTTGGTACCTCTGAGCCATGTGCTTTATGCCAAATCTCCCCATGAAAAGTCCAAGGATTTCTTTCATGGTTTCCCTCCCCCCACCCTTCCCTTCCCTTGCTCCTAAATAAACTATCACCTTGTTCTAACTAAGTTTTGTTTGCAAGAGGGTGTAATTCTTTAAAGAGGAATTCCTAAGAACCCCAACCCCAACCCCAACTCGTACCCCATTTTCCCACTATATCAGCTATTGAAGTTTAAACAGGCCAGCTAAATATTGGGAAAGACACACCTAAGAAGTCTGGGGGGGGATTAAATTCTACAGCAGGAGAGTCAGTTAGGTGTGGCTACTACCTGAGCTAGGAGATAGAGATAACTCCAGAGGTCAGGACTATCATTCCAAAAGAAAAATCCCTTGACTCTTAGGAATCTTTCCCCACCCCACCTCCAAAAGGAGCTTTCCATCGTCAGGTGGTCACCCCATCTATATTCTATAAAGGTTTTGGCCTCCCTTCCATTTGGAGAGTAAAATGTTTCTAAGGAAAAAAAAAATTCTAAGCCATCCCCTTCCTGTGAAGAGAAATCTTTGACTTCCTTCTTGTTCACTTTCTCATGAGTCCCAAAAAAGACCAGATCAGATTGTGTGTAAGAGTTGTAATTCCTTAAATAGGAATACCTGAGGACCCCTGCTACCTATTTTATCCTCTGACATAATGAATCAGCCAATAAACAAACATTTATTAAGTGCCCACTACGTTCTTAGAATTGTGGTACATGAAACCTCAGTGAGCAACAAAGGAAACCATATCAACAAATTAAATCTGTCATAGATATAAGCATTTTTAAATAATCAAGTTTATTAAATGCTCTAATTTTCCCCACAAGGAAGTAGTCTTTTTTTTTTTTTTCAGGGCAATGAGGGTTAAGTGACTTGCCCAGGGTCACACAGCTAGTAAGTGTTAAGTGTCTGAGGCCAGATTTGAACTCAGGTCCTCCTGAATCCAGGGCCAGTGCTTTATTCACTGCACCACCTAGCTGCCCTTGGAAGTATTCTTTAATGTATAGAGAACAGCCACAAAAGAAGAAAGCCTCTAGATATCCAATCTAAAAATGATTAATATTTTGTTTCAAGTCATGTTTTTTATTATTTTGGGTTTCTAAAATTTATTTAATTAATTAATTTTGGTGGAGCAATGAGGGTTAAGTGACTTGCCCAGGGTCACACAGCTAGCAAGTGTCAAGTGTCTGTGGCCAGATTTGAACTCAGGACTTCCTGAATTAAGGGCCAGTGCTTTATCCACTGCACCACCTAGCTGCCCCTCGAGTCATGTTTTTGACATACATTGGCTGTGTGACCCTGGTAAAGTCCCAATTTAACAATATCCTAGGAAGCTCTCTAAGACTTCAAGTTGCAGAAAAGAGGTCAATCTTCACTGGAAGAGAAAGTTTCCTTATCTGAAAGTTTCTGATATTAATAACTTACAGGTCTACCCTAACCATTTTTCCCCACAAAGGGCTACATAAAATTTTGGCTAGAAGGAATCTTAGGAATCAGAGAGCCACACCCCTAATTTATATTGGAGGAAACTAGGACTATGGGGGCTTGGGTGACTTGTTCCAGTTCACATAGCTGGCTGGTAGTAGAGCTGAATATCTAAGCCCAATTCCTTTTTCTCAGAAGCAATTACTGTTATTGTTGTTTTTTTCCCCACTAGGTTGCCTCTCAAGCTCTAGTATCTACAGCTTATTTTGTCTTATTTACTTATGATGATAAAAATGAACATATATGATTTTGGTCACATATTAAGGTAATAAAAATAAAATGATTAAACACCAAATCCAGAAAGACATTATTTAAGAGAGTAAGAAGTAATCATTCTTCTAAAATGTATGCCCATTCCTTTATTCCAAAGGATATTTATTCAATATTGAAAACTGCAAAAGAAATGAGTTTAAAAGAAATCAAATGGATCTTTGGTCTAATGGAAAAGCTGAGTCCAAGAAAAACTTACCGACTACAGCAATATCCCCTTTCCGTGTCAAGTTGGATTCATTGCTTTCATGAAAAATATCAGAGGGGGACTTGTTTTGTTTCATGTTTTTTATTATTCTTTTTTTTCCATTTCTGCATATGACAGTTAAAATGAGAAATATTAGCGTAAAATAACAATAAAAAGAGTGCCTGTGCTTCATAGATATTGTTATTCATATGGGGGAAAGGGTGCTAGAATAGGGGCAAGTTAACTGTGGAAAGGAATTTTTTTTGGCATATTTGGTATCTAAAATTCATCACTCTTTGTTGCCCCCCCAATTATTTTTTAATCATAATGCTATTTTTTTATTTAGAGGGTTAAAAGCATATGAATAATTTTACTGTCTTGAAAATGTACAATGTAAGGAAAGGAAATAAAATTTGGCAAATGTCTAAAACTGAATAGATCAGAGAGTTCTCCATTGGTTTATCACATACTTAGGGACTGGGTGGATCATCATTCCACTATGAGGCCTAGCTTCCTAACTTGACAAAAGATTGTATTTTAAGTTGGGGAGTGGGGCAAAGATGAGATTTAGGACTAAGGGAACAGAAGAAGTTAGTGTTCAGTAGCAATATATGTTCAGTGTTATCAAAGCAACTCAGAAATGTGAAGTCAATTACTTGTTTTGTCTATGAACCCCCCCCCCAAACAAACAAACAAACAAAACTATTTCAATGTTGTTTATTTGTTTTTTTGTGAAATGAAATGAATTTTTGAAGCCCATCACAGCAGGGCACAGGAGGCCCATTTTATGTTAGAGAAGCAGTTTTAGACACATTTCCTACAGAACATCTTGACTATGATTGGATTTTTACTGTCTCCTGGTATATTACAAACCCAACTGCCATGTAGCACACCATTAGTATGGAATGGATAGAGCTAGGATGACCAATGCTGCTACTTGGGATATGCGGTATGGAATATGCTCTCAAATAGCCTTTTTAAAAGACAAATATGGTTGGGTCAGGGAAAAGTACCCTGGGAAAGTTCCCTTTAAAAATGGCTTTAACATGGGAGAAAAACCGAGAGATTCCATTAGAGGTCTCAGAGAGGGCCCAGGCAGGAACAAGAGAAGGAAGGAGAGGTAATTTTCTATTATAATTGATTTTTCTAAATGCTAAGCTTAGGTGTCTGTATGTTTTGTAAGCTCCCTCTAAATATCAGTGATCCTGGAGCAATCTCTTTGTCATCCTGCCCTGGGTTATAGTTGCAGGGGCTGATTCTTACCTAACTTTTGTCATACTACTATGCAAGAGCAAATAAAGAAATGCAATCTCTTTCATTCCACAGCCTCATTGTGAAAGCACTTTGTAAATATTGTAGCAATATAGAAATGGGAATTATAACTATTATTACCATCATTGTTACTAGCAATATTATTATTATTATTACTTTATTATTTATTTGATTTGATTTTTTTTTATGGGACAATGGAGGTTAAGTGACTGTCCCAGGGTCACACAGCTAGTAAGTGTCAAATGTCTCAGGCTGGATTTGAACTCAGATCCTCTTGAATCCAGGGTTGGTGCTTTATCCACTGTGCCAGCAAGCTGCCCCAGCAATATTATTAATCCCTATTTAAGCCAATAAAATACTCCAACTGGTCCCTGAACAATAAATAGAAAAGGATTATTTGAGATAAGGAAGAAAGTTTACTAAGATCTTTTATTCAACACCTTAGTGTTTTTCTTAGCCCTTGTCCATGTGCAAATGTTTCAGCCAGTTAAGTTTCTACTTCCCTTAGGTGACTACTCTGTGGCTTAATGATTCATCACCACCAATTGGACTGGATTCCACCTCACATTTTGTTTCCTACTGTTCAATTGCTTTAATTTTTGTGAAGATAGCAATTACTGAATTACTTTCTCACATCATCTTCATGGTCATTTGGAGCTCATTTTTACCATTGTTAGCAAGTTCTTCAGTAGCAAATCGTGAGGAAAAAAATAAATTCTTTGGAGTCATAAACAAATGTGCTATCTATTGACATTAAAGCTTGGCCCTGCCAGGGTATTTCATTGTGTAACATGTTGCTCCTAGGAAGGCAATTTTCCTAAAAACAAATGCTGGCATAACATAAATTTCAGTGTGTTAGCTTTCAGATGTCATTATTTACCATATTACTCCTAGGGGTGAAGAAACATAATGTGTACAAATGAATTTAGATACACATTCACTGATTTTTCCAGTGGTGATATAATTAAAGCAATAAAACACTTATTTTAGTCCACAGCTATTGCAGGAATTTTTTTGCATGCCCTTACATGCTTGGTAGTCATCTGTTCCTATTGATTTCTTACAACAACATGACAATTGTCTATGTGAAATAATATTTTCTTTATGGAACAAAGTTTATGAACAGGACAAAGGTGATCATCAGCAGCAGCAGTTCACCCTAATTATTATTTTATATCAGAAAGTGGGAACTTTTACTGAATTAAAAGAAAACAAGGCTGTATTCTGAACCTTATTGAAGCACCAACTCTGGGCTAAGTCTCCAACTTTCCTCATAGCTTGGGTCCCTAAGGGTGTGACTATAGGGTTTTAGATATATTGTGGTACTAAAACTGTAACTTATGAACCCCTCTTGGTGCTGTTACTTTTAACTGTCAGTCAGCAGACATAATTAACTCACAGCATAGAGTATAAACATTTATAGAGTGGACATTGTAAGAATAGTAACATTATATTCCCCCACAAATTTTGTGCACATTATTGCACAATTGTAACTATATACAGTGACAGTAGGAAGTACAATTACATTAATGAAGAGGCATGCATATAGAAAATACATGCCCAAGACAACTCAAACCTCTAGCAGTGAAGGATTCCACTGTTTGTATTTTGTTTTGTCTTTGTTTTTTGGAGAGTCAAAGAGAATAAGAGTGACACAGAGAGGGGGTGGATTGGGTGGGTAACTTATTCCTTTTGATTTCTCCGTGTCTTGATTATTAGGCTAATTAACTCTTTGAGTGAGAAATATTGGAACACTCTGAGATGGCTTCTGGGGAGAATTCAACAGAGGGTGTGTGTGTGTGTGTGTGTGTGTATGTGTGTGTTGGAGGAAGTCTAATTCAGTGAAAGAGGAACTTAATTTTGATGGATGACATAATTTTATTTTTGTTTAATTACTCTTGCAAAGTAGGTGCTAATCTTAGACTAAGCAGAGAGAAGAGCTAAACTGAGGAATCAAGGCACTCCAAAGGAAAGCCAGGAAGCAGTATGAGGAAGATGGGGAGACTACCACCATAATAGCCACTCTCTTCTTAATCTCAGGTGGAGGTAGCCAGCTAGTACCGTTGCCTAAGAATAGAGCAAACTCAAATTGAACAGTATTCCCCTCCTCCTCAGAAGCCACAGTTATAAAAGACCTAGAAAGTTCTTGCCATCAGTCCTAGGAACTATCAATTGGTTTAACATCAGAAAAGGGGGCAGTTTTATAAATCCAAAGATGATCACAGAAATCCTTGTACATCAGTCTTATTTCCTCTCTATACTCTAAATTCACTTGATTATTTGACATCCAGGTCATTGAAGCTTATCATCTATACTCTTCCATCCTTTAGTTCCCAGGGTTTAGTTTTTTATCATATGACTGAAAATTTAACAAGCATTTGGCCTTTCCATCCACTGTATACCTGAATATGTTTATGCTTGTTGTCTCCCCCATTAGAATATGAGCTCCTTGAAAACACTCTCATTTTTCTATTTGTATCACCAGTATTTAGCAGTGCTTCACACACAGTAAGCCCTTAATAAATGCTTTATCTTTCAGTCACTAATGAGATAGGGATATATAAGAAAAAAGAAACATTCGACAAATATTTATAAAGTGTTTACTATGTGCCAGATACTATGGTAGTTGCTGGGTTAGGGGTTGGGAGTGTACAGTAATGAAAGCAAATAAAGATCTTGCCCTCAAGGAGGTTACATTCTATTGGAGGGAAAACATCTAAATAAAAAATTTATGCGATGTAATGGCCTGAACCAAGAGTCAGAAATTTAGTTTATAAGCATGGCTATTCTAAGTAAGCTGCTACTTTAGCATCATCAAAACAGTTTTCAAGACTGCTGATTAGATTGGGCATTTTCAATTTTATGTAAGTTCTACAATATTCAACCAACTTCCTGATCTTATTGTCTTTTGGTAAAATGGGACGAGCTTCAGCCTATCCTCCTATTTGTGGTCTTCTCTGTGATTGCTGGAGGGAATTGTTCTCTGTGCCACATCAACTCCAACTAAAAGGACTCAGGATTGCTGGAGATACATAATTGGTAGGTAAAGGCAAGTGACATTATCTCACTTGCTAAGATCAAAAAAAGGGGAAGCATCACAAAATTAAATGACAAACCTAAGGTCACAAAGTCATTGGCAGTCTGGATTAAAATGATCTGCAACCATTAGAGGCAGCCTGATATAGTAGGAATGAGAAGCAGGACAGCACAAAGCGAGACCTTCTGAGTTGTAATTTCCCCTGCCTTATCATAGGGAGTCTTCACGGATCATGTATCTGTCATATATGTCATAAATTCTGGCACTAAGTGGGTCATTTTGAGGGAAAGGGCAACTGATTGGCATCAGATGCCAAAAGGGTCATGTCATTTTCTCTGTTAGGGGTCTCAACTGAGAGTGAGAAGAAAAACTAAAACTTAAGGCTACACAAAGTCATGTGGGTATGGCAGGGCCATGGGGAAAGAAAGGAAAGGTGAGCAGCTCATCCTCTGTACTCACCCCTAGCCCACCACAGACATAGTCCCATCACCATTTGAAGTGAATTTTCTGTGTTACTATTCTGGCATTTAAAGCTCATCACAATTTGACTATACTCTTTCTTTCTAAACTGATTACACATTACTTCCCCTCAGGCACTAGAAACTTTAGCCAAATTGGCCTGCTTCCTGATCCCTTTGAAGGATATTCTGACTCTTGTTTCCTTCATGACTTTGTCTAGTTTCTCTCTCTCTCTTGATTGCAATGTCCTATCTCCTCACCTCTATTTGGTAAAATCCCTGACTTTAAGTAGGAACACTTGAATATAAGCTTATAAGATGGTTCTTAGCTTTTCCCAAATATTATTCTCTTATTGCATTCATTCCACAAACATTTATTGAATGAATGGCTCATACATTCGGTATGAGGGGTGTCTGAGGTATTCAGGAGGATTAACACCTATGATGTGAAATCTTGACTAGCCCTTTTTAGGGCTGCTCATCCACCTTCAGTGTCTACCTGATTCATCCAACTCTTACCTCTGACTGTAGCATGTGAATCAGCCACACCCTAGTAAACTGTCTGGACAGAAAGGCTAAACCAGGTTGAGTATAACCAACAGGCCACAGATCAGCTGGTGAGATAGGGCAATGTTTACCCCAAGCACATGAAGACCCTCCCCAGAGGAATGGACAAATAAGGACAATTTGTTCCAACAGCTATGAAGGCAACTACCACAGGAGGTATGGAGGGCTTAGAACTTGGTGACACATCAAAGATGCCAAAGTTTTATCCACTGTATCCTGGGCCATCAGCAGTCATCTTGACTTTTGTATTGCCACTGGAATTTGATGACTCAGGAAAAGAAAGTGAAGCTGATGATTTTGTACAACTCTGCCTCACTTAAATCCAATTCATGTTCAAGTCAAGACATCACCAGTGATATCATTGGGCCTCTTCAAAAAGAAAGCATAAACAACATGTGCCACGAATATCTACTATTGTAGAAATATTTTTGATGACTAGACCTAATTTGGGGGCTAATCTGACTGGAAGAATAATCGGCGGACTTTTGACCCACTGGCTATCTAACTGCTATTAACTTTAGTATGGGCCGTTTAAAAATTCCACCACACTGCTCCACTCCCAAAATTGATAAGCAAAGGATTAAGAAGCCTCAACTAAATAATCAAAGCGGAGTTTATTTATGAGATACTATTTAAAATTAAGAATACAGGGAAATAAAACGTACAACCTGACTGCATTGCGGTGTGTCTCTTTCCACTGCGTCTCTTTCCCACCTCCTGCCCCTGGAACTTCTAATCTTGTTGGCCCAGTCTCTCTATATTGTCCTACGGCCTCCAGTCCTCCTGTCTGCCTAGTCCTTTAGCCTTCTCCTGTGTCCTTGTAGCCCCCGTCTGTCTAACTCCCAGGTCTATATATATCTTTTCTTCTCTCCACTCAAATCTCGGGGCTTTTTGCACCTACACACCAAGCTAATCCGCCAGTCAGGGCTGCGGCTGGGGCTGGGGGGATACTCGAGCATCCTGTGCCTCAGCACAGGCTATGCCAGATCCCCAGCCTGGATGGGCTAGGATCTCTTGGATAGCTCTGCTCAGGGTGGAGGGAGCTGGGGGCTTTTTCCCCCCAGCTGTCTGACCTGGTATCTCATACAGCCCACGGAGCTTTTTGGCTCAGCTGAAGCAGAGGGGGAGGGGCACCAGCATCTTCCACACAGAAGAGACCCTGAGGGCCTAAGGCTTTCTAATCTCAGCCCAAAGGTAGGGTCCCCAAATCAAAATAAATTTCCACACTATGTTCCAGATGCTACTCTAAGTGGTAGAGATAGAAGACAAACAGAATTGTCTCTGCCATTAAGATTCTTATGCTTTATTGATATTTTCCATGGCCACAGATTGTGTTAATACAAAAATATATAGTGTGTCTGCAATGACTGAGCATTTATAGGTTTTGTCCTCGTGAGAGACTGAGATGCCTTTATTCTACCCTTTCCATGTTCATCATTCTTTCCCAATGGGTAATTCCTATCTGGTGAACCTACTGTTCAGATGTTGGAGAGCTAAGAAGCAGGGAAATATTAAGAATTACTTGATACATGGGTGAAAAGTATGTAGCCACTCCTTAGTGATGGTATTGCTGCTTCTGATGTGGTGTCTCTGACAACTGGCTGCTGTAACTATTGTTTGTTGGTGGTGGTGGTGGGGGGGAGGTGTTGGGAGGTGGTATCGGTTGGTCCTTTGTTCTTGACAAGGCTCATTACATCAGAAAAGTGATGTCATGATTTTCAAGTAAATAAAATTTAAGTGAAGAAGGGCTATGCAAAGTCACATCTGCTTCCAGAGGCAAGATTTGGATCAGGAGGATTGGAGATAGCCCCTATTGTAACTATTAAGAAAATATTGAAGGTAATTTATTTTTCTAGTAAACAATATCAACCACAGAATCTCCCAGATATCCCTCTAACCAATACATATAGTTAATCTTTCGATTTAAGTTATGAGATTTCTAAAACTCTAAAATTTAGAAATAGTATTTCTAGACATCAGAGATCCCTCATTTGATTCATGCAGATATTTCCTATATTAATGCAAGTAACAATTCTATGTCTTAGTCAACTGTCTTCAGTTGTTTCTGAAGACAAAAGAAATCATTAGCTGGTATCCCACTTTCTGGTTCAGAATCCTTCTGAATTTAACCAGTTAAGCTTTAGGATGGATGATGGATGTTCACCAAACCCAAATTCAAAGCCTTTATTAAAACTCATTAGACCTTAGTCTTGATGGGCATAGACTTTGAGAATCTAGTGTCTCTTCCACATGAAGAAGAGTATTGCAATGGTACTTGAATGGAATTTAGGATTGAGAATATAATTAGAAACTGAAA
This sequence comes from Dromiciops gliroides, assembly GCF_019393635.1. Classification (NCBI taxonomy): domain Eukaryota; kingdom Metazoa; phylum Chordata; class Mammalia; order Microbiotheria; family Microbiotheriidae; genus Dromiciops; species Dromiciops gliroides. Next base: position 117,780,072 of record NC_057866.1, on the reverse strand, counting down.
TGGCCATCTCATCTGGAAGATGTATAATAAGGAGAGCTCCTTTAGTTTTTTTCATGTGAGTACTTCATTTTTGAAACAAGTCACTAATACTATAGTTGTGAGTGAGATTTTCCCCATCCCTTAGTTATAAGAGATTTACTATAGTTTTAAGTGCTTTAATTAAAATAATATTCAATATATTAACAAAAAAAATAATTGTGATTCATATAGATTGCATAGGGTTAGTAGGTCAAGTCCTTTTTTCATGTTTCTCAATTTTCCTATGACATAGTGTAGTAGATCTTGTGATATCCGCCCTAAGAAATGTCACAGGGTCTGTAGGTGGTCAGTAATACTGTTCACGCCGCTTTACACTGGCCTACCAATGATCCACCCTATTGATATCATAGTGCTGATCCCTTGTTATTACTCAAGACTATGTCCTAATTTTAGATAATGCCCCCCCCCCCCGGGTATATAAACCTATGTAGTTTGTACTTCTGGGTCTTTCAGGCCCAAAGTCTGGATGACCGGTTTTGTTGAGGGACTGGCCCTCTCTCAATAAACCTATTTGCTTCAGTCTGGAAACTTTGTTATTTTCATTTTTCCGTCGGACTTAAATTTTTTCCGCGACATAGTCATACAGATTTTGTAAAAAAGCAAAATTCGCATCTTATTATAGATTTATTTTGACAGATGCTTTAACTGCCAGGACTTATTTCTGGAAATAGTCTCAGCCTTGTTTCAAAGGACAATGTGAGATCCTCCCATTAATCATGTTTTATGAGGTATGTTAGCTATGACAGTAAACCCCTTAATAAATCAGTGGTCATAAGAAAACAAAACAAAACTTAACAATAAGAAGTCATAACCTTATTCAGATCATTCTATAAACACATGAATATGTAGTTATACATGCAAATATATGTATAAATATGGATATATATGACTTTTGTACATCTCTATCTATCTATATATCTATATTAGAGATGAATTATAAAGCACACTTTCCCTTTTAAAAAGCAGAATGTGTGATCAGGTTTATTGCTATGTCTGAACTTTAGCCATGGGACATAATATGAAGTTGTACACTGTAATAATTTATTTTGAGCATTTAGGAGCAGGTCATATATCAACAGAAACATACAAAAAGAAGGACAATGAAGATGAATAATGTTCATAAAATGTTCACAATATTAGCAGTGGGGTAATGATTCTTTTAAATACAGATGTAAAAGCAGAAATTCTAATTATACTCTAACTTGCTCATGTAATGCCAGGCCCTATAACTGTATTCTCTATAAGGAATCATTTGCTGAAATATATTTCAAACTACTGTTTGCAATATTCCAGTTGTTAATATGTAGGGTCCTTACAAAAATTTAGTTTCACCCAGATGTTGCTATCAAAGGCTATGTGAACCTCTTCAATGGGTCCATACTGCTCATATTCATGAAACAAAGGTTTGTGGTGTCTCTGCAACTCTTTATGTAATGTACATGGAAAAATATGGACTGTGTGTACACTGAAAATGGCAGGCATAGGGCAAGGAAGCTCAGCCCTTTCACATTGATAGTATCCAGAAAAGTCTGAGACACAATATTCATTGAGAATGCTACTAAATAACCTGACCATGACAGCCTCTTGTACAGACCTTGGGAGATACACACTGGATCAATGACTCAAATATCTTCATCCTACAGTGTTCCTCATAAACCTTTACAGAAATCAACACTTACAGCACAGCATTCTTTGCAGCTGCTTAGACCTCCAAAAAGAACCAGTTTAGATTCCTAAGTGCCAAGTACTCTTTTTTTAGAGAAGAATAACTGAAACACTTGAAAAATTGGAAGGCAGAAGGATCTGGTCCAGAATTTATAGAAAATCAATTATCTTAATATGTTCAGCATGATGGTATATGCATAGCATATATCATATTGGTTTGCCATCTTGGTTACAGGGGAAGGAAGGGAGGGATGGGGAAAAATTGGCACTCAAAATATTATAAAAATAAATGTTGAAAACTATCTTTAAATATAATTGGAAAAAATAAAATACTATTTATAAAAAAGAAACTAATAATCTTACTAATAGTCTGTTTGGATCAGGAAGGGGTCTTAGAGATTTTCTATTAAAATCAGTTTATTTAAAGCAAACAAACAACTGTGACCAGTGGGGTTAAGCCATTTGCCCAAGGTTGCACTGGGTAATAAGTGTTAGAACTGGGACTGGAATTTAATTTCAAATCTATTCTTTCCACAATGCCAAATTTCCTTCTCAACTACTTAGTGGCAATTAGCAATCTCCTAATAAGAGCTGACATTTATAGAACCCTTTAAATTTTGCAAAACACCTTACATAGATTATCACATTTGATTCCTACAATAATCATATCATAAATTATGAAAATAGGACTGAGAGATTAAATGACTTGCTCAGGATTACTTCAAATAAGTTAAGTGTTTGGGGTAGGATTTGAAATCAGGCTTTTTAAACCCTAAGTCTGGTGCTCTATATATTGTACCACAAAGCTGCCTATACTACCTAATCCACTGACACATTTTTCCAAATTTCACTTTAGCAGTGTCCCTTTCTCATATGCCTCCAGTATGTAGCCATGCAATAGAAGTTTCCCCACATTTACTTTAAACCTCAGTGGCCATGAAATCTAAAGTGTCTCTGGGGCCTCTGAAGGCATCTGCTATAAGTATTCTCAAGGGATCTATCTGCTAACTACTTATATCTGGAATAGCTCTTGGCTCAACAGATTATTAGGGAATTGGCTCTGTTCTCATAAAAAGAATAGATCCCACTGGGGTCTCTCATTTTGAAATCGTTTCCCCAGAATGTTAGAACCTCAATAGAGTCATAGGATTCCCATTTGTTCTTTGGGATGAGCCTAAGGCAGAACTCCTAGAGTAGCTATTGCCTAGAAGAGGTCCACTTGGCATTGGCTGAAGTTACCTTGGGGCCTAAACTACAACTATGTCACAAAACATTAAGACATTACATGGATAATTGGAAAACCAGACAAAAAGTTAATTGGTTTAGTATCCTGAAAAAAAAAATCAGAACAATGTATTAAAAGGCTAAATTACTGTTTCACAGTCATTATCTTCAATTGACATTGCCATTCTTCAGTTTTTTCTCTTCATGCCACTCATTACCTAAATAATCTACAATGTGTATGGAGTGCTGAGTGATTGGACACATGCAGTGAATTTAAGAATATAGGCTTGAGAGTTTTACAAATCTCCAAATCAGTGCATGTGCCAGGAAGAGGAATTAACACACTCTCATACTTTCTCTCTCTCTCTCTCATACATACATACATACATACACACACACAGCATACACATATGTGCACACACACAAGTAGTATTTGTGTAAGTACACATCTGAGTGCTGAGCTTGTCTCAAGTACCACTCATGTAATTGAGCAATATTGTAAATAAAGGAAATTCAAAGGCAGAAAAGTGCTGAAATTCTAGTAGGGTTTCTCTTTTCCCTTTCTTAAATAAGCAGGAGTTAGAAAGATGCAACCAGAAAAATGGTCAAATAATTTTTCTCAATCAAAATAACAGGGAGAATTCATGCTTGACCCTTCCCCTATGACAGTGACTTCCATTTTTCAGGTGAGAAAGGACCCCAGGACTAATAATAAATAGATGTTACTAGCCTGTCATGGCCACAGATATCTCCAAGAAATATGGGACATGCCCAGTGTGTGTGAAGAAAAGCATGAGCAACTTCTGCTACATATTTGAAGAACATAAGCACAAGCAAACCATTAGAAATTACATTGCCTTTTTAATCTCCAGAAAGAGATAGCACAAACATGTCACACATTGGTGGTAAGTGACTACTTACTTCACAAGAAAGGTACAGTCATACCTGTGATGAAATAATGAGATTTAGTAGATACTCAAGGACCCACCTGGAGATTAATCGAGATTGATTGAATCAAGTGAGAGTGATTGACTGCTGAATAAGCCTACTTTAAGTTAATTGAATTATAATCACACCTGACTAGCCCTTAAGAAGGTATTGTTCTCAGAAACTAGACTGTGAACTCAACTTGAGAACACCTTCAAAGCCAATGGATTTGGATGATGCCAACCAATCACCTTGAAGGAGTGCGTAAGGACTGCCTCTGTTCCAGAACTATAAAAAAGCTTCCACAGTCAGCTTAGGAAGGAGTTCCTGATTAAAACAGGCTCATGGGACAGTTCCTGATTAAAGTAGGCTCCTGGAGGAGGACTTGAGGAAGAACCCAACCAGGCTGGAACTCTATGTGAGATAGGCTTTTTCTTAACTTTCTGAACTCCTTGTGAACACCTGTATGCTTTAATAAATGTTTAATGCCCAAAGACTGCTGCTGAAGCTTCTAATTTAAGGCGACCACAATTTAGATTTAAACATCACATACCCAAACCAGAAGCTGAAAGCAATTGATGGAAAATTGTGGGGATATCTTCCTACCAGAACCCATTCTGCAGAAGAACTTCCATAACATTTCATCATCCCTCCCTGAGAAGCAAGTCTCCCACTTTTTTTTGCAATGTGAAAGCAGCATGAGAAGTGTTCTGCACATGTAACAAATCCATAGTTGTATCCTTCATTCAAATGAGGAGTGTGGTTATATTGCCTCCTATAGTGCTTGTCATGGGGAAACTGGATCTCAGAGAGTTGACGTGACTTGTTCACAGTGAGACAATTAGCCTATTTTGGAGTCAAGACTCAAACCCATGTCATTTTACTTTAAGTCCAGTGCTCTGGATAAAATGTTAGAAAAGGGAGAGAAGCCAGATAACCTAGGAGATTACTGTAATTGTCAAAGGAGCTATCCAACAACAAAAAAAGGGGTTTAAATCTGTACCATGTCTTGAATCAACTGCCTGGAGTAAACTCTTCTCACTTAAAGTATATCATGATTTCTTTTTTTTTTTTTTTGGTGAGGCAATTGGGGTTAAGTGACTTGCCCAGAATCACACAGCCAGTAACTGTTCCATTGAGCCACCTAGCTGCCCCAATATCATGATTTCTTAAAAAAAAATGTGACTAAGATATGAAAAAAATTGAAATGTCCAACCCTAATTCCTTCTTCCAATTATGAATCATAGGAAGAAGACAAATAAGTGAAATGATTAAAGGGAGCTATCAAAAGTACTTTTAAATGAGACATCTTATAAATACTTGAATAATAATTAGCAATGAAAAGAAAATGTTGATAAGTAATTATATCCATTCTAACATGATATATGAGCGTCTCTGAATTAAATATGGATGATTTAGAAATCATAGTTAATCTTATAACAACTAATTACAATGCACTTATGAACCAGGGTACATTCATCATTTATACTTTCATTGTAGCATGCCATCGTTTAGAACCGGTAATTGCATATATCGTGCTTTGACTTGGCAAATATCTGAGTGTGGTCAATTTACTGAAACCAAAGCAACGTTCAGTCATATTCTTCATAGAGCTAGAGTTATTATTTTAAAAAATAGATATAAATGCTCTTTTTCAAGGCCTGGGGGGAATCTATGACTGAATTGGCTTAAAGTATATTCCAATAAAGGTAAAAAAGAAGTCTGTTTGCCTTTTCTAATTTAGTGTCCCAATCAAGTCTTTAAAACTCTGTTGTGGGGGCAGCTAGGTGGCGCAGTGGATAGAGCACTGGCCCTGGATTCAGGAGGACCCGAGTTCAAATCTGGCCTCAGACACTTAACACTTACTAGCTGTGTGACCTTGGGCAAGTCACTTAACCCTCATTGCCTCATAAAAAAAAATAAATAAAAATTTAAAAAATTAAAACCAAAACCCAAAAAACTATGTTGCAAAATATATGTATCCAGCTCTTTGCTCAGCCAGACCTGAGGCGGTGGCTGCAGGCCGGGGCCGGGGCCGGGGCCTAGGGCCGAGCCTGGCAGGAAGGGTGGTCTCTGGGTTGGGATGAGCTGTCGCTTCACAGACTCAGGGCAAAACCAGCCAAGCCAAGGCTAGAACAATGGTGGCAGTTGGACTAATGATTGCTGCTGCAGGATTTGCAGGCCGATATGTTTCGTAAACAATGAAGCATATGGAGCCTCAAATAAAGTAAGCTTTTTGAAGTCTACCAAAATGTGCCTTCAGTGGTGGCTATTATAGAGTCGGATTTGAACCCAAAATGACAAAGCAAGAAGCCACACTCATTGGGAGCAAGCACTACAGTCAATAAGGGGAAAATTAGAGTTGCTCACCAATGAATTATGCTTTTAAACCACCCAGACAAGGCAGGGTCTCCTTATGTAGCAGCCAAAATCAATGAAGCTAAATATTTATTAGAAAGTCCAAGAAGTAAAATTAATACACAGATGTTAAATTTATTTATACATTGATTATATATAGGAGTCCTGATGTTTTATAACTTCATAAAAGCTGTAATATTTCTTTAAATATATATGTATACATACATACATATGTATGTATGTATGTATCCTTTCACTGATAAAAAGGACTTTCCTAATCAGAGTTCCAATACTGATGAAATCATCAATGTAGACTTTAGAAATGGTCATTAATTTGAAAATATCTGGCCTTGACGTCCTGGTCTTTCCTATACCACAGCAATGCTGACAGGACGGAGCTACTGAGAATATATAGGTAGCAGATTCCTACCATATATTTTTCTCTGCTGATGAATGTAGACAAATTTGAGAACTAATCAGTTTGAGAGAAAAGTACCTGACCTCAAATAAGTTAAAAGAAATCCATTTCCCTCCTCAGATTTCATAATATTGAATCAAGAGGAACTTGGCCTGATTATGATAGAATGTCAACACCTCCAACCTGTGATTCATTGCAGCTAATTCTAGCACTGGCAAGAACAAGTTAGAAGAGAAGCAGTTGATTGTATTTTCTCTTCATCTAGGTAGATGGTATCAGTACATTAATAAGAGTAGGGAAAACCATTCAGCATGAGGATATCGATTATTTGGGCAGCTAGGTGGCACAGTGTATAGAGTGCTTGCCTGGAGTTAGGAGGACTCAAATTCAAATCTGGCATTGGATACTTACTGTATCCAAGTCATTTAACCCTGTTAGCCTCAGTTTCCTCACCTGTAAAAAATGTGCTGGAGAAGGAAATGGCAAGGCACTCTAGTATCTCTGCCAAGAAAATCCCACATAGGCTCATAAAGAGACAGACATGACTGAAATGACTGAACAACCATGATTGATTATTAATTTTTACACTACCAAAGGAAATGCAGAGCTAATATATCCTGTTTTCCACAATTAGTGTCACTTTGCCCACCATATTACCAAGTATGGAAAAAATTGAAGAATAAGGAAAAAGAAAAAGAAAAAGGTGCAGCAAAATATGAATCTAGAGGGGAAGGGAGGAAAACAAAATAAACAAAAACCCAATTCATGTATATTCTTATTAGCTCTATTTTTGAGCACCCACAGAGTGTTACCATGGTGGTCTCTCATCCTTTTGACATAACATAACACTTCTCAGAAGAATGAGGTCACTGTTTTGACTGCTAGAGAAAAATATAAAAATATTTTTAAAGATTGTCTTTGTTTATACTATTTCCCACAAACAGAGGTGCAATGTAAATTATTTATGAGTCACTGAACAATGGCTTAATAACGAAGGAAGATCAAACCCCAAAGTCTTTGAACTCAGGAAGATGTTTTATCCTCTGTGCTATATTAACAAGCAATACAACAAACTGTGCTGATTTACTATTCTAATCTCAAGGATTTTTCTATTCAAACTTTAAAAAGTGCTAGTCATTGTTAGAAAGCCAAGAATCTAAGATATTCTAGACTTATACACAACAGGTGTACAAGTAAATAAAAAGATACATTCAAGTAAAATAAAGTCATTTCAAGAGGGAAAAAATGATAGTAATTAGGGAAATCAGGAAGTCCTTTTGCAAAAGGTAGCCCCTGGGCTGTACTTTGAAAGAATCTGGGGAAGGCAGAAATGAGCAGGATGTACAATCTAAGTATGGGAACAAATTGTACAAAAACACATATTTAAGAGATGAGATGCCATGTGTGTGGAATAACTAACAGGCCAGTTTCATTTTTATTCTACTTATTGTCATTGTTTTATATGCCTCTCTCTTCCTTACTCTCCCTCCATTTTAACAATAAACAATGATAAAAACCTCATAACAAATATGCATATTCCAGCAAAACCCATCCTCGCATAGGCTTTATCCAAAATGTAGGTCTCATTCTGCAATTCAACTCTATTACCTCTCTGGCATGAGATGGCTTGTATGCTTCACCTTCAGTCCTCTGGCAGCATGGTTGATAACTACATTGAAGAGATTTCAAATCTTTCAAAGTTGTGTTTCTTTAAATGTCTTTGTCATTATATATGTTTTTCTCTTGCTCACTTCATTTGAAATTAGATAACAGTGGTTGTCTCAATTCCATGGAAGCTTTCCATTGAATCAGTTGTATGGTTCAATAGTATACAATTAATTCATATACCAAAATTAGTTTAGTCATTTGCCAATAGATTGGGTACCTGTTAATTTCTAATTTTTGGCTACTCTAAAAAAGGGTAGCCATAAATTGTTTTTGTACATTAGAATGCTTCCCTTTCTTTGATCTTTGTGCTATAGACTTTGCAGTGATATTGATGAATCAAAGCATAGACATTTTTGTGACTTTTCTACATAGTTCCAAACTACTTTCTAGGATGGCTCAATCCATTCTCAGCTCCACCAACAGTAACAGACCAGTTTGACAAGATGGTATAATATATTAAAGTGAAAAACATAAAAGATGTTTAGAAAGGTATGTGGAAATCAGATTGTGGAAGGCTTTAAATGCCAACCTGGATTTTATCTTTTATTTTATAGTGAATGGAGAACCATTGATTTTTAAGTGCCTAGATCTATATTTTGGGAATATCAATTTGCCATCTAGGTTATTGATGAATGAGAGGGAGATAACAGATGATACCAAATAGAAGATTATTGTAATAGTCTAAAAAAGAGGTGATGACAGCCTGATAGTGACTGTGAATAGAGAGACAGGAATGAATGCAAGAGAAGTTATGAAGGTAAGATCCACAATATTTGTTAAGTAACTGAATAAGGGTATTGAGAGAGAGGAAAGAGATGAAAATGAACCCAAACTCATGATCCGCATAAGCCTGAATGACTAGAAGGATACTATTAAAATAAACAGAGCAGTCTGGAGGGAGAATTATATGTTTTTCAGAAAATATATTGTTCCATTCTGAATATGGTATGTTTGAAATGCCTATGGGACATCAAGGGGAAGATATCTCTAATTGGTAAGGCAGTCCTTTACTTAAGGGGAGAAATAAAGGTTGGATTTATAAAGTGGATAGTAGTCATCTTCCTGGATATTTTAATTGAATTTTTTGGGAGTTGATGAGCTTAATAAAGGAGAAATCTCAGAGAAAGATGAGAAGGACCAAGGCAAAGAGTTAGGGAATTTCAAGCTTAATGCATGTAAATGAGATGATCTTCCAACGAGGTAGACAGTGGAAGAAAATTCATATTAAGAAGACCAAGCATTAAGGCAGCTAGGTGACACAGAGGATTGAGTTCCTGGCCTGGAGTCAAGAAGAATGAGTTCAAATCTGTTCTCAAACACTTACTGTGTGATGCTAAGCAAGTCATTTAACCCTGTTGGCTTCGGTTCCTCATCTGTAAAATTAGCTGGAGAAGAAAATGGCAAATCATTTTAGTTTGTTTGCTAAAAAAATCCAATTGGTATCACAAAGAGATAGGCATCACTGAAAAACAACAAAAAGCAAGAATTAAGAGAGATTAATTTCACCCAAGTCAAAGAAGGCAATCAAATATGGTAGAGAAATGAAGTAGAATGAGAATTACTGAGAAGAAAAGGCCATTGGATTTAACTGTTAAGAAATCTTGGTTAACTTTGGGAAAACCTATTTCAGTTGAGTGGTTTGATAAGTGTCAATTTGAAGGGATTCATGAGAGTGACAGAAGAGAAGCTCTTTGTATAGTGAATGCAATGAGTATAGAAAATCACTTCAAGTTTGGAGGCAAAAGCAAGAATAGACTCGATAGCTTGAGAGAGGGTGGTGGGATAAATTAAAGGATTATATTTTATGTTTTATTTTAAGGATCAGGAAAACCCTACCAGGTCTATATGGAGCAAGGAAGGAGCAACTGGATAAAGAGATCCCTGAGTCTTTAATGATCATCATATGGTTTAAATGATCATCATATGATTTCATCACCAGAACCTTCATAATCATAATCCTCTGCATATGCCACAGTTTATTCTTCTAATAAGTTACAGTCTAGGCAATTCCATGTCTATACCATAACTTGCATTCGTTTCTTTCTCTCCATTTATATAGCTACCACACTAGTTTTTTCATGGATCCCATTATCTTCTTACTAAGAATTGATTTTTCTATCATCAGAATACTTGAAGCAGGTTTTGTTGTCCTTTGTAGTAGCTCAGTCATTTCAGCTCTGTCCAACTCTTTATAACTCTATTTGGGATTTTCTTGACAAAGATCCTAGAGTGGTTTGCCATTTCCTCCTCCAACTCATTTTATAAATGTGGAAACTGAGGCAAATGAGATTAAGTAACTTTTGTACAGGTACTAAGTGTCTAAGGCTAGATTTGAGATCTTCCTGAATTCAGGCACAGAACTCTATCCACTACACTACCTTGTTGCCCCTTTGTTCTTGGAAACTTACAATATTCCAATCAAGCACAAAAATTGGAAGATTCTACTAAATTCAAATGGGTTGGAACTCCTGGTGGCTGTTTTGTACTCAGGAGACCAGGAAGAGATGTTAACAGTCTAAGTGATTAATACCCTAAAGCAATCAAGTCTTCAAGTCTTCAAATGTTTTTAATCCCCCCCCCTTTTTATTTAAAGACTTGCCTAATTTGCATAGGGCTTAGTAAGTATGGGGTTAGGATACTGCTCTTACCACACTACAAGGCCCTTTAAATACCATAGGGAAACATTAATTTCAAATGTTCTTATGCCAATTGAGACTACATAATTTCTTAGCATACTTCATGTCTGCTGCATCCTAATTCATATAAAGGGGGAACAGCATATTTTGTAACGTTGTGTTTAAATATTATCTATCCCCTTAATATATACATTTGAAGTTAAGGTATTTGATATGTGTATTCAGGGCAATTAGAATCAGAACAAATGCAAAATTATTAAGGCATTACTCTCATGTTATAGAGTCTAACCTATTTGGCACATGTATAAATTTTAAATTTCATTTGAAGGAGAATTATGTCCCTTATAACTCATGCTTCATGGTTAAATTAGACTTTGGAAAATTATTCAAAATTGTACTTACTTTTGACAGCACATGAAGACATAATCTTTAATATATGTCCTAGACTGAACATTTTGTGAAACAGTTAAAATCCTACATATCTAGGTTAAGATAGAATAAAGAGCCTCTAATGTTTCCTTTTAGCAAGTTTTTATACACAATTGTAACATTTATTTATGGATATGATTAGAAGTCAATGTGGGATAGAGATTTAAGACGTTTTTTTGTGTTGTTTTTTTTTTTAATTCTAATGAGTCAAGACTTATAGGAGCTGGATGGATAAGGACAAAGAACAAAAAAAGAAAAAAAAATTGACTCACCACCTACCATTCTGAGATGGGGAGCTCTAGGAGGAAGGTCTGGCATAGTAAAAGAGCACTGGGCCTATAGAGAAAAGACTTATGTTCAAGTCATAGCTCTTTCTTCTTACTTGCTGTACATATTTGGACAAGTCAATTTAACTCTGAAATTCAGATTCCTCATCTGAAAAATTATCACAGGTGTGAGGATTAGGTGATTTATAAAGTTCGTTCCATCTCTTTCCATTTTCTAATTCTTTGGTTCTATTTCCAGGAGAAGTCCTAATATATATGGATATAACTAGAGGCATAGGGACAATATGCAGAACGCTGATCTTTTGTAATAGCTACTACTGATATTTTTTTCAAAAGGCATATCAGGGAGACAACTCTATTACTGTGTTCATTTGAAACTCAAAATGCTTCCCCCTCTCCCTTAAAAACAATAACAATATAATGAGAGGTAAATTTCTTAGTCCATAAGAGGCTATTTTAATCTATTATGTAATTTAATGGTAGTGTTAGTCCTAACCACCACTTATAACAATAGTAATAGAGGAAAATGCATTTCTGACTCCAATTTAGGATTCCAGGAACACGTTTTCACCATGTAAGAGAAGATTTGGTATTGGCATCTCTGGTAGCTGATTTCTAGAATCATTATCACAACATTTTGGAGCCAGAAGAATTTTGGGGATCATTTAGTTGAGAACTATATATTCCAACCCTCCTAAACTATTTTTTTTTTCATTCATTGCGACCTCTAATATCTCTACCCCTCAATAGTTTTTCAGGCCCTTACTTTGTTTCTTCATTTTCCTCTTCCAGTTGCAAACTATTAAGCATTTCAATATTCTGCTCTTAAATTCCTAGCCCCCTTGTCAACATCCTCTGTTTTTTGTTTGTTTTTTGTTTTTTTCGAAACCTCAGCTGTGGATTATTACTACCATCTACCTTTTCCACCCCTACTCATCAGTCACCAAATCCAGATGGGGAAAGTCTCAACTCTGATGATGAAGTATATTATAATTTGTTATTCAATTTCAACTGGTCAGTCACTGCAGCAAGAAAGGCCTTTTCCCTACATGACTCCTTGTCTCTTTCCCCAAAGAAAGTACTGTAAATTTTCTCTTCCATCTCCCTCCTTCATTCCTCAGCTGAAGACCTTGAACCTACTTTACTGAAAAATTAAATGAGGTGTTTTGTGCACTTCCCTCTTCCCTTTTTTCCTTATCTCAAAACAACATAAATCTTTCACCCCTTTCTCACTCTAGTCTGTCTAACTTTTCTTGCCAAAGCCAATCCCTTACATATGTACTTCCTTTCACAACTTCTCCAGCAGATGGAATTCTCAGTCATCCCCCCTTATTCTCGCATCTCCAATTTCTTCATCTTAGCCGGTTCCTTCCCTAATGCTTCTAAACATGTCCAAATTCCAAATCTTTCTAGATTTCACCATTTCCTCAAACTATCATCCAATCTCTCTCCTCTCTCAGCCAACTTCCTTTAAAAAGTTGTCTTTACTTCTTGTCTTCAAGTATAAACAAGTTGCCTTGCCTCCAATTCATTTCTGAACCCTTTACATCTGATTTTCTAATTTCATCACTCACTTGAAATGTCTCTCTCCAAAATGATTGATTATTAGATCTGATGGTAATTTCTCAATTCAAAAACTTATCCTTCTATGTCCTTCTATATTTCTATATTATCCTTCTGTAACTGGATACATTTGATGCTGTTGACCACTCTCTCTTTCTGAATACTCTCCTTTCTTTGTTTTCATGACACTGGTCTCTTCCAGTCTGCTTCCTATTATGCCTGACCTTTCCTTCTCAGTCTCTTTTTTTGGCTCATTATCCATGTCATACCCCCCTAACTCTGAGGTTCCCGCAGGGTTCAATACTGGGTCTCCTCCTTCTTTTCTTCCTCTATACTTGCTTTCTCAGAATCTCATCAACTTCCATGGATTTAATTATCATCTCTATAATAAGTTCTATAATATAATAATATTACAATAATGTAATAATATAAATCCTATAATTTCCCAGAGCTATCTACCTAAGTACTTTTCCCTGACCTATGTAACATCACCAATTGCTTCTTTTCAAAATATATGTCCTAGAGACATTATAAAATCAACTAAAATCAACATGTCTAAACCTTAACTCATTATCATTCCCCCTAAACACTTAACTCTTTCAAACTTCCCTATTTTTTTTCCTGAATGGAACACCATCATTTAGCCTCCCAGGTTTGTAATCACAACGTCCTTCTTACTCTCTCTCCCCCTACTCATCCAATTAGTTTTCAAAGTATGCTTTCCCTATTGTTGCAATATCTCCCTCACCTGACATTTTCTCTCCACTGATACACCTACCATATTAGTTCTCACCTTGATTATTGCAATTGGTCTAATTGGTCTCCCTGACTCAAATCTCTCACCGCTCTAATCCATCATATACAATACTGTCAAAGTAACTTTCCTTAAGCATATATCTGACCCTGTGACCCATCTATTCCACCAATTCTATTGGTTTCCTGTTGCCTCTAGGATAAAAAGTATACTACTTCTCTTTAGCTTTTATAATCCCATATAGCCAAGCCCCAACATATTTTCCCAGCTTCAGTGAACATTACTCCTCATTCTGTACTCCGCAGCTAGCCCACCTTTTCTCTTCCCTGCCCTTATACATAGATGCTTTCCACATTTTTTTCTTTTCTTGTCTTTTTTTTTTTTTTTTTTGCAGGGCAAATGAGGCTTAAGTGACTAGCCCAGGGTCACACAGCGTGTAAGTGTCAAGTGTTTGAGGCCAGATTTGAAGTCAGGGCTCCTGAATCCAGGGCTGGTGCTTTATCCACTGCACTACCTAGCTGCACTCCCTCTCCACATTCTTTGTCTTTGTACTGGTCATCCCACATTCCTGGCATATATTCCTTTCCTACCTCTATTTTATGGAGTGTCTCTATCTTTTAATATGTACTTCAGGCACCAATCTTCTGATCCTTCCAGTTACTTGTGCCCTCTTTCCCTCCTTCCCAGACTACCTTGTTCCCCATACCCTTTCAGTAGCATCCCCAGCAATTGCCCCATGGTAAATAGAAGATTGTGCTTATGGAAGCCAGATATTGATCTTCGCTACACACAAACACACACAGTTATGTCTTGAGGTATCTCACTTACAGGGCCTTGCATCTAGGTGAAACAAAAGAATGATAGAATTTTGGGTTTTGAATCAGGATTAGCTGAGTTCAAATCCAGCCTCAGATACTTCTGAGCTGTATGACTCTGGGCAAGCAACTTAACCTCTGATTGCCTCAGTTTCCTGAAATATAAAATGAGGATAATAATAATGTCTACCTTACAGAGTTGTTGTAAAGATAAGATGAAATATTTGTAAATAAGTTAGAATATTATCCAATACATAGGAAGTGTTTAATAAACATTCTTTTCTTCCTTCCTTTTAGCTTCCATACTAGAGATTGAGGCATTTCAATGACATCTTCACCTCAACACGTACATACCCACCCTCACCATATGGAGGGGAGGAGCTTATCTTTAAAACAAACATATTTCCTTGCTGCTTTTGGGGAGCTTATCTTTTTTTTAAAAAAATAATAAACATTTTTATCCTCCCAAGATAAACTCAGCAACTATATGATCATAACTACAAAAGACTTTTCACAGAAATGAAGTCAGATCTAAACAATTAGAAAAATATTAATTGCTCAAGGGTAGGCAGAGTCAATATAATAAAAATGACAATCCTACCTAAGTTAATTTATTTGTTTAGTGCTATGCCTATCAAACTATCAAAAATATTTTATAGGGGTAGAAAAATAATAACAAAATTCATCTGGAAGAACAAAAGTTCAAGGATATTATGAAATCAATTCAAAAAACAATATGAAAGAAGGTGATCTAGCAATACCAGATCTCAAAATGTATTATAAAGCAGTAATTATCAAAACAATCTGGTATTGGCTAAGAAATAGAGAGGCAGATCAGTGGAATAGAATAGATAAAAATTACACTATAGTAAATGACTGTAGTAATCTAGTGTATGATAAACCCAAAGATCCAAGCTTTTGGAACAAAAGCTCATTATTTGACAAAAAAACTGCTGGGAAAATTGGAAAACAGTATGGCAGAAACTAGGTTTAGACCAACATCCCACACCATATACTAAAATAAGGTCAAAATGGGTATGTGATTTACACATAAAGGATGATACCATAAGCAACGTCAAGGAGTATAGAATTGTTTAACTGTCAGATTTATGGGCAGGGGGCAATTAAATTAAATTAAAAAGCTTTTACACAAACAAAACTAATGTAACCAAGGTTTCAAGGGAAGTAGAAAACTGGTGGGTACCTTGTATTCCCGAATTGCTAATTACAGGTTGGATCTACTCTACAGCTCATTATATATAATATTCAGAGGTGGGCAGAAGCTTAGAGGTCATCTAATAAAATCTCGATTCTATAAGTGGAGAAACAAAGTTCCAAAGAAGTTTTGAGCTACCCAAGATCATATGGAAAGAAAATGAGAAAGCCAGAATTTAAACCCAGATCCTCTGCTATGAAAAGGACTTTGTGTCATACATCTCAATCCTGGATGAACAGTTTTCATACCTTCCTGACCCCCTGGTAGGACCAAGCTGCCTAGGTCCTACCACTGTCCTATTGCTTTGGTTCTATTTCAGTAACAACAGTAGCTTAAGTGGCAGTTAATAGGTTCAGGTTTTTGATAAATTGAGAGTTGCCTATATATTTAAAAAAATAATACCAGTATCAACAAATATTTAATAAGTACTTACTGTGTTATTAATACTGGGGGAAAATAGAAAGTTTAGATTGCACATGGTCATTGAAGTCATAGAGAAATCTACAATAGCTTACATTACAATTTACATGCAATCCTAACCATTTATATAAATCACATACATTATTTCCCTTTTACACTATAGGAACATTGTTGAAGTGACTGGTCTAAGGCCACAGAGCCTAAGAGTGAATGAAGCTGGTGTTTGAGCATAGATCTCTAAGCCCAGGGGTCTTTCCTATCTTCCCATTCATTCATTCATTCATTCATTCATTCATTCATTCATTCATTCATTCATTCTGCAATTTCAAAGAGGATGAGGAAGAATCATGAACGTGCATCTTACAGAATACCTAAATGAATCTGTCTTCACAAGAGAATACAATGAAGTTTGAATCTCCATGCTTTGTCAGTTGGCATTTTAAAATTGACCAATATGGAATTAAAGCCTGTAGGAGATATTGCTGTGGTTTATAAACAGCACTAGGTATGCCTTTGTATATACTGTTTACAGAAAGCTGAAATGCCAGAAGTATTTAAATATGCTGTCAATTTGCTTAACAATATTTTCTCAGCTATATAAACAGTTCATGCTTATCTCCTTGTTTATTGTAGGGGTGACAGGCATTTTAATGGTGCTGGTTTTATCTAGAATGATAGCTCTAGCTTTCCCCCAATCTCTCAAAAGCACTCTAAATCATTGTAAGCAAAGGAAGATAGTTAAGATTGAGTGTATCTTCCAAATTTGCTGAGATAGAGATTGCTAAATATTTTATGTACACAGGTACATACAAAACTTTGAGGTCTTTAGTAGATATTTTGAAAAGAATCAAGAGGTCAGTTCTATCTATGATTGATGCCAGCTTCTTCCTACTTAACTTGGTAAGTCCAAAGATAACATTTTCCTCTTATCTGGAATCTATTTTTTCTCCAAATGCCCAATTAATATCCTATTCAGGGAATAGATATTTTGCTCTTACAATAAAGGAGGTTTTATAATGGGCCCCACCTTACACTGAAAAATAAAGGAAGCTTAAGTATAGAAATATTGCAGCATAGCTGCATTCAGGCTATTCAAAATCTTATATAGGGATACTTAAGATTACAATGATGCCTATTTCCCCCACTGTGCAGTTGCCTGAAATTACAGTTACAGGAAGTTAAATAGTACAATAGGTACTGGAGTCAAGAAAACCTGGGCACTTATTAATTTATGACCTTAGGCAAGGTGTTTAACCTGCATATGCCTCAGTTTTCCTATCTGTAAATTGGGGATGATGATATCAGGAGGAAGAAGAGGGGGATAATTCCAGTTTTCTTGTGAAGATCAAAGGATATAACATTTTTAAAGTATTTTGCAAACCTTAAAAGTGCTATGCAAATGATAAGTTCTATTTTATTATTAATAATAATTACTTTCTCTCCATATCTAGTTCACTTAGTTAAAATATGTATTACATTTCTACAGTCAACCTTATAGGTTTGATCCCTAACTTCTTACAAAATTATACCCTTTCCAGTAGCCAGGAAACTTACAATGTTTGTTTTTGGTTACAAGAGGAACCATCTGAATGATAAAAAATAGTGGGTTTGGTGTCAGAAAGGACACCAAAGGAAACCTGGGTAAGAAGTCCAGTTCTGCCACTTTTTGTTCTGTGATTCCACATAGCACTTGTCCTAAGAATGCAAGGATAAAAATACTTATGCTTCATATATTATAGGGTTATTACAAAAATCAAAAATAAATTCTGGGGGAAGCTAGGTGGTGCAGTGGATAAAAGCACTGGCTCTGGATTCAGGAGGATCTGAGTTCAAATCCAGCCTCAGACACTTGACACCTACTAGCTGTGTGACCCTGGGCAAGTCACTTAAATCTCATTACTGCCCCCCCAAAAAAAGTCAATTCTGAACAGTGTTTTGTAAGTTGGAAATGTTATATAAGGGTCTGGTATATAAATATTTTAGTGATTAGGTAATATGGCCTGGAAAATGTTCATGAATCAATGTAAATCCTTCTTCCCTTCTGGGAAAATAATTTTAATTATATGCCTAACTAATACTAGGTCAGTGGCATCATCTTCATATAATTCATGTAATTATTCATTATTTCCTTTTCCTCCCATTGGGTAAATGATTGGAAGCACATTATAATTACCTTTTAATTAAGAGATTGTTTCAGGTCCCCTTTTCTTTTTCGCTTGTATAAGGCAGGAACCCCTTAACCATTTCACTGCTGGGGAATGTATGTCTTGTTCAGTAAATGATTTCTCCTGCTTATTATATTCCAGTGTTCTGCTCTTAGGCCAATATAGAAACAATGGGGGTAGAAAAAATGCACTATGCAAGATATAATGAATATTAACATAGAATTAATAATCTATAATTTAATACCTATGTTCTATGACATACATAAACAACAAGTTATATGATAGTTAATATTATGCCACCCCCTTTTATATACAATAACCAAATACTAGCACACTGAGTGCCTGCTGTGCTGATTGGTGACTGTCTCTCACCAACTTCTATTTTAGGAAAATACTAGCCACTAAAACCTCTGTTAACTCTCTACTCTTCCACCATCTCCTACTCAATTATCACACACTTAAATATTTCTCTTTCCAAAAACCTTGAACCATAATCACATTAGCTCTGTCATTGTTCCAGCATAGGATGTGCCAATTTACTCTCCTGAGGTTCCATTCTACATCCTTGTAATTTTTCATATGAAATGCTTTGCCCAGGTCTCCCCTCTCCTTGGTGTGTTCTCTTTTCTCCATGAGGACTGAAGAAAATGACCTTCTTTGCTTCTATCTTTGAATCACCAATAATACATCAATCAAAAAAAGGGGACATTTATTAACCTATTATTGCAAGGTACCGTGTTAGGTGCTGAGGAACAGAATAAAATTAAACCATTCTTGTCTTCAGGGAATTTACAATAATAAGAAAGGAGAGAAAATGTGTACAGAAAAATAAATATTCAAAACAAATAAAAATACATAAGATATTTGGGATGTATTAGACTTATATTTTAGAGAAATCACTTTGACAGCTGGATGGAGGTTGGAATGCAGTGACTGGGGAGACTTAGACAAGATGGTTATTGTAATAATCCAGTACCAAAGTGAAGATGCCCTGAACTAGGGTGAAGAGATTTTATTTTTAATTTGGCAACTGATTAGATATGTGGAGAAGAGGAACATGGTATCAGGTTCCTGAGTAACTGGAAGGATAGTGGTACTTTCAATATTACTTAACTGTCTTGTGAATTTAGAGTCTTTGGGTATTAGTAATAATATAGTATAGCAGAACTGTATAGGTCTCTCCTTTAAAAATAAATCAATAATACATTATATTTATTGAAAATAGCATTTAAAATATATATTAATTATCCTACAAACTGTCTTTTTGGGAAATTTCAACTGGAAGACACATATATATCTTTTTTTAAAAACTGTTTTACTAGACAACTGTTTTTCATGGTGAAGTAAACTTTAATAAATCCTAATAATCATGCATCGACAACAACAATAGAGAAGACATGAATACAGAATGGAGATGGATCAGGGTAGATTTTCTGAGATTAAAAATCACATAGAAAAGAATAGAAAAGAGTAGAAATGAAAATTATAACTTTCAGGAAAAGAACCCAGAAAAAATTAGGATGAGCATTATTTTTTTTTCTCTAGATAAAATTAGTTTAGGATCTCTTGAAATTCCAGGATAAGTTGAAAAGGGGGAAAGGAAGAGTGATTAGACCTATTCCAAAGTAGAATGAGCTGTCTTATATGTTAATGGGTTTCCCTTCACATGAGATTTTCATGTAAATTCCATGTGATAAAATTTCAGGGATGTAAAATGGATTTGTAGTCAGGTATGGTTTTGCTATATTTATAAGATGCCTCCTACCTCTGAGATCCTGTGACCCTTTCATTTCCTGAGTAAGGCCAGATTTCTCTTTTGTCCATTTATTATTGGCTTCTAGTTAAAATAATAACAGATAATGATAGCTAGAATTAATATGGTACCTTATGGTTTACAAAGGCTTTTGCATATTATCTCATTTGGTCCTCATAATAACTCTGCAAGGTATATAATGCTATTATTATCCTCATTTTACAGATGAGGAGACTGAGGTTGAGAGAGGTTAAAAGACTTGCCATGGCTCACACTGCTAGTAAGTGACTGATGATGGATTTAAACTCAGGTCTTTGCAATTCTAAGTCCAGTATTTTATCTGCTGTATTGTTTATGAGAGAAAGGGAGGGGGTAATGATAGGGAGAGAGGAAGAGGGAGGGATGGAAAGAGATGTAGGAACTGAGTCATCAAGGAAAAAACAGGGAGCAAGATTCAGTTAGTACAATGTTCTCACACTCTATTAGTATTAATACAGTAAACATTTATTAAGTGGGGGCAGCTAGGTGGTACAGTAGATTAAGCACTGGCCCTGGATTCAGGAGGACCTGAAGAAAACAAAAACATTTATTAAGTGTCTAAAATGTGCCAAACACTATTTTAGATACTGTTGATAAAAAGCAAGGATAATGATAGGGCATAGAACTGGGATTCCATTGGTATAGAGAACTCCAGGGAAAGGAAGAAAGGAAACTTCTTCTACCAGTGGAATCTGGAATTCATTCTGCAACTTATAGTTTCAGCTAGTATGTGTTTTTGTTTTTGTTTGTTTGTTTGTTTTGGGTGGGGCAATGAGAGTTAAGGGACTTTCCCAGGGTCAAACAACTGGTAAGTGTCAATTGTGTGAGGCCAGATTTGAACTCAGGTCCTCTTGAATCCAGGACTGGTGCTTTATCCAGTGCACCATCTAGCTGCCCCTAGTATGTGTTTTTGGAAATAATGGAACCCACATTTTCCTGACTTAGAAGCTGTATCTCTATATTTGCCAAATATTTGACCTGGTCGCTATTTAAAGAGCTCAGATACGGGGAATGCATCATCTGCTCCATCAGGTCCATTTTTAACAGTTCTAAAAATCATGTAATTGTTCTTAAATGAAGTTGCAATATGGAACTTCTAATTATTAATTCCACCTTCTGGGACCACACAGATGATTCTTTTCTACATGATAAGCCTTTCAGTATTTGAAAAGAGCTCCCATTATACTCTCAACTCCACTGTTCTCTAGGCTAAACATAACCAATTTCTGTATTTATTCTACACATGTCATGGTGCTCCTTTGGATGTGACTAAATTTACCAGCATCTTTTAAAATGGAAACTTCCTGAGCAAAATTCCAAATGTTCTGGCAATAATTTTTAACTATTATCATCACAGTTAGTGATTTGCAAATCCTAGATTGGGTCAGAATGATGATGGCGGTGGCAGTGGTGGCGGCGATGATAGGATTGATTTCAATAACAGAGGAAGGGAAAGGAGCACACATTTATTAAGCACCTACTATGTAGTAAATACTTTACAGATATTAGTGCATCCTCAGTACTACACTTGATGCTAAGTGCTATTATTATCCCCACTTTACAGATGAGAAAATTGAGGCAGACAGAATAAGTGACTTGCTCAGGGAAACATAGTTACTAATTAGTTGTCTAAGGACAGATTAAACTCGCCCCTTTCTTATTCTCATTCCAATCCTCTGTATACTGTGACTTCTACTTGCATTGAGTAGGCAAAATTTCTAATCTTTAGTTCCATAATGTGATTATTGATATTTGTAAAACTCCCTTCCTCCCCCACCCCATCTTTAGGTCAGTGGCAAGGAAGGATTTTATAGATGCCAGAAATTAAAAGATGACATACTCTCTATACTCTGCCCTTGGCAGACCTCACAGGGGCATTGTGTTCAGTTCTAGGAGCAAAGTTTTAGAAGGATACAAATAAGCTAGAGGAGAAAAAACAGTATGATGAACAGCCTTGAGTTGATGCCATATAGGCATCTGTTAAGGGAATGGGATTGTTTAGACAAAGAAGTGAAGACTTAGGGCAAATACTTTATGGAAGTCAAGGCTTGTCATGTCAAAAAGGGATTTGACTTTGGCCTACTATTTGGCCTCATAAGACAGAATCAGAAGGAATGTGTAGAATTTGCAAAGAGGTCAATTTAAGCTTGATGTCAAGAAACAAATTTCTAATAATTAGAATGAATGGGTAGATCTAAAAATATTATTCTGAACTTAAGAAATAAAAGCACACATTTCTATAACATAGTAGGCTAGAAAAAAAGATGATTGTACATAAAACTACAAATATATTATGTACCACTTGCTATTCATTTAAAAATATAATAAAGTTATCATGTAACTTACTTTTTTCTTTTTTCCCCTTTTTTCTTCCCTCCCCAACCCAGAAGATGCTATCTCAACCAGAAAAAGAATAGTATACACACATATTTGTGTCAAATGGATGGATTTTTATGTACATTAAACACTTTGTCTTAAGCACTGTGTGAAGTACTGAGAATACAAAAGGAAAGGGTGATATCATTCTTCATTTCAAGGTACTCATGATCTAATTGGGAAAGAAGATATCTGTAAGAGAGCCAAATGCAAGGCAGATGGAAAGTCTGGGAACTTATAAGAATGTAGTTGCAAGAAATAGATTAAGTTCCATCTGACCTTAGAATGTGACAAAAAGGAAGATATTAAATCTTAGTGAGCCTTCATATCAACAAAAAGGACTAATTAGTGACCCACAGCTCATCCAACTGGTATAAAAAGGTATGTTGCTCTTTTCATCTATGGTTGGGTGATGGCAGAAGAGAAGCCAAGAGTCAAAAGAACCCCTCAATAGGCTGTTTTGAAGTGTAGAGGACTGAAGGAAAAGTCTGAATGACCTCTTATTTGGGATATTGTAGTAAGGACTCCTTCCAAGCATGAGTTGGACAAGAAGGCTATTGACATTTCTTCTCTCTCTCAAAATTCTGTGATTCTGTGAAATCATGGATTCTTGAACTATTAAAGAAATAAATATGACCAATGTTTGAAGAGCAAGAGCATCCTTGGATTTTATGAAACAAATATAACTGTGGAGGATGTGACATTCAGACACAGTTCATCTCTAAGCAGCTTTTATTATTATTTATTTCCTTTATTATTGTGTTACTCTGACATGGAAAATAGGATGGTAAACTATACTATATTGCCAAAGAAATATGGAAAGGAAGATTAATATGGGTGCATTTAAAATATTTTTTCTAGGTTCTGGATAATGTACAAACACTTATTCATTTACTAAATTCCTTTCCCCTGCATTTTATTATTTGTTTTAAAATTATTGTCTCTTTAAACTTTGAGTCCCACATTCTCTCCCTCCCTTCCTTACCTCCCCCACCTATTGAGAAGGCTGGCTCTCGCTCGCTCTCTCTCTCTCTCTCTCTCTCTCTCTCTCTCTCTCTCTCTCTCTCTCTCTCTCTATATATATATATATATATATATATATATGAGAGAGATGTGTGTTATAATACATATATATGTCTGTGTGTATGCATACATATATGTGTATGTATATATGTATGTGTGTATATATGTATGTGTGTATATATGAACAGTTTTGAATTAATGAATACTAGTTTACTGCTATTGCAATAACCATTGTATTTAACATACAATATATGTGAAATCATGCAATACATTTCCACATTAGCCATATCACAGAAAAGAAAAAAAGAGAGAGAGAAAGAAAATTATACTTCATTTTGCACTTGGAGTTAATTAGTTCTTGCCCTGGAGGTGGATAGCATATTTTATTTCATGATGACTCCTTTGGAATTGTCTTAAATCATTGTTTTGATCAGAGTAGCCAAATCTTTCATAGTTGGTCATCATTATAAAATTGCTATTAGTGTGTATAATGATCCCCCAGTTCTTCTCACTTCATTTTGCAACAATTCATATAGATTTTGTCATGGTTACTGAAACTACTTTTCTTGAAATTTCTTATAGTACAATAGAATTCCATCACAATCATATGCCACAACTGGTTTAGACATTCCACAATTGATGAGTTTCTCCTCAATTTCCAATTGATGCCACGCAAAAAAGATCTGCTATAAATATTTTGTACATTTAGGTCCTGTTCCTATTTCTTTGAACTCTTTGGGGGCAAAAGTCTAATAACTAGATTGCTGGATCAAAGGTATATACAGTTTTATAGCTCTTTGAGCATATTTCCATATTGTTTTTCAGAATGGTAAGAGTATTTCAGTACTATACCAATAGTTAATTAGTGGATTTAATAAACTTCAGCACTTCTTATGTTCCAGGCACTGTGCTAAGCACTCAGAATGATAATAATAAATAAATGAAACAAAGCCCTTATCCTCTAAAAGTTTACAATTTCGGGCAGCTAGGTGGTGCAGTGGATAGAGCACTGGCCCTGGAGTCAGGAGTACCTGAGTTCAAATTCAGCCTCAGACACTTGACACTTACTACCTGTGTGACCCTGGGCAAGTCACTTAACCCCAATTGCCTCACTTAAAAAAAAAGTTTACAGTTACGTTGGGGAGCTAAGATATGCATATAAATAACATTTTAAGTAACATTTTCCCCCATCTACAGCATTTCCTTATATTTTGGATATAGTTTTAATTTCCTGTTCAGAATGGAAAGCAGTGATAAAAATATGATGATTGTTGCTCAAGCAGTAAACTATTATTCATTAATGCAAAACTGTTCCGAATTCCGGTAATAGCAATAGGATGAAAAAGTGGTTTGAATTGCAAGTTTCAGTCAAAGGGACCTATTGACTCAAATATCTCTGATTTGAAAATGTTAAGTCCTTCCAAAGAAGAATTCTGGGACTTTAAAGCTTTCCCCAGAGACCAAGCACATATCTATGTATTAAAAGGAGTTTAGCACAGAAATATCATTAACTTGGATCTTGGAAGCTCTCAAGTGCCTTTTGATTTTAAGTCTTGGTTATTCAGTGAAACTATAGATAACCAAATATCATACTTTATTCTCCAAGCAGAAATGTGCTACTTGAAAAGAAATTGTTATATGTACACATTTATTTGGGGTCTTGATTCATATCAAGATGTAGACATTCACGTATAATCATGTTCAAGTTAAATAATGTCTACCCAAATTTTCACTTCTGTTGTCAGCAATTAATTATTCTCTTCCTCTTTTCTTTCCCTCCCTCCTTCCACTCCTTACCCCACCCCCAACATATACATATTCAGAGTGAGCAGTCTGATAAATATATTTAATGCTGAATTGAGAGTGGAATGAAATCTTAAAAAAATATGTCATACATATAATCATAAATAGCATTAACTTCCTCAGATATCAGAAGGGATTGCAGGAAAAAAATATATAAAAGCAAGTTCTATACTGTAGCATGCATCAAAACTCAATTTGGTTACAAAAGACAGGATTTAATTGGTGAGTTAAAGGTTTTTTTTTGGTTGTTCTTTTGGGGGCACAATGAGGGTTAAGTAACTTTGCCAAGGGTCACACAGGTAGTAAGTGTCAAGTGTCTGAGGTCAGATTTGAACTCAGATCCTCCTGAATCCAGGGCCATTGCTTTATCCACTGTACTACCTAGTTGCCCCCAGGATTTAAGTTTTTAAAAAGTTCTCAATTTATTCCTTTCCCCTTCAACAGCCTCATGGAATATGTGGCCTACAGTGTATTCCTGAACATATTTAACCTTCAGTTTTCAGTTATGAAATATAAATGTCAACAATTAGTGATAAGTACTTTGAAATTTTCAGTAAATTTACTTAAGCATAGTGCCTGTCACAATAGTAGGCAGTTAACAACTGCTTCTTGATTCATTGATTATCTTGGACTACATGAAGATCGTCCATGCAGAAGAGGTGGATAGTTTGATTTCTGTGTTCATTTCACTCAACAAATACTTATGTTCTGTTAGATTCATAGCAACAATAAGCAATGAGGCTCAGCCATATTTTGAGGAATTCAGGTTAGATAATAGAAATATATTAGTTGCTAAACTTTGGCAGACATAGACTTCATGTTTTTGCATACCTTTAAAATAGTGGTTCTCATCAGAAATATTTTATTTAAGTTATTTTCTGAAGGTGAGAAGACAAATTTGAGTATTTCTCAGCATATTTCCTAAACCTCTATGCACAAGGGGAATAACTGTGGTTATATATTACCTTAAATTAGTTTTAGATCTAAGCACTACCAGGTCAAAATGTCATCATTCCAGGTTGATGCTTGTTTCAAGATTTCTGGCACCAACAGGGAGAAGAACAATTTGTTACAAATCTTTTACCAGTTTTCCTTCCAATTTCTTCCATGTGAGAGGATTAATGCAGTGCCATTTAAGCAATGTTTTATCTTACATTAACTTTCTTAATGATGAGTGGGGCTTTCATCAAGCAGGATGGAAAGACTGGCTATTTAAACTTCTGAATACTGAAAAGGTCACAGCATCGCTGTACATGGCCACAATTTACTGTCTCTTATTACATCCTCAGAAAAGACTTCTATTCCCTCATCCAAGACAAAACATTAACTCGTTGGCAAAAAGTCACCACAATATTCAAGTAGTCAGATCTCTAGATTTAGTCCAATGTTAAAAAACATTATGTTACCTTTTAAAAAAGTACGACTCAGAAAGAAAATAATGTAGTAAAATGCTGCCTAAGAACACCCAATTCTGATTTAAAGCCTCGGTTAACATTAGGGGACAATTCCTTATCCTCTCCAGCCTGCTGATTCAATGTTGGAGGTAGATTTGGTCGAGCAAGTTTAATCTATTTCACAATATACAGTTATTAAAATCATGCTGGTTGGTACAACCCTAATACCTAGTCATGTTAACTTCCTTCCTCCCTGTGAAAAAGCCATTCAGGACACTCCCAACCAGAAGCTTTCATGCTGTACCCTTCTGATGATATTTTTCTAGGACCCAGGATCAGGGATTTCTCCTACTTTGACAGCAACTTGGCTTTTCACCTTAACTTGCCTTTGGTATTCCTTCTCCATTCTGGATCTATAATCTATTAGACATTCAGTGATTTAGAGTACACAGATGCTTAACTATAGCATGAGATGATACTCACACAAAAGGTTACAGTACACACTATTTTTTTATTTGTCAGCTTGAAGTAAATAAACTCAGGGATCACATTTCTTCTTTTGCCTCCATGTTTCACCATTAGAATGAAAGGGAAGGGTGATGTCGTAAAGGAGGCTGAGGAAGATTCTGACGATTAGGAGGAGAACGAGAAGATAGGATTATCTCAGGAAAGAAATGATATCCAGGAAGAGGGGCTGGCTGGTCAATTGTGTCAAATGCTAAAGAGAGGTCAAGAAGCATCTAAGTAATGTCTACCAGAATTGCCAATTCTATGATCACTGGTAACCTTGGGGGAAAAGGGTTGGATAGAAATTTCTTTTGATGGGTGAGTTGGTATACCAGATTGCAAGGGATTGTGAAATGAGTGGAAGGAGAATTAAAGGTGAAGGCAATGAATATAGAATTCCCCAGCACCAAGGATTTTGGCTGTGCTAAAGAGAAATATAGAATAGTACTGTAAGTTAGGCATTATTAAGCTTTTTTGTATCATGGATCCTTTGGAAACCTGAAAATACCTGCAGCAAATGACTTCTCAAAATGCTTCTAAATAATTAAAAGAAATGATAAATTTCACTTAGAATTTAGGTATGAAAATAAAGATTTTTCCCCATCCAAGATCATGAACCATTTGAATGCCTGACTTAAAGGAGTGGTAGGTTCAAATGAAGGTATTATTTTGTTTTTAGGATGAGGAGACTAGAATATTTTTAGGCAGCATGGCAGAAAGCAGCAGACTGTGAGAGACTGGGGGGAAATGATTGTGGAGGAATGCTTCTGGTCAAGATAGGAGTTTATATAAGGGATTAAAGGAACAAGTAGAGAGGTTGGCCTTTGCAAAGAGTAAAGTTTTCTCTTCATCAGAGACTAGATAAAAGCAAGAGAAAATGGGGTTTGTTAAAGGTTTGGTGTTTTTGAATAGGATAGAAAATGAAGCTGTTACGGAATGACCTTTATTTTCTCAGTAAAATAAAAGACATCTCTAAAGAGGTCATCTAGAATTTGCATGAAGAGCACGAATGCAAGAGAACTCATCTTCAGAGTAATTAATTCCATTTTTTGGACAATTCTACTTTAACACAAATCATCCTCTGTTCACTTTTTTCTAAATCTCATAGCAAAGTTTCAATTCCCCTCATCGTCTCGGTTGTTCTTTGGACATATTCCTCCTTTTCCATATCATCCTTAAAATGTGCATCCAAAACTAAATATTAAAGTGCAGATATAGTCTCACTAAGGAAAAATGCAATATAATTTTTACGTCTCTCATTCTGGGTACTACACTTTTAGTAATAGGACTTAAGATTGCATAAGTATTTTTTTTTTTTGTCATGGCAGGCCCCTCCCCAGGAAAATTTCAAGTGTAACTGCTTCCAACCTATGGAAGTATATTCACTTGTTTTAAATAAACTGTCCTCTCTGTAGTCATCTGACTGTGATTACCAGCTTTAGATCTATGATTCAATTGACCTAGCAGTTAGTATTTCTTCAGGATTCTGTCTTAGCTCAATTTTAGTACCTCTATAATTTAGGTAGGGAATTAGTGGGGTGGGGGAGGGTTTGGTTGAAGAAAAAAATATCATCAACGAATAGACTATAAAACAAATGGTACACCTTTAATGAGTCAAAATAATTTTAGAATTAATCAGACATTTATTTTGTGGATTAGGAATTTGAGGGTCAGAGAGATTGAGTTTCTCAATAAATAAATTAATTGACTTTCTTAGTAAATGATGGTCCTCATACTAGAAGCCAGGTCTTAGGATTTCTTGTTCAGTGCTATTTCCACTGTCAGATCCAAGAAGAAATTCAAGATTTCATTCATATAGGGGTTATATGTCTGCTTCATTGGAGGCTGCTTCACTGGGATTCCTGGGTCTGTTCTTCTCTGTGGCTCAATGAGGGTCAGATAGTGCTAAAGTTCTTCCTCCATGATTTTCTTCTCTGATGCCAAGTCTCACACTCCATAGAGGTGCTTTCTGCTGTCATAGTTTGACTGCCTCTCAGGGCTGGCAAGCTCATTTTTTAATGGATGCTATGAGAGCAATCTTCAGTCTGGCAAAGGCAAGCTGCCCTTCTAATTCCATCAGAGAAACTTCTTCACTCTTTGTAAAGGGATAATGAAGCATACATATGACTTTGAACTTCATTTATATGATGTTACTTGTTCCGGTTACTTGTACAAGTCTGTCATTTAAATAACTGGGCTGGGAAATCAAGTGGTCATTTGTGAACTTACCAAAATGTCTGTGTAGTTGAATGCTTCATTCAGTGCCATGCACTTACTTTTAGTCTTAATATATAAACAGTTAATGATTCCATATAATGTGTATATATGTAAATCTGTGCATGTGTATACTCAAGTTTCTCCATCCATTTAATTATGATAATAAGACTTTCCTCAACTCCTAAAGACTTAGGAAGGATAAGAACATCATGACTTGGATCTATCACTTGAGATCTTTAAAAGAAGTAGGGTTATGTTATATGAGGAACATAACATCAAAGCACAAAATATTCTCATTCATAAGAACTTTTTAAAATAAAATATTGAATGTAATTCAAATTTGACAAGGCCAAAGCCTATTACAGAAATGAGGGATAGTATAAACAGTAAGATAATGAATTTTGGATATTCAGGTGAGTTGGAGGCAACATTCTCAGCTGACTACAACTTAGCCCTCCTAAGTTCCCACTCTTGTCTTTTCCAGTTGCAACAGTATTAAATTTTTTTCAGGCTCATTGTCATTGAGTGGTTTTGCTAAGTACCTAATAATATCCTGTTTTCTCTCTTTTCTCTGTCTGTGATAGGAACAAATGCCTTTTCCAGAGAATCCTGGTTGCAGTTTTTCCAAAAGGAACTTTTACCAAGAATATTTCAAAACTTCAATGGATCTATAAAGTCCCTGATGTAGGTCCTCCCACCAATGGTGCAGAATGCATCTTCCTGGCCAAGGAACATCAAGGATCTTTGACGAGCCTAAATATTCTGCAAATGCTCCAGTGAATTGCTTAAAAAATGTATTGAGAGCAACAATGATAAAAAAGTCATTGAAAAAGTTCTGTAAGGTCTTTAACTCAGTCCCAAATTACAAGAGATTATTGTCAGGATATTGTGTTTCTCTAAGCAGAGACAAGCCAGGGGAGAGAGAAGCTACAAACAAGATACAAGACCAAACTAAAACCTTCACAGCCCATGCCAGAACCACAGGAAGGCATGGGGAAGCTCAGAGCACAAGCAGCACACCTTTTAGGCAACCAGCTCCAAAACCATATCAGGAAAGATGGCCAGTAAAGCTCCTAGACAGAAATAAAGCCCAGCTGGGCTCTACTGTAATCCCAGTAGATTTGATCAGTGATACCCCAGGACAGGACAAGCACTGCAGATCTTCCAAGAAGTCTACTTGCTAGTAGTGGAACTGAAAATGTCTCATTAGGACCTATTGGGGCCAAAGTAAGGAGCAGAGTCAACTCATGTTTGTGTACTCTGCAAGAAGGAAGAGATAGAGACTAAGCCAGCCTCTAGGAGATAGAACCAGAAACCAGGAAGTCTTACAGACAGTGTGACCTAGTACTAACTGGTCAGGGTATATAGAGGCAAAGACATACATATCCAGACTATAAAGTTCAGGAAGAAGCAGGAAACAAGAAAGCCACTGATGAGTCTCAGAGGCAACAGAGTCAGACAAAAGCATCAAGTCCCAATAAAATAAAGTCAAGAGTCAGAAACAAAGAGAGTAACTCCAAAACAAGTTCAGCTAGCACTTCAGAAAGAATAGCTTGGCAACAGGAATACATAAGTACCAGTTAGAAGTGAAAAACAAGATCTTTAAAAAAAAGAAATCAAAATTGAAAAAAGAACTCTTGAGGAAAACATTAAAAGGATAAATAGGGAGCAGCTAGGTGGGACAGTGGATAAAGCACTGGCCCTGGATTCAAGAGGATCTGAGTTCAAACCCAGCCTCAGACACTTGATACTTACTGGCTGTGTGACCACTTAATCCTCATTTGCCACACACATATGCAAAAAAAAGAATAAATAGCTTAGAACAAGGCTGGAAACTGTACCCAAGTAATAGATTACCTTAAAAATATGATATAACAATCAGAAATCAATAACTCTATTAGATAAAAAATAAATATTGTAACAAATTCAAAAGATTAAAAAGAAGAAAATATAAGATTTTAAATATGAAAAATGAACTGGAAAAGTGATCAAGGAGAGATAATTATCAATCAATGCACTATTTGTAAATTGTAACAAAATCAAAAAAGAAAAGAAGAAATCATAAAGGAATACTAACCATATCTATTAGAACTGAAAGACAAAATAAAAACATAAATAATCCACCTTCTGATGTAAAATTCAGGGCTTCTAGGTCAAAAAAATCAAATACTGCAAACTGCTAAAAAGAAATTTAAAGTACTGAACAATCACAGTAAGAGAAAATATTGGAATATGGTATTGCTAAGGCAAATACACACACACACACACACACACACACACACACACACACACAGCTTACAACCAGGAATAACAATCTATGAACTTGAGTATTATCCTATAGGGTTAAAAAAGAGAATTTTTGATAGAATAGAGGACCTTCATGACAAAGAAAACACCACAGCTGGGTAGCAATATGAATTAATAATATCAGAAATTAAATAGTATTTAATAATAAAAAATAATAAAAGTAAACAAGCTAAATGATAATGAAAGTCTTGTATTCTAAAGAGGGAGAAGATTATAGAGTCCTGTCAGAATACCACAAAATCTTCTGGTCACATAAGGAGTAAAATACATAAGACAAGACCTGAGGATTTTTTTTTTACTTTTAAGAAAGCAAAAATAGGGAAAAGGGAAATACATGGGAAGATAAATGAAGAATAATGGAAGAATATACAATTTACTCTAATTGGAATGGTTAAGATGGGGAATAGACAAAAATCTAGGAGGGAAAGAAGAGAAAGCATATTGTGAGTTTCACTATATTAAAACACACAAAAAAATGTTTGAACACATGAACACAAAGTGCTAGCTGAAAAAAGACATTAAATTCTATCAAGAAAGAGTAAATTAGATCATTTACAAGTCTATCACACATGTAAATGAAAATTACTACAATTCAGATTTTAAATATATTGTTTGAACAAGAAAGGGAAAGATGGCATCCTTCCAAATACATTCAATGAGATAGTCTTATTACACAAAATGGGAAGAGATATCAGGAAAGAGAAAACATCTCTAATCATAATAACTAGCATTTACATAGCGCTTTAAGTTATGCAAAGTTCTTTTCCTATGTTATCTCAGTTAATTCTCACTATAATTCTATAATTTAGGTGACATTATCCCCATTTTACACATAAGGAAACTGAGGAAGACAAAATTAAGTGACTTGCCAAGGATTACATAGCCAGTAATCTTTTTTGGGGATTTGAAATCAACATTTCCTGATTCCCAATTTACCATGTACTTTAGCTGCCTAAGTGATGGTATGCAACATTAAAATATTAATAATATTGTTATTAATATTAACACTTTAAGATGATTATATACTAGTACCAGGTTGGGATTTATGCCATTAATGCAGTGTTGGTCCAATGTTAGGGAATTGAAAGTCCATAGACTATCTTAATAACAAAATAGTAAAATTAATTGTTTGGTTAACAACTTTCTATCTTTTAATAGTAGTGAAGGGAATCTTCTTCACTGGCCTGTTAATATGATATTTTCTATCTGGGCTATTTATCCATTCAGGACTTATTGTCCATGAAAAAGATAGATATTAAATTATATGATAATAATAAAAATTAATTGCACTGTTGAACTCACCATTTATATCAGAGAGGGCACTGGAACAAGTCAAAACTTTCTGGACCTCAGTTTCCACATTTATTCAATGAATAAAGGATGTGAACTATATATCCTGGGTGGGGTAGAATCCTTTTTTAGCTTTAAGTCTATAAGAATTATAGCTAACTTTTAGATAGTGTTCTAGGGATTGCAAATCACTTTACATATGTTACCTCAAATGATTATCACAAAAAAAACCTTGTGAGTAATATACTATTACTATATTTACTTTATGGATGAGGAAATTGAAGCTAAGGGAGATTAATGATTTGTTCAGGGGTCACATAATAAGTGGCTGAATTAACATTTATTTATTTTTATTTTTATTTTTTTAGCAACAAACATTTATTTTCTTTTTTCCAGTTACATGTAAAGGTAGTTTTCAACATTTTTTCCCCTGAAAGATTATGAACAGTTTTGCTGGGTAGGTGATTCTTGGTTGTAATCCCAATTCCTTTGCCCTCTGGAATATCATATTCCATGCCCTCTGGTCCTTTAGTGTAGAAGCAACTAGATCTTGTGCTATCCTGACTGGGGCTCCACAGTACTTGAATTCTTTCTTTTTGGCAGCTTGCAATATTTTCTCCTTGACCTGAGAGCTCTGGAATTTGACTATAATATACCTAGGAGTTTTCTGGGGATCTCTTTGTGGAGGTGATTGATAGATTCTTTCAATTTCTATTTTAGTTTCTGCTTCTAGAATTTCAGGGAAAATTTCCCTGAGAATATCTCGGAAGATGATGTCTAAACTTCTTCCTTGATCATGGTTTTCAGGTAGACCAATAATTTTCAAATTATCTCTCCTGGACCTATTTTCCAGGTCAGCAGTTTTCCCCAGAAGATATTTCACATTGCCCTCTATGTTTTTTATTAATTTACATTTGCCTTATTGTGTCTTGGTTTCTCATAAAGTCACTGTCTTCCATTTGTTCGATCCCAATTCTTAGGCAATTATTTTCACCTGAGAGCTTTTCCATCTGGCTTTTCAAGCTTTTGACTTTTTTCTCATGTCTCTCCTGCATCACTCCCATTTCTGTTTCCTCTTTTCCCCTCTACCTCTCTAACTTTATCTTCAAAGTCCTTTTTGAGCACTTCTATGGCCTGAGACCATTTCATATTTTTCTTGGAAGCTTTAGGTATAGGGAACCTGATGTTGACATCTTCCTCTGAGGGTGCACCTCAATCTTCCTTGTCACTAAAGAAATTTTCTATGGTCCTCACCTTTCTCTGTCTGCTCATCTTGCCTTTCTTTTACTTGACTTTTAGGTCCTTAAAGTGGGGCAGTGTTTCCAGGCTGCAGTATCTCAAGCTTCAGAAGGTCCTGGGTGGTATGATTTAAGGAGGATCAGGTTCTTCACTGGCCTGGCTTGTTCCCTGGTCCATAGATGAACCCAGACCAACTTGATAATCATCCATCTTTGTGTTTTGTGGTTGTCAGCTCCAAAGCGCCTATGCCCCTCCCCCACCTAGTCCACTGCTACTCAAGCCTACCTCCTGATTCCCAGCAGGGATGAAAAACCAAAGTTCTGCTTTAGCACCAGCATAGACCCCTGTAGTCTCCCCCTGCCAAGGGCTCAGCCCTCTCACCAGACTGTGAGCTTAGTTCCAGACAACTCTGGTGCTATAGCTGATTCAGAGGCTCTGGGGGTCTCCATCTCTGGTGAGGCCTTCTTGGGACTGGAACTGTGTCAGGGTAACTGTGGGGTTGGGCTCCAGTCCTGTCTCAGCAAAATAATTCGCTTCTTCTGACCTTCCAAGCAGTTCTTGGTTAGAAGATGATTTCGGCACATTCTTCTGTAGGTTTTGCTGCTCCAGGCATTGTCCTATGGCATTATTTGGATGTTTTTTGGAGTGATCGTGTCATGAGCTCACTTCCTTTCCCTTGCTATCTTGTCTCTGATAACATTTAATTTAGGCTTCAAATCTTCTTCTGTTTGATTCAATCTGATTATCTTATAAAGCAACCTTTTGAGAATGAAGAGGAAATATTTTTTCAACAAATTCCAATCAGGCATTGGAGAGAATAATATAATCCATGTTTGGCACCTCAGAAAGCCATAGATGAAAGATAAAATAATAGAATGATAATTATGATGATAATAATAATGATGCTGACAAAGAAAGTAAAAATATTTCCATTGGTCAATTTAAGCTGTAGCATCGGATCCATAAATATTTGTGTATTAAGAAGCAAATTCATTTAATGTAGTTTACAGGTACATAATAGGATTCAATCATGAGAATGGAAATACAAGGTAAACATTTATAAAAAAGGCTTTTCAAATTGCAACTCTCTTAATATTGGTGCACTTGAAAGGAAGGTTTGACCTCCAGTGCTGCTAATTATCAGACAAGATGTGTTATCAATTAAACCCAGAGGTCAATTTCTCATTTAGGGAAAGTGATACAGGGAAATGTTATATGATCATTTAAAGATACTTCATATTTCTGGCAGAATTAATGCTACAGTTTCCAAAGACTCTGTTGCCCAGCCCTCACTCAAATTTTCTGGAACTTATATTCAAAATGGAAGATTTGCTGCACTTAATAACACTGCAGTGATGCAGAGAAAAAGTCAGAATAATAGAAAGTATTGTGCAAAGGGGTAGAGCATCAACAACCAACTCCCCATATTTTCTTTTATTTTTAAAAAATTTTTTCTTCTAGAGATTGAGGCAACTGTGTTCAGTAGAGATTGGATTTTGTTTTAGGATTTCTGTTTACCCTAAGAATTTAGAGAGAATAAAATTATGATTGGTGACTTACATTAAAAAATTCCTGAATCATCTGTGATATAAAAATGAATGATATTTACTTCCCTAGATAGGTAGGTAATACAGAAAAGTTATTTCTATAGTATGCCTGATAAATATCTAAAATGAGCTAGAAAATAAATCTTTATTATATGGCATGTTAAATGCCAGTGGCTTATTTTTGCCCTTTTCTGTCATTGATTGACCCCTGGATATAAAATTAAATATAATATCTTCAATAAGCAGAGAGCTCAAAAGCACTCCTTTGGGTTCCATTCTGATTCTCTCCTCCTCGAAATTGCCCCTTAAAATAGTATTTTGTGACTGTACATGTCTCCCTGTCAGGCTCAAACTTTAGCTTATCCCTTCAAGAGCTTTTTGAAAATGAAATTACATTCAGAACAAGACCAGCTCTAGTGCTATTATTTGTAATACATTTTGAACAGTCCTTCAGTGGTAGAGAGTTTTGCAATTTTATATACTATATACATATACACATATATTTAATAAACACACATACATATATGTCCATGTATATATATACACATATATTTAATAAACACACATACATATATGTCCATGTATGTGTGTGTATATATATATATATATATATATATATATGATGTATATGCGTGTATTCCCCTTCCTCAGGTAGTCAATGGATCCCTAATTAGTCAGATACTTTGATGATATTGAGACTGACATCTCATGTAAACACATCACTGTCATTTTCAATTCAATTATTCCATAGTTTCTGAGAGAATAAGAAAGAAAAAAGACATAGGAGGAAAAGCACAGGCGGGGGGGAGGAGAATGAAGAATGAAAGAAGTCAAGTTAAAATACATTTTAAGCAACCACTGTGTTCTAGGGACTGTGCTAAGTCTTAGAAAAATGGAGGATGAAAAGAAAAAAAAATACCTGACATTTCTTTCTTCTTTGCAGTTTACATTTCAGAAAAAAATAACTTTGTATATATATGTTTGAGTTTGTGCATGTATGTAGATAATTTTGCATGTGTGTGCATGTTTATTATTCAGTTAGCGCAATATATTTTCTAAGGGCCACAATTGTTTGAAAACTTTGTGTGAAGAGAATTTAGCTAGACATATGATTTCAAGAGTAGTATCATTTATTTACAAAAGAGGAAAACTGCAAAGTCAGCAAACAAGAGCAGTTTGGTTAGTCTAGATGTCTTCTCATGTAAAAGTTTTAGAATCACTATAGGATTAATCAAAAGAAAGCTGCTGGGATAAAATGTTGGAGGATATCAAATAGCAGTAGAGGACACAGTGAGATAAATGACTTAGAAACTGAGTTGTTCTTAAACTAAATCTTAACTGACCTCTGGCTTGTAATCTTGGGCAAATCATTTAACCTTATGTTCTATTTATTTTTCATCATGTGTAAAGAAAAGATGAGAGGCAATGATACATAGGGGATAAAGCACCAGGGTTCAGAATATGAAGATCTGCATTGAAGTCCTACTCACAAACATTTTCTATGCAACATGTACATTAATTACTAAGTAATTTGTGGCTGATCTCTATGGGTGGACATAATTTTCCCTCTAGGAATTTCCTCAAGACTAATGATGCAAAGGTAATGAATTCATTGAACCACAGGTAAACAGATAAAACAAAACAAAACAAAAAATTGAATCAGGAGAATATATTGGGTTAAGAAAAGCAGAAATATGACAATCAAAATTACAAGAGTTATTTGAGTCCCAGGCTAATGGTGGGTTACATAAATTTTGCCAAAGAGTAAAAAAACAGATAAAAGGAAATTTGCTTACGTACAAATTTATCTTAAATTTTATGAAATGAAGAAATAATTTTAAATGACTGCTTGAAACAACACATTGTCCACATATTATCTCATCTCCAGGAAAATGGTATGGAGGAGGAGCATTTCTGACTATCCTTAATATTCAACAAAGAATTCAAAAGAATATTGGGATTTCCCTTTTTAAAAATTTCCATAGGAAGAAAATGAGATTCCCCAAAATAAAATGACTTGTCTAAGTTCATACAGTTTAATATTCATAAAGAAGGGTTATTTCCATTACATAAACATTTCTGATGAAAAAGAGAATAATTTTTTATGAACATAGGAGAAACATTGGAAAATTCAATCAATTTTGGTCCTTTCATTTTTAGATAGCTTATTTCTGAATGATAGGGGGAAATTGTATGTACATGCATATATGTATGTACATATATATGCACATATATACTTACATATGTGTATATGTATGTATGTATGCATGTATGTTTGTATATATGTATGTATAAGCACTTTATTGATTTCTAAACATTGCTGGAAAGGATATTCTATCATAAAA
This sequence comes from Dromiciops gliroides, assembly GCF_019393635.1. NCBI lineage: Eukaryota > Metazoa > Chordata > Mammalia > Microbiotheria > Microbiotheriidae > Dromiciops > Dromiciops gliroides. The sequence continues at coordinate 117,741,648 of NC_057866.1, read as the reverse complement.
ATGGGAGTGCATGTAAAAATGCCATAAAAGGGGGGAAAGACTCCTAAAATATTATTTAATTAATATCCACAAAAGCAAGTTTTAGACAACCAGATCTTTAAATAGCATCCTATGATGGAGACTTCTTGGTTTCATGGAGAGAATGCTTACTAAATTCTGGCTGGTGACAGCCCAATAGTTATACTTGAGAAAGAGAGTTTAATATTAAGATATAAAATACTGGAGCAGCTAGGTGTGCAGTGGATAGAGCACCGGCCCTGGAGTCAGGAGGACCTGAGTTCAAATCCGGCCTCAGACACTTAACACTTAATAGCTGTGTGACCCTGGGCAAGTCACTTAACCCCAATTGCATCACCAAAAAAGAAAAAAAGATATAAAATATTAAACAAATTCAAAGTTTCTCACAGCATTCTTCCCTTTTCCAGTTCCACGGATTTGATATCGGAGTTACCAGCTGGGAGGTCATTTAGTCTCTATTCAAGTTGGGGTAAAAACCCATAGATTAAAGGCCAATGAACAAAAACTGGCCACTTTACCAGCACCCTCCTGGGTAGAAATCAGCACAGTTCAGACAATCGGTGCTTTAATACATCAGGGATAACTTTGTGCACACCTCAAAGTGATATCTATCCTGAAATAGCTAGCTGGAGACCAGCAAGGTTAAGCTTTCACATACCTTCAAAGAGGAGTATAAATTAGCTTGGGGAAACACCAGTTCTTCTTATCAAAGAGGACAATGAAAGAATACGCACATATTTATACACATATGTGTGGGGGGCATGTGCATGTGTGTGTGTGTATATGTGCGCACATATAATGTCTTCAGCCTTCTATAGGGGAAAGAACATTGCAGTAGAACTCAGAAAACCTGTTTAATTGAGTCTCTAATTTTACCTCTGTGGGTGTCAGTTTCCCTAGCTATGATACTTGAATGTGTTACCTCAGTGTCATTATGAGGATCAAATGAGTTTATTCATGAAGTGTTTTACCATCATAAAATACCATATAAATGTTATGTTATTATTCTCAGAATAGAAGCTTACATTTATCACCAAGCTGGAAGAAACCTCAGAGTTGATCTAGTCCAATCTACACCTAAACAAGAATTCTTTTCATCTGACAAGTGGTCATTTAGCCTTTGCTTATAAACTTCAAGTGACAGGAGTTTCTCTACCTCCCAACAAAATTCATTCCATTTTTGGTTAACTTTAATTGAAGTTTTTCCTTATATCACACAAACATCTAATTTTATCCTCACTATAATCCTGCTAGTTAGACATTATTAATATCCCCCACTTTACAGGTGACAGAATTGATGTAGAAAGAAGTTAAATGATTTGGCCAGGGTCATGTAACTAGTGAATGTCTGGGACCAGATTTGAACTCAGATGTTCTGATTCTATGTCCAGTGTTCCATGCACTGTACCACCCAGCTCCCTTAGGGGAAGGTTGAGGAAGTAACAATTCCTTTGTATTCTTAGTTGGAAATGGAAAAGAATTGTGTGAGAAAATAATTATTACTAAGAGATTACTTGGGGGGGGGGACCCAGAGATCAGTTTCTCAGTCCTTCCTATGCACACCCCCCCCACCCCCATCCAACTGCAGAAAGTTCAGATCATGTCTGGGACAAACCAAAAAGAACAAAAGAAATGGAGTTTGATTCTTTTGTCTAACTCAGTGATGGGACCAAAACAGGTGTAGACAATGGAATTTGCCTTAAGGAACTTAAGTGAGGGTCTTTCCCTGATGTCATCTGTAGAGTTCATTTTAATGTGTACCACCTTTGAGTCATGTCACCCAATGGAACTGAGTGATGTTGGACAACTCGCTTTGATCCATGTATCCTGACTCACCTCTATCAAAAGAGGAAAAAACCCTTGGCCATGCCAGGAGCTCTCTCTTGGCTAGAGCTTGGAACTGTCTCTCTCTCTGGATGTGCTCTTGGCTTGGCTCTTCCTCTTACAGAAGTGTAGCTTTTGTAGCTCTTCTGTACTCTCCTTGAGACCACACACTGTCTCTCTGGGAGACAACATGGGTCTTTTGGGACTCTTCTCCTGGTCAAGTCAACTTTCATACTAAAGCACTCTCCTTTCTTTCTCTACCTTATCAAACTTTACTGGTGTAAAATATTAATAAAATAATAATATGCTTAACCCAAGATGATATAGCAATAGCAATTAATTTTAAAAAACATAGTTTTAATTTTAAAAAACCCACAATTTTGGGGGCAGCTAGGTGGAGCAGTGGATAAAGCACTGGCCCTGGAGTCAGGAGGACCTGAGTTCAAATCCAGTCTCAGACACTTGACACTAGCTGTGTGACCCTGGGCAAATCACTTAACCCTCATTGCCCCACAACCCCCCCCCCCACAATTTTAAGGGATGAGATGCATGGATAGATAATAACCTATATCTGTGACTGAAGGGAGAGCCCATATAAGTAAAATCACAAATATACTGAAGTACTGAGATATCCAAATTCTATAAAATGCAATTGTTCACTGTTTCAGTAAATCTCATAGTCTGTATTATGAATACATTTAAAATGAGAGGTACAAATACTTTCTGAAAGCAAGTCTCTTCTGAGAGCAATAACCAGCAAGTTTGATTAAATTCCTTTTACTATGCTGATATTACCAAGGATTTGCAGATGGGAAAGGTTAAAAAAAGTCACTGAGATTATAAACGAAGATAGCAATTATTTTCTAAACCTATTCCCTTGGGCTATGTTGAGCATCTGAACACTGGAGGCTCAGATGAGCATTTGATCTAAGTATCCAAAGGATATAGGAGAGAGCCTGATTAGTTAGTAATATTTTGATGGCTTTCCTCTTAACTTTTCCATTTTTCTGTATTGCTTTTATATTTAATTATACAACAGTTCTTTTTTCCCCAATACCTTCAGGTTGTTACAATAGCATTGTAAGAGCCATAGTATCTTTGCAGAATATAATTTACTTGACCCATTGGAAATATGCTAAAAAACAGGTTTGCTCTAAGGCTGCCAGTCCTGAAGGGTAGCAGAGTATCGATTAAATAGCAGGAAACTATTGTTTTAGGCATTACCACATATGTATTCCCTTTCTATAGTCATTGGCTTTTTTTTTTTTTAGCATCCTCCTTACTGAGGATCACTTTTATTGCAGGGTCTGGGCAAGATATAATACAGAGGTTGTTTGGTCACCTTAAAAAATTTTGCCTCCTTGTATTCTCTCCTTGGATGAAAAAATAGGCCCATGATTCTATAACACCTTTAGTCCAAAGAAAAAATGAGTCACATTAACCCAAGCTTAGAATTATTAATTTTTTATTTTTTATAGTTCTCTTTAAAATGTTAGTTTTGTATTAACATGACTTCATTATTCATAACTTTCCCCTCCAGAGAATTATCCTTTATTTTAAAAAATTCAAAGGAAAGAGAAAAAAATTTTCCCAAATTAACCAACATATTAAGTATGTACAATATAACATGAGGTGTTCTTTATAGGTAGCCTTCTCATTTTCAAAAAAAGGGAGAAAGTTGCATTCTTTCCTTGATATTAAGATTAAGCATTACATTTTCAAAGCATTCCATTTTGGTTGTGGTTGTTAGATTATTTTCAAGGAAATCAGGGAGAATATTCATGGGAAAACCTACTGAATGTAACTTCACATGAAAATATCCATACGAAGACATGATGCAAACAGTTGATGATGGAGAGTATCAATAGATTCAAAGCATCAACTGAAACCACTTGAATTATGATTTCCCTTATTAATCTGAACCTTTTTGTCTTCTTTTGTGCCCTTACAATTTCTACTTCTCCCACCTTATCATGGTGTGTGTGTGATGGAGGATTCTGGGAAGTTTCAGAAGAATTATGAAGAAATATAATGGTAGTGCTTTGGAGATAATTTGGAGCATATGTGGACATTCTATTACTGGTTCTAGTTGATTATCCTGATAGTTGTGAGGGGTCTTTTTCAACCACCAAAAAACTCAGTCAATTTTGGTAGCCTCTTTTCTCCACTTGAATCTGAGGTAACTCTCTCACAGTGTCTAATGAGAACCCATATAGTATAGGAAAGGGCTTTAGGGCCTTTTTCCACTTTGAAGCATTATGACCCTTGAGAAATAGGACTTTTTATTTGTTATTTTCTTTCATAGGAAGTAGAGCCTCTGGCCAAAAGGTAAAGAAACCAAAGAGATTCAGTAGCCAGAGTCCAGACAAAGTTTTTCAGCCAGCGTAGCTCTGAGGAACTGGGAGAGCTTTGGGATCCCAGGCCAGTGGGGACTTACCTTTCCCCAGTCATACTGCTTAACTCTGTATGTTAACTTTGTGAGACAAACACTATGGAATAACTGAGCTAAGTTTTGAACCTGTTGTCTCCCCCCTCCCCAAGCTAATATAGGTGGCAAAGTATTGGGGTTCTGTTTCTATTTTTGTTCTCACCATATCTTTAATATTTAGAGTAAATATTCCTTTTCCACAGTTAATCAAAGTTTAGTGGTCTCATGGAACTGGGGCACTAATCAATGAAGCCTAACCAACTGGAAGAACAATGTTCGGAGGTGAGTCTCAGGTCTGATGGCTTCAGGAAAGGAGAACCACCACAAAAAAACTCCATAGTACCATAAGCAGCAATACACCAGGCCTAGCTCTGGGAAAGAGAGCCAGAGAATACATGCTACATATAGAAGATTCAGGACTTTAACCTAGGTCTTCATTACTCCAAGATTAGACCTCGCTCTACTCTATCATGCTGTCTCTCCTTGATACACACACATACAAACTCACAATATATGTAATATATTACATAAGATATAACATACAATATACATATATATGTATATGCATGTATAAATAGGCATAAACATAATACATATATACATACATATACCTACACACACACATATATATATACCCAAATCCCTGAGAAGTTAAATTGGAACTGAAGCCAAGGGAGCAGCTAGGAGGCACAGTGGAAAAAGCACCAGCCCTGTATTCAGAAAAACCCGAGTTCAAATTTGGCCTTAGACACTTGACACTTACTGTGTGACTCTGGGCAAGTCACTTAACCCTCATTGCCCTGCAAACAGACAGATAGATAAATAGATAAATACAAATTTTTAAAAAAAGAAAAAAGAAAAGAAACTGAAGCCCAGAGGACTAAGGAAAACATCTCTCTTTACTTGGCCATTGTAATAAATTAGAAATAAAATGTTTTGGGCATTGAGAAAGATAAAGTAAATAAAGAAGAAATAAAGAAAATCAAGCATAACGACTTTCTTATTAAAGATGAGAAAAGGGAGGTTCACAGAAATTAAATGAATTGGCCAAGCATCAGATGAAAGGGGTTCTGGATTCCCTTCCAGCTTTAAATGTAGGGTTATAATATTTTTATACTTATTTTTGCAAAGAAGTGGTTTCCATAGGAAAGTCATTTTCTTTTTTTTAAACATACCAGAACTCTCTAGGATATATGATATTGCATCCTCATGGGAGAAATGCTTCAAAAGATTCAGATTGTAATGTCACACTCCTCTCCATCACTACCACACTTTCACCAATCCCTGACCCCAAACAATCTATCCAAGTGAAAAAAGAATGGAATTGGAATATATTAGATAATTAAAACTAATAAACCCATCATGGTATCTAAATTCCACATTTCTAAGGGTTGAATAAGTAATGGTGAACATCTAGAATTTTTAAAGACTGTAGGTAAGGGTCATTAACAATTCATCAAATAACATCTATTAAGCACTTACTTTGTATCAGGTATGGGGATACTATGGTAAACAGAACTTTCTCTCAAGGAGGTAATATTCACAAAAGAAATAACATATGCACATCTAATTTCATAGACAATATTTACAAAGTAAACCCCAAGTACAATAGAATGAGAAAGCATTCAATTTTCCAAATGCATACTTAGTATATCAGGGTTTTTGTCTTTTCTGAATCTGTATTGCCTTCCTAATTCCCTCTCACAGATGCCTCTTCCCCTTGTAGGCATCTCATCTACCAGCCTACTTGGCTTGCTTCTGTCCCAGGCTGGTGTTGGTGCTGGTGCGGTGCCTGCCCGCAGGCACTCTCTCTCTCTCTCTCTGTCTGTCTGTCTGTCTCTCCCCCGACCCCCACCACACCAGTAGTCCTGTTTCTCATCCCAGGCCTCTTCTTAGGCATTTTTCCTTCCACTTGGCCAGCTAGGTTCCTAATCAAAAAATGCCTTTTTGATTTTCTGTTCCACATCAGAGTTTTCTGTTCCCACTCAGCAAAGTCTCACCTCATAGCCCCCATGTACATTATTATTCTTAGCTACTATGAAGGTATAGATTATCAAAACTTTGTAGGAAAGCAAAAAAAAAAGTTTACTGACTTCTGTCTAGACAAAGAGGAGAAGGATTGAGTGGATGATGGGGCATTGTCTACTTTAAATAAATTTAGCTGTGCAGAGATTACAGCCACTCTCTAAAATTTCTGTGTAGGGGCTTAGTATTTCTTAGCGGGTGAGGAATGGACCAATTGCCACAGCTGCAGCTTAAGAAAAGCTGAAAAGTAGCATAAAATAACAGAAAATTGCTAGTAATATCTTCACTTATTCACCAGGCAAACAAACAATGTAATTAGTTGTGTGTGACACTTTCTGAAAATCACAAATTCCATGTTCCTCTGAGGGATGTCGGATTAATCTTCATGAAAATCTTAGTCAGCAATTTGTTTTCCCCATGAATACTTACTATGGATATAAACACTTCTCAAATGCCATCTTATTTGTCGAATTGTCTAAACATTAAATTGTTGACAAATTGGCAGCATAACCATAGCTTCACTTTGTTCCTTACATAGTATTTGTGAAGGGCTTTTGGGGGAATGAAAGAAACTTCTCTGTGATATATACATACTCACGTATATGTTTGTATATATACATATGTACAGGTTTTATATATGCATATTTTTGCGAGTATATACAGAGAATAAAAATACAATAAAATTCTTTTAAAAATTTGTTTAGCTTTTTTCTCCTATTTTTAGTTTTTAATCTCTCAAAAGATTGAAATATAACAGACCAGTCCCTTCGATTAGAGAAGGGAACAGATGGGAGGGGATGAGTGTCAAGAGTTTCTACTTAAAGATGGCAGGAAGAGAAAGATGGAAGACCAGAGAACTAGGGAAATTGAGTGGGTATTACTGTTTCAGGAGGGGGCAAGGATGATGCTTTTCTAACTTTTCCTAAAACGCCAACACCTACTTGAAGGGATTTTCTAACTCTAAGTAAAATAAAACAAAAACCTAGGTGACTTTTTTTTTCTTTTGAAAGTTTATTCTAAAAATAAGAAAGGGGCTTCTGATGGTGATGGTGTGTTTGAGAAGGGAGAAGAAACCCAAAATGCTGAAAAAGGCATTTTCAAGAGAGCCAGAAGGGAAATATCAGAGAGAGGGAGAGGGAGAGAGAGAGGGAGAGGGAGAGGGAGAGGGAGGGAGAATTTTTTTGGTTTCTATTTGTTTGCTTTTGCTAAGATTTAGTTCTTTTTTGGCAGATTCAAAATAAGATATCTAGAGGCTTAAGAGGAAAAGTATGTGAGCCAGGAAAGTTTCTATACACACAAGTACGTGTGTATGTATGTGGGTGTATATATATATATATATATATATATATATATGTATGTATGCATGTATCTGTATGTATGTATGTATACACACACGTATATTGAATTAATTAGCCTCTGCTTCCTTTCTTCAGTTTTAAGGGAAGTAGTACAGCATAATGGATAGAGAATTGGCCTAAGAACCCATAAGCCACAAGTTATACATGCTGGCAATGTGACTCCTGGGCAAATCACTTAACCATTCAGGTAACTCACTAAAGCAATAAGGGGAATAGAGGAAGAGAGGATGCCAACCTGCATTGGTAAAAGGAGTTTCCTCGTCCAGGAGTTCCCTATCCCAACAAAATCATGATGTGTTCTCTCTCTCTCTCTCTCTCTCTCTCTCTCTCTCTCTCTCTCTCTCTCTCTCTCTCTCTCTCTTTTTGTGAGGCAATTGGGGTTAAGTGACTTGCCCGGGGTCACACAGCTAGTAAGTGTGTAAAGTGTTTGAGGCTGGATTTGAGCTCAGGTACTCCTGACTCCAGGGCCGGTGCTCTATTCACTGCTCCACCTAGCTGCCCCTCTCTCTCTCTCTTTTAAAGTTAAATTATTTATTTAGTATTTTCTTTTTCCCCAATTACATGTAAAGATAATTTTAATATTTGTTTTAAAAATTTTGAGTTCCAAATTCTCTTCCTTCCTCCCTCCCCTGACTGCTCACTGAGATGGTAAGGGACTTGATATAGGTTATACATGTATAATCATGCAAAAATACATTTCTATATTAGTCATTTTGTAAAAGAAAACATAGGAAAAAACTCTCCAGAAAAATTTTTTTAAAGTTTTTTAAACACTATTCTTCAATTAGTATTCAGACTTCATCAGTTTTTTCTCTGGGGATGGAGAAAATTTTTCATCTTGTCTTTCAGAGTTGTCTTGGATGATGGTATTGCTGACAATAGCTAAGTCATTCACAGTTAAATCGTCTTACAATATTGCTATTACTGTGTACAATGTTCTCCTGGTTCTATTCCTTTCACTTTGCACCAGTTCATGTAAGTCTTCCCAGGTTTTTTCTGAGAACATCCTGATCATCATTTTTATAGCATAATAGTATTCCATCACAATCATATACTACAACTTGTTTAGCCAGAGCTGATATAAATATTTCTGTACATATAGGTCATTTTCCTTTTTAAAAATCTCTTTTGGAATATAGAGCTCATACTGTTATTACTAGGTCAAAGGGTATGGATGGCTTTATAGCCTTTTAGACATATTTCCAAACTGCTCTACATAATGATTGTATCAGTTCACAACTCCACCAACAGTACATTTATAATCAATTTTTCCCACATACCCTCCAACATTTATAATTTTCATTTTCTCTCCTTATAACTATTCTAATAGGTATAATATAATGAGCATGTATGCATGTATGCATACCTATATGTATACATATATGTAGACATATATACATGTGTGTATAAACGATAAATAAGTACACATATATAGTTATATATTTTAAAAGAACAAATATATGCATGTAGAACAAATACATGTATGTGTGTGTGTGTGTGTGTGTGTGTGTGTGTGTACAGGCATATGTGCATATATGTGTTGTGAGAAAATAATGGGATTTGGCAGATCCTCACAGGCTCACCTGGAGATTAATCTAAACTAATTGAATTAAGTGAAAGTGATCAACTTTGCTAATTAGCCTACTTCAAAAGTTAATTAGATTGTAACCATACCTGGCTAGCCCTTAAGAGGGTATTGTTCTCAGAAGCTAAGGACTTTGAACTCAACTTGAGACCACCTTCAAGTCCAGGGAAGCAATGGATTTGGATGACCCCTACCAATCAGCTTGAAGCAGTGTGTAAGGACCGCCTCTGCTCCAGACCTATAAAAAGCTTCCACACTCAGTTTGAAAAGAGAATTCATGGTTGAAGCAGGCTTGTGGCAGAGGACTTAAGGAATCACCAGATGAGACTGAAACTCTAGGCTAGATAGGCCTTTTCTTAACTCCATGTGTTCTTTTTTTTTCCCCTAATACCTAGTATGCTTTAATAAATGCTTAATTCCCAAAGACTGGTACTAAAGCTTCTAATTTAAAGTTATCCACACATTTAGATTTTAAACATCACAGTGTGCACACATATATAAAAGCTGTCCATTTCTTTGAAACAATATATAATAACTGATAAGGCAGTGTAACAGAAGTAACAGGAGATCTTGCCAGTGAAGACTAATGAGACAGGAATGTCACAAGTTCCCAGTGGTAGGCTAGTTTATTTGTCTCCTTTTATCAATGAAGAAACTGAAGCCCAGAGAGGTTATAACTTGCGCAACATCACACAAATGGTGAGTAGCAGACATGTAATTTGAACTGGAGACTTCTTACAGCACATTCAGCATGTTTCTCACTGTACCCCATCAATTCCGAATTTTAAAAAAAGCCAAACCAGAAATGTCTTTGAAGCAATGTCCTGATGAAGCATTGATATAATGCTATAACCTACTCCAGGTTCTTGACATCATTTGACATGGAATCTAAAATTAAAAAAATAAATGCAAACAAAAAAACCTCCTATTCTTGAACCATGGTTTTCATCATTTGTGCTTAAATAGGACCAAAATGATATAACTATGTCTGGGTCAAAGTACAGTATGTATGACTGTGGCTGATAAGACCAATATAAGCTTGGGCTAAAGTTTTCAGGTAACATCAGCAGCAGTGTACAAAAATATTTGGATCTAAGTACCACATACTTATACAGGTCAGTCATTACAAAAGGGGAATTTTCCTTATCATCTGTATAAGAGGCAGTTGGCTAAGTTTCAAGCATGTTCAGTGACATGGTAGTAACATTGTCAGGTCACTAATTACTGTTTAGTAATTTTCAATAGACTGGACATCTTCACAGTCAACTCAGTAACCCAACTGAATTGGTGTAGTCCTATTTTATTTGACTTATACAATTTTCCTCCTGTATTCTGTGGTAAGGATTTACAGAAGAGGTTATTCATTTTGTTCTCCTAAAGACTTGCTCTTGTACTTAGGTTCTATTATTGGGAGGTATCAATTTTCCAAAACAGGCAGCATGTCATTACTTCATATTCTATTTCATGGGAACTTACATTCACATCTAGAAGGGACCTCAAAGATCATCTAGTCCAACTCTCATTTTGTAGATGAGGAAACTGAAGTGCAGAGAGGAGGTTAAATGACTTGCCAGATGTTACACTAGTGGGAAGTGGCAGAGACAAGATTCGAAGCCTGGTCCTCTGACTAAATAAAATGCTTTTTTGCACTGTATCTTGATGATCACAGTGAACTCCCCAGAGAATCTAATTTGGTTTTGATTAAGCTTCTTCATTGACTAAGACTTTTTTCTTAACTGTGAACAAAATGTGTAGCAAAAGAAAAATGGATTGAAATCCCTCTTACGTGTCACCTATAAGAAAGCCCTGTTTATATTTTACAGTATACAAGATTGCCCAAATGATAAATGGCAAGACACAGAGTTTGATATTTACCATAATAGGAAAAATTTCTTACCTTTTATGAAGTCATGAGTAATTTCCACTATAGGTGAGGTGAAGGACTCTATGCTTGTCATCTATGGACTAACTAAGGGCAGAAAAGCTAATCACCAAGTTGGGTGAAGAGTTATGAATTTTTCAACCATAGCAACTTTCAAAAACCAACTATGTAATAGATGGTTGAGGCATACAAGGAAAGCCAACCTCAAGGAAATGACACATTATTGAAAAACAAGCATTTTTCAGTATTTTAAGAATAATCTATCACAAAACAAGAAGGGCTATAGCAAAGCTTCATCGTACTCAAGCCCTGTTCCAAAGTAAACTTTGTGCAGAAGATACTATTCAATAAAGGACAAGGAGAGGGTCAATAACAACTGGTGAAATAATAATTTCTGAGGCAGAGCCAAGATGGGGGAGAGAAACCTGGAAGTTGCCTGTGCTATCAAATTTCTCTCAGAAACAACATTAAATTAAAACTCTAGATGTATTCTGGAGCTACAGAACCCACAAAAAGATGGAGCGAAACAATCTTCCAGTTTAAGATAAACTAGAAGGTCTTCAGGAAAGGTCTGTTTCATCTGGGCAAAAGGGGAGTGCCCCTCAGCACAGAGGCTGTCTGTGCAAGTCATAACAAGGTTCATACCAGCAGCTGAGGACCAGTAGTACTAGCTCTGCTAGCTAGTGGCTTATTAGGCTAGTAATGAGGCCCTGAGCTTCAATGCAGAAGGCAATCTGCCAACTGTGGTATCTACTACCTAAAAGGTGGAAATAGGCTGGGCCACATCAATGCAGTGAGTAAGCTTTAAGCAGCTGATACCTCAAAACAGAAAGCCAGTGATTAGGCCCCTGGCCTCCAGCCCAAGAAGCTTGGGACACTGCATCCTGTATCCCAGGAGCTGAACTCAACTTTAAAAGACATGTAAGGCACTAAAATATGAATAACAAACAGAAAATAGTTTTCACCATAGAATACTACTATGGTGACAGGGAGGACCAAAACACAAACTCAGAAGAGGACAACAATATAAAAAAGCCTGCATGTGAAGTCTCAAAGGGGAACAGGAATTGGTCTCAAGATCTAAATGCCCTCTTGGAAGAGCTCAAAAAGGATTTTATAAATCAAATAAGAGAGGTAGAAGAACGATTGGGAAAAGAAATATGACTTATGCAAGAGAAAGTTAAAAGCTTGGAAAAAGAAAATAACTCCTTAAAAATACAAATAAATGGAAAAGGAGGTGTAAAAGCCAACTGGGGAAAATAATTCCTTAAGAATCAAAATTGGGCAGATGGAAGCTAAAGATGCAATGAAACATCAAAAGAATATAAAAGTAGAAGGACACATAAAATACCACTTCAGAAAAACAACAGACCTGGAAAATAGACTACGGAGGGACAAATTAAGAATAATTTTTCTACCTGAGGGCCAAGTTGTATAAAAAAAGAGCATTGACAGAACATTTCATGACATCATCAAGGAGAAATTCTCCAGTCTTTGAGCCAGAGTTGGAAAAAATGGCCATTGAAAGAATCCACCAATCACCTCCTGAAAGAGACCCCAAAAGGAAAGCTTCAAGGAATATTGTAGCCAAATTCCAGAATTATCAGATGAAGAAGAAAATACTGCAAGCAGCCAGAAACAATTTAAATATCAAGGTACAACAATCAGGATTACACAGGACCTGACAGATTCAACATTAGTGAATTAGAGGACTTAGAATATGATATTCCAGAGGGCAAAAGAACTTGGATTACAACCAAGAATGTACTACCCAGCAAAATAAATCATAATCTTTCAGGGGAAAATATGGGCATTCAAAGAAATAGGGGACCAAAACTTTCATAATGAAAAGTCCAGAACTGAACAGAAAATTCAGTCTTCAAATATAAGAATCAAGAGAAACATAAGGTAAAACAGGGGGAAAAAACAAATATATATATACATCTATATGTATATGTGTATATATATATATATATACACACATATACATGTATATGTGTATATATATACATCTATATATACATCTATATATATATATATATACATATATATATTATATAAGGTTAAATTGGTTACATCTCTACATGGGAAAAAAGATACTTGTACCTCTTGAGAAACGTATCTCTATTAAGACAGATAGAAGGAATACACAGACAGAGGTTGCGGGTATAAGTAGATTTTTTTCTTTTGGTGAGGCAATTGGGGTTAAGTGACTTGCCCAGGGTCACACAGCTAGTAAGTGTTAAGTTTCTGAGGCTAGATTTGAACTCAGGTACTCCTGACTCCAGGGCCGGTGCTCTATCCACTGTGTCACTTAGCTGCCCCTTATAAGTAGATTTTAATGTGTTGATATAAAAATACTTAAGGGCATACAGAAAGGATAATACTGGGAGAGGAGGAAAGGGGAGTCCAAATGGGGTAAATCACATGAAGAGACATGAAAGAGCTATTACAATAGAGGGAAAGAAAGGAGGAGTGAGCATTGTTTCAACCTTACTCTCATTTTGTTTAGGTCAAAGAGGAAATAACATACTCAATCAGTTGGGTATAGAAATTTAGCTTAACCTGTAGGGAAGTAACATGGGAAAGGGGAAAAAAAGGGTGGGGTGTTGATAGAAGGAAGAGAAAAACTAGAAGGTAAAAGGAAAGGGAGCTAGGGGTAATAGAAGGGAAGGAAAAGCTAAGAGAGAAAAGTGGAAAGAAAAAGGGAGGTCGGATTGATAGAAGGGAGAGTAGATTGAGGGAGGTGGTGCTCTGAAGCAAAACACTGGTAAGAGGGGATGAGGGGAAAGGAGAGAGAAAAGTAAACAAGGGGGAAATAGGATGGAAGGAAATACAGTTAGTAATCATCACTGTGAATGTGAATGAGATGAATTGTCCCATAATATGGAAACAAAGAGCAGGCTGGATTAAAAACCAGAATCCTAAGATATGTTGTTTACAAGAAACACATTTGTTTGTTTTTACATTGTTTAGAATTTTATTTTCCAAATTACATGTAAAAGCAAATTTTGACATCAAATTTTTAAAACTTTGTGTTCCAACTTCTCTTCCTCCCTCCTTTCCCACCCCCCACCCAAAGAACTCAAGCAATTCAATGTAAGTTATACATGGGTTGTCATGGAAAACATCTCCACATTAGCTAGATTGTGAGAAAAAACAGATAAAAACAAGACTTCAGATTACGGAGTTGTCCAAAAAAAAAAAAAATCATTCTGTTTTCAGATACCATCAGTTCTTTCTCTGTAGGTGTATTGCAATTTTCATAAGTCCTTCAGAGTTATACTGGATCATTGTCTTGCTGAAAATAACCACGTGCTTCATAGCAGATCATCTTACACTATTGCTGTTATTTTGTATACAGTACATTTCTCTCTGCCTCAGTTCACGTGGGTCTTTCCAGGTTTTTATGATAGCATCCTGTTCATCATAACTTTTATATTGTACCTTAAACTTGCTAAAGAATATTCTTTACAATAGCCCAGCAGAGTGGGTACCATATATTTTGCCATTGTAGTTAATCATCATAACTATTCCCCTCCATCCTATTCCCTTCCAACAATATTTAGTCTATTTTCTATCTCATTTTGCCCTATTCCTCCTCAAAAGTGTTTTGCTACTGACTGCCCCCTCCCCTGCTCTACCCTCCCTTCTTTCACCATTCCCTCCTTATCCTCTTCCCCTCCTACTTTCCTGTAGGGTTAAATAGATTGCTCCTCCCAATTGGGTGTGTATGTTATTCCCTCCTTGAGCCTACTCTGATGAGGTTAAGGTCTTTGAGCTAATTCTGTTTTCTTAAAGTTTTCTTCTTCCCTCCCTCCTCAACTTTCCCTATGAAATCAAGCAAATCAATATCAATATATATATATGTATATATACATACATACATATATATATACATATATATGTATGTATATGTGTGTATATATATATATGTATATATGTAATACATGTGCTGCTATGTAAAACATCTTCACCTTCTTCAAAAGTGTTTTGCTTTTTACAGGTCCCTCCCCCAAACTTCCCTTCCCTCATTCCCCTCTTCTCGCCCCCCCACCCCCACCCCCGCCCTGCTTATCTCCATCCCCACCCACTTTTCCACAGGGCAAAAATATATTACCATACCCTCTTGAGTATGTATGTTATTCCCTCTTTGAGCCAATTCTGATGATAGTAAGGTTCACTCACTGCCCTATTCCTTCCCCCCCTTCCCCTTTCCTCCATAAGCTTTTTTCTTGTTTCCTTCATGTGAGCTAACTCTCCCCAGTCCACCTCTCCCATTCCCCCTCCCCCAGTCTATTCCTCCTACCCCTCAATGCTATTTTAAAGATGTCATCATGGGTTAGCTAGATAGCACAGTGGACAAAGCACCAGCCCTGGGTCCAGGAGGCCCAGAGTCCAAATCCAGCCTGAGACACTAGAAAACCCACCCTGTTTGCCCCACAAAGAACAAGGATAAACAAAAAATGAATGCTTCACAGATATCATCCCTTCATATTCAGTTCAAACATGTGTCCTCTGTGTATTCCTTACTGAGACAGTTCTTATGAATTGGAAGTATTATCTTCTCATGTAAGAATGTAAACAGTTTAACCTTTTAATGTCCCTCATGATTTCTTTTTCCTGTTTCCTTTTTTACGTTTCTCCAGGGTCTTGTATTTGAAAGTCAAATTTTCTATTCAGTTCAGGTCTTTTCATCACAAATGCCTGAAAGTCCTCTTTTTCATAGAAGTCCCATTTTTCCTCTGATAGATTATACTGTTTTGTAGGGTATGTGATTCTCGGCTGTAGTCCCAGTTCCTTTGCCCTGTGGAAATTTATTTTGATTTGAGGACCCTACCTTTAGGCTGAGATTAGAAAGCCTTAGGCCCTCAGGATCTCTCCCCCTCCTCCTCAGATTCAGCTGAGGAGAAAAAGTCCCGTGGGCTATACAAGGCTAGGTCAGACAGCTGGAAAACAAAATAGCCCCCAGCTCCCTCTGACCTGAGTGGAGCTATCTGAAGGATAGGCTGTGCTGAGGCATGAGGCTCAAGAGCACCCCCCACACACGCACACCAGCTGCAGCTCTGGCTGGCAGATTAGCTTGGTCTGTGGGGGCGAAGGAAGCCCCAAGATTTGAGTGGAGAGAAGAAAAGGTATATATAGACCTGGGAGTGAGACAGGAGGGGGGGGCACAGACTAGATAAAGAAGGAGTGAGGACGGACTAGATAGAGAGACAAGATTAAGGAGGGGGAGATGGACTGGAGGACGGGCTGAGGACGAACTAGGCTGACTAGAGGAAGACGGACTAGATAGAGGGACTAGAGGAGAGCGAGGACAAGAATGGAGCAGAAGACAGACTGACCAGGAGGCAGCAGAGAGCACAGAAGCAGGTCAGCACAGGGTACAGGTTGGAGAAAGTGAAGATTAAGAGAAGTTAGAAGAAAATAGCTGACCAGGGAAAGTGTATCGTGCCCTGAGGCTGGAGGCAGCCAAGGCCCTTATTGTATTCAAGAAGTTCAAAGCGCAGCAGGTGGGAAAGAGATGCAGTGGAAAGAGACCATAGGAAAGGAGTCAGGTTGTACACTTTATTTCCCTGTATTCCTAATTTGAAATAGTATCTCATAAGTAAACTCTGCTTGGATTATTTGGTTAAGAGGCTTCTTAATCTTTAGTTTAACAGTTTGGGAGCAGTGTGGTGGAACTTTATAAATGGCCCACATTAAATTAATGAAGTCAGATAGCCAAATAGTCATTAGTCCCCAGATTAGTCCTCCAGTCAGCTTCAGCCCCCAAATCAGGCCTGATCATCAAAATATTTCTACATATTGAATGGCAACCACGAAGGGATTGACGGCCCAATTATAATTTCTCTAAATTTATCATTTTTCATATAATCATAATTTTTCATAAATCCAATTATATGTAATTTTTCCAGGTTAGTTATAGTTATGAACAATTAATTTTTTGTACAGCCCTCTGGAATATCCTATTCATGCCCTCCAGTCCTTTAATGTAGATGCTGCTAGATCTTGTTTTATCCTTATTGGAGCTGCAAAGTATTTGAATTCCTTTTTCTAGCTGGTTGTGATATTTTCTTCTTGAACTGGGAGCTTTGGAATTTGGCTATAATATTCCTGGAAGTTTTCCTTTTGGGATCTCTTTCTGGAGGTGATCAGTGCATTCTTTCAATTTCTATCTTTCTTTCTTCTTCTATAATATGAGGGCAATTTTCCTTTACAATGTCTTGGAAAATGGTGTTTGGGCTCTTATTTTGGTCATGGTTTTCAGATAGTCCAATGATTTTCAAATTATCTCTCCTGGATTTATTGTCTAGGTCAGCTGATTTTCAAGGAGATATTTCACATTGCCCTCTATTTTTTCATTCAACTGGATTTGCTTTACTGTGTCTTGGTTTCTCATAAAGTCACTAACTTCCATTTATTCAACCCTAATTCTTAGGCAATTATTTTCTTCAGACAGCTCTTTTTATCTCCTTTTCTATTTGACTTTTCAAGCTGTTGACTTTTTTCTCATGACTTTCCTGCATTGCTCTCATTTCTCTTTCCATCCTTTCCCCTCTCTCTCTCTCTCTCTCTCTCTCTCTCTCTCTCTCTTTCTCTCTCAATCTTCTTTCTATCTCTCCTACTTTCTCTTCAAAGTCCCTTTTTAGAGCTTCCATGGCCTGAGACCAATTCATATTTTTCTTGGAAGCTTTGGATGTAGAGGCCCTGAGGTTGTTCTCCTCTTCTGAGGGTACACCTTGATCTTCCTTGTCACTGAAGAAACTTTCTATAATTCTCAACTTTCTTTCCTTGCTCATCATGCCATCTTTTACTTGACTTTTAACTCCCCACTGGGGGGTCCTGCTTCTAGGCTACACTACTGTCCCCAGCTTCAGAGGGTCCCAGGTGTTTTGGTTTTATTGAGGGCAGGTTTTTCTCTCATCTGGCCTGTTCTGTGGTCCAAAGATAACCTCAAGCCAACTTACAAAATAACCAACCAGCAAAGCTTTCTGTGCTGTGGTACTTAGCTTTAACAAGCCGGCACCTCTCCCCGACCTGGGCCTCCCACTTCTCAGGATTTCTTCCTGCTTCCCTGCTGGTGTGGGATAGCCAAATTCCTTCCTAAGTTCCACTGACACCCCTGCACTCCCCCTCCCTGGCCAGATGTTCAGTTCTCTCACCCAACTGCAAGTTCAGTTCTAGAAGATACTGGTGCTGCAGCTGATTTGGAGGCTTGGGGATTATGTTCCTCTGGTGTGGCATGCCTAGGGTCTCTGTTAGAGAAATTTTGGGGTTGGACTTGCATCCCAGAACTGCCCCCTTTAATCTGTCTATGTCTGGAAAATAATCTTAATCCATATTTTTTGTGGGTTTTGTGCTCCAGGAGTTCTTTTATTACTGTTTTTGAGGTAATTGTATCAGGAGCTCTGTGAGTTTAATTTATTTCCTCTGCCATATTCTACAAGAAACACATTTGAAGCAGAGAGATACATACAGAGTAAAGGTAAAAGGCTGAAGCAAAAAAAATGGGGGTAGCAATAATTATCTCAGACAAATAAAATTTAAAATAGACCTAATTAAAAGAGCTAGTGAAAGAAACTACATCTTGCTAAAAGACATTATAGGGGCAGCTAGGTGGGGCAGTGGATAAAGCACCAGCCCTGGATTCAGGAGGACCTGGGTTCAAATCTGACCTCAGACACTTGACACTTACTAGCTGTGTGACCCTGGGAAAGTCACTTAACCCTCATTGCCCTGCCAAAAATATAAAAATAATAATAATAAAAGACATTATAGACAAAGTAATATAAATACTAAATATATATTCAACAAGTGTTATAGCATCCAAATACTTAGGGAAGTTAAGTTAGTTATAGGAAGAAATAGACAGAAAAAAATATACTAGTGGGGAACCTCAACCTCTGCTCCTCTCAGAACTAGATAAATCTAACCACAAAATAAATAAAGAAGTTAAGGAAGTGAATAAAATTTTAGAAAAGTTAAATATGATCGACCTCTGGGGAAAATTGAATGGGGATAGAAAAGAATATACCTTTTTCTAAGTGGTACATGGCACCTACACAAAAAGTGACCATGTATTATGAAATAAAAATGCAGAAAAAGTAAATGCATTCTTCACAGATCATGATGCAATAAAAACTACTTGAAACAATTAACTTTAGCAAAATTACAGGATATAAAATAGACCCAAATTACACATCATTTTTTATATGACCAATAAAGAACAGCAGCAAGTGATTAAAAGCGACATTCCATTTAAAATAATTGTCGACAATATAAAATATTTCAGAGTCTACCTGCCAAAGCAAATCCAGGAACTATATAAACACAATTACAAAATACTTTTCTCACAAAGAAAATAAGATTTGAACAAATGGAAAATTATCAATTACTCATGGGAATGCTGAACTAATATAATAAAAATGATGTTTACTTAAATTAATTTACTTCTTCACTGCCATAACAATCAACCTACCAACAATTACTCCATAGAACTAGAAAAAAATAATAACAAAATTCATTTGGAAGAATAAAAGGTCAAGAATATCAAGGTAAGTAATGAAAACAATGCAAAGGAAGGTGGCCTAGTTGTACCAGATCTAAAACTATATTGTAAAGTGCAACCCTGGAAACTATTTGGTGCTGATTAAGAAATAAATTGGTGGACCAGTTGGTTAGGCACACAAAGCACAGTATTAAATCAATTTAGAAATCTGCTCTTTCATTAACCCAAAGACTCTAGCCTCCAAGATAAGAACTCATTACTTGACAAACACTGTTGGGAAAATTGGGGGAAAAAGTGTAGTAGAAACTAGGCAAAGAACAACATCTTACACTGTATACTAAGGTAAAGTCAAAATGGGCACATGATCTAGACATAAAGGATGATACCATAGACAAATTAGAAAAGGAAGAAATGGTTTGTCAGGTCTAAGGAGAGGGGACGAATTTATGACTGAAGTTGAGATAGAGAACATCATGAAATGCAATATGTATCATTTTGATTACATTAAAAGGGTGTTTTTTTTTGTTTTGTTTTTTAAATAAAAACCAAGGCAACCAAGATTAGAAGGAAAGCAGAAATCTGGGAAACATTTTTCTAAGGACCAGTGTTTCTAATAAATGTCTCATATCTAAATTATATAGAGAATCAAATGTTTAAGAATACATACAAGTCATTGTCCAATTGAGAAATGGTCAAAGGGTACGAAAAGGCAAATTTTAGATGAAGACAATGCCATTTACAGCCATATTAAAAAATGTGTTCTCAATCACTAGTGATTAGAGAAACACATTTTTTTTTGCAGGGTAATGAGGGTTAAGTGGCTTGTCCAGGGTCACACAGCTAGTAAGTGTCAAGTGTTTGAGGCTGGATTTGAATTCAGGTCTTCCTGAATCCAGGGCCAGTACTTTATGTACTGTGCCACTTAGCTCTCCCCAGAAACACAAATTAAAACTACTCTGAGATACCACTTCATACTTATCTAATTGGCCAATGTGATAAAAATGGAAAATGATGAATGTTGGAGGAAATGCAGGAAAATTAGACCAGTATTGCATTGTTGGTGGACTTGTGAACTCATCCAATCATTATGGAGATCAATTTGGAACCATGCCCTAAAATCTATAAAACTGTGCATATCCTTTGACCCAGCAGTACCACTACTAGTTCTATATCCTAAAGAGATCACAAGAAAGTGAAAAGGATCCACATGTACAAAACTATTTATAGCTGCCCTTTTTGTGGTGAAAAAGAATTGCAAATTGAGGGGATGCCTATCAATTGGGGAATGGTTAAACAAGTTGTGGTATGTGAATGTATTAGAATACTAATGTACTATAAGAAATGATGAGCAGGCAGATTTCTGAAAACCCTGATGCTGAGTGAAATGAGCAGAGAACATTGTACACAGTAACAACATAGTGTGATGATCAGCTGTGATAGACTTATCTTTTCTCAGCAATACAATGATCCAAGACAATGCCTAAAGACTCATGATGGAAAATATTCTCCACATCCAGGAAAGAACTATGGATTCTGAGTGCAAATTGAGGCATACTGTTTTCACTTTTGTTGTTTTTGTTTTGTTTTGTTTCTCCTTTCTTGTGTTTTTTCCTCTTTTTTCCTGATTCTTCTTTCACAACAGGACTAATGTGGAAATATGTTTAACATGATTATAATGTATAACCTTTATCAGATGTCTTCCTGTCTTTGGGATGGGAAAAGCAAGGAAGGAAGGGAGATACATTTAGAACTCAAAATCTTATAAAAATTGAGTGTTGAAAACTATGTTTATGTGTAATTGAACAACATAAAATAAAATACTATAAAAATAACAGTTGCATCCTAAGGTTTCTTCACCACTTAACCATTTAGTCTGTTAGTGATGACTTCTACCATGAATTCTCATGAGAACTGATGACAGGTCAGGAGTGGTCCAAAAGTAGGCTAGGGATTCTAAGAGAATTATGGCTTCTAAGTTATTTCTTCATTTTCTAAACTTATGTAACACATACTGTCTGGCCTGTTCTACACTTATATGTAGTTTTATCTTTCTGGCTAAATTGTAAATTCACTGGACCAAGGAATCATGACTTACTTAGATTCCTCTACAGAACCTACATTACTTTAAATGTCTTTCTAGGCATGATATCACAAAAATATTTGGTGCCAGATATACTCCAGCTAACAGTAAAAGCCATAGCAATCTCAGTATTGGATGACAAACATTTTCTTATTTAGCTGCAATTCTCATATTATTGTTTTGGAGAGGTAATTGGGGTTAAGTGACTTGCCCAGGATCACACAGCTAGTAAATTGTCAAGTGTCTGAGGCTGGATTTGAACTCAGGTCCTCCTGACACCAGGGGTGGTGCTCTATCCACTGTGCCACCTAGCTGCCCCTTCCCATATTATATTTTAAAGAAGGAATGGCTGACAATCAGATTTTGAAGTGGTCGACCCAAAGAGGCATCCTGCTATATAAAAATAAATACTTGAAACATCTCAAATTGATGAAATTGAGGGTCAAAAAGGTTAAATAAGTTCTTAAGGCCATAGAACTAGTGATTAGCTGAAAAGAAATTGAGCTCAGGGCCAGGGGCTCCTAATTCAATATCGTGTCCCTTTCTTCCTTAATAGGTTCTAAATTCATTTTGTTATTTCATAATGAATAAACATCAGTCATAAATGCCCTCTGCTTTTCCCTAAGTAATAAGACATGGGAGATGGGATAACCATTCCAGTTTTGATCATTTTCCCAAACTCAAGCTTTGACTTCATTAGACTCCTTTATTTTACCACTTTCTGTCAAGGGCAATTTATAAAAAAAAGAAGAAGAAGAAGAAGAAGAGAGTAATGCTATTCCCCATAGCATTTGAGTCTTACTTTACTTGTATTACTTTTATTTATTGTTGATACAGGCTTTCATTTCAACAGAAGAATCCTCTTTTTAGCAGTAAGTACAGGAACACTTTTTTGCTAACACCAACTTCCTTGTTGAGTTTGACTCACCAAGTCAATGTTTAATTCATCCAATATGCCAGGTAAAGAAAGATGCTTAGCTTTTTAGAAACTTGTATTCTAAGGGGACAAGAAGAACATACGGACATATTAATATTCATAGAAAGCTCTTTTACACCATTCTAAGGTTCAAAAATCTTGGATACCTTTAATCATTTTCCAGCTTCTGCTAGGATACTTATGAGTGGGTCTGAGTGAGCTGAAAATGTGACCTATTCATCATTGCACTCATTAAGAAGTCTATGACTTTTATGGCAAATGTTACAAATGAATATTTAATTTAGTTGTAATTAAGGACTTGTACTTACAAAACATTGCCTTATTAACACACAAAAAAATGGTTAAACATAGAAAAAATTGGCTTCTGGCTACTTTCTTTTCACATAGGACCTAAGCATTAATTGAGATGGTCCAAATAAGAGATGTAATATCCTCTATTGTGGATATTTCTAAACCTCAAAAAGTTCTACTATGTACAGGGTCTTGCACAATGGGACTGGCATCTTTTGCCTATTTCTGCAACAACACAATAGCATTTCTGGATGATTTTTAAGGTGCTTTTTAAACCAGGGATCAGACAAATAAATATCCTCAAGCAGTTCCAAGAAGTATATATAGTGATTTGCCTTTCCTTTTTCTGATGCAAGTTCAATTCAATTCAATTTCAACAAAAACATGTTTATTTAGTACCTCCTATGTGTAAAACACTGTTAGATGCCAAGGATACAAAAATGGGTTCCTGAGCAGCTAGGTGGCGCAGTGGATAGAGCACTGGCCCTGGAGTCAGGAGTACCTGAGTTCAGGTCTGGCCTCAGACACTTAACACTTACTAGCTGTGTGACCCTGGGCAAGTCACTTAACCCCAATTGCCTCACTTAAAAAAAATAGGTACCTCATAGCATCTTCATAAGGAGCTTATAATCTAATAAAGTAAAATTCATTCAAAGGTGGTGGGAGGTATTGGAAAGGAAGACTAGGCTTCAATGCCTTGGAAGAAAAGTTAGAAAAAGGTTAACAGTCTTTTGGACTTCACTAACTCAGCCATTGGAATTTTTAATAAAATAAAGGGGCTAATATCAGTTTAAATGAGTTCTAGAATCACTGTTACCCAAATCACTTTTCATTTGCGGAATTAAGCCCTAGAGAGAATTATTTTAGTCAGGGGGTATGATGAATCCTAAAAATTAAAATAGTCTCCTGCTTAGGTCACTTAGAAAGACTTAAAGGATAAAGGAGAAGATAGAGTAGCTCAAATAAGTTCAACAGTTAACAGAAAGTTCAGAAGAAACAGAATTTAACAAGAGAGTTAGAATAAGAGTTGAAAGGGAATCCATGACCTCAGCTTAAGCACCCATAACCTTTGCTCTAGCAAGACCTAGAGGAAGAATTCCTTAGCCGGTGTTTGAAAGTGCAAATGAAAAAAAAACTGCAGAAAATTATTGGTTGAGGATACTGATTAAGAAGAGATGTAGCTTTCCCTTGGGGAAAAGGCTCACTAATCATTGCATCCCCAGGAGGCAGAAGTGTAAGTGGTTAGCAACTCTGTTGAGCACCATAAATGAGGCATAGTAGGAGGCTGAAAGAACATGCTGATAGGCAAGAAGAGCTCTGCTCTGACCTCTGTAGGGAAGAGACTTATTAATCACAGCAACTTCCCCCCAGTCCCCAACTGGATGATAGAGACAACTGAAGGAGATGTTTAACAGACCAACCAGAGATATAATGCTGGAGGGTAATGATCAGCTGAGTCTTAATGTCTGTCAGGGAGCAGCTGAGAGCAGCTTAATGACGACATCAGTAGAAGAAGCTGGCAGTTTTGTAGTGTTAGAGCTTGAGCTGCCCTTCATGTGTGTCCAAGTCATATATATTTTCTCTGTGGTGAATCTTTTCTTGCAGGTGCCTTGGTCATTTGTGTTTCCTATATGTGGATGCACTAATGAATGAAAAAGCACACTTTAGGTACTTCATATGTGCAAATCATTGTGCTAAGCACTAGGGATACAAAGAGAAAAAAGTAAGCCAAGCTCTCAAGAAGCACCCATTCTAATGGGGAGGCAATATATATGGAAGGTTCCATATATGCAACGCAGATGGGAAAGTGCAATCATCCATAGGGTGCACTGGCAAAGCAGACTCTTTCATGTCATTTCCTTTGACATTGCCAAGGACTTCTGAAGAGTTTTACTTATCTGACATATGATATCACTTCATCAAGGTGCACTCTTCCCATTAAGTGCTTATGTATTGGTGGTAGAGTAAACTCAAGGTTTATGGAAAGAACAGTCTTCATGTTGTTATTCAATCTTTTCAGTCATGCCTGATCTGTGGTTTTCTTGGCACAAATTCTGGAGTGGTTTGACATTTTCCTTATCCAGCTCATTTTACAGATGAGGAAACAGAGGCAAACAAGGTTAAATGACTTGCTTTAAATCATACAGCTTGTAGGTGTCTGAGAGTTGATATGAATTGAGCTATTCCTGACTCCAGACCCAGTGCTCTATCGGCTGAGCTACCTAGCTACGTACAAACAGGCTGCTATTGCCTTATTCACCTTTCATTTTTATTTTAAAAAATCTTGTTATCATCTAATTATATCCTACGGGTGAATGGTAAATGAAACATGTCAGCTAGAGTTTGTAGAAGACTGAACCACACATAGTTTAGAACTTGGATAGATAACTGGGTGCCCAGGGACTCCATAAATAAATAACTGATCACAAAAGAGATGTGATAAGAACAAAGAAGTTCAGGACTTAGCTATGAAAAAATTGAGGAGGTACAGGTTACTTTTTGCTAGAGGTGGTAGCTTGATGATGGGGTACAGGGGAACAAGTATCCCAGGTGGGCTTTTAAAGAAAACAGGGATTTAAACAAATAGATATGGGATTAGAGAGTCCATTTCAGGTATAAAGAACAGTAGAAGCAATACCACAGAGAGGGTAAAGGTCAGAATGAGAAAGGGATCATGATAGAGATGAAAAGCAAGCCATTTTGGCTGAGAAACAGAGCATATCAGCAAGCACCTACTACATTACCAAAAATGTGGTGGAGTGAGGAATAATTGATCTCAAGGAGGGACTATATTGATGGGGGAGATAACAAAGATCTAGACAATACAACATATGTACAGAGAAATGAAGATGATCTGAAGGAGGAAGAAGGTAAGATTTGAACTAAGTCTTTAAGAAAGCCAAGGAAACCCAAAGATAGAGGGTAGAGGGTAGAGCAGTCCAGCCCCACGAAGGTAAGGAGCCTGAAATATAGCTGGATAATAAACTCAGCACCAAGGTATGGGTGATCTTTTGTACCAGCATCAGAAGTTTATACTTATTTCAGTGGTTAATGAGGTGCTATTGCTGATTTTAGAGGAAAGGGGTGATAAAATCATTGCCATTGCATTAAGCAGATTACTCAGGTAATGTTATGAAGAATGGATTGGAATAGAGATAGACTGGAACAGGTAGGCTGATTAAGTGACTATCATAATAGTCTGTGTGGGTTTGAGATGGGATGGTAATAGAATCTACTATTCACATGACCTTAGGTCTTTCTTCTTACATATATACTTAACGGAAATACAAAATCAGACCTATATATGTATATATATATATATATATATATATATAGTTAACAGAAATACAAAACCGCACTACTAAACTCAATAATGTGGTCACATTCCTTCCAAATTTCTGGGATCAGAAGTTGCAGAAAATCTTGCTTAACTCAAATTCTGAATAATATGATTGCAGTTTTGGCTATTGCTCTTAAGAGGCCTTTTTCTTATTTCTTTCCATTCTAGGCCATACTTGAACTCTCCTTTTCTCTCATAGGATAAAAGTGATATGAGAAAGTCATTTTAAACTGTCAGCAACTTTATCAACTCCTTTCTGGGAATTCACTTGCTTAGAGAAGCCAGGGTCAAAATGGAAAAGGTACAATTGCTTTCTGGCAACTTAAGTGATTCATCAGTCATTGGCCTGATGACAGTGCCTCTTAATAGAAAAGACTATCAAGCTCTGCCTAGGTGAGATCCTATCTAACAGATAAAACATCCTGCACAGACCCTCAGGTCTCAAATTTATTGAGTGGTAGACTTAATAGTTCATTTTCAAACTGATTTATGAAAGCATCAAAAATAGGATTTGAATCCAGGTCTTCTGACTTCCCTCAGTGCTCTTTCCACTGAACCATGATATCTCCTTTTCATTTATATAACATTATATAAATTTACCCCCAAAATGTATACATCACTTCATTTGTGTAGCATAACAGCTATTTGAAGTAGGTACTGCCAGGTATCATCATCACCACCACCCCATTTTATGGATAAGCAAACTGAGGCTTAGAGACTTTAGATTGTTTGCCTATGATCATATAATAGTAATATGTTATAGGATTTGAACTCAGATTTTCCCGTGTCTCATCATTCTATTCACTAAGGAGATAAATGAAGGAAATAAAAAGACCACTTTGTGTATGGCCCAAACCTTTATGAGATAACAGAGTTTTCTGTCATTTAGACTATTTTCCCCCAGGTGTATTAAACCTTGTGTCAGAGTAGCAAAATATGGGTATATAGCTATAACATAGGTAATGCCTTAGAGAGGCAGCATAGCATAGTAGATAGATATCTGTTGAGGAAGACACTGATTCAAGTTTTACCTCTGACACATAATGGTTGAGTGACCTTGGTCATGTCATTCAAACTGTCATTGCTTTAGGCCAGAAGTGCCAAATACCAGGCCAGGGAGCATTAGGACCACAACACTCTGGAGTGTGCTAGAACCATAATAAAATATAACTGGGAAATATTTAACAAGATAAAAACATAATAAAACATAGACGATACTGCACTTTAAAACTGTTGATAAACCCACCTATAGAGATCCTTATTTGTGCATTAGTAGCCTCAGTTTTTATTTGAGTTTGATGCCATTGCTTCAGGTAACTCTTTAAGAATTAATTGCCTAATGACCATTACTAGGTTTGTATCCTAAAGAGATAATAGAAAAGGGAAAAGGACCCATATGTGCAAAAATATTTATAGTATCTCTCTTAGTGTTGGCAAAGAATTGGAATCAAGGGAATGCCCATCAATTGGGGAATGGCTGAACAAGTTGTGGTATATGAATATAATGGAATATTATTGTGCTGTAAGAAATGATGAGCAGGCAAATTTCGGAAAAATCTGGAAAGATTTAAGTCGACTGATGCTGAGTGAAGTGAGCAGAACCAAGAGTACATTATACACGGTAACAGCAACGTTATTATGATCAACTGTGATAGACTTGGCTCTTCTCAGAAGTTCAATGATCCAAGACAATTCTAAAGAACTCATGATGAAAATGTTCTCCATATCTAGAAAAAAAGAACTGTTTTTTGAATGCACATGTATCCATGCTGTTTCTACTTTGCTGCTGGGTTTTTTTGAGGTTTTTCCCTTTTGTTTTGATTCTTCTTTCATACCATGGCTAATATGTTTAATGTGATTGCACATATATTACCTATATCAGACTTCTTTCTGTCTTGGGGAGGGGGAGGGAAGGAAGGGAGAAAATTTTTGAACTAAAAGTCTTATGAAACAAATGATGAAAATTATTTTACATGTAACTGGAAAATAATGAAATAGTTTTATGATAAAAAATGCCATTCTAGCCCCTGGGAATGCTAAATCAGGAAGAGTCTCACCTGATCTTAACTGCTAGCTTGTGCGACTTATTAAAGATCTGTGACTCAAAAAACAAAAACAAAACAAAACAAAAAAAACAAACAAAAAAAACTGAGTGGACAACTGAGTCCTGTCCTACACTGGCATAGGGAATTTTTCAAGAGTGTGATAGTGAATGTTTAACAACTAGCTTCTCCAAAAATAAAAATTTATTCACACATTTTAAAGTTTAATCTTCCTTAGTAACAAATTTTAAAAGTCTAGACAGTTACCAATAAATTAAACCCTTGGGATTTGTAGCAATTTCTGAGATGTAATAGCTCACACTGAAAATTTAACAATCAGCTCTAAACTCTATCCCCCTATTTGGTCTTACAAATGTTATAATTAGTATTCTAAAAAGTTTGTCATTTAATTAGTACTTAAGGTAGAATTAGTTAATTATCATTTACTACTAATTTTTGTTTTTGTTTTTGTTTTTTTTTGCGGGGCAATGGGAGTTAAGTGACTTGCCCAGGGTCACACAGCTAGTAAGTGTCAAGTGTCTGAGGCCAGATTTGAACTCAGGTACCCCTGAATCCAGGGCTGGTGCTTTATCCACTGCGCCACCTAGCCACCCCTACTACTAATTTTTACTGTAAGGTTACATTAAGTTGTTTTCTTGCATGATGATTTAATGCCCTCTCAATTTGTGAAAGTTGTATGTTGAATACTAAATAATATATAATTGCATATTGGTTTATGGGTACATCTCAGTTACTTTGAAAGCCTTAGGTTCCATCATAATTTTATTCAATTCAATAGACATTTATAAAGTGTCTACTATATGTCAGGCACTATGCTAATTGTTGGTGATACAAATAAGCAAAAGACAGTATCTGCCTTCAAGCAGCTTATTATCTAATGGTGGAGACAACAAGCAAACAAATATAGCTAAAGTCAGTTATATGTGAGATAAATAGGAAATAATTAAAAGGGGGGAAAGCACTATAATTAAAGGGTGGTTTAGATGAAATCCTGCAAGCTCTAAGGCAGGAATATAAGCTAGCTGAAGATCAGAGGTCTCTTCCAGCCATGGCATTATGAAACATTAGTTCTGCAGAGTAAATACATTTACACGTTCTAATAATTCATGGAAGCTATTTTATTATTAAAACTTATTTCAGGGCAGCTAGGTGGTGCAGTGGATAGAGCATTGGCCCTGGATTCAGGAGGAACTGAGTTAAAATCCAGCCTCAGACACTTAACACTTACTAGCTGTGTGACCCTAGGCAAGTCACTTAACCCCAATTGTCCAGCAAAAAAAAAAAAACCCAAAAAACAAAAAACAAAAACAAAACCTTATTTCATTAATCTTACTTTTTATATACTTATAGATAGTGGTAAGTGGCAAATATTCCTTATGTTTTAGACACAAGAGGATACTATAAAGTGTATTTTTTAACATAAAAGAAAAAAGGTTGGGGAAGCTAGGTGGTACAGTGGATAAAGCACCGGCCCTGGATTCAGGAGTACCCGAGTTCAAATCCGGCCTCAGACACTTGACACTTACTAGCTGTGTGACCCTGGGCAAGTCATGTAACCTCCATTGCCTCTCAAAAAAAAAAAAAAGAAAAAGAAAAAAGGTTCTGATGTTTTAAAAAGTTTTCTTTTCTCAGATTATGTGTTAATTTTAACTATTACTATCTTTTGGTCTATCATATTTTAATATGTCATAGCATGATGTTATGGGAAAGACAAGTGGTGTATAAGTCAATAGACCTGGGTCTAGACCTTATCTCTTCTCTTGACCAGCTGTCACTCAACCTTTCTAAGCTCTACTTTTCTTACCTGTAAAATCACAATACCATTTATAGTATACACCTCATATGGCTATGGTAAGTGCACTGAAAAATCACAAAAAATATATAAATTATACAACAGTATATAAAGTTATTAATATATATACTCTAAACCTCAGAATAGATAATAAACTTCACATGGCTAGGACTGGCTTGCTTAGGTCGGCATCTCCTAAATACCTAGAACAATATTTCATAGCTGGCATTCAATCCATAATTGTGTAGTTGAATTGAATAAATGGAAGAGGCTGAAAAGGTATTTTTTTTAAAGAAACAACTCATATTTGTGTATTTTTATGGATATAGAACTTAAAGGGGTATAATCTTTGGAGCAGACCTATTAAAATGTCATTTTTGGTAGTTTACTTATTTAGCATAAATTGACACTCATTAATAAACATTTTTGATGAATAATAGATTTTTTGGATGTTTCAGAAGCACCAAATGCTGAGGAAAGCACTCCCTCTAGAAATTACTGCCAATTTCAATGTTCTCTTCTCTTTTTCTCCTTTTGGCTGCATACTGACACTTCCCTCCCCAATTCTCACTTTTGTGAGATAGAGAAACCATGGTCCTTGCTTCACTCCTTGTTCACACACTATTCCCATTAGTAGTTGTCCTGACCTCCCCTCTGCATCTTACTGGGGACTATGACCATTCCCATCACTTTGATGTGAAAGGAGCTACCAACTACACTCCTTCTAGTAAGATGGAAGGTCATTGGACCCTTCCATATACCTTACCACAACACCCTTACAGATCCCCAGGCATCATTATTTGACTCACTCTAAGGACAAAGAGGACTTATCTTCTACCCTGTAGCTCACAACCACAAGGCCTGTGTGATAAAGAGCTGAACTGTCCTTTATGTGTTACCTCTTCCAATTAGAGTATGAGTTCCTTGAGAACATGGACTGACTTGCTTTTCTATATATAGCCCCACCACTTAGGATAGCACTTGGCATCTAATTGGCACTTAAGAGATTGTTTTTCATTCAATGCATAGAACTCTGTCACACCTTATTAGATTATTTCTTGAGTTGAAGTAGATAAAAAAGGACCATTATATAGGATCCAAATTTTTGTTATTAGGCTATGCACTTGCCTAGACCGGTAATTAAATTTGACCAAAAGAAGTCTTTCTAGCTTATAAAGAACTTTCAGGACTTATACTTTGCAGTCATATAATTATGGAAGCCAGGGTTGATTTCTATGCCATGATGAGGCAGAAAAGTAGAGTTTCACTGGAAGTTAGCATAACTTCATGGTCCATACCTAGAAAAGCTATATCTCTTCATCTGCTGCATTAGCAGTACAGGCTTATATGATCCTCTGGAATCATAGTTTTTAAAGCAGTAGAATCACAAAAGTGTGGTTATTATGAGGATCAAATGAGATAATATTTATAAAAGTGCTTAGCACTTAGCTTAGAATATAGTAAATACTAGGTAATTTTTTTTATACCTCCATCCCCACGGAAGGGCAATAATAGGAATATTTTAAATGACTAGGGAGAGACATATCTATGGAATATGCTATGTACTTTCACTTATTTTCTGAAATGTTAGAGAGACCATGACAAGAATAAATTCATCTTCTGGTGGTTATATAGGGGAATGAGTCTCCATGTCAAAACCATTCTCATACCACAGGCTCACAGAAACCTGGAGAGATGATGTAATCCTACCCATACCTAACCAACATTTTTCATCATATTTCCAACCAATGGTCATCAAGATTCCCATTGAGGAGGTCCCATTATTGTGCTGTGTCAATATTTAACCATAATTACTCAGAAAAAGAACCCATGATACACATTTTATTTTAAAGCCAATGAGGGTTAAGTGACTTGGCCTGAGTCACACAGCTAGTAAGTGTCAAGTGTCTGAGATCGGATTTGAACTCAGGTCCTGCTGAATCCAGGGCTGGTGCTTTATCCACTGCTCCACCTTGTTGCCCCCCATGATAGACTTTTAAGTTTAATATGCATTATTAACACTTTATCTAGTTCTTTATTTTAGATCTAGACAATCAACAAAACAATAAATAAAACCTTGATTTGTATCATTTGCCAATTCCTTAGGTATAAATGCTAACACTGAAAATTTACTAATCAGTACTTGCCAACTGGTCTAAACTGGTTCTGGGGAAGCATACATTCCTTCTGAAGGCAAACCATTTCATTTTTGGACAGCTATAATTGCCAGAATTTTTCCCTGCAAGATCAAGCATAAGCTACCACTGAAATTTCAATCCCTTGCTCCTAATTTTACCTTCTGGTGCTAAGCCAATGACTCTAATCTGGATAACTCTTCTTATACTGGAAGGCAGCTATCATGTTTCCTCTAAGCCTTCTCTTCTCTAGCTTAACCACCCCCATGAGGTTCAACCAAGCTATATGTGGCATATTCTTAGATCTTTCACCACTCTGGTCACTTTTATTTATGCTGTAACTCATCTCAGACTTCCCCAAATATAGTCCAGAACATATGAATTGGAGTCAGAGGAGTTGAGTTCAAATCTTTGTAAGCGTGCTTACAACCTGGATGATCATGGAAAAGCCATTTTATCTCTATGGCCCTCAGTTTCCACAACTGTAAAATAAGGGGGTTAAATTGAATGATTGCTAGCATCCTTTTAATGCCTACTGTACATAGGACTATAGGTGTGCATTTACCAGGTACAGAATGCTCATTGGTACCATGTTCCTCCCTAAGCAGAGGTAACTAAGATTGAACTGGTTTTTTTGACTACTGTATCACATGGTTGATTCACATGAGATTTGCAGCCTGCTAACACCCTGATGCTAATTTTTAGATTGTCTTCTTTAGGCATGACTCTCCCCATCTTGTATGTCTGAAGTTGATTTCTGAAATGCAAATGTTAGATTGTTATATTTATCTATGCTAAATTATGTCTTAGATTTAGATTAATGTTCTACCCTAGCAAGTTCTTTTTGGATTTTGTTATATGATAATTACTGCTAATCTTGGTCATCATCAGATTAGATGAACAGACCATCTATACCTTTGTCAAGTGATAGCCATAAAGACCCATGTAAATTTTGATGGAAGATATTGCATAATTTGTACAAAATATCACAATCTTATTTTTATGACATACTTCACCTGCATTGCAGTTTGGCATTTCCTATTAATACCCCCACACACATACTTAAAATACATAGACATGGATATCAGATAGAGACATATTAGAAGTACCTAGATGGCATAATGCAAAGTGTAATCATGTCACTCCCTACTTAATTAACTCCAATGGCTCCCTATTGCCTCCAAGAGAAAATACAAAATGCTCTATTTGACATCCAAAGCCCTTCATAACCTAGCTCCCTCCTACCTTTTCATTCTCACACCTTATCCCTTGCCTCATATTCTTTGATCTAGAGTAATTGGCAACTCAATTCTTCCATAAACAAGAAACTCTATCTCTTGGCTCTGGGCATTTTCTCTGCTTATCCTCCATGCATAGAATGTTCTCCCTCCTCTGCTCTGACTACTGAAGTGTTTGGCTACCTTTTATCCTTTTTTTTTTTTTTTTTTTTTTTTTTAGTGAGGCAATTGGGGTTAAGTGACTTGCCCAGGGTCACATAGCTAGTAAGTGTTAAGTGTCTGAGGCCAGATTTGAACTCAGGTACTCCTGACTCCAGGGCCAGTGCTCTATCCACTGTGCCACCTAGCTGCCCCCTTGGCTACCTTTTAATCTGACTAAAATCCTACCTTATACAGGAAGCCTACCTTAAGCACTGAAATTCAGTACTTTCCCTCTTTAAATTTTTTCCTACTTATTCTTTTTTTTTCCTACTTATTCTTTATATAACTTGTTTTGTATATATTTGTTTGCTTTTTGTCTCCCCCATTAGATTATAAGTTCCTTGAGGGCAGTATCTGTCTTTCACCGATTTATTGTATTGCTGCCACTTAGCATAGTACCTGGCACATAGTAGGTTCTTATTAAATGTTTATTGATTAATTGGTTGGTTGACTGATAGACACAGAGGTAAGAAGATCTCAGTTCAAATGCTGCCTCTGCCAATTACTAGCTGTGCCATCCTGGACAAACTATCTGACCTTTCTCAGCCTCAGTTTACTCACATGTAAAATGGTGATAATATAGTACCTGCCTCACAATGTTGCTTTGAAGAACAAATAAGATAATATGTTCAAGAGTTTTGCAAAATCTAAAGTGTGGTATAAATGCTAGCTATTATTATTATAATCCCCTCATCTTAAGAGACTTAGGGAATCACATGGATAGAGTCTAACAGGAGTTCTAAACTTTTTTTTTTTTTTGGCCATAAACCTCTTTAGTGTTCTAGTGAAGTCTACAAATCCCTCCTCAGAATAATCTTTTAAATACAAAAATACTATACTTGTATACATTTGTGTTTATACATACACATGCATATATATGTAAATATGCATACACATGGAGACAATTACAAAGAAAACCAATTATAATAAAATATAGTTATTAATTTTTTTAAAGGTCACAGAATTTGAGGCAGCTAGACGGCTCAGTGGATAAAGCATTGGCCCTGGATTCAGGAGTACCTGAGTTCAAATCTGGCCTCAGACACTTGACACTTACTAGCTGTGTGACCCTGGGCAAGTCACTTAACCCTCATTGCCCTGCAAAAAACAAAAACAAAACCAAAAAAAGCTCACAAAATTCAAATTAAAAATATCTGATCTACATATTATGCCTTGTTGTTGAGTTTGTGTACAATGTTATTGTTGTTTTTTGGTCAGATAAGCCATTCAGTAGTACAAGCATTTTCCAGTGAGCAAACTCCCTGTACCAATGCAGATTAGCAATCAGTTTGTAACTTGGGTATTGAAAGGATAAGTGACTTGTCCAGGATCGCATAGGAAATAGGGCAACAATTCACAATCCTGATTTTCTATCCAAAACCCTAATCTGCAATTCTGCTCCCTTATTTTAAACCACTACCCTATTTTTAATACTCCTTAGTTTGAAAGCAATTCATAAGTTTCTGGCCAATAAAAGACTAGGGAGTCTTTCTGCCTCTACCCCTTCTCTCTCCCACTGCTCCCCCTTTTTAAACCACAATTTCATTGCTCATTAGCACTTCCACAAGAGGATGAGTAGAGTCAGGACAAGGAGATGAAATTCAAATTATTCAATTTGGCTGCTTGTTAGCCACACTGGAAGATGTGAGATTATAGGTAGAGAGGTCATTAGGAAAAAAAAAGAAGCTGAAGTGAATGCTTAAAATGAGATGGGATTCAATATGGCTTGCAATTATTTATACCATCCCAATCCCCTATGACCAGAGACAATTGAGTATCCATTTGCTGCCATTCCACTTCATTATTTTAGGTGCTGGCTTGACTATAACTTGTCGAAGATGTCAAATGATGTTAATGATCCTCTGAAAAGAACATTCTGACAGGTAAAGGGCTAAAAAACACAAAACTTATTTAGGCACTTTAAGAAGCTTGAAAAACAATATTCATATTCTCATTACTTTTATTGGCCCTTGCCTTTCTGTTAGGTGGGCTTTATGTTGGCCATGATTACTACTGAACATTGATTCTCCCTGGTTGGTCCTAAGATAAACAGTGTAATTTCACCCATGCTATATGTGTCATGAAAATGCATCCTAATATTCTGATGCTTTACCCAAGCTTTGTTGAGGTGGGTGATGGCAAACATTTTTGGATTCAGTGACTCCAAGAGCAATCTGTTAAGTAGTAGAGTGAAGTTGAATTAAATCTGTCTTTGCCCTTTTCTTCCATTTTAAATATATTCTAACAATAGCCTATTCCACACCCTCTGGACCCTTGAAGAACTTGCTCATAACAGGTCAGGTATTTTGAGAGGGGAGAACTTTACAGAACGCTCAGTGGCAGCTATTATTTTCAATTCAATTCAATTCAACAAATGTTTAAGTGCCCATTACCTGCTGGGCACTGTGCTAATCATTGGGGGATACAAATAAGAAAAAGAAAGACACTCTGTCCTCAAGGAGCTTATTGTGTTGAAGCCAAGCAGAACTATTGATGTAAAATGTAGTTACCTGGAAAGTTTAGAGCTCTCCATTAAGGAGGGGCTTGGGAACAGTTTATTGCATTATTACCCTCCAGCCCTTAATTCAGAGAGGGAAAGTCACCAAGGGAGTAGAGAAGACATTGAGCATCAAAAACTGAATCAGGCTGCTTAGGGATGAAATTTCAGGTGACCAGCTTATCCTGGGATTTTAACTGGACACTAACTAGATGAATGTAGATCTCTATTAAGGTGAGAAGAGAACTATTTGGGAATCCACAAAAACATATGGACATAGAGATGTTGATTATACAAAAGTCTTCATTTCTCTATTTTTGGGTGGCACTAGCTTAATTTTAGCTCCCGTAACTGATTCTGGAATAAACCATTCTAACCTACAATGATTTCCATTATGTGTCCCAATTAATTTCTCAACACGGAAGAACATGAATCATTTGGGAGTGGATTTAAAATATTTAATGAAAATATACTCACTTTACATGTTAGATGAACTACAAATTAGTCTCAGGAGAGCTTTTTCAATTGGCTGATAGTTAGGCACCTTCTTTCATATTTTTAACTTGATTGACATTGCACCTCTGACTCCCTACAAAGTCATTCTCAAAACATGCCATGAAAAAGTGACTTAAAGCAATAAGGTCATTTTTTTTTCTAATTCTGCCATCATTATCATGATTTTTAATTTCCCATCTACCACCTTTATGAGACATATACAGGGTAAGTCCTTGCCTTTGAAAAGAGCACAGTATGAAAAACCTGAAGATGCTGTAACTTCTCTGATTCCTATTACTGATTATGTGAAACCTCAAGTTAATTGCAAAACCTCCATTTCCAAATTTAGTAAGTAAGTATTTCTAACATCCTGTGAACCTTATAGAATGTTCTTGAAATGAAAAATTGAGGGTTAGTCCAACAATTCTTATATCATTTCTCCTCAATTAGTTCTCTAGATCAGTTGTTTTTCTAAAGAAACATTTCACATTCCTTTCTACTTCTTCATTTTTATTTATTTATTTATTTTATTTCTTAGTGTCTTATAGTATCTTTTGTTCCCCCATGTCTAATTCTATTTTTAAGGAGTTGTTTTCTTCCTTAAGATTTTTGGATCTCTTTTTCCAGTTGATTGACTTTCTTTTCATGATTTTCTTGGATTGCTTTTATTTATTTTTTCTTTTATCTTTCGTATTTTATTTTTGAAGTAATTTTAAAGTTCTTCCAAGAACTCTTTTCGGGCTTGTAATCATTTGATGTTGCTCTTTGGAGTAGAAGTAGCTTTTTTTTTTAACCTCACTATCTTCCTCTGAATATGAACTCAAGTCTTCTTTTACACCAGAGTACCTCTCAATGTTCAGGTTACATCAGTCTTTGCATACTCATTTTAATTTTGTTTTATTTTTTGTGTGTGTTTTTTAGCAGTTTATTATTATAATCAGATTTTAAGCCTGGTTTCTGGATAAATATGCCTTTAGGCCTCAGGTTCTTCTTACTATTATTTTCTGAATTGCATGGGGCCTCAGACACTCCCTTCCAATATGCCACATATAGGGTCTGAAGCAACTGTGTCCTGAAAATGATCTTATTCCCTGCCTCATTCACCAGGTTTGTGCTTGCTTAAAGATTGAGATCATATCTGGCTAACA
Organism: Dromiciops gliroides; assembly: GCF_019393635.1. Lineage (NCBI taxonomy): Eukaryota > Metazoa > Chordata > Mammalia > Microbiotheria > Microbiotheriidae > Dromiciops > Dromiciops gliroides. Next base: position 117,703,799 of record NC_057866.1, on the reverse strand, counting down.
CATCTATGCCTAGCAGAGAAAGAGAAGGGTATCTTAATCTTTTAGTCAGGTGTCAGATCCTCAAATTAGAGGAAAGTTCATAAGGCAAAATTCTTGGAGGCAGAGGCTGATTGCCACCCAGCCGTCTCCATAGCAAATTATTTCTTGAACCAGCAGAATTAGCCTAGAAGTGTTTGTACTTCACCGAGGACAAATCTCAGCTCTTGGAGGTCTTGTCTTTCCTGAGGTCTTCTCAGGTTGTCTTAGGAGGATAACTTCTTTATCCCTTTATATTTGCAACTTTATGGTCAATTGAGGCAATGTTCTGTCTGTTTATGGAGGAAATTAGGAGTGGCTGGACTTTTCTGACTAAGTCCACCATCTTCCCAGAATCTCATGATAAAAGTGTTAGGGTATAAAAACCTCATAGTTAAAAAAAAAGTAGAAATATTATAATTTGGAAAAAAGATCCAGAAGAGATAATTTGAAAATCATTTAACTACCTGAAAACCATGACCAAAATAAGTTTAGACAGCATCTTCCAAGAAATTGTCAGGGAAAGTGGCCCTGATATTCTAGAAGCAGAAGGTAAAATAGAAATTGAAAGTATCCATTGATCACCTCTTGAAAGAGATCCCCAAAAAAAAACCCCCACTAACATTAAAGCCAAATTCCAGAGCTCCAAAGTCAAGCGGAAAATATTGCAAGAAATTAGAAGAAAGGAATGCAAACATTATGGAGCTACAATAAGGATAAAATAAGATCTAGAGTATGGCTTGGAAGGTCAGAAGGAGGGAGGTGCTGTGCTGATACAGGAGTCAAGCCCAACCGTACAGTCACCCTGACACAGATCCAGACCCAGGAAAGCCTCACCAGAGAAGGAGACCCCCAGAACCTCTGAATCAGCTGAAGCACCAGTGTCATCTGGAACTAAGTTCACAGTCTGGTGAGAGGGCTGAGCCCTGGGCAGGGGGGAGACTACAGGGGTCTATGCTAGTGCTGAGGCAGAACATGGATTTTTCACCCCCTGCTGAGAACCAGGAGGGAGGTTTGAGCAGCAGTGGCCCAGGTGGGGGAGGGGCACAGTATCGTCTGAGCTAACAACCACAAAACACAAAGATGGATGATTAGCAAGTTGGTCTGGGGTCATCTAGGACCAGGGAAGAGGCCAGGAGAGTGAAGAACCTGATCCTCCTTAAATCATACCACCCAGGACCTTCTGAAGCTTGGGATACTGCAGCCTGGAAACAGTGCCCCACTTTAAGGACCTAAAAGTCAAGCAAAAGAAAGGCAAGATGAAAAGACAGAGAAAGGTGAGGACCATAGAAAGTTTCTTTAGTGACAAGGAAGATTGAGGTGCACTCTCAGAGGAAGATGTCAACATCAGGGCCCCTATATCTAAAGGTTCCAAGAAAAATATGAATTGGTCTCAGGCCATAGAAGCGCTCAAAAAGGACTTTGAAGATAAAGTTAGAGAGGTAGAGGAACAAAAGGAAAGAGAAATGGGGGTGATGCAGGAAAGACGAGAAAAAATTCAAAAGCTTGAAAAGCCACATGGTAAAGCTCTCTCATGAAAATAGTTGCCTAAGAATTGGGATTGAACAAATGGAAGCCAGTGACTTTAGGAAAAACCAAGACAAAATAAAGTAAATCCAAATGAATAAAAAATAGAGTGCAATATGAAATATCTTATGGGGAAAACTGCTCACTTGGAAATAGGTCCAGGTGAGATAATTTTAAAATTATTGGTCTACCTGAAAACCATGATCAAGGAACGAGTTTAGACATCATCTTCCAAGATATTCTCAGGGAAAATTGCTCTGAAATTCTAGAAGCAGAAGCTAAAATAGAAATTGAAAGAATCCACTGATCACCTCCAGAAAGAGATCCCCAAAGGAAAACTCCTAGGAATATTATAGCCAAATTCCAGAACTCTCAGGTTAAGGAAAAAATATTGCAAGCTGCCAAAAAAGAAAATTCAAGTACTGTGGAGCCCCAGTCAGGATAGCACAAGATCTAGCAGCTTCTACATTAAAGGACCAGAGGGCATGGAATATGATATTCCAGGGGGCAAAGGAATTGGGATTACAACCAAGAATCACCTACCCAGCAAAACTCATCATTAACTTTCAGAGGAAAAAATGGGACTTTAATGAAAAAGATGACTTTCAGATATTTGTGATGAAAAGACTTGAACTGAATGGCAAATTTGACTTTCAAATTAAGACCCTAGAGAATGATAAAAAATTGGAGTTGGGGGACATACTTGGGGTCTTGCAGTGGGTCACAGTCTTTTTTCTGAGGCTGGGTTTTGGCTGGGATACCCCTGGGTCCACGGGTGATTCTATGTCCACTGTGTCACCTAGCTGCCCCATGATGACATCTTTAGTATTAAATTGAGGGGTGAAGGGGATGCACTGGGGCAGGGGGAAGGGCAGAGGTGAAATCCTACATGAAAGAAACAGGAAAAGGCTTATGGATTGGGGGAAGGGATGGGAGAGGAGCAGGGCAGTAAATGAATTTTACACTCATCAGAAAAGGTTCTAAGACCTTAAACTCATCAGAGCTGCCTCAAGGAGGGACTAACACACACACCCAACTGGGTAGAGTAATCTATTTAATCCTGGCAGTAAATGAGCCTCAAACTCATCAGTATTGGCTCAAAGACCTCAATCTCATTAGAATTGGCTCAAGGAGTGAATAAAGAACACACTCAATTGGGTGGAGTAATCTATCTAACCCTGCAGGAAAAAGAGGAGGGGAAGGAGATAAAAAGAGAGGGGCAAAAGAAGGAAGAGCAGAGTGGGAGAGGGGACAGACAGAAGCAAATCCCTTTTGAAGAGTGATAGGATGAAAGAAGATGGATAATAGAATATATATCATGAGGAAGGGAATAGGATAGAAGGGAAAGAGTTAACAATAATAATCATGAAAAAGAGAAAAAGGGGAAGAATTGAAAATTAAGGCAATGTCCATCAACTGAGGAATGATGGAGGAAGCTATGGTATATGATTGTGGTGGAATGGTCTTGTGCTATAGGAAATGACAAACAGGATGATCCCAGAAAAACCTGGAAAGACCAATGAACATTGATGTATGGTGAAGTGAGCAGAGCTGGGAGGACATTGTGCATCATGACAGCAGTATTGTTCAGTGAGCAATTGTAAATGACTTAACTACTCTCAGCAATGCAATGATCCAAGACAATCCCAAGGAACTAATGAGGACGCTTACTATCCACACCCATGGAAAGAACTGATAAAAAGAACACTTGTGGATTGTACATATATAACTTGGTTGCAATCTTGAGGAGGGGGGAGGAAAGGGAGGGAGGGATGGAGAAAAAATTTGAAACTCTAAATTTTATGAAAATGAATGTTGAAAACTACCCTTACATGTAACTGGAAAAAATAAAAATAAATGTTTGTTGTGTGAGAGCCAAATTGGATATATGGAGCATTAATCTTCCCCTTTAACTTTCCCTAAGAAAAGGGAGCCACTGAGCTTTAATCTGTGATGGGTCAGTTTTTTATTATTGCTTGGGAATTAATTAGACAACAAGAGCTGAAACCAAGTAGGGAAATAAGGAAAGAGAAATACAAATGAATAATCTTAGATCTAAGCTTAGTCTATACAAATAAATAATCTTAGATCTAAGCTTAGTCTATTCCTTTATAAAACTCACTGAATCCCAAACTGCCTGCCAGACCACGAATCCCTGAAAAGACCAAACAGCAAACCACATGCACTCCTTTCAATCCCGTCACTGCTAAGTTCACCACCAAAGAGAGAGAACTTCCGTTCCTGCCCTCACTTTTAAGTCCCCATCCTGGAAGTTCCTCGTGTTCTTCTCCCTAAAAAAAGGAGATCCTTCAAAAGCTGCTTCAGTAGCATGCTCAATCTCTCAAATGATTCAGCTAAAACTTAATGTTTACCACAGTTGCTAAAGAAAAAAAAAAGATCTAGCAGCATCTACATTAAAGGACTGGAGGGCATGGGATATGATATTCCAGAGGGCAAAGGAAATGGGAATATAGCCAAGAATCACCTACCCATGGGGGCAGCTAGATAGCATAGTGGATAGAGCACCTGCCCTGGATTCAGGAGGACCTGAGTTAAAACCCAGCCCCAGTCACTTGACACTTACTAGCTGTGTGACCCTGGGCAAGTCACTTAACCCTCATTGCCCCACAAAAAAAAAAAAATCTCCTACCTAGCAAAACTTGTATAATCTTTTAGAGGAAAAAATGGGAGTTCAATGGAAAAGAGGACCTTCAGGCATTTGTGATGAAAAGACCTGAACTGAATAGAAAATTTTACTTTAAAATACAAGACCCTAGAGAAGCATACAAAGGTAAACAGCAAAAAGAAAAAAAATGAGGGATATTCAAAGATTAAACTGTCTGCGTTCCTACATGGAAAGATAATACTTCTAACTAATAAGAACTTTCTCAGTATTAGGGTAGCTGAAAGGAATACACTTAGAGGACACAGGTCTGAACTGAATATTAAGGGATGCTCTTTGTAAAGTATTTGTGTGTGTGTGTGTGTTTTATCCTTGTTATTTGCAGGACAGGAAAGGTGGGGTGTCTTATGTCTGGCCCAGATTTGGGATTGGGATCTCCTGCATCCAGGGCTGGTGCTTTGTCCACTGTTCCACCAACTAATCCATTATGACATCTTTAAAATATGGTTGAGGAGTAGGAGGAATAGATTGGTGGAGGGGGAAGGGGAGAGGCAGATCAGGGAGAGGTAGTTCACATGAAGGAAATGAGAAAAAAAGCTTATAGCAGGGAGGGGAAGAGGGGGAAGGAGTGTGTGTGGCGGGGGTGAGTGAACCTTAATATCATCAGAATTGGCTCAAAGAGGAAATAACATACATACTCAAGTGGGTATACTAATATATTTTCCCCTGAAGGGAAGTAGGAGGGGAAAGAGATAAGGGAGAAGAAAAGGGGAAGGAAGGAAAGGCAGACTGGGGGGTAAGTAGTAAAAAGCAAAACATTTTCAAGGAAGGTGAAGATGTTCTGCATAACTGTTCATGTATGACTTATATTGAATTGATTGATTTTATAGGGAGAGTTGAGGAGGAAGAGAGGGAGAAACATTTAGAACACCTCTAAGACCTTCATCTCATCAGAGTAGGCTCAAGGAGGGAATAACATACACACCCAATTGGGAAGAGTAATCTATTTAACCCTACAGGAAAGTAGGAGGGGAAGAGGATAAGGAAGGAAGGGAGAAAGAACGGAGGGCAGAACAGGGGAAGGGGCAGTCAGAAGCAAAACACTTTTGAGGAGGAATAGGTCAAAGAAGATACAAAATAGAGTAAATATCATGAAAAGGGACTAGGATGGATGAAAATAGTTATGATGATTGATTATAATGTCAAAATATATGGTACCTACTTTGTTGGGCTATTGTGAAGAAAATTCTTTGTCAGGTTTAAGGTACTATATAAAAGTTATGATGAACAGCATACTATCAGAAAAATCTGGAAAGACGTACATGAACTGAAGCAGAGTAAAATGTACTTTATACAAAATAACAGCAATAGTGTAAAATTATCTGCTGGGAACTGGTTATTTTCAGCAACATAATGATCCAATATAACTCTGAAGGACTTGTGATAATTGCAATCCATCCACAGATAAAGACCTGATGGTGTCTGAAAACAGATTAAAGCATATTTTTTGACAGTTCATTAATCTGAAGCTTTGTGTTTATCTGTTTTCTCTTACAACATAGCTAATGTGGAGATGTTTTCCATGACTACTCATCTATAACTAATATTGAATTGCTCGAGTTCTTGAGGGTGGGGGTGAGAAGGGAGGGAGGAAGAGAAGTTGGAACACAAAGTTTTTTTAAATTGATGTCAATATTAGTTTTTACATCTAATTTGGAAAATAAAATTCTAAACAGAAAAAAGGAAATGTTATAATTTTCCTTTTCAGATCATCATGAAATGAAAAAATTATGTTTAATTAGGGACTATGGAAACATAAATTAAAAACTAATTGGAGATTAAACAATCTAATATTAAAGAATTAGTGGGTTAAGGAACAAATTATAGAAACAATCAAAAATTTCATTAAAGTGAATGACAATAAGGAGACAATATATCAAAACCTATGGGATACAGCAAAGGCAATATTCAGATGAAAATTTCTATTTCTCAATACTTACATCAATGAAATAGAGAAAAAGCAGATCAATGAATTGAGTATGCAATTTAAAAAACTAGAAAAAAGAACAAAAGAAAAATCCATAATTAAACACAATTGCAAATCCTAAAAATTAAAGGTGAGGGGTGGCTAGGTGGCGCAGTAGATAAAGCACCGGCCCTGGATTCAGGAGTACCTGAGTTCAAATCCGGCCTCAGAAATTTGACACTTACCAGCTGTGTGACCCTGGGCAAGTTACTTAACCCCCATTGCCCCGCAAAAAAAAAAAAAAAAAATTAAAGGTGAAATGAACAAAATTTAGTGTTAAGAAAACCATTGAATTAATAAACAAAACTAGGAGTTCGTTTTATTAAAAAAACAATACTTAAACCATTGGTTAATATAGTTTTTTAAAGAAAGAAGAGAATTATGATGGGGACATTAGTGATGGGGGTCCTTCGGTATTCCTCTTTAAAGAACCACCTACATGAACCCTCTTGCACACAAATCCAATTAGAATAAAATTGTCTTTTATTTTAGTGCTAGAGAAAATAAATGAGAAGTCAAAGCTGTCTCTCAAGGGGAGATGGTTAAGAGACATGATTCTCTGAGATACTTAGATCTTTGAACAGAAGAAAGGCAAAAGATGTATAGATGTTAGATAGGGTGGACAGATGGGATGACCACCTGACAATGGAAAGTTCCCTTTTGGGGTGGGAAAAGCTTGAGTGAAGGGTAGTGTTCCTGACATCTAGAGTTATCTCTGTTCTCTGGTGCCAATCAGGCAGCAGCTACCCATAATAAGCTTATCTCCCTTACTTGGTACATGTGTCCGTCCTGACAGCTTTTCAAGGAGAGTTATCCCAGATCCATGTCCTTTAGTTTACCTCCCCAGTTTAAACTTTAATACTCCCAAATTCCTTGATATATCCCACTCCCATAAGAAAAAAAAAGTCATTAGCATTAAAAATGAAAAGGGTGAATTTACCACTAGTGGAGATGAAATTATAGCAATAATGAATTGTTTCACCCAATTATGTCAATAAATTTACTAATTTAAGTAAAATGAAAGAATATGTAGAAAAATATAAATTGCCTATATTAACAAAAAAAATAGAATATATTTAAATAGACCTATTTTAGAAAAAAGAAACTGAACAGACCATAAATGAGCTTCCTAAGAAAAAAAAGCACAGGATCAAATGGATTTCCAAGTTGAATTCCATCAAACATTTAAAGATCAACTAATTCCAATATTAAATAATGTATTTGGAATAATAGGCAAAGAAGGCCTTATATGAAAAAATATGATACTGACATAAATCAGGAAGAGTAAACACTGAAAAAGAAAATTATAGACCAATTACATTAATGAATATGGGTACAGAAATCCTAAATAGCATAACTAAATGATTACAACAATGTATCGCAAAGATTATATATTATGACCAATGAGGATTTATACCAGGAATGCAGGGGTGGTTAAACCTAAGGAAAACCATTAATATAATTGATTATATCAATAAAAGTAACAAAATCATATGATTATATCAATAGATGTAAAAAAAGGGTTTTTTTTGGATAAATTACCATACTCATTTCTATTTTTAAAAAACCAACCCTAAACATATATGAAAAATGGATTTTAAAAAAACTTGATTTTTTTTTACTTAAAACCATCAGAATACATTATTTGTAATATAGATAGGCTAGAAGCTTTCCCAGTTAGATCAGTGTGACCCAAGGATGCCTACTGTCAGCATATTATTTAATATTATAATGGAAATCCTAGCAATAACAATACAAAAAAAAAAGAAATGGAATCGGAATAAGAAACAAGGTAATAAAACTATCTCTTCTTGAAATCTGATGATATATTAGGAAAAGTCTAAAGATTCAACTAAAAAGTTAATTCAAACAGTTAATCATTTTAGTAAAGTAGCAAGATTTAAAGTAAAATTACATAAATCACTAGCATTCCTATATATCACCAACAAGAACCTGCAAGAGATAACTCTAGATAGTATAAAATACTTGAGAATATACCTGCCAAAGCAAACTCAGGAATTATATGAACAATTAGCATGCATACACACATCCCCACATACACACATACATACATACATGCATAAATATGTATGTACACAAATACATAAGTGCATACATATATTCAAAATCAGATTTAAGTGATTTGAGAAATATTAATTATTCATGGACAGGCAGGGTCAAAAAACCAAAATGACAATTTTGCCTAAACTAATTTATATATTCAATGCCATCCCAATCAAATTAACCCTTCCCCAAAAAACCTTAAATCTTTACATTTATCACACACAAGGTTACTATATTAATTTGTTGCTATAATTTTGTCTACCCCATGTACTAAACTACCTATGTCTTAGCCAATACCAGATAGTTTTGATAATTATTCCCTCATAATATAATTCTAAACCTCTGTCCTTTATGTTTTCATTGGGAGGGAATCCTTATTTGGTATACATTTTGGGGAAAGCTGGAAAGCAGTGTGACAAAATTTGTGCATAAGCCAATATCTTATACCACGGAAATATGACCTAGATACAAGAAAATAGGTAACATGTTCCATGTTCTTCCAATCAGACTTATGGATAGTTGTACAACTTATGAATAAACAAGATACAGAGATCAATGTGAGGTATAAAATAGATATTTCTGATTCTATTAAATTAAAAAGTTTTCTATAAATAAAACAAGCAAAGCCAAGATTGGAAGGAAAACAGAAAATGGGGGGGGGGGAGTTATAGACAGTTTCCCAGATAAAGGTATCATGTTTCAAATATTTAAATAACTTTGTCAAATCTTTAAGAATAAAAATCATTTACCAATTGATAAATGGCCAAAGGATATGAACAGGCAGTTTTCCAATGAAGAAATCAAAACAATTTACAGCCATATGTCAACTGCTTTAAATCATTATTGATTAGAGATGTGCAAATTAAAAAACCCTTGAGATATCATTTTACACCATCCAGAGTGGCTAAAATAATGAAAGGGGGAAGCAACAAATATTGGAGGGGATGTCAAAAAATTGGGACCAAAAGAATGTATATGTTCTAAAATATTAATAGCAGCTCTCTTTGTGGCAGCAAAGAAATGGAGACTACAGGAATGCCCATCAATTGAGAGCATTAAATACAATGATGGCAAAATTGCTTTAAGAGCAACTTTGAATGACTAAATAATTCTATTATATATACCCAAATTAACTATAAAGGACCTATGAATGATCATTCTCTACATGTATCTATACACATATACACATATTTATATCTAATTGTAGCCATCTTGAGGAGCAAGGTTGGAAAATGTAAGAAAATGGGGGGAATGAAAGTTACATGATACCTTTAAAATATATATTTAAAAGAATAGTAAATTGTACATAATAGATTTGTAGTGTCATGTACAATGATCCTTTTTGGTTTTATTCTGCTATGCTATGAAAATACTTGTTTTATTTCATAAGTTGTGGATCAGCTAAACTCCTATACTCACAACTTCCTACCATAAGTTAGCTTCATTGTAAATGTCCCCAATCTGTAATGGTTTGCAAACAGAACAGAATGACTTTGATTGTCACAGGTAGGATTCTGCAAATTGGTTTGGAGATTGTCTAAGACCTTTTAGGCCTTTTTCAATTCTAGGCCTGTATTATTGCTCAGTTGGAATGGGGTGAAAGGATATGAAACTCCTTAGACCACAAATGACCCCCAAGGGTATACTCTTTTTATGGGCCTGTCAGAGTGTAACAACTTCTCCCAAAGAATTTTAGCAATTAGAGTCTGAACTGCTGCCACAATAAACCTTTACTAAAAGGCTATGATACATACCCCTTAAAGAACCATTGGTGTACCCATAGCAGGCATGATGGATGAACTACATGTGAGACATGGAAATTATAGTCTCAGGGATGTGGGAACATAGAAAATCATCAGTTGTTTTTGCTTGTCTTTGCATTACCAGCACTTATCTCACTCTAGACAGTTAATAAATGCTTGTTGATTTGGATCTCATTTACACTAGGCAATGATGTTGTGGAGGAAGTGGGATTTTATTTGAAATCCTACAATAGAAGGAACCTACTGTATTAGTTTGGAGATGGGGTTAGAAGCATAAGATTAACATAAGAACAGAAGTCTCCATAACATAGGGATAACTGGGTAGAAGGGTAAAGTACATTTAAATGGAAGGAAAAGAGGATTCTGGACTGCTTATTCTAAATGTAATGTAGGGGTGATCTTTAGGGCAATAGAACATATCTGGATTTTGTATCTAAGTAAAATAAAGGCACCACTTAGCCCAAGAGGTAAAGCAGCACTGCAAACAATGACAGGTCTTTTTGCTAATGGTTATAGACATTACCTAGGAAAACAGATTCTATTGAAAAATCGATTCACCAAGCATTTGTTAAGCACCTACTCTGTGCAAGACATGGTTCTAACTTAGGAATACAAAGGCAAAATAGAAAAAAAAACCTGTCCTCTAAAAGATTTTTAATGGGGGCATGCAATATGTACACATACATAATGCCAACAGATACATTATTATATAAGGTCTATGGGTATGTGAGTTTGTGTACATGCTTAACTGTGTGAGTTTGCTTGCATGCACATGCACACACATGTGTAAGTACTGACAACAGGGGAAATCAGAAAAGAATTTTTAAAGGAGGTAGCACTTGAGCTGAATTTTGAAGGGAGCTATCGATTCCAAGAGGTGCCTGGATACTTTACTAGAAACAACTATAGGACATAAGAGGGTTTTTTAGATACCTAAGATGTATCCATGTGAATATCAGCTAGATATAGAATTTTGAAGCAAAAGCAGAAATTATAATGTTTTTTTATCCCTATTAAGAAGTTAAATAGTACAGACTCCTTAATGCTGTAAAAAAATATGTCTAAATTACTGGAGAGAGCTAGATTCAAATACAAAAAAGGAAAAGGGCAAAGAGAGAGGAGAGAAAAGAAAAAAGTAGATGAAAAAACAAGAACAATACCACATTTTTGACAAATTGCATCATCATATGTTAATTAAATGCAGTTTCATTTGATGGAAATTTTTTAAAGCTATGCAAATACTTTGAAATAATTATTCAAATAGTTACAAAATTTAAGGTGCATGGTAAATTTATAGAATCACCTCCCCTGTTACTAATAATTTATACTATGATTTGAGAATTCCTGAAAATAACCAGATTAACATGTAACAATCCCCATAACAAATCAGGGACTAGGGAATGAGTAGTGTTAATTTCACAGATATCCATTAGCCAAGATATGACTCAATCTGGAAAATAATGAGAAATGATATATTTAATCTTACTGGTGTTGGAGAATAACTGCAAATATCAGCTTATCTTTTAATGTTAATAATAAATTGATTATGATATGATTAATAATGACTTACATGCTTTTTTAGGTTTGCAAAGTGTTTTGCATCTATTGTCTTTCTGGAGCCTCACACTAACCCTCTGAATGGGTGGTGCCAGTAGAGCTATCTCAGTCTTATAGAGGAGGAAGCCAAATCTGAAAGAGGCCCTCATCTAGAGTCTCACCATTAGTAAACAGAGACATCCAGATCTTCGTTATTCTGGTTCCAAAATTTGATCTACTATACCTATATTTGGGAACTCAGAGGCAACTCTATATTAGACACTGTTAAACCTGGAGTCAGCAAGAATTGAATGAAAATATTCCTTCATACTTACTAGCTTTGTGGACCTGAACAGGTCACTTAAATTGTGTTTTCCTCAATTTCCTCATCTGTAAATTGGGATAACAAGAGTACTTAATTCATAAGGTTGTTGTGAGAACCAAGTAGGATAATCTTTGTAAAGTGTGTTGCAAAACTTAACGTGGTATGTAATTGCTAGCTATTAATAATATTCATTTTATTATTATTTCCTTTGTCAACTCTGAAAACAAATGACCAGGTTCACAGGGGTTATGCAACTGCTCTTAACTCTAAAAATACCAAAGAGCTCACACAGGTTATCACAACTACAGTTAACTCTGAAATATAAAATAAAAACCAAACAGCTAATAGTGGTCATAAACAAAACAAAAGAAACAAACAAAAAAAACTTTCTTCATTCTGTTGGAGGAGGGGCCTCCTCTGACACCAAGGAGACCTGTTTTATTTAGTGTGGGCAAATCTCAATACATTTATCTATGGCTACACAGTAAGCTGTAGCTGTAACAATGAGGGGCAACAGCAACAACGAGACACATTTGATTTATAACAGTGCTTCATGACCAGAACATGGTTTCTGCCTGTACTTGTCTGAGCTCAGAGATTACCTGGTGCTGGTGTGAAACAATTCTGGGACTTTGCTGTGGCTGAGTTCAACCAGATGGTGAACAGAAAGGATTGTTGTTACGCCAAGCTCAGGGCAAAGCTTGCTTGCTGGCCTGTGGCTCTGAAAAAGAGGGTGTCTCCTAATAGTAAAAAGAGAGGGGTGGTCTTGGCATCAGGATCTAGACGCCTTCATCTTAAAGATGATGAGGGCAAATTTAGGACTTACCACAAATACATATTAATATAAACAAAAACTTCTTTGAGTAATCTGATAATGATTTGGTAAATTTGGCCTAGTTATATTTTTCTGCTTAATGAGGATCTTACTTCTAGTCGGGATGTCTCTCTCTCCTCCCAAAGCAATTGTATGAGCCACCTGCTCTAGGACCTTCTGCAATTGATGTTTTCCTGTTTTGTATATCAATAGGACATTCCTTTGACTAATATGTCCATCTAACAACTTGAACGTTTGGAAAAAGTTATTTTGCAGAAGGAAGAAAAATGTAACTTATTAATAATGACAATGACTTCTGTACATTAGGTTTCTGAAGGATGATCATTTGCTTCCTTGAGGGGCACAGACTGCTCTTAGTGATCATTAAAATGCATGAAATGACCCACAATTTGATCATAATATTTAAATTAAAAGATGGAAAAAGCAGGGAATTTGACACCTGATCACCACTCAAATTCCAGTTAGATATTAGGTTAAATTCAAGAAATCTTATTTCATAGAAGCTCTTATAATCAACTACTGGAGAAAATAAATGTATATGTCTTTGCAAAGCCCTGGCACACCTATTGTGTGCCTTCCAGGCAATAAAATAATGTATACTCAACAACAAGTTGAAAATTGCAAATTAAAATGATTGCAGAAACACTCGCCACTCTATTTTCCTTGGTTTTGCATGTGAAAACTGTGACACCAGAGATTGAAGTTTTTGTTTAAATTGATACGCTAAATATGATGGCAAATAGAGGGAGTGAGTTTCCCTTTGAGTATCAGGGAGATGGCTGGCAAAGTGTATGTATGTATGTATGACTCTTGGACAGGGACTGTTGGGCATGTTAACAGGGTTGAGTGGTGATATTGAACACCAGGGAAGAATCATTGCTCAGTAAAAAGAGGCAGGAAATGTTTGGAAATGCCAAATACTAAGATGACAATTGTGAACTTCATATCCTAATATATGGATGAGCAGTGAGGCAGTGAAGTTTCATTAAATTCAGAGTGATGTTATTAAACTTTCTTAATTTAAGGAGTGGAGGAATAGTAGCAATGCTTTGAGCCATCTTAAGAAGTCAGCTTAAGCACATTCTGAGGGAAACCTATGAGGAGAAAATGACATGGATTAAAATGAAATGTGATTTTTAAAGGAAGAATTTGTGATGCATTTTGGGGGGCACAATAATGAAAATAAATATAATTATAGATAAGAATACACATGTGGCTGAATGCTGACAGCCTCTTGGAAGAACTTCAGGAGCTTTGTTATTTTTGGATCCAGGCCATCTAAGGAAAAGGGAACACATTTTTCACCTTTAGAGGAATTTCTGGGGTTGGAGCTGGAGACTAGGACAAAAATGGGGAAAAATCACTTTCTTAGATGGAATAGAAGTGGCAGAGGATGGGATCTGAAGGTTTAAGCTAAGGCAGAGCTCATGGACGGATAGGAAAATTAACATAAAGAATTTCTTGATTCAGAAGACAATTGTTGTGGTGAGGCCAGCAAGTCATTGGAGAATTCAGGGAAAGGAGATGATGTGAAAAAACGATGTTGTTTTTAACAAAAAGTAATGGATTTTTAAAGTAAAGTTGCAATTCACTCTCCCCTAAAGTTATTGTAGCCAGTCATTTATTCTTCCCTTCCTTCAGTCAACATCTGTTATGTGTAAAAACTTGTGCTAAGGATTTTGCAAACAAATAGGAAAATATTTTTCATATATTACCTAATATATCTCTTAAGGATCTCCATATTAATGAAGGAAGAATGATCCTAATTGTAAGACATAATACAAAAGTATGATGTGATAAGCGGATAAAACAGTTAAAAATAAAATGTGATAGGGGCTTGAGAGAGAAATCACTTTCACTAAATCATATTGTATTAATAAAACCACAGGATATCCTAAAAGCAATAGCTTAAAACTGCATTCAGATTTCAGGGACATCCTATAGATGCATAACCAGAAAGATAGCTGAAGTTCTGCATAGAATATTACCAGAAAAAATACATACATAAAGGACCAAAAAGAAGGTTTCCAGCACGTCATATAATCCCTTTAGAAAAGGCTTGTGAGAAGATATGAAGAAAATGTATTCAAGATGAGGAAATATAGTTTGGTTATAATACAGAAGTCCTGTACTTTCATTGATGATGTCATGGACCTCATTGAATTTTGCTTTTAGTATTGATGTATTAGCATGATGCTTCCTATAATTACTAATTAGTATTATTATTGCATCAAGTAGGTCCCTAAAATGTTAGGACGAGTAACTCATGTACAACTGGCTGCAAAATATCAAACATGATCTTATGAATTTCCTCCTCTTTGTTTTAACTAATCTCTCTTTTCACTTCCATTTCTCCCTTCTGATCAATTTATAAAGTAAAAACAAAAAAACATTCAGTTAGAATAGATCCCAAAAGGCATTTTTACTCCACCTCAGAATCCTTTACTGATACACAATCTGGAATTGTCTCCCATAAGACTCACAGTAGAGAGAAGGAACCCTTCTTAAAGTGGGCTTACTCTGTACAACAGGGGTATGTTTCCATCCTTTTTACACAAGAGTATGGCTTCATGTGCACTAAGGCTTATCCTTTGATCCTCTCATCCCTCCATCACATCTCGTCCTTTGTCCCTTCCCAAATGCTGCTGCTGCTGCTCCAGGTGTTACAGCTGCTGATGCTTTTGATACTGTTACTACTACTGATGCTGCTACTGTTATTACTGCCACCATTATAACAGCTGCCACAGCTGCTGCTTTTATGGGTATTGTTACTACTTCTGCTGCTGCTGCTATTATTTATTACTCCTGCTGCTGTGGCCAATACTACAACTGCTGTTGTTGATGCTGCTACTGTTACTACTGCTAATATTACAACTCCAATGACAACTACTGCTGTTGCTAGTACTACTAATACTACTATTTCAACTATGGGGCAGGGAGGAGGAAGAAAGGTAGGAAGCAGGAACAGTTAAAAAAAAGAGGGGGCAGAAGGAAAAATAAGAAGAGAAGAAAAAGTCATCATTTGAATAGTATCTGAAGTTTGACTGCATTATTCATATTTCATCTTATATGATCCTCACAACAACCCTGGGAGGTGGGTACAATTGTTATCCATATTTTCTATTTTCTGTTTGAGGACATGGAAATAAGGAAAGATTAATCAACTTGCCCTGCACTCTATTCAATTCCTATATGATCTAACTGCCATCAATAACATGTTGATGCATGTTGATGCATGTTGATGCATGAGAGCTGCACATTCATGCCCAATCCCAAATTTGGGAGGTGGATGACTTATCTTTAAAGTAATCCTACTGAGCTTGTGTGCCTACTTCATTGGCCCCTTATTTCCTGATACTGACCTGGGACTTAAGTCTGATATTCCTTTGGTCATTTAAAGTTTCATTTTGAAATATGGAAGTTCCTTATTGCTGATTGCATTTTCCCCATTTCTCCCTATATTCCTGTAATGCATAGGAAAATACTAAAATGAGTTATTCTTTAAAAAATAATGCTGAACTTGACAAGGTTATTCTTTTTTTTAATTAAGCATTTTATTTTTTTCCCATTACATGTAAAGATAGTTTCTCAACTTTTGTTTATACAGGCTTTCCAATTTCAGATTTTTCTCCCTCCTTCCCCTCCCTCCCCCTTCCCCTAGACAGCAGGTAATCTGATATAGGTTATATATACACACACACACACACACACACACACACACACACACACACACACACACATACATATATACATATACATATATATGTATATATATACATAATAACATTAATCCTATTTCTGCATTAGTCATGTTATAAGAGAAAAATCAGAGTAATGATGAAAAACCTCAAAATAGAAAAAACAACAGCACCAAAAACAAAAGAAATAGTATGGTTCATTCAGCATCTTTACTCCACAGTTCTTTTTTTTCTCTTGGATTTGGAGATCCTCTTCTATCATGAGTTCCCTGGAACTCTTCTGTACCATTGCATTGGTGAGAAGAATATAGTCCATCACAGTAGATCAACACTCAATGTTGATGATACTGTGTACAATGTTCTTCTGGTTCTGCTCATCTCACTCATCATCAGCCCATGCAAGACCCTCCAGGTTTCTCTGAACTCCTCCTGCTCATCGTTTCTTATAGCACAATAGTATTTCATTGTATTCATATACCACAACTTGTCCAGCCATTCCCCAATCCCCTCAACTTCCAATTCCTTGCCACCACATAAAGAGCAGCTATAAATATTTTTGTACATGTGGGTCCCTTTCCCCTTTCCATGATTTCTTTGGGAAAAAGACCCAAAAGTGGTATTGCTGGGTCAAAGGGTATGCACAGCTTTATCGCCCTTTGGGCATAATTCCAAATTGCTCTCCAGAATGGTTGGATCAGTTCACAGCTCCACCAACAATGCATTAGTGTTCCAATTTTCCCACAGCTCCTCCAACATTTATTATTTTCCTTTTTTGTCATTTTAGCCAATCTGATAGGTGTCAGGTGGTACCTCAGCGTTGTTTTAATTTGTATCTCTCTAATCATTAGAAATTTAGAGCATTTTTTCATATGGGAATAGATAGCTTTGGTTTCTTCATCAGAAAACTGCCTGTTCTTATCCTTTGACCATTTCTCAATTGGGGAACGACTTGGATTCTTATAAATTTGATTTAGTTTCCTATATATTTTAGAGATGAGACCTTTATCAGAAGTACTGGCCACAAAAATTGTTTCCCAGCTTTCTGCCTCCCTTCTAATTTTGGATGCATTGCTTCCATTTGTACAAATTTTTTTTAATTTAATGTAATCAAAATTATCCATTTTGAATTTTATAGTATACTCTATCTCTTGTTTGGTCATAAACTGTTTTTGACAAGGTTATTCTTAAAGAAATAGAGGCTTATCTGCTGATAAAGCCTTACCTTGTACAAGTCTACCTTCTTTCTCAACTTTCTTTGGAATTTTAATCCTATTTAGCTAGCTTAAAAATCAAAGAAGTTTGGGGCAGCTAGATGGCATGGTGGATAGAGCACTGGCCCTGGAGTCAGGAGTACCTAAGTTCAAATCTGGCCTCAGACACTTAACACTTACTACCTGTGTGACCCTGGGCAAGTAACTTAACCCCAATTGCCTCACTTAAAAAAAATCAAAGAAGTTTGCTTCCTGATATACATCCATATGTTTATATGCATATATATCTAGTATATGAATCCCTTTAATTTTGTCTATATGGACAAAGAATAAAGACTAGGTGAAATGCTAATTAATTTATATTGTTTAGATATGTCAAAAACATATTCCAAATAACACTAATATGAAGATTTTCTTATGACATAAGAAGTATTCCCTGAATAATGATGTATATCTAAATGTAGCACAGTTGGATGATGTTATGGAGCACAACCTTGGCCAGCTGGTAATAATAAATCCTTTGTGTTACTCCTCCCTGGTGGATGGAGTAGAACTAATTCCTTCCCAGACTGTACATTTCTCCTTCCTGGGTTTGTGATTGGTTTAGAGAGATATCTTTTCTTGAGTTACAAATTTTCTCCTCCCTATGCCTCTTATCTTGGTAGATTTAATCACCCATGTTTCTTAGAACATTTAGTTCACTTTTTAGCCTCTAGACAATACAAATATCCCTGGGTTCAAGCCTCTCCCTTCTCTGCTATTTTTATGGAATTTATATCAGACAAAAAGTAATTTTCCTTGATTCTCTAAGAGGACTAGAATGACATGACTATGTTGGGGTCAAGGTATAGTGTGTCTTCCTGTGGTTGGTTATCAGACCAATACAAGCTCTACACATGTTAGGCACAGATAATACACATGAATATTTGGAGTGGAGATATTGCAAAATTTGCACATCACTTTTATTTTGAGGTACTGCAACTCTGCGTTGCTTATAGAACACAGCACCATCTTTGTTGTGGGCACACCATGCAATGCATTCATTTGCCAGTGTCTCTCATGTCTCTTAACTGATTCCAAAGTTCTTCAGAGAGACCTGGAGAGTGTCTTTGTATCACTTCTGATCACCCTATGAGCACTTTCCCTGGGGGAGTTCTCCTTAAAAGTCATTTAGGCAACCATACTTTTGGCATTTGAACAAAATGACCAGCCTGTTGGAGCTTTGATCTCTGAAGTAGAGTTTGAATGCTTGGCAGTTCAGATCAAGAAAGGACCTTAGTGTTATATACTTTATCTTCCCTGGTGATCATCATACAAAGACAATTTAAATGGAAGCAATTCAGTTTTCTGGCATGGAGCTAGTATACTATCCAGGTTTCACAGGCATAAGACAAAAAAGAAATAGTATAATTCCACAATCTCAGAGACTCCTAAATAGGAAAAAATAACATTTAAGCTGTTTTAGATTTCTGTCCTGATTAGATTTTTTTCTAGACAATCTTCTTTTTAAATGATGGATGCAAAAATAAGAATGTAAAATAATTTAGGTAAAAGTAGCATGAAGAGAATATTGTCTGTTATTTTACAGACTCATAGAGAGAAAGATGGGGAAAATGCAGACCTATTTAATACTGTCTCTGAGTTCTTGAAGAGGTAAGTCAAACTTATAGCTTCATTCTATTGTCTTTTAAGATTATCATATCCTTGAGATAGAAGTTGGAGAAATTGAAAATTGGGCCTACAGTGACTACCATTTAGCCATTAATATGTATTTCACTTTTATGCCCATATAAAAACAATTTCCTGGGATGATCACAATTTGGGATCACCAAATCACCATTCTTTTTGGTAACATTCAGTATCTTACAAGTTTACTATACTAAATTGTAACCCAATGTTTAAAAGCTTGCTAAAATGTCCAAGTTACTCCCAGGGAGTATTTATAAACCAGAAGAAAAAGATGTGATTTTTTTTAACAGGGCAAATATACACTTCTTACAGCTTTTCATTTTCTCCCTTGGACCCACACACTCTAGGCCTATGATGAATTCTAAGCCCTTTAGTAAAACCTCTCAACTCTGACTTTAGACTCAGATGAATAATGGCCCTACTATTAGCAAATGTTGACAATACATTTTTTTCTCTCTTTCCATTTCTCATGAACTAATTAACTCTACATTTTTCAGTGCTAGGCTAGAATTCAATTTTGAATTACATCCAAATCTTCAAAAATGCCACCAGAAGAGAGAACCAGTGACACAAATAAGGGACGAAAGATTGATTCCAATGTCCTAAGTCTCATGGATAACAGTTTTTTGTTATTTTGTTTTTTAAAGCCAAGGTAGTTTTAAATATTCCACTTTGCCTTAAAAATGTGAAACTGTGTTCTTCATTAATTCAGCTCAAAGAATGGATGGTAGGGAGTTCAAATTAATATATGATCAACAGTATGAAAAAAGCATATGAAATAGAAATTGAATTTCTCTGGAAAAATCAATATATCTGGATTCATTACCCAAAGGAAATCTCCTAGTCATTGTGTCTAACTTTGTGTTCATGCAGTGCTCCCAATATTGATAGAACGCAATAAATGTTAGTATTGTAAAGGAGCAAATGTTAGGAAGTTGTTTCTTAGAACAGAAGCAGTTCTTTGCTGCCCTATTCAAATATGGTACATAGTCTTTTTGGTATCAAACTTTATCTTTAAGTCAAAAGAAAAAAATAAAAATTTGAAGTTATTTTATTAAATCCATCATCCAAGAATTGTTGAAGGGACATTCATTCAGGGACATTTGTTTTTTATAGTAATTCATTGATACAAGCAACTCATTAGATAAAGGCAGAATGATCAAAGCAGAAGATACATGACATGTTGGTGAACTAATGAAACATAGAATTGTATTTTAATTAACAAATGTTTATAATGATAAAATCAACATTAAAGTTCCCTTTCCTTGACATCCCTTGCCCCTCCCCCAAAAAATACAAGAAAAAGAAAAAAAAAGTAAAAAATGTATTGAGAATCAAATACCATGAGTATTTCTACTAGTGCCACTGGGAGAATGACTGAATGCTTAGAAACTCAAGATTTAGAATCAATAGTTTCTGAGTTCATAGTCACCACTGCCAATGTCTCACTATATAACAGTAACATTCATTTTAGAAAGTTTTTTTTTGCTGAAATGTTTGCTTTGTTTCCCTACAGAGGGAGATATTCTATTCTAAAAGACCCAAAGACCATCTATTTTTGTCATTCTTTGTCACTGGATTTCTATTTGTAGTGTAATACCCAGAAGAGTTTGAAGAGATTCCTTTCATTTTGAAGAGATTTCAGAATTTTTAATTATTTTTCTCTTTACATTCTTCTTCCTGAACATACCAGATTCTTGTTCTAGTCATAGTGTGCTAAAAAAAAGCAGAAAGGAATGACAAGTTTCATTACTAAGAGATACAGATGTGCATTCTTGTGTAACTGATGAATAGCATTTTTTTTCCTGGAGTTAAGGACTGATGTCATTTAAAAAGTACATTACTTTAGTTCACATTATAAAAGGAATATTTAAATATTTTTGAACATGACATTTCTTGATTAGCTAAGTGTGGCACCTACACAGTCATTTCAAATAAGATTCCCATGTACTGGAAATTGTTTTAGTAGTTTAAAGGAAACAATAGTCTTTCTTGTATATCACCTGCCTATCCATAGACAGTTATTTAAATTAGGTTTGATTCTTGAGCCAGAACCTTTCAACAAAACACCTCTTTTTTCCCCTCTCCTGCATTTTACTGGTTCCTGTTATTTTCTTTTGAAAATTAAACAAACACTTTAGGGAATCTGTGGATTAAAAGACTCCTTTATTATAATTTCAATGTCTACTTAATAATTATATGAGGACACACTAAACCAGCTAGTTGATAAGAAATTACATGCACTATTTTGTCTACAAATTTTAAATACTTTTGAAGGAAATTTCACTTTAACTTATTTAACTATACACTATTTTACTATAATTACTGGTCAAATGAAGCAAATACATAGTCAATTTATTTGAAATATGATTTAAAGCAAAAATGACTGGCTAAGGGGCAGCTAGGTGGCACAGTGGATAGAGCACCGGCCCTGGAGTCAGGAGGACCTGAGTTCAAATCCGGCCTCAGACACTTAACACTTACTAGCTGTGTGACCCTGGGCAAGTCACTTAACCCCAATTGCCTCACTTTAAAAAAATGACTAGCTAAAAATAGTTTAGATTAACCCTTATGCCTGATATAACAAAGAGAATCAACTGGTTTTACATATTGAAAAAGACTCTACTTCCACCTGGGATTGTTTTCTCTAATGATAAATATAGGAAGGCTCTCAGATTTAGGGTATGAGACTCAAGCATGAACCTAAGGACGGGTTAGAGATGCAGAGAAAAGTAAGTGTTTGAAAGAAATTCATCTTTCAAGGACACAAAAGATTAGCCATATGTTTAAGTAAACCAGTGTCCAGGTAACTGTGCAAATGTAAGAAACCAACAAATTACATTGAGAAAGATAGGAGTGTCAATCAATGGCTAAAAGGGTCAGGATCTTTAGGAAAACAGTTCCATCCAGAACTCTTTTGATAGGGTAAAGACTTAGAGTTAAGAAAGAAGAGTAAAATTCCCAGAGAGGGAGAGGGTTGGTCATTGCTAAGATAGATGGGAAGACCTTAAGATGGCTTTTATAAAAATAGTTCCAGAGGAAGTCACTGGGTAGTTTGGAGAAGGCTAGCATATCTATGAGGAAATAACCGTGATGTAAAAAAATAAATGTATCAACAAAATGTTAATATTTTAACAAAAAATGGCTACATGGGGCCCTTCCCAGAAGGCTAAGGGTATGGCGTCACTAAATTAGCCTTAGAGACAGTAAGGCTGTAACTTTGTGTTAACTATTCCAGGAAAAAGAGACTGCATTTTAGAGCATAAAAAGCACTGAATCCGAAGGCGAAGTGCATGGGCTGTAATTCCAGTTTTTCAAATCACCACATTATGAACTTATTAAACTACCAACACTCTGAGTCTCATTATCTACATCTCTAAAATTAAAGGGGTTTTAGTATATAAACACTATTTTCTGTCAAAACTCTAAATTTATGTTCCTATGAAACAGTTTAATTCATTGGCAAGTTCCTTTTGTCCCTGAAGTTTCAGAATAGCAGAGAATTCCTGCTGGCTGCCAGACCTCAGTGAAACACAATGAGGGCATGATCTTTTTTTTTAATTCATGAAAATTTACTTTGGAATCTTGTGGTAACAGCATGAAGATATCTATATTGGACTCTAGCAAAAGATTGGTTTTTGAAGCTATTCTGGGAAAGTTAACCTGTGAATGGTGTGTATGGCGGGGGTGGTGGGGGGAGAATAATCATTTATATAACAACTACTATGTGCCAGGCACTGTACTATGCACTTTATAAATATTATCTCATTATGAAAAGCAGAAAAAACTGTGCAATGTTTATCAAGAAATTCTTTCTGGTCACTTAAATGTTGTTTTGATTGATTCACTGATTTCTTGTTAGATAAGTTGTTTACTTTAAATCGCTCAGTAGATTTGTCATTGCTATTGATATACTACTTTTCAAATCTCCTAGGCCTTCATTGTACAGGAAGAAATATAATTAGGAATTTTTTCTACTAAAAAAAAAAGAATTGTGAGGTATGGGGGCACAGAGATTCTGCCCAACTGCAGGCACAGTTACCCCAGGTCAGGGGTAGCCCTTGCTCAAAAGAGTCTATTCTTTATACCATGATGATTGGAGGGAAGGTAACTAAAAGGAGAAGAATACTATGTAGGGTATGGTCTACAGGATTGCGAGTTGTGGGACAGAAATCTCCAGACTACCCTAGGAAGGACACGAACTCCACCCACCTTCATGTCATTTCTAAGAGGATATATAATTCTCCTTTTCCTAGTAATCATGCCTTAATTATGACTCAGTGTATACTTTTCCCCCATTTATGAAAGTCTTGCTAATTTTAAGCTCATCTGAAGTTTAATAACATTTGCTGTCAGATGAGTGGTATGTTTCACAATGATTCACTTACTAATGTATTTCTTCACATTGACTGAAAATACACAGCCTCGTTGGATTTATCAACAGCTTTGTTTGTACTCGTACCTAATTTTTGTCATAGGAGGTTTTGGAAAAGAAAAAAAAATCAAACAACACAAAACTATTAAGCATGCTTCAGTGGTTGTATAAAGAATTTCAAAGATAGTCTGCTACTCAACCTTCACTGTCAGAAATTCATTTGTTTGTAAGTTCCATCCCTCAGAGACCTTTGATCTGAATCCTATTTCCCATCTTGCAACTTCAATATGTATACTGTTGCTTCATTATTTTCTGACATTTTGCCTCCTAGTGAGCAGGTGAAGCTCGAAAACAGCATGTAAAAGCAATTTCTAATGGTGTTTCCAACACCTAAGAAGTAATCTATTCTTCAATGGCTCATTTAAATGAAAAATCTTAGGACTGTGGGCTTGACTTAAATTTCAAATAGCATGCCCTTTTATTTTTATTTATTTATTTTTTGCCCTGCCACTCAAAGCAAACACATTTATTTCAGATAAATTATAACCTTATATTTATTTTGAACTATCTGCTTGAATTAGAGAATATCTGCACATGTATACTTTGAGAACCTAGCATTTCATACGTCATCAGAAACATTTGGAAGGTACCCTAAAGCATTCATTCTCTACAGCATCATTTTTTGCAGATTATATCATATTAATACCAAGATTATTTGGAAACCTTGCCTTACTCCACTGGTGAAAGGGACTACATCAACCTTCTCTTCTGGACTGATTTTGGCTAATTCTCCTTCATATCCTTCATATTCCATTCAGATTGGCCTGATATTTTCCAAACCCAGGATTCCTTACTGTGTGTCCAAGTATTTGCACAAGTTGTTATTCAGATCTTTTGTATATTTACCCTCACATCCATCTCTTAGAATTCTTGTCTTTCAGTGTTCAACATGGGTATCACTTCTTATAGGAAGTCTCTCATGATTTTGTATTTTTTATTGCTTCTTCCCTCTGTAAATGTTATAGAAAGGCAATGTGGTCTAGTGCAGGGCTTCTTAAACTTTTTCTACTTGCAACCCCCTTTCACCCAAGGAACTTTTACATGACCCTGGGTATATAAGTATATAAAATAGGCATACATAACCTTTTACTGTTGCCAACATTTTTGCAACTCCCACATTCAGTTATGTGATCCCATATGGGATCAAGACCCACAGTTTAAGAAGCTTTGGTCCAGTGGATAGAATATTGGATTTTATATTAGGAAGACCTGAGTTCAAAAAGCTGGCCTCTATCAAGAGTGACCTGAATTGAGCTATCAGGATATTTCATGTAACAAGGGCTGGAATGAGGAACTGGGGAAAAACAAACAAACAAACCCAGATGATTTGGTGGAAATGATTCAGCTCCTAGAGCTGAATCTTCCTCTGTAGGAGTATAAATTCTCTGGTGCTGAAGTGATAAATATATCCAATAATAATAACACCTCACACTTTTATAGATCTATAAAGGTCAATACTTTTCTAGAAGACTCATGTGGATGCGAAGTGGAATATTCAAGAGCCTATTAGAACATTTATTAAGCTACTTAATTTGCTTTCTAATTTCCTCCTCAAATACCCATTTTACTTCCATTTTTGTTGTGTTAATGATAGGAAAAATAATGAGTAGAAATGATAAGGAACCAGTAAGGTACTAAGGAAACCAGTTAAAATCTCTGTTCAAAAATAGTGTTTAAAACTTCTTCAAATATTTTGTTATTTTAAAAGTGCCTTGAATTTGAATCCAGTTTTATGCCTTGATAAGGAACTGGAAAGGCAGATATTCTATCACTAATATTTAATTGTTATATGTAGAGAACAGCTATGTCCTGAGCAACAGGAATAAAGGAGATGTTTCACTACCTGAGTGTCATAAAAATATTGCCTTGTGCGTAGACAAAAATAGACAATGACTTTTATTACCCTGACAGTATCAAGTAATTAGCAAGTTGTTTCTTCTGTTTTTTTCCTCCTTTTCTACTAGCTTTTTTAAAAGTCATTTTTCAGTTGTGTCCAACTCTGTAACCCCATTTGGGGTTTTCTTAGTAGAGATATTGGAGTGACTTGCCATTTCCTTATCCAGTTCATTTTACAGATGCAAAACTGAGGCAAACAGGATTAAGTGACTTGTCCAAGGTCACACACAGCTAGCAAGTATCTGAGACAAAGATGAGTCTTCATGACTCCAGACTAAGCATTCTATCTACTGTGCCATCTAGCTAAATAGGTATATTCAATTTTTACTAACATACCTTATTCTTTCCAATTCCCTTATTCTATTTTCCATCTCAGAAAATAAGCTCTCCCATATATCATGCAGGTGAAAGACAACCCAACTTTCAAGAGCAAGATCAAATATCATTTCCTGGGTGACAGGAAATGTGCATGCACAGACAAGTGACCTCTGGCTTTCTTTGACATCTCTTGACCTTTGTACCTCAAACTCAGTGTATCATCCAACTTTATATTATATTTTGATGTTTTTGTCTTATTTTCCTGATTAGACCTAAGGTTCCTGGAAGGTGTTGGTCTTGCACACATTAGATATTTAAGAACTATTTGCTAAATTGAATTAAGCTCCAGTAAAGAATGAATACAGACCTTTGAGCACAGTGAAGTTGAAAAAGTAAATAAGGCCTTCTTTGACATTAGTTCAAGCAATCTATGCTGGGTGAGTAGGTCATCTACAGTTGAGACAGAGAGAAGATAGACAGAATCCCTAAGAAATATGAAGCCCTGTGTACTCTGCCACTGAACAAGACAAGAGATTAAAGACAAGCCATTAGATAGAGTTACTTACGACAACAGACAATGGGGAGCTACAGCATCTATGGTAGTATAAGACGGTTTTCTGTGCCATTTATATTGTTTTTACCAGAACCAAAGTAATATCACAAGGTCAACAAACTTGTTTTTTGGGTTTTTTGTTTTGTTTTGTTTTGTTTTTTGGTCAGCTCCCATCTTTTTCTCAATACCCTTCACTGCCTTTATTCATGTATATTCACTACCCCACTAGGATCCTAAGCCTAGGAACTATGACTATATCCCATTCTTCCCATGCTACTTTGAGCTCATAGGACTCACGTTGGTATATAGTCAGATTAAAATTCTAGTCTTGGAGAAAAGATATAGGATTGCATTGTGAAATAACATAATTGCAAAAGTGTCTGTCTCTCTCTCTCCCTCTCTCTATGACTCTCTCTAAACCCCATGTGGTAAATCTATTCCTCTCTCAGTCAATAAAATTCATTCTGAAGACCTAGCAATAGGTCCTAAAAGCCAAATACAATATGATAAAAAGCCAAATACAATATGATAAAATATTGTATTTTACCACAAATAACCACAAATGAGTCATTCCCTAGTTAAACTGTAAAGAAATTGTTTCACCTGATGAACATTCCTGCAGATCCTTCTTATAATCCTACCCTATTTGTGGCATGGGAAAATGGGATTAGGAGAGGGGACTTTGTGCTGCAACCTAATTGTATGAACTCGAGAAATAATCAGAGAAAACAGGAAGGAATGTTGGCCTGATATCAACAGAAACTGAAGCTCTCAATAGCATTGGACTGTCTGCTGGTGCTGTCTTACTGATTTCACCCTTTTCTGCAGTGACCATAATGCCAATATGTATTTGCTTTAGGTCTCCATTTTTACTATTGTTATCTCTCTAAGATCTGCTCTAGCTTATCTTCACTGCTCTCAGCTTGGGTACCAGAAGCAGCCACAATAAGACTCCATAGTAGGGGCTTCCTCTCTGTGAGTTTTTAGCTTCTTCCTCTATCCTCCTATCTATATGGAAGGGATTAAAGGAAATTAGTGGACTAGAACTGAGTGTGAGGAATCTTGGAGAAGTAGTCCTTCTTTCTCAAGGGCAAAAGCAAAAACATCGCCAGAGGGAGGAATTGGTTTGCTTGGGTAAATATAAAATTATATGCACATCTCCCCACATCTTTTAGGCATTCATTGTAATGCCTAATTCACTTAGTGAATGAAATGTATTTTTTTTAAGTATTAAAAACCTTTTTCCTGAAAATGTCCAAGTATAAACTCTCCTGAAAGAGAGATTTGAAGTCCTATTTCTAAAATTTGGTTTCCTTCTGATTTATATGTAAAAGTTTGATTGAATTGAGGAAGGTTGGTTGGGGGAATAAATATTTATAAAGGTCCTTTGTTCTAGGTACTGTGACAAGTGCTTTAAAAATATTATATTGTGATCTTCGCAATAACTCTGTAAGGAAGGTGCTATTATTATCCACTTTACAATTAAGGAAACTGAGGCAAACAGTACAGTTGATGCAACTAGTAAATGACTCAGGTTGGATTTGAACTCTCGTTCTTTCTAACTCCAGGCCTAGAGCTCTGTCCACTGGATCATCTAGCTGCCTTATGTATGGGTTTAGTGAAGGTGTGTCTGTTGTTTGAAGACAAGCCAAGGCTACATTAGGAAAGGCTCATAACAAGAATCCTGGCAACAAGTTATTTTTTTTAGACTACAAGAAATTTTTGTGATATGCATAATTAGACATAGTATTCACATATCCTTGAGATACTGACAATGTCAACCATTCCCTTCTGGAAACTGTCCCATGACACCATTCTCTTCTGGAATTCCTCCTACCTCTTTGACCATGGATTTTCAGTCTCCTTTGCTGGATTATTCATCTATTTCCCATCCTCTGATAATGGGTCTACCACAAAGCTCTGTCTTGAGACCTTTCTTTCTAGAAAACTCTTCTCAGCTTATTAGCTCATATGGGTTGTGTGATAATATTTGTGACTATCACAAACGTGTTTATTCATACACATATATGCACATGTGTATACATATATAAATATATGTGTATACACACATTTATATTCATGTATATATACACATATATTAATATATTCAGATTTCTATGTATGTATGCATCTGTGTCCATAATTTTTATGTTCCAACTCATGTCCCACATCAGCAATTTTCAGCCTCTCCACCTGGATGCACTTTCGGTATCACAAACTAAACATGTACACAGTAGAAGTCATTATCTCTACCCTTTTCCCCTTCCCCAAATCTATTCTTTCTCCCAGCCTTCTTCTTTCTGTCACCATCATTTCATTCCCTGAAATTCACAACTTCAGAGTAGTCTATATCTCTTCTCCCTCATAACAAAAAGTAATTACTTGGCAAATCATATACATTCTACTTCAACAACATCTCTGTCCCCTTCTTTAAAATTATTTATTATTATTATTATTATTATTATTATTATTAATTATTATTATGGTTTACCTAATTCAGTCTTTTATTACATCTTATGTGAACTATTAGAACTATCACCTTACCAAATTTATCCTCCATATTGCTGTCGAGATATGCTTCCTAAGGTTCTTGATTGGTCATTTCGTGCATCTTCTTAAGCATCTTCAGTGGGTTGCTATTGACTTTCACCCTTCATAGTCTTGTTCCAGTTTCCATTTCTGAACTCATTTCATAGGACTTCTCTTTACACCCTTTATTCTATAGCCAAATCAGCCCATTTACTGTTACCAGAACTCAACATTCCATTTCTTACTTCTCTGCCTTTACAAGTTTGTCCCACGTGACTGAAATGGTCTTCCCCCTTACTATAACTCAATATCCTTAGCTTCATTCAAAGCTCATTTTGAGTATCACGTTCAATGAAAAGCCTTTCCTCATTCCCTCTAGTGAGTTCCAAGCAGATTATTTTATATTTACTTATGGATTTGTTGTTAATCTAGATGGTGCAGTGGATAGAGTGTTGGGACTGGAGTCAGGAAGAACTAAGTTCAAATCTAGCCTCAGAACTTGCTAGCTTTGTGATCCTGGTAAAATCTCTCAACCCTGTTTGCCTCAGTTTCCTCATCCATAAAATGAGCTGGAGAAGGGATTGCAAACCATTCTAGTATCTTTCCCAAGAAAACCCTGAATGGGGTTATGAAGAGTGGGATACATTTATTCTTATTGTTGATATTCAGGTATATTTCCTGTATTCTATAGGCTAGTGTAAGGTCTTCAAGGAGAAGGACTTTTTTTTTGTTGGGTTTATATTCACAGTTACTAAGAAAATGCTATGAATATAGGAAGCTCTGGATAAATTCTTGTTATAGAAATAAATTTATATTTACCTGATTTAATGAATAACTACATTTCAAACGAACATAATACTTAATGTTTATAGATATATTGTGACTACAACAGAATAATTATCCAAATATCCAATAAAATATGTGCCTTCTATTATAGAACATTTGACCAAGGCATCAACACAACTTATGAACTGTATATATAAGTTGTAGTATGGAGTATTTTTGAGAAATGAATAAACATATCTAGAAATCTGAAATTGTCATATGCCAAAATAGCAGTATTTTAACCAGTCTGTGGTGTGTGTGTGTGTATCTAGGGTACCCTCTATTTGAAGTAAAATGTGCCAGATACTCTCAGGAATAATAAGGAAAGAAAAGGTTGCTTCATTATGTAAACTTTTGCTGTAAGGGAAGTATCACAAAGAATATGTTTAATAAATAGGACAGCATCCATGACGTGATATCAAAACTCAAGGAAAAACAAGAAACAATTGCTCCTAGAGATAATGAGCAAGAAGACAAGCCATTGTACAATCTAGTGGGCAGGATACCACATCTAACTGGTTTATAAATCTCTTCCACCACTAACCATGTTGCCTTTTGTATCATAGATACATAATAAATATATCATTAAAATATTTGGTTTCCCTTTTTAAAAAAACACTAGGAATTTTAGCAATAAGGAAAAAGGAATCTGAGATTTTCCCTGTGAAAAAAACTTACTTGGAAAGGATTTAACTAAAGTTGTTTTAAAGGGGAGGGGAGCTGAAATCTGCACATATTAAAGGAAGAAATATCTATGAGTACCAAAGAATATAGTTTTAAATATCATTGGTATGAAATAACAGTAGAGACGTAGTGAGGGAGTCAATAGTGACATGAGGTGAGGAATGAGACAATTAATATGTCATAATTTCAGAGTCATTAATTGATGTGTTATTAATTCTAGTAATTAGTGGATAAATAATGCTGCCTATCCACAGATTTCTTATATCTGCATTTTAGCAATACATTAAAGAATAAAACTTATCCATAGTACAAGAATGCGACTTACACAATTATGATTACTTTTTTTGTTTTTTGACCTTTAAGCTTGCATTTCTTATAATATATTAAAAATAAGAAAACATGAATTTCTTATTAAGATAAAGGGGAAAAGGGCAAAAGATAAAAGAGCTGAATTGATTATCTGTTTCTTGATTAAGAATGGTGGTGACAATTCTTAATCTCAAAGGTCTTAAAAGAATAATGTGTGGAGAAGTGGGAATTTAACTTCAACATATGGGCAACATCTTTGCTAGAAAAATCTGTGAATATAATACTGATATAAATGGAATAGATATTAGTAATGAGCTACTAACTATAGGGATAAAACGCTCACACACATGCTCACACAAAAACCTGTGTCTTAGTTGATTAACCTTTTAAAATGCAAACAAAAGAGAATTTCAAGCTAACTCAATAAACCTACCTACAACAGTAACAGATTGTTGATCTCTCAAGGCAATATTCAGCTAATGGATGACAAGAGATGAATACTTATTCAATATCTAAATCCCCTTTCCTTACTAAATTAGGAAAGACAACATAACAACAACTATATAATGGTATGAAAGTTTATCTAAGAGAGAGATAAGGGCTTATATTTAAATAGTATTTTTAGGTTCACAAAGCACCTTCTTACAATACTGTGACATAGGTAGGTCAAATTTTTTTATGTCCACTTTCCAAATGAGGAAACTGGGGCTCACAAAAGCATGATAGCAAAACCAGCAAGTTTTAGAACTGAGAATCAAATCCATTTCTTTTTTCTCTAGGTCTCATGTTGGGTTTTTGTTTTTATTTTTGTTTTGTTTTTTTACTATACGACAATACCTCTCCTAAAACAAAATGATATAACATTTCATAAAAATAATACCACTGTGACAAAAGCAAAAATGATGATGATGGTGGTGATAGATAACATTTAGATAGTGCTTTAAGATTTACAAAGTACTTCGTTATCTTATTTTATTCTTAGACAATCTTGTGATATATGAGGCAATATTTGAACTAAGGACTTCCTAGTCCAAGGGTACCACTCTCTTCACCCCTCTACTTAACCATTCCCAATATGTGGAATAAACAAAGGAATGGATTTTCTTAGGACAGGTATTATAGTAGTGTTAGAGTATGCTATCACACACACACACACACACACACACACACACATTACCCTTTAATTTTATTTTTTTTAAATCATCTCATCACATTCAGCTCATACTTATGCATTCTACATATGCGTACTCCTTCTAACTGCCCTAATAATGATAAAGTTCTTAGGAGTTACATCTGTCTGTCTGACTAGATATACATATATATGTATGTATACATATGTATGTGTGTATTATCCACACTTTCAACTCTATTCCCCACAATATAAAGAATCAGTCATTTCTACCAAAGGCAAGGAGACTTAGTATAGCACCAATGCCATGCAAAAAACAGATCTACCAAGCAACATCAAGTTCTGAGGCCTTGTGATTTTGAAAATTAGTTCGCTCATTAACAAACTCTACTGCCCACATTTAGTACTGGTAGCAGGACAAACTCAGGACTTTAAAGGTTCTGAAGAGAAGACATAGTAAAGGGGCAATTGCTTCAGAAAGAAATTGTGAAAAAGGAACATTTTACTTTCCTTAAGAAATAAAGAAATAATGTTAGATATTCCAAAAGTCCTGCTTTCAAGGACCTTATATTCTGCTGAGGAAGGACAACAGTGAAAATTAGCTCTAAACATATACATACATATATATATATACACACACATATATAAACACACATATATACATGCATGTATGTGCACATATGTATATAAATATATAAATATATATACACAGGTATTATACTTAATTGCTTGGAAGAACTCAAGGTAATTTTGAAGTAACTTAAAATGTACAAAGATTACATTCTGCCTTGGCAGACTACAGTGGTTAGAACACTGAATGTAAGTAAAGTCAGCAGATTTAAGAATTTCAAGTAGATTAAGCAAATTCTACAGACATTCCGTGGAAGCATTTGATAAATGTGATTCTAGTAGTATAGGTGAGGATGAAGGAGGGCTTGAAATAGGGTTGTTGCATTTAGAACATAACGGAAAATGAAAGCTCAGAGGGGCAGGAAGTATAGGACTTGGCATCATCTTGAATTTGGGGGATAAGAAAGAGAGAAAAGTCACTGGTGACTCCAGGATTATATGAGAGGAGACTGGGAAGATGGCTGCATTATTAACAAAAATGGAGAAATTAAGGGGCAAAAAAAGTATCAAGTTACTAAATGCAATCTTGGACACTGAATATAAGGTATTAGCAGGATATTTCAGGGGAGGTATTGAGCATTGAAATAGAAACACAGACCTGGGATTTGGGTGATAGTTTGGGGTTGTAGATATTAAGCAGCCAAATGGTTCAATGGTCACAGGACTGGACTTAAAGTCAGGATAGACTTCAAATTTTGCCTTAGAGATATGTGAACCTTTGCAAATCACTTAATCTCTCAGCCACAGTTTCCTCATTTGTACAAAGGAAATACCAGAGCACCTGCCTCATAGGGATGTTGTGAAGATAAAATGAGAAAACATATATAAAAAGCTTTAAAAAGCCAAAAGTGTTTTTTATGAGCTATGTGCTTAGAGGTGAAAATTTAAGCCTCACATTTGTCATACTTTACGGCTTGCAAATTAAAATTTATAGACAGTCTAAAAATAGTCCAATTCTTAGCACCCTCTCTATCAATCTATCACCATAAAGGACTGAGAACCATTCTGTATTCTTTATGTCATAGGTTGCCTTGGCAAAATTATTAATTGCTAAGTGGCCTGATGATATGATGAACTTTAAGGTATTAATTCTATTGGTCCTTGGAAAGCAGACATAGTCTGTCGCTGGGATCCTACTTAAAGTTTTTCCAGTCTGGAAGACCACGCAAGAGTCAACACTCCACCCGTGTAGCCTTTAAGAGCTCATGGTCAGGGCTGCTAAGCGGTGCAGTGGATTAAATCACTGGCCCTGGATTCAGGAGGACCTGAGTTCAAATTTGGCCTCAGACACTTGACACTTATCAGCTGTGTGACCCTGGGCAAGTCACTTAACCCTCATTGCCCCCACAAACAAAACAAGCAAACCAAAGAACTCAGGGTTATCTTTCCACCACAATGTGGAATCATCAATGTAGCACTTTGTGGAGGTTCAGATTTCTTAAATCCATGTGAGTCAATTCAAACAAAAGTGTTAATGACTAATAGTGGATTAAAGGTTCCTACTTGTAAACCAATAAAAATAATGCTGTTCAGCCACTTCACTTCTATCCAACTATTTATGAGCTCACGTGGAGTTTTCTTGGCAAAGATACTGAAGTAGTTTGCCATTTACCTCTCTCTTTCTTTCTTTCTTTCTTTCTTTCTTTCTTTCTTTCTTTCTTTCTTTCTTTCTTTCTTTCTTTTTTTTTTTGCGGGGCAATGGGAGTTAAGTGACTTGCCCAGGGTCACACAGCTAGTAAGTATCAAGTGTCTGAAGC
Source organism: Dromiciops gliroides (assembly GCF_019393635.1). Taxonomy (NCBI): domain Eukaryota; kingdom Metazoa; phylum Chordata; class Mammalia; order Microbiotheria; family Microbiotheriidae; genus Dromiciops; species Dromiciops gliroides. The sequence continues at coordinate 117,669,422 of NC_057866.1, read as the reverse complement.
CAGATTTAAACCCAGGTACTCCTGAATCCAGGACCAGTGCTTTATCCACTGCACCACCTTGCTGCCCGCCTCTCTATTTCATTTTACAGATAAGGAGACTAAAGCATAAGGGTTAAGTGACTTGTCCAGGGTCACACAATTGCTGAACTTAAACTCAGGAAGCTGTCTTCCTGATTCCAAACCTTGGACTTTATCCACTGTGTCACCCAGCTGACAGTAATAATACTAGTAATGTGGAAATTTCAGGCTTCTTTATGTCAGTAGGGTGGGGATTGTCCTCTCTGGTTTCAAGTGTACATATACTGCATGTTTATTAAGTATAACAAAGTTGTACAAGCTCTTTGCCCAGCCTCAGAAACATATTTTAATCTCTCTAGTTACTAAGCTGTTCTTGAATTTATCCCTGGACTAATTGGTAATTTTTAATTGTTCTTTTTCTTTCCTTTTTTCAGTAGCATGCCCAATTAACTGATCTGCTCCTCTTGATCTAAGTGTTTGGAGATGTTTCCCCTAAATACTGCTTTGGCTACATCAAATAAATTTTGGTATTCTGTCTCATTGTTGTCATTCTTGTTAATGAAATTATTAATTATTTCTATGATTTGTTCTTTGACCTTTTTTTTTTTTGTCAGGCAATGAAGGTTAAGTGACTTGCCCAGGGTCTCACAGCTAGTAAGTCTCAAGTGTCTGAGGCTGGATTTGAACTCAGGTCCTCCTGAATCCAGGGCCAATGCTTTATTCACTGCACCATCTAGCTGCCCTCCAATGCTTTCTCTAGGATTAGATTATTTAGTTTTGTAAAAAAAATTATTAATAACTATAGCTAATCTGGAAAATTACATAATTTAGGATTTATGAAAAATTATAACTATATGAAAAAATATAGGTTTAGAAAAATTATAATTGGGTCACAAGTCCTTCATGGTCACCATTCAAATGTAGAAATATTTTAAATGACTAGCCTGATTTGGGGGCTAATCTGACTGGAGGACTAATCTGGGGACAGTTGACTCTGGCTATCTGACTGCTATTAATTTAATGTGAGCCGATTATAAAGTTCCACCACACTGCTCCACTCCCAAAATTGGTAAGCAAAATATTAAGAAGCCTCTTAATAATTAAAGCAGAGTTTATTTATGAGGTACTATTTAAAATTAAGAATACATGGAAATAAAATGTACAACCTGACTGCATTGTGGTGCGTCTCTTTCTACTGCATCTCTTTCCCACCTGCTGGGCCTGGACCTTCTTTAATACAATAAGGGCCTTAGCTGCCTCTTGCCTTAGGGCACTCAGGTCCTTTATTCTAACTCCGAGCCCCTTTCACTTTGTAAATCCCCCTGCTTCTAACTTTCCTCTCCTTACTGCCAACGCTGAACCCCTGTGTTTCTCTCTCACCGACCTTCTGTCTGTCTGTCAGCTCCATCAGTCTGCCCTTCAGCCTCTCTTTTCTCTGCTCCTAGTCCTTCTCATCTTCTCCTGCATCCTTTTAACCCCCTGTCTTTCTCCAACCTTTGCCGTCTCATCTGTCGTCTCTTGACCTCTTCTCCCCTCCCTGAGTCTAACCCCCAGGTCTATATATATACACCTTTTCTTCTCTCCACTCAAATCTTGGGGTTTCCTGTGCCCCCACAGACCAAGCTAATCCTCCAGTCAGGGCTGTGGCTGGTGCTGGGGGGGATGCCCCAGCATCCTGTGCCGCAGCACAGGCTATCCGGGATCTTTCGGATAGCTCCACTTAGGTCGGAGGGAGCTGGGGGCTTTTTCCCCCCAGCTGTTTGACCTGGTGTCTTGTACAGCCCACAGGGCTTTTTGGCTCAGCTGAAGCAGAGGGGGACGGGCACCAGCACCTCCCATACAGAAGAGACCCTGAGGGCCTAAGGCTTCTAATCTCAGCCTAAAGGTAGGGTCCCCAAATCAAAATAAATTTCCTAAGTTTCTAGTACAGTTTTAAATCTGTGTTTCCATGGTCCTTTTATGTGAGATAATTTTGCCTGTTCTTCCTCTTTCCCCCCACCCTTCTCCCAGTAGATTCCTATTTCTTATCCCTTAATAATTTTTGAAATCATTCCATCATAGTAAAATGACACCCATGCCTTCTGTGTATAGAAACTTCCTTTAATTGCTTTAATAATGATAAAGTTTTTAGGAGTCCTATATTTCATTTTCCCATATGTAAAAAAAAAAAAGTTTAACCTCTTTGATCCCTTATGGTCTCTTTCATATTTACCTTTTTATGATTTGAGTCTTATATTTGAAAATCAAATTTTCTAATCAGTTCTGGTATTTTCATCAGGAATACTTGAAAGTCCTCTATTTCAATAAGTGGCCACTTAAAGCATTATACTCAGTTTTTGCTGTTAAGTTATTCTTGGTTGTAATCCTAGCTCCTTAGCCTTCTGGAATATCATATTCCAAGCCCTCTGCCCCTTTAATGTAGAAGCTGATAAATTTTGTGTGATCCTGACTGTGGCTCCATGATTACTGAAATATTTTTTCTTTGACCTGGGGGTTTTGGAATTTGGCTATAATATTCCTGGAAGTTTTCATTTTGAGTACTCTTTTAGGAGTTGATCAGTTGATTTTTTTTTCCAATTTCTATTTTACCCTTTAGTTTTAGGATATCAAGGCAGTTTTCCTTGAAAATTTATTGAAAAATGATGTCTAAGTTCCTGTTTTTATCATGAATTTCAGGTAGTCTAAAGATACTTAAATTATCTTACCTCATATTTATCGTAAAACTCATTTATCCAGTGAGATATTTCATTTTTTCCTCTGATTTTTCCATTCCTTTGATTTAAAAAAGTGTTTCATAAAGACATCTGTTTCCACTGGCCCAATTCTAATTTTTAAGAAATTATTTTCTTCAATGAGATTTTGTACCTCTTTTTCCATTTGGACAATTCTACTTTTTAATTAACTATTTTCTCTGGTGAATTTTCTATCTCTTTTTTATCCATTTGACTAAATTCTGCTTTATAAGGAGTCCTCAATGGACTTTTGTTCTTCATTTATGGTTTGGCCAATTTTGTTTTTTTAAGGTATCATTTTCTTCAATATTTTTAATGAATCTTTTGCTAATCTATCAACTCTCTTTTCATAATTTTCTTGCACCTCATTTTTCCCCTCAATTTTCCCCCTACCTCTCTTATGCGATTTTGAAACTCTTTTTGGAACTCTTCTAGGAATTCTTTTTGAACACAAATTTTTTGTTTGAGTCTTTGCTTGTGATTGTTTTGACACTTCTCTTTTTCTGAGTTTGTTTTGATATTCCCTGTCACCATAGTAACTTATTATGATTGGGTTCTTTTTCTTCTTGTTTGTTCACTTTTTCATCCAGTTTCTGGACTTTTAACTTTATGTTAAAGTTGGGCTCTGTTTCTGGGGTATAAGAGATACTGTCCCAAGCTTCAGATTTTTGTGCTGCTGTTTTCAAAGCTAGTTCTGGGGGTCTATAGGTTTTCAGTGCTTCCAAGGTGGTATGATCTAAGGCAAGTATAGTCACTGTTCTCCTGGCATGTACTCTGGACTTCCCCAGAAGGCACATTGTTCCCCTTGAATTGTTATCAGGTCCCCTTGATCTCTTGCAGCCACAAATGCTAATGTTCTTTTCTGCCTTAGAATTAAGAGATCAGGGGCCTTGATCACTTATGATGACCACAAATACTCTAATCCTTACTGGAACTTTGAGCAGGGTCTCTGTTCCTCTCCAGCACAAATGCTAGTGCTGCTCTTTTCCTCTGGGACAGGGAACTGCATATGGGCAATACAACTGGATCCTGAATATAGCATCAGCAAATGGGCCCCCATGATCTCTTTCTGACCACTTGTCTGACCCTATTACTGTCTGTGGGCTGAGATCATCTGGCAGCTGTTGATGCAGCCACCTCCAAGGCCTATTGCTGGTGTCAACATGTAGCCTGTGATGTACTCGAGGCCAGCTACCACCTTGGTGAGACTGAACTTTATTGCTGATCTCCTAAGTTGTCTTGAGTTGGAAATTTTTTTCATGCTGACTTTTTGTTGCTCCTGCCACTTAAAAATTCAAATTGGGGCATCATTTTTTTAAATTAATAAAGTATTTTTTTTCCATTACATGTAAAGATAGTTCTCAACCTTTGTTTAGACAAGCTTTACAATTTCAGATTTTTCTCCCTCCCTCTCCTCCCTCCCCCCTCCCCTAGACAGCAGGCAATCTGATATAGGTTTTATATATATATAAAATAACATTAATCCTGTTTCTGCATTAGTCATGTTATAAGAGAAAAAAATCAGAGCAATGATGGAAAACCTCAAAATAGAAAAAAAAAAACAACAGCATCAAAAACGAAAGAAATAGTATGGTTCATTTAGCATCTATACTCCGCAGTTCTTTTTTTTTTTTCCCCTGGATTTGGAGATCCTCTTCCATCACGAGTTCCCTGGAACTCTTCTGTGCCATTGCATTGGTGAGAAGAATATAGTCCATCACAGTAGATCAACACTCAATGTTGATGTTACTGTGTACAATGTTCTTCTAGTTCTGCTCATCTCACTCATCATCAGCCCACGCAAGACCCTCCAGGTTTCTCTGAACTCCTCCTGCTCATCATTTCTTATAGCACAATAGTATTCCATTGTATTCATATACCACGACTTGTCCAGCCATTCCCCAATTGATGGGCACCCCCTCAACTTCCAATTCTTTGCCACCATGTAAAGAGCAGCTACAAATATTTTTGTACATGTGGGTTCCTTTCCCCCTTCCATGATCTCTTTGGGAAAAAGACCCAAAAGTGGTATTGCTGGGTCAAAGGGTATGCACAGCTTTATCGCACTTTGGGCATAATTCCAAATTGCTCTCCAGAATGGTTGGATCAGTTCACAGCTCCACCAACAATGCATTAGTGTTCCAATTTTCCCACAGCTTCTCCAACATTTATTATTTTCCTTTTTTGTCATTTTAGCCAATCTGATAGGTGTCAGGTGGTACCTCAGAGTTGTTTTAATTTGCATCTCTCTAATCATTAGAGATTTAGAGCATTTTTTCATATGGGAATAGATAGCTTTGGTTTCTTCATCAGAAAACTGCCTGTTCATATCCTTTGACCATTTCTCAATTGTGGAATGACTTGGGTTCTTATAAATTTGATTTAATTCCCTATATATTTTAGAGATGAGGAGAGGCATCATTTTAAAGTTGTTTATAGTGAAATTTGGGAGAGTTCAGTTGAGTTCCTACTCCTCCTTTACCATCTTCCCCATTAACTTTCTTGTAGTCCTACCCCACTTCTTTTACAATTGAGAAAACATACTTGGTGAGATTTCATGAACTGCCCAAAGTCACACAAGTAGCAAATAATAGAGCTGGACATTATACACAAATCTTTTGACTCCAGTGCTCTTTTTAGAGGTGAGAGGGAAAAGACCTGCATTCAAATCCTGCCTCTGATCCTTAATATTTTTATAAACTTGATCAAGTCTGTTAACATTCCTGTGCCTCAGTTTCCTTGCATATCATGGTATGAAAGTAGATGACCTCTAAGGTCCCTTCTAGCTTTAAATATGTGATCTGAGCTCAAAACTTTATACCTGTTTCTTGGATTCAGCTTTGAGAAACTGTATAAAATTTTCTGGTCACATCCCCTTTAAAGATTCCAATTTGTTCTTTTGGCCTATGACCATTTTGTCTGGTCCTGAACTCACAGGATGAAGTCCTATGTGTACCTAATAACTCTTCTGAATGATTTTATAGGCATGAATACAGAAGCAATGGGGCAGATATTAATGGGCTGAAGTTATTTCTGAGAGTATACATTGAATCAGACTGTGCAGGTGGCTCTCTTTACCTCACTGTAAGGCTAGTCTGGCAGGTTCTCTCACACCTGAGTACAGTGAAAGACAATTTGGATTTTTATGAATAAAGACATCATATATCAACAATTCAGAACTATGCTCAGTGACAGCTTTCACACTACCCAGAAATAGGAAAATACATGTATCCAATTCGAAATGCATTGATGCATGTCCGCATGATGGCCCCTCTGTCAAGAATGCCCCCTTTGAATAACAAGGACAAGGTCTGCTAAGCTCAGAGTTTATACCACTCATTTGAAAATTAAATATCCACTGCTCTGACTGCCTTTGTATTAGGTTTGTATTGCTATTTGATGGATTTTCATTGTTTATTGCACTGGTCTAAAAATAAACTTGCCTTTCCCTCTAAAACCAGATTGTAACCTATAGTCTGTTTTATTATTCAAGATACACTCTTAATTGTTGCTAGGCTACCTATACAGAGTGTTCCAAAATCTTTCATACAGTTTTAAGCTTTGATAGCTACACAAAGGATTTTTGAACATCATTTATAGGTAGCCTAATATTGACCACATGTCACTAAGCTATTAAAGCCTAAAACCGTACCGAGACTTTTGGAATAGCATATATTTTAGGCCTCCCTATGTATGAGTACAACCTATATGTTGTCTTTAGAGGTAGAATGTCTCACGTTTGAAAGTTGGCTCTGCCACTTACCAACTGTCCATGTGTGAGCTCACTTAAACTCTCTTGATCAGTTTTCCATCTCTACAGTGAAACATGGGATAATGTGGGTCATTTTTTTTCTTCAACACTAGATAATGTCTGAAATCTCACATAAGATAGCCACAATGGGATCACAAGTTTAAACACCCCCCATGTCAGCAGGAGAGTTGTCTTTTTTGGGGGGGAGGGGTCAGTATGCCTTTGCAAGGAAGCACAGGCTAGTAGCCTGAGTGTACTTGTTGGTAATTACATCCATAGGGGGTAAATTAAAAGCTCATAGAAAAAGCTACATCCCAAATTGAAGGATCACTGATGATTGTCAAGCCACCCCCACTGTTTCTGGAGGTGCCAGAGCAATTATAGCATCGTTGGAGTGTGTTTTGTGGATAAGGCAGTTTAAAACAAGACAAGGGATCAGTACCACTTTGGTTATCTTGATTAAATCTAAATCTTTTCCCTCTTTTTATCCTCTGGGTTGATTTTATTTGATCTGACTCTGCTTTCCTTTCATGAGAATCAATTGCAGGAATCTAGTCCCATTTGTCTCCTCCCCAAGAACATGGAGAACCCAGAGAATCCTGCTGGTTTATGGTAATAAGCTAAAAACTTATTTGAATTTGCTTATGGAGAAAGGTTAGTACATACTGAGTGACCAACCTGAGGAATTCAGGTCCTGTATCAGGGAAGCTGAAAGACATAAACTCCCTAAAAGGAGGGCAGCTTGTAGGTGATTTTTAATTTTTTTAAATTCCCTACAGAACCTGACCTCCTCAACTATTAAAATCATGTTGATAAATTATTCTGTTCATAACCCTAGCCACATTTTTAGAGGCAGTCCTTTGTTATTTTTCTATTCTTCCTTTCTAAATTTTGTTTTATTTACTATCTGGCTTCTTCACCTAAAGTTGATGAGTAACTCTTATTTCATTTACTGACTTCTGTAATTCTATAGACATGAGGTAGAGAATTATAGACATAGACATTTACACTTTACTTAAGCTTCCATGCAACAAAATGAAGTCATTTTCACTTCCACAGATGCATGCCTTTCTAATAAACTCCAGCTCTTTTCTTTACAGTAATTGCTATAAAAACATTTACTTTCCATAGTGACACTGAAAAACAGCACACTACCCCGGAAAGAGGAAAGATCAATTTTACAGAACTAAACACATTTGTTGGCAATTGGGAACTTGATGTAATGGCTTTTTAATTTTTAAAAATCTTTTTAGCTTTTTCATAGATGAAAGTGTAGAAGTGAGATGGCATATTGGATAGAGAGCTAGCTATGGCACCAGAAAAACCTGGGTTGAAATGCTGCCTCTGACACCTACAGGCTGTGACACCTTGGACAAATCACTTAACCATTCAGTGCTTTAGGGAACACTTTAACAGTTTAAATTGTAAAAAAAAAAAAAGAAAGAAAGAAAAAAAGTGCCAGGCTCTAGTAGTAGAGTGTTTTCTTATTTGAGAACTCTACATTGATGGTCCCTCTGTCCTAGTCTTAAATGAAAACACCGAATGATAGTAGTGCTTAGAACTATCTAATACATTTGGATGTGCAATAGTGGTTTCAGTGCCCTTTACATACACACATGTATTATTCTTGTTCTACTAACCCCCTACTTTTGATTCATCCTGAAACTTCCCTCAACAACTAAGACCTCGTCATCACAGAACAGCATAACAGCCTATTGGCTGTTCACTGTGGAATATTCCTCTATCAGGCCCCTTCCCCCTTCTTCCATTAGGGAGCTCCTTCCTGTACTTCTTTTTCTCTTCTCTCCTCCTTTTACCTCCCTTTGAAGTATTACCTTTCTCCATTAAAATAAACTCTTTAGGGCAGTTGGTGGCACAGTGGACAGAGCACCGGTTTTGGATTCAGGAGTACCTGAGTTCAAATCTGGTCTCAGACACTTAACATTTACTAGCTGTGTGACCCTGGACAAGTCACTTAACCCTCATTTCCCCACCAAAAATATAAATAAATAAATAATGTTTTTTCTCTCCTTTTATTTTCACTTCAATTTGTATCCTTAGTCCTTAGCTAACTGTCTGGCATGTAGGAATCACTTAATATATCTTTATTTCTTTGTTTCCTTCTTTCCTGGGTCTCCATCTATCAGTTGTCAGAAGTGCATTGTTTGTTCACATGAATATTTTGACCTTCTCAATCTTCAACCTGGCTTGATTTGCCACTCCCAGGGTAACTGATGGTCTCTGGCTCCCAGGGGCTACACTATATAAGTGCCAGACTTAGAATGGACTTCCAATGAATTTTAGTCCTACTGAAGCTCAGAACTATGTAACTCAAACAATTTACCTTCCCCAGCCTTCTCTAGTAGCAGGGATTAAAAGTTTGTGCTACCATACCCAGCCTTAAACATATTCTTACCATGGATAATATGTTACATACTCCAGGGATCTCTGGAAGATCCCACCCAATCCTCACTCAACCCTGTAGATTGTCCCTATTTTTCTTGTGTTTTTGCTAAATTTAAAAAGAATGAATGAGGATACATCCCCTCTTTTTCTTTCTCTCGAGAATCTAAAGAGATGTGTTTACAAAAGGTGTGGACAATCCTGTGACCTTTAAAGGAGACACTATTCCGGTCACAACTTTGTAAATATGCCTAAGGTCTCTTTCATTTGCACCCACCATCAAGACATATCTCAGAGGGAATCTGCCATATGGAAATGAGAGTTAAAAGAGATTTCCTGGTGGAAAGCCTGAAAAATAATTATGCCTCATATCTGTAGGGAATATTTGTTCCAAATTTCTTTTACAGCTATGATTTCATTTACCTTTACAATGACCCTGCTGAGGTAGAAAGATGTATATTCCTTCTACTTTATGCATTAGGAAACTGAAGTCCAGAGAAGTCAAAGTCGATGCCTTGTGTAATACCACTTGACCAGCCACAGATTTCATTCTCAAAGTCACCTCAAAGGCTAACCGGTTCAACATATTCATTTTATAGATAGAGAAACTGAGGCCCAGGGTGCTTAACTGACTTGCCCAAAGTCATAGAGGGAGTAAGCAACAGAAGGGGTGATGTCAGGGCCTCTGATCCTAAAGCCAGACATCTTTCCACTGATAATCAATAAGTGACTTCTTAAGGGGCCTCTATGAGCCATGCACTGTGGTGGGCCCCTCGAGATTTACAAAGACAACAACAACTATGAGTCCTTCTCTCAAAGAACTCATTTTATATTGTCGTACCATGCTGCTCACAATCCTGATGGGTTTCTAAGTGTCACCACATTCTCTCTTCTGTAGTATTTCACTAACCTTGGCTTGTGGGGAAATGAAAGAAGCCTTATACTACCTCTACCTCCTGAAGAGTCCATCTTTCTTTTATGTTTTTGGTTTTTTTGTTCTTTTAGTGAGGCAATTGGGGTTAAGTGACTTGCCCAGGGTCACACAGCTAGTAAGTGTTAAGTGTCTGAGGCTGGATTTGAACTCAGGTACTCCTGACTCCAGAGCCAGTGCTCTATCCACTGCGCCATCTAGCTGCCCCTTTCTTATATGTTTTAAAGGGCTCTTTATTATTAAGTTTAATAGAGAAAGATGCGACTAAGCTATAAAAATGAAGGGGAAAGTTATCAATATTTCAACCATCTTTTAGTCCATCTGAATCTTTCTCACAGAAAGACCCTTCACAGAATCACAATATCATAAAGTTGGAAGAAACCTTAGTAATAATAGAAACTTGGCAGTTATTTTAGGGCCACCCATGCATGGGAGGAAGATGAGTGGATAAACATTTATTATGCTTGGGCCAGACACTGTGCCTAAGCATTTTTTTTTTTGGTGAGGCAATTGGGGTTAAGTGACTTGCCCAGGGTCACACAGCTAGTAAGTATTAAGTGTCTGAGGCTAGATTTGAACTCAGGTCCTCCTTGAGTCCTGGGCCGGTGCTCTATCCACTGTGCCACCTAGCTGCCCCATGTGCCTAAGCATTTTATAAATATCATCTCATTTGATCATCACAAAAACTCTAGGATATAGTCCCTATTATGCCCATTTTACATTTGAGGAAACTGAGGTAGAGTTTAAGCAACTTGCTCAAGGTCACACAGATAGTACTTGCCTGTGGCTGCATTTAAACCCAGGTAAGCCTGACTCCAGGCCAGGAGTTCTATCCATTGTTCTACCTAGCTGCCAAGGAAAGGAATCTCTAATCTAACATACCTAAAGAGATCACCTAATCTCTTCTGGGAGGACTCCAAGGTGAAGGATTCTACTTCCTCTCTAGATAACCCATTTTTCCTTCTCGATAGCTCTGCATGAAAATGCTTTAGTGTTATAGAAGCCATTATCTCTCTCTTTTTTTTTTTTTTTTGGTGAGGCAATTGGGGTTAAGTGACTTGCCTAGGGTCACATAGCTAGTAAGTGTTAAATGTCTGAGGCCGGATTTGAACTCAGTTCCTCCTGAATCCAGGCCTGGTGCTCTATCCACTGTGTCACCTAGCTGCTCCAGCCATTATCTCTTGAAGTAGCTCAATCCACTTCTGGTTAGGGCTAGTTGTTAAGAAAATTTTCCTCATCTCAAGCTAAAATTTGTATTTCTACACCTTTTACGCAATACTATGCATTCTGCCCTTTGGAATCAAGCAGAACTTTATTATGCATGGCAGTACTTCAAATATGGATTGGGCCCTATCATGCAGGCCCGAAATCTCCTATTCTATAAGCTCAAGATCTCCAGTACCTTACACTTATCTTGTTACGATAACATTGTCAGCCTCCATAATACCTTGTTGTCTCTATTCTGGGCACAGTTAACTTCATTATTACCTAATACTGTCCTCCAGGTCCACTGCTTTTTCTTGAGAGAGAGGCTTCTGTAACTCAATGAAACTATGAGTTATGCCATGCAGAGTAATCAAAAACAGACAGGTCAGAATGCACAGTTCAGACAAAAGGTAATCCAGTAAGTCAGAAGGAAATGACAAGCCACTCCAGTATCTTTGCTAAGGAAACCCCATGAATAGTATTAAAATACTAAAATTTATGACATCAGAATTGAGTTCTCTGGTCCATGAAGAGACAGACACAACTGAATGACTGAACAACAATGACTTCCTAAAATGGAACCATGATAGATATAGAAAAAGAAGCCATAGTTGACCAAATAGTCTAGATAAAGTCTATCTAGGAAAGACTGGTTGTATATATTCTGGAAACTGTGAGAATCATAAAGCAGAGTATGACCACCTGCTATGAAAAGTTGTTAACAGAAAGCCTTCCAAGTGATGAAGACCTTGGTTTAAGTCCTGCTTTAGAACCATACTAGCTCTGTGACCAAGAGCAAGTCACCTAATCTCAGTGTCCCAGCTAAATCTCTAAGATTACAAATTACAGCTGAGTTGCTGATTTGAATCAAATCAATAGGGGTAATTTCTATACTGGGAGTTACTGACATTGATAAAATCATAGTTCCATACCAACCCCTGTCCTGCAAGAAAGAAAAAATAAATCACATTAGCTTTCCCTGCCACTTTCATGTGACAGTGTCAGCACATATTGACTTTAGTCTACTAAAATATTTTGCACAGAATTAGGCTAGTCCTTCTTCTACACTGTATTTTGGAGAATTTTTGGTACTTAGTTGTAAGACCACATTTTCCTACATTACATTGCATCCTATTCAATTAAATTCATCATTCTAGGGTTGCATTAGAATTTTCTTAGTGTTCTTGATAGTTAATAATAAGATTTATAGAATCACAAATTTGGTGCTAGAAGGGACTTTTAAGACCATTAATTCAAGCCCATCTAATGTTAGAAATGAGAAAACTGAGTTGCAGAGAGGTTAAGTGACTTATCCAGGGTAATGCAATTAGCATGTGCCACAGGTGAAATTGGAATCCATGTCTTCTGGACTCCAACTTTTGTGCTCTAACCAATGTAATCATTCATTAATTGATCAATCAAGAAATATTTATTAATAGCATCTGAACTGCCAAGCACTATGCTAGTTAGGGTCTAGGTAAATAAAGAAAATTTGTTGCTTCTCTGAGGGATTTTATGTTTGATTGGTGTAGATAACATATACATACATAAGTATATGAAAATTCATGCAAAATAAATAGAAGATAATTTGGGGGAGGGTGGGCATAAGGAACTGGAGGAGAGAAACAGGAAAGAGATAAGTTGCACTTGAGCTGAATTTAGAAGGAAACAAGTTTTTCTAAGAGGCAAAGATGAGAAGGAAATATCCAGGCACGGAACTACCATTGCAATGGTGCAACAGAGATAGGAGATGAAGCCTTGTATGTGAGTAACAGCAGAAAGGATAGTTTGGTTGGGCTGTTGAGTGTGAGGAGAATAATAAATGTATGATAAGGCTGGAAAGCTAGGTCAGGGCCAGATTATGAAGTACTTTCAACACCAGGGGAGTCTGTATTTGCTTCTGGAGGAAATAGGGAGCTATTACTGGTTCTATTCCTTTACATCTTTCTTTTGTGTGTTGTCTTCTCCTATTAGATTAAAATTTCCTTGAAGTCAGGGACTGTCTTTCTTTTTTTCTTTTTTTGTATCTCTAGCTCTTAGTACAGTGCCTGGAACATAGTAGGAAGTTTAAAAAAGTTTATTGGATCAATATGAAAGGGTGTAATGGCTTCATTTTAAACACATAGCACAATTCATTGCAATGCACTCCAATACTTCCCAGTTGTTAGTAAGTGTGTGTGTCAACTAGCTCTCTTTGTTCATTATATCTACTAGCTCACCTAAACAAGAGATTAAGCTTCAACTTTATATGCCATCCACCCCTCCAGCCAATCCGTCTCTCCATCTGTTTGCTACTGCTGGCCTGCTCCTCCTATACCAGTACCATCCACAGCAGAACTGAAACAAAGCTATGCATACCTGACTCTACCTGACCCATGCTCTGCTCCTCACTCCTTTTCTGGGGAAGTTAATCCACTTGTTAGAGATTCTATCCTAGGGTCCATCCTAGTGAATTAGGGAGTGAGGGAATGTAAACTAGCCCACTCTGTGACTATTTCCACTTGCTAGCCCTAGAAACTAGTACATACTTCATATTCTTATTTGATCTAACCATATACTCATGTCATCTCATCATCTGCCTGCTACTGCTGACCTGCTCCTCTCCACTCATACCCAACACCCTCTGTGATTGACCTTGGATAACAACTCTTTGACTTTCTATCACTTCAGAATAAAACTCATTTCAATGGTCTCCTCTATGAATATGTGTTGTTGTTTTTCTTCTTGTAGAGTGAAAGCTCCTTTAGACAGGGATTTTTAAAAAAATCTCTGTATTTACAGTGCTTCACATATTATCTGGAACATATTAAGGACTTAATAAATGTTCAAACATCTGTCCATCATTGGCTCATTCACACAGTATTTCAATAGAATAGAGAATACACCAATATGGTGAATTGACCAATGTAGATTGTAATCCCTTCATAGTTTCTGGTGCATTCTTGCCTATGTTGTCCAAAGATAATGAATCCAATCTATCCTTTTTGGGGGTATTTTGTTTGCTTGTTTTATTTTTTGTTTTTTAATTTCATGGGTTGGACACAATGTTTTATCTTTATTATCTATTATCTCTCATTATCATCACATGACTTGGCTCTCTCCTTTTATGATCATACATTTATTAGATGACTTCCCTTATGCTACTTGTTACATATGTTGCCAATGGATGGATATCGATATATATATATATATATGTGTGTGTGTGTGTGTGTGTGTCTGCCTGTATATACATATACATACATACACACATATATACATATATACATATGTGTGGAGATAAATATGAAATTTTGGTTCACCTACAACTTATTCTAAAATGTACAACTACAAACTTCATTAGCCATCTATGATGGGAAATTTGACATTTATTAAGATTTAGTAGGCATTTAATATCTATCAAATGTAGGGTAAATATTATTCTGTGATTTTAATTTCATCACGCATAACCAAAAGAAATCTTAAGGGAAACACAAAAGATGAGATCAGTTTTGAAACCTTAAGGAATTTAAAAAAATAAATCATTCTATTTGGAATGTACTGAAAATTCCACCTTTCTCATCTACTTCAAATTGCTTTTACATTGCTTTCATATCTCATTACCATAACACGTTAATGTTGTCAAAGTGTTTTCCTATTTTTCTTATGTGATTTAGGATTATTGGGAAGTAAAATGTACCACCTAGGGATCTAATCCCCATGTTTTTTCTACTTAGCTTAAGAGGCTCCTGCATAACTAAGGACAATTATCCTTTGCTAGTCATCTTCTCTGCTGTTTACACAAGCCAGAAGACATATGGGAAAACTTTGCCCACAAGAATAACTGAATGTTTTTCCAGAAATAAATGACATCCCTGAATTGTAGTGAGACTCAATACATTGGAACTGTCATTGTAAAGATTTAAGCTGATTAATGGACAAAGAAATATATCATGGAACTGAGGTGAGTTTTTTGATCATAACTTTTTGTTTTCCTAAATTATATTTAAACTGCAAATATTTCAGCTTCCTTATAGAGAAGGACTAAATATGTCATTGTCATCATGGGTACCTCTCATTAAAAATACACAAGAGTTTTTATTTAGAGCACATCAACAAAGTTTGGAGTCACAAAGCAAGACTAAACTTGAAAAGAGAATTGGGAAATATGTAAGCAGTTTCTTGAACTTGGCTTTGTAAAGTACCAAATCCATAAATGAAACTCCCTAGTAGCATGGAACCACTGAGCAGGAGCTGGGCTCCTGCCAAAAGAGCTTTTCAGCACTGCTGAAGTGATTGCTTCTCATACATGAAAGAAAGCAAAGGAAATGTGATATTCAGTCTTGCAAAGATATCATCAGCGCACAGAAACTGTCCACATACATTAAATTAAACTCAGTGAGATACTGACTTTAAAAAAAAATCAAGTTTAATGATGATTTAGTCACTTCGAAGAAATAATTTCAATGATGTGAAAAGTCAGAAGTACCCAAGGTGATAGAGATTCAAAGACTGGCTTTTATTTTTATTTCATTCCTTTTGGTCCAAGGGTATCTATTCCAGTAAAAAAAAAAATGGACTTCTGATCAAAATAACTTTGCAAAGGCCTTAGAGTAGCAGAGATCTACCATAAAAATTTCTAAAGGCACAGGTCTAAAACCTTTGAAGACTTGCATACTGTATATTGATGAGAGGCAATGTTTACATAGCACTGGACTTATGGTCAGAAAGACAAGTTCAAGTCTTAACTCAGACTTTCAAAGCTATGTGACACTGGGTAAGTCACTAAACATCTGATTCTCATTTTCTTCATCTATAAATTGAAGGGTTTTAATTCCATGATCTCTAAGGTCCCTTTCAGCTCTAAATGTATGTTATAACAATCTTATGCTGTAGAGTGAACTAATCATAGCCAAAAGAGCAATTTATATAGTAACTACTGAACAATGCTATAAAGAACGGTGATGTAAGACTTAAGAGCTATGATCAAGGAAGTGACTAGGTGGGAATCCAGAAGACTGATGATGAAATTTGCTTCCTACTTCTTGAAAATAGGTGGAAAGTAGTAAGTACGGAATGAGATATACAATATATGGATGTTTTGCTTGCCTATATTTTTGTTATAATGGAAAGCTTTTGTACTAGTTTTCTCTCTTTTTACATAAAATTACTAATAGTAAATTATTTTACATGACTGCAGATGAATAACCTATATCAGATTTCTTACTTCCAAGGGAGGCATGGGGGAGAAAGGGAGGAATAGTATTTGGAAATCAAAAATTAAAAATAAAACGAACAAATGTTAATTTTTAGATGTAATTGGGGGAGATAAAGTATTTAAAATATAATAAAAAGGGAAAGCTTTTATTAGGGAGGAAATTGTGGGAGGAAAAAAGGAAATCTAAGGAAAGAGAAAAGTGGACAAAAGAAAGAAAAGGGTATCAAAGAAACATTTAAAATATATGGACAGCAGAAGAAAGTTCAGAAAAGGAAGCAAACAAGCAGGGCAATGTTGTTACTGAAGTATATTTCTTGTATCTTTATAAAACCAAGCTATATATAATAGAGTCATAGTTTCATATATGTCTTTCTCCCTTTGTCCTTTTTATATGTAAATGGATATTCTTTTGGTATTTGTCATGTTTAAAATAAATAAAATTAGAAAAAATAATAGCTCATGATCATCCCTAGAGTGCCTAGAGTTTTCTTACTTTCTTGTCTTCTCTTTTCCTTCACTTCCTTCCACAGTTTAAAATTTTAGCCATATATCTACATTTTGCCCAAGCAAGGAGGCAAATAATTCATCATTAAATAAGAAAAAATTGAGAACATAAAAAAGATATAACATTTAGGATGATGTTTATGAACTAATTCAGAATGAGGCATATCCAGGGCCAAATAATGTAAAGGAAAAAATATTGAAAGATTTCAGAACTCTTATCCACGTAGTAAAGGAGAATGAATTCAGAGGACTAATGGTGAAGCATTCTACCCAATTCTCAACAAACAGGTAGTGGACTATAAGTGAAGAATAGGGAATATATTTTAAGACATGATTAATCCATTGATTTGTTTTGCTTAATTATACTGATTTGTTACAAGGGAAGGCTGTGTTATTTGTTTTAAAAAGCAAGTGAAATGGGGGTGGCTAGGTGGCACAGTGGATAAAGCACCGGCCCTGGATTCAGGAGTATCTGAGTTCAAATCTGACCTCAGACACTTGACACTTACTAGCTGTGTGACCCTGGGCAAGTCACTTAACCCCCACTGCCCCGCAAAAAAAAAAAAAAAAAAAAGCAAGTGAAATTTGTTTTAAAAAGCAAGTGAAAAATAAAACATAAAAATAATAATTATTCAAACTGATTTATATTCTTCAAATGCTACAGAATCAAGAGTCACTGATTGTGCTATCAAGAATGACATCAAATGAAGAGTAAAGGGGAAAAAAACCCACTGCAGAACTGTTTTCCAATTGAATTCGTATTGAAACACTATTTGTAAGAGGTTATTCTGAAATATTGTGGACTATTATGCTCAAAAATGTTATTAAATTTAAAGTTTCACATTGTATTCTAACTATTATGGTAACCATAATTACACACACAAATAAATACAATATACTTGTACATGCACATATACATACATGCACACCTATATCTACTACATGTATATTATGTACATTCGTGTCTCTATACATGTATGTATATATGCAAACTTTTAGGCTTTTTTTGTTCCTACTCTTTCAACAATTTATTATATATATGTATATATAATAATTATAAGATAATAATTCCCACCGAGGTACCTTTCTTGTGTTTCATTTTTTAAAAAAAGATTTTTTTTTGACACTGATCACAGTGACTGGCATATACAGTAAGACCTTAATAAATATTTGTTGATTAAATAACTGAGTACGCATCACCAGGAATTAGATAGAGAAAAAAACTAACACATTTTTCCTTGCCATATTTATCTTTTTTAGTTAAGATTGTCTATTAAACTTTTTATTTACCAATATTCAAATTTATTTTTAAAAAGTAAAATAAAGATTTATCTAAGAACTCTCTATAGAATATTTAAAGAAACATTTATAATTTGGTCATCAATCTGTCCACAATTTGAAGCAAGGTAGGATAATGAAATACATATATATATATATATATATATATATATATATATATATATATATATATATATATATATATATATATATATATAAAATTAGCTCTATAATTCTGTTTAATAAATTTAACATTCTAGCTTTTGAAACTACAACAAATGTGACATATAGGGCATTTGCATTTTTTGTGGTTAGAGTAATCATAATTCTTTTTTTCAGTACTCTGATATTAGTCATCTGGACACTGTTTTCATTGTGATTGGTGGGGAAACTACTATATTCTAGAAAGGACCTGATTATTTAGGTGAAAAACTTCAGCAAGACCACAGAACTCCATAAATTCTCTCTCTTTGCTGCAGTCTCTCAATAGTTCTCCTTGTCTTTCTATTGTTAGTCTACTTTACTCATTAAGCAAGGGTACCCATCCAGGGTTTGGCCCAGTGAGTAGGATATCTTCTGTGTTTCCTGAAGAATTTATATTTCTGTGGAGGCATTCTCTGAGCCTAAGTCTCTCTTTGGGTTTGAGGAAGGAATTGGGTTAGTGTCTCTAGCTGGTGAGATTACTTAGGAAGCTAGCCACTGATGAAAATTAAGCTCCAATGAAGCTATTTAAGATAACATCTCTCTGACATTCTTTTCCACAGCCTTCATCTGTCTCCATCCTCAAGGAACAATCTTCAAAATGGGATAGAACTAACATGATTACTAAAGAATTGGAGTTCAACGCTAGGTGAGGAGCTAGTAGGGCAGCAAGTAGCAGTTATGAATTAGTTTAAGTTTTGAGACTTAAACTAAACTCAATCGTACTACAAATCAGATCTTCCAGATGTGATTGTAGAAGGCAATGTAAGAAATCTTTAAGACATCATGGAGGAGAGGTATATCAAACTGGAAGGAATCTCTGTTACTATGGCACAGGACACTGTACTAAGATCTGGGCCTAGTTGCAGACATATCACAACATGGCAAAGTTAGAAAGGCCAAGGGCACCATCAAATCTTTGTTGGTGGTTGGTGGTTGGTGGTTGGTGGGTGGGTGGTGGTGGTGGTGGTTGTTGTTGTTTGTCTTTCATTCTCATAGAGGACATTGACATCAGAGTGATATCATGACTTGCAGTGAATCTGATGTAAGTGAAGGAGGACTGTGCAAATTCACTAGCCCCACTCTCTTCTCCAGAGCCATCTTGTTCCAGTGGCAAGATATACATCAGGTTGACTAGAAATAACCCTGGATGTTTAAGGCAATTGGAGTTAAGTGACTTGCCCAGTGTCACACAAGAAGTGAATGTCTGAGGTTAGATTTTAACTCAGATCCTCTGAACTTCAGAGCCAGTGCTCTATCCACTCTGCCACCTATTTGCACCGCCATCAAATTCAGTCTATTCCTTAATAATAATAATAACTTCAGCTTTATCTCATAATTGGTTATCTAGTCTTGTCTTAAAAACTTTTAGTAATGGGTTACTCATTACCTCCCAAGGCAATTTATTTCATATGGAAGGTTTTTCTTACATTTAACCGAAAATTATTCCCTACCACTTCCACCCCCATATCTTACATTTGAATTCCATTAGCCATTTTTGTTTCTGTTCTTTTCAGTTCAATTATTTTTCCCCCTCGTGGTAAAGAAAAAATCCTATATATTCACACACACACATGCAAGCACACACATGTTGAGCAGCTTTCTTTGTCTTTGGTGTCCATTAGCATCCCTCCAATCATCCCTCCAAGCAGTGGTCTTTTACCATCTTTGATAATTAAAAAAATGCTCCAATATATTTTGCTTCTCTAAGCTAGCCTTTCCATTGGCAGCCTCAACTCATTTTGAGCTTTGGAACACCTGACAATATTTCTATAGGACTGTTCCCATATTTTAAATTTGTCTGTGCACTGGAAAAGTAGTAAGGCTGCTTAAGAATCTGTCAATAGTTTCATTCAGATGTCCTTTTTGTAGAAAATGATAACAATATTTTGAGATCCTGAGGCATGTTTTTTACTCTCTCTAGAGAAAAATCTGTGTAGACTTCTGAGAAGATACTTAAATGGGTCATTGACTGGGTCAGTATGTGAGCTGCTAGTTCAGAGAATTTTGCTATCCTTCAGAACTCTGACTACACTTCTTGAATTCCTGGAAGTTTGATCATTGTATAGATATGAATTTTCATCATGAATAAATTTAGGTGTTTAAGCAGCTTCTGAAATTCAGCTTCCACCTTGTCAGAATGTTTTCTACCATAGGATGTGCAGCATCTTTAGCTACAGTCCATGGATCTAGACAGCCATTTGTAATAACCTGACAAGTCAGATTCCCCTCCTCCCTCCCCCCCAAAATCATTTTGGAATAGAATGCAGGAAGACCTGAGTTCAAGTCCCTGCCTCTGACACATACTAGTGATATGATACTTGGCATGCCATGTAACCTTTCATTGCCCAAGGCAAGGTAAGATTATAACTCACAGAAAAGGTGTTAACTAGAGAAGGTTTCCTCAACCTGAGTTTCCTACAAATAAAATCATAGCTCAAGCTCATTCACTCACAAACAAATAATATAAATACATATGAAATATATATGTAAATACATATATACATTATGATATTAGAGATTATATATGTGTATATATACACATGCTTGTGTATATTATACACATGCATAAAGGTGTATATACATATATTACATACATCTATACACACACACACATATATACATACATATTTCTATCTCTATATGTCTCTATCATCTATCTGTATGACTCTGCCTGTCTAACTATCATGTCTCTCTCTCCCTATCTCTCCCCATCTCTGCCTATATCTCGTGAATCAGGGGGTGCTATATCAACCTGAAACATCCATTCCTCTTATGCCAATTGCAATTCACTCTTTTTCTCTATATAAATACAGATATTATGGATGTTCGAGATTAACATAACAAACCAACCCAACACCCCATAACACCACACCACAATACCTCGCCACAACATTTTGTCACAACACCACATATGTATATGTGTCTGTGTGTGTGTATGTGTGTGTGTGTGTGTGTGTGTGTGTGTGTGTGTGTGTGTGTGTGTATAATTTCATCAATTCTATTCTCAAATTTAATTTGAAGTTTTAGGAAGTTGCATGGTGGCACTGAGATGTTAAATGAAATGCCTAAGGTCATATATTCAGTATATAGCATACAGAGCACTTGAACTCAGTTGTGTTTTATTTTGTTTTTCTGAATCAATGACTAATCACTAGGCAACTATATATTTCAATATTATATACTATATCTCAATTATGTATTACTATATAAAGAATTCTCAACTATTTATCTAGAATTTTCATAGTAATTTCATATACATTTCATCCTCACAACCATCCTACAAAATAGTCAACAAAAATATTATCCCCACTTAACAGATTAAGAAATTAAGGTTGGGGGCAGCTAGGTGGTGCAGTGGATAAAGCACCAACCCTGGATTCAGGAGCTGAGTTTAAATCCGGTCTCAGATGCTTGATACTTAGTAGCTGTGTGACCTTGGGCAAGTCACTTAACCCTCATTGCTCTGCCAAAAAAAAAATAGAAAAGAAAGAAAGAAATTATGGTTTATTGAGGTTAAAGTAGAAAAGTGTCAGAGTTGGTATTCCAAGTCTTCTCTTTTTTTTTTTCTGGGACTCTACTATGCCATACTATCACATTAATATTGCTATTTAATGAACACAACTAAATACACAATTAAAACTGAAGTTCAACTTTCAATGATTTATCAAGAAGTTTAACTTAAATTAATGCAACACATATTCTCCTCTCTCCCTCATACACATATATGCATACACATATATCTCTATCTCTCTATCATATCTGTGTGACTGCCTGTCTAACTATCATCTTTCTCCCTCTATCTCATAAATCAGAGAGTGCTATATTAACCTGAAGCATCCATTCGTCTTATGTCTATTGCCATTCACCCATTTTCTCTACCCACTACTTGGGCTACGTCAGCTTCTGCTATTTGAATTAAGGGGTGTGTCTATCTACCAATCAAATCATTGTGGCTGCCACCTGCTATATAACCATTTCCTTCCATCATGTTTCCTCTTATGTGACCTATTTTATCATCTTTGTAAAGGTCAATATTTTAGTAGCAAGTGGGAAGAAAAAATAGCCGTAGCTTAGTATAAACAAAGAACTCCGCATGTAAGTCCTAGAAACTCAGACTGATACAATCTTTTAGATCTTGTCCAACTCAGCCTCCCCACTCCATCATTTAATAACCTCTAAAAATCAGGAGAGGGGTCAGCTAGGTAGTACAGTGGATAAAGCACTTGGCTTGGATTCAGGAGGACCCGAGTTCAAATCCACCCTCAGACACTTGACACTAGTTGTGTGATCCTGGGCAAGTCACTTAACCCTCATTGCCCTGCAAACAACAACAACAACAAAAACCCCCAAACAAATAAAAATCAGGAGAGAAAACTTCCTCCTTCCCCTGTCCTGAAATCCAGTTTGTACTTCATAGCTCCTAGCTGAGCTTTTTCCTAGGAGTCTGCAGTCATCTTACTGTTTTGTACAAACTAGTCTAATGAATGTAGGAAGTACATGGCACCTTGACAGCTGCTGTTGATATTTACTCTCCCTCACTTTGTTGTTCATGTCCATTGCTTGCGATTACATTTGTTCACTGAGCTATACCTCTGTCCTCAAGTGTTAGAACAAAGTTTGTTGGGTTTCCCCCAAAATAGTGTTACCTTCTCCCGGCACTACTCCCCAAATCCATGGTGTGAAGGGAAATGAGTGGATTGTCTTATGCCTGATCACCATTACTTCTATCTATCAGTCCCCGAATCTTCCCTTTCAAATGTCCTGTTCTCATATCATCAGCATCTATATTGCTAGAATGTCCTCTGAAGTTTGGGCATAACTAATGCAGGGCATTGACAGGCCTAATCTATGAAATGTCCGAGGCTTCGCTCTTCCTTTTGACTGAACGTTTTATCACAGATATTTCTTACATATTATCAGATTTTTCTAGGGTGTAACAGAAGGGATAAATGCTCCTAATTATCAGGCAGGTGATAGTAATTTATGTTCATCTCAGGATACTCTGGAGTCACGTCCTGTATCACCTTGTTATTTTTTTAGGTTTTCTGATTATTTTACTGGTAAGCATGATCTTAAATAACAATTTCTAGACCCTTAGGCCACTTTCAGAAACTCCCATCAGTCCCAACAGAGAAATCAGTTTAGGATTTTAGAATGCATTTAAGCTAACTCCTAGAGTCTTCTTTAATTTAGCTCCCTTATGACTGGATCCATTTGTTTTATATTCAGCAATGCTAGCTTTATACATTTTTTTTTTTTAGTGAGGCAGTTGGGGTTAAGTGACTTGCCCAGAGTCACACAGCTAGTAAGTTTTAAGTATCTGAGGCCAGATTTGAACTCAAGTGCTCCTGACTCCAGGGCCGGTACTCTATCCACTGTGCCATCTAGCTGCCCCCAAGTATATTCTTTTTTGTTGTTTTTTTTTGTGTTTTTTTTTTTTTTTTGCAGGGCAATGGGGGTTAAGTGACTTGCCCAGAGTCACACAGCTATTAAGTGTCAAGTGTCTGAGGCCGGATTTGAACTCAGGTACTCCTGAATCCAGGGCCGGTGCTTTATCCACTGAGCCACCTAGCCGCCCAAGTATATTCTTTTAACAATAGTTTACAAACACACATATCACCTTCATACCATTGCTAGCCAATAGTTTCACACAACTCTGATGCCTAGATTTCATTTGATTGAATAGTGCATGTTTTACTCTAGTTATCTCCATAGAACTGAAGAAATAACCAAAAGAAATAAAAGGTGGTGGTAACCAAAAAAATTAAAAAAAAAATATGATTATACCTGAATGTTGAAACATCAACTCATATGTTTTACACTAATGACTGACTTCTAAAAATTGACTTTCTTTTTATTTCTTTTTGGCATTGGAACTCAGATGTCTTTTTTTTTGTCCTATGACTACTAGGTCTTATGCATATTTCTGGTCATGTGATACATCCATTTAAAGGCTTTCCAAGATAATGGATTTAGAGTAGAAAGAAACCTTGTATGGCAGCTAGCTGAAACCTTTCATTGTGTAGATGAGAAAACAGATGTTAAGCAACTTGATGAAAGGTATACAGGTAGTACGCTAGTATTCAAAGCTAGGTGCTCTGTCTCCAAATCTAATTATCTTTCACTGACATCATATTGATCATGGATTTTAGTTCAACCTACTTATACTCACATTCTAGGCACTCCACAGGTAGAACCACCATGACATTAAATACCTATTTACAATATTACCTTTCACATAATCTATAATGTAGTCAAAGGGGAGTAATCATCAGCCTGTGTAAATAACACCTATATTCCTGTCTCACATTGTCTGCATTAATTGCAATATCATTGTTAGAAAATGACACTAAGGATTTCCCTGGTCTCCAGCTAATAGAATTAATTTCAGAAGAATCTTAAAGGTGTCAAGAATTTAGAAGAGTATCTTTCTATTATAGATTTGGGAATTTATTATTATTCAAAATTGAAGTCTTCATTGAGTCATGTGGACTGAACTGAGGAAATAACTGTTTATTAGTATGTAGATTAATCTGTGATTTAAATTTACACCTTCTTTAAAATCACCTCTATTGATCTTGAGCTGCCAGAACTAAAACTATTGAAGACAATATATTGTTTCATCTTTAGAGAGTATCTCCCCCAGAAACAGTACTCTGCTCATAGTAGGTAAGTAGTTAATTGTTTGACAGATTAAAATTATTACATTCTGATCTAGTAGCAGGGTTTTTTTGTTTGTTTTTCCAGGCAGATAATGGAATAGAAGCTTAGGTGATGAAAACAAGACCGATTTTATTACTTATTTTAGTATAACATTGAGTGTGTGGAGCCCAAACTCAGTTTTGAGCTGACCAGAGGCTGCTTATAATTGTCTTAAATTCACCTCCATTTAAAGCTAGCTCGTCTCTCTGTCTTCCTTGACCTTTATGCCTCTTGAAAAACAAAAGGCAAAGAAACAAAAAGAAAACAAAGGAAAATAAGTATTTAATAAATATTTTAAAAGGAACTTTTCCTTTATATTCTTTACCTTAAAACTGGATTATAAAATTTTTAAACAGATTATGGGAGAGAAAATTAAATGTGCCAACTATCAAAAGTGGATATTTTCCTCTGAAAGTATGCTAACAATTGCCTTGTACTCTATGTAGAAGGTTATAATCAAACATTTGAGGCAGTCTCTTACAGACATTTTCCTCATAAAATTGTGAATTTAACAAATGAGGCCCACACAGCTAGAACCACATCCAAATCAGTAGGCATTAGATACACCTATAAAGCAGGGGTTAAGAAAGTATTTTTCTTCAGATAAGGATAGACATTTGAAATCCTTAATTATGATAATTATAACAAGTAGTTGGTAAATGTTTCATAAGAAATATGGACCAACGTTTTAGCAGGTAACCATTAATGTGTCAAATTCATTTTTAATAATCAGTTGACCTCTCCCCCCATGAAATTTACATTGTAACCAAAAAAAAAAAATAAAACCAATCACATTAATCATCTTGTTATACATAGTGGATAGGGGCTCAAAGTAAAACTTGAGTGCAATTGGAGATATTAACTGTTCAGGCATTAGTGCCAACCATCAAGTCATATGTTTGATGTTATTGATTTAGAAAAATCTTTTGAAGAATAAATACCATTTTGTATGATATTTTAAAATGCTGTGGCAATAAGTTCTCTTAGAAGTGGTAGAGTGGATTGCATGAAGTTTTTTATCCCCCAATAGACCATTAGTTCTTTGAGGGAAGGCATTTTCTTTTCTTTTCTTCATTCTTCAGGGGCTAAGAAGACTCATGTCATGGGATATTCAGCTAACAATGAAATTAGGAAAACATTAATTAAAACCCAGCCTCTAGCTTTTATTAAGCCCAAATGTTACCTTTTTGTACTAGACAAGTAAGTAAATCTTGGTATGCCTACATAAGATGTTATTATTTTAAGTTAAAGAGGAGTTGCTGGTTTGCACTGATAGAGGTCAGTTGTGTCTACATCAACATCTCCCTGAAGTCATGACATGCGTGTGGACATAAACAAAACAAAACAACTATTACCAATCCCTTATTTCCAATTACAATGATTCAAAATATAGAACTCTAGACAGCACCCAGATTCTTTCATAACATTATGGTTTGGCTTTATTGTGTCAGTCAACAAACATTTATTCTGCACCTACTATGTGTCAGGCTCTCAGCTCTCTCAAGGAGCTTGCCTTCGTGTGTGTGTGTGTGTGTGTGTGTGTGTGTGTGTGTGTGTGTGTGTGTGTGTGTGTGTGTAGACAACACAGAGAAACAGAAAAATGATTCGATGATATTTTGTATGTGTTGTTCCTGACTTGTTATCATTACAGTGAACTCAATATAGAAACTGCCAAGACTCAGGCAGTTAGCACCTGCTTTAACCGTCTTCAGAGAGTTGCCTAGGGCCCTAGGAAGTTAAATGATTTGTACAAGATAATCCAAGTAATATTAGTCAAAGCCAGGACTTGAATCCACCATCCACTGTAACACATGCTATTATATATGGGTTCTATATTTAGCTGTTTTAAAGAGCCTGTCTCTGTATAATATAGAAATCTTCTAAAGTAACTACTATTTGTGATTTCACATTGACATTTGTAGTAGCATTCTCCTTTGTTTTATTTCAAAATGAATGCTAACTACAGACACAGAGAAAATGAAGAACTATGGACAACACCAATTCATTAGACATTTAGAGAAATTTCTTTTGTTCTGCAGGAAGCCCAATATGCCAAAAATGATGTGGATTAGACATAGAAAAAATAGCAGTCAGTTTGCTTTCATTTTCTTATCAGAAAGTCTTAAACTGCATAGAGTTGTCAATCTGTCCAATTCATCTCCAATGTCATTTATTCCCATTTATATCACTGGCAAAACTTATGGCAGGGGCAGGGAAGCTATATGAAGGAATCCAGATCTGTGATATGACCCAGGTGCAAGGAAATGGGAAGGGACATGATGTATAACTTCCCTCCATTCATGTAAATTGACATATCTGCTTCAACTTCTAGACTTAGTGAGTTGCAGGAGACAGTGAGATAGTAAGTGACTTGGCCAAAGTCACTCAGTAGGAGTCAGAGGCAGGATTTGAACCCAGATATTTCTATTTCCAAGGCTGCATCTCTATCCACTGATTCCTCCCTTATATAATTAGAAAGATAATCAAAGGAGATAATGTATTTAAAGAGCCTAATATATCTTCAAGTGCTATATAAGGGTCAGCTAACTCATTAACAGTGATAAGAATGGAATAATTGTCTTAAACAATTGTATGCTTCCTTGCTTTCAATACACATTTTTTGCATCACCTGTTCTCAAAATTAATTTAAATTTGTAGGTTTTAAGCGACTGTGCATACAAGAGATTGGTCCAATCTATGGAGGTGTTTTTCTGAAATCTTCCTAAAATCATTTTACTTCTTTTTGCCATAGAATTTGCCTTTCTGCTCAAAAATGGCAAAGTCCCCACAAAAATGTTAATTACCCAAGGGCTCCAGTTAATCATTTTACTACATTTTTTTTTTGTATTTAAAATGGGACTTACAAATCTGTGTAAACCAAGGAAATACAAAGGAACTGTTTAGAATTCCCTAGTTGCATGAAGCACAGAAGGATGAAGAGTTAATTTTCAGAATTAATCTCATGATAGCTCCAAAGTAACTTTGGGCATCAAAAAATCCATTATGTGTTTAATATGATGACAAAAGAATTTTAATTTAATTCTGCAGAGACCTGATGATGATACCAGTGTGATGCCATTGTAATGTGAGATTGTGATGAGAATGCAAAGTCAATGTAAGTCTAGGGGGACTAAGTGGAAAAATACACTAGAGACAGAAAAGCTCATTTCCTATTAAAAATACGGAAATAGTCCGTCTTTTCAGCTTCTTTGACAGTTAAGATAAAAAATAGAGTGTTTTCAGTTTATTAGTTCTTGTTGCATTTTCTTTACTCCCTGGTGTTTTTCCCCCTTCTCTTTCAGCTTTTCTCCGACTTGAAAACAAAATAACCTTTCATAAAGGTATTACTAGATTTCTTAACAGTCCTATTTGCCATGGGGGCAAGAAGTATATAAAAATCTAAGCTTTAAAAAAAAAACAACTTTCCATTGATTGATTTTTTCCATACCATAATGCAGAATATGAATACAATGAATCACTGAACTCTTACCTTGAGATTTTAGGTGTGTGTCAGTGATCAATTCAAAACACAGAAAATGTGAGCTTCCCCAAATGATAAAATAATTTCTTATGGGAAATAAAAATGAATTTATCTTAGCATTATGCTTAGAGACTTAGTGGTTCTTCTACATAGTCAAACTAATATCTTTAAATGTTTCATTTTGTATAAATTGCACTGAAATGAAATGGTGTGAAATAGACAGAATGGTTACATATTGATTGATGCCTACTTCGCCCCTAACCCCCCTTTAGGCTATAACTTCCTTCAAGACAAGGACTATATAGACTTCTACCTTTATGTTCCAGTTCCTTAGAGTAGTTCATTGCAAATAGTAGCTCCATAATAAGTTTGTTCAATTGAATCGCCTATTGTTCAAAAAGAATTCAATATCTATGCCACCTATGGCCAAATAGTGGGCTCAGTAGTGTATCTTAAAGATATATAATAAGGCAGAATGATGCAGTGGAAAGAAGGAAAGAAATAGGCAGTTATTGAGTGCCTACTAATATCCATTATGCTTAAGTGCTTTACAAATATTGTCCTATTTGATCCTCACAACTATCTTGTGAGGTCAGCAGTATTACGTTCATTTTACAGTTGAGAAAACTGAGGCAGATAGAGAGTAAGTGGCTTGCCCTGGTCACACTGCTGTTAAGTATCTGAATTTGGATTTGAACTCAGGTCTTCCTAATTCCAGGCCCATTGCCTCTATCCACTTAAATACCTATCTACCAAAACTGTGTGGAAGTTTGGGCAAACGCATGCCTTTTTATGAATGATGAAGGTGCTTTGATCATTTCGCAGAAAGAATGAGTGGAATTTTAGACAAGTAACTTCTGGTTAAACAAAAAGATGTACTATTTTTTGAAGCAGGTAATGTTCTAGTATTCAAATGGCTCCAAAATCTCATCAGCACTCTGATTCTCCCCACTCATTCATGCCAAACTCACCCATTCTATGCATCTCACATCATGTCCTTTAATCACTTTGCCAAAGAGAATCTACCCCACATGCTGCATATGATCTTTGTAAAAAAGGTATGAAAAATGATTATCCCCAAAGCATTTACAAGGTGTTTTATAAAGGTTTAATCTATTCATGACAGGCTCATAATGTTACTATTAAAGTTGATGATGTTTTAAGGAACACTAACTGCCAAGCTCATTTTAAGAAATATAAATCAAGAACCCTCAGTTTCTTAAAGGGTTTGAAATAAGGTGGAGTCCATGTTCTTTGAAGGGTAAGAAACACAGGAAAATAAGATTTCAGATATTTTTGTATACATATAAACACATGTTTAACATATCAGCATCATTTAAAAATATATACAAGTCATTTTCTGATGCATGTTCACCCTCATTGTTCTTCCCATGTAACAACCAAAAATAAATAAGCAAAATTAACTGATATCAAGTTTGATATGATACGTGTAACATCTCAAAAAGTAGTAAAAATGGCCTTGAATTTTATGAAATTTGGGAATTTGGAAATACCCCCCCCATTTTCCATCACACACACACACACACACACACACACACACACATCTCATGTGGTACTTTGAGACTAAAATAGGACTCAAAAAAACCCCTAAGGGCGAGGGGAAATGCATATGGAGAAGAGAGGTCCTGCCTTCCCCTGGACTCAAGGGGTAGCAGCACCATTATGGCAGCCACAGAAATAAAATGATCAGTTTCCTTCCTGAAACTAATTACTCTGGAGAAGAAATGAGAGCTAAAAGGGCAAAGTATAAGGCTGTGCTCTTTTCCTAGGCTCTCCTTCAACCCACCCAATTCTCAAAATAAAGGAGATGAGGGGCAGCTAGGTAGAACAGTGGATAGAGCACTGGCCCTGGAGTCAGAAGGACCTGAGTTCAAATCTGGCTTAAGACACTTGACACTTACTAGCCGTGTGACCCTGAGCAAGTCAATTAACCCCAATTGCCTCACAAAAAACAAACAAAAAATAAATAAAAATAAAGGAGATGAACAAAACCCCTTCCAAATCCCAGAACTCTTTGTAAGTCCAGCTCATTCTTACACTTTCTAGAGGAGGCACTACATATGCAACATTCAAAACCTATAGTCTCCTACCTGTTTACAAAGAAAAGAGAGGTATCTTTCATCCTCTTTTCTCCAGATTCAGGATTGACTGTGTGTGTGTGTGTGTGTGTGTGTATGTAATTATGAATATATATCCATATATCCTAAAAGTTGGTGATATATCTTTATCACCAACTTTTAGGGTTTGTCCTGGGGTCAGTTCATATTTAGCCAATCTCTTACACTGCTGAGATTATTACAATAACTGTTAGCATTCTAATCAACTGTTGCTGGAGTTGTGAAAAGATCCAACCTTTCTGAAGAGCAATTTGGAACCATGCCCAAAGGGCTATAGAACTGTGCATACCCTTTGATCCAGTAATACCACTTATCAGTTTATATACCAAAGACAACCCCAAAAAGAGAAAAAGACCTATTTGTACAAAAGTATTTATAGCAGCTCTTTTTGTGGTGGCTAAGAATTGGAAATTAAAGTAATGTCCATTAATTGGGAAATGGCTAAACAAGAGGTGGTATATGACAGTGAAAGTATATTATTGTGCTATAAGAAACGACAAGCAGAATGATTTCAGAAAGGCCTGGAAACACTTGTATGAACTGATGTATAGTGAAGTGAGCAGAAGCAAGAGAACATCGTGCACAGAAACAGCAGTATAGTTTGATGAAGACCTGTGAATGACTTAACTCTTCTCAACAATACAATGATCCAAGAAAATCTGAAAGGACAATTGATGAAGCATACTATCTACCTCCAAAGAAGGAACTGATATTGATGGAACACAGACTGAAGCATGCCATTTTTTGTTTTCTTTCATTTTTCCTTTTATTCATGTTTTCTTATATAAAATGACTAATATGGTAATGCTTTACATAATCATACATGTATAAACCATATCTGATTGCTTACTGCCTCAGGGAGAGAGGAAGGGGAGGAAGAGAAGGAGGAATTAAAAAAAAAACAGAAGCCAAAACTATAAATAAAAATGTTTATTACTTCTTTTTTTAAAATGGGTTAACATTCATGTAAGACTTTAAAGTTATAAAGTGATTTTATAAACATTATCTCATGTGATCCTCAACCTCATGAGGTAGGTCCTCTTATCCTCAATTTACAGATGAAGAAACTGAGGAATATAGAGATAATTAATATTGGAGGCTGGATTCAAACTCAGATCTTCCTGACTACAAGTCCAGCAACCTTCCTCTGTACCACCCAGTTTTCTCTATATAGTATATACCTACAGTAATGTACAATACAAATTCTTAATAATAATTGTGGTAGGGGGAAGCTAAGTGGCGCAGTGGATAAAGCACCTACCCTGGATTCAGGAGGACCTGAGTTCAAATCCGGCCTCAGACACTTGACACTTACTAGCTGTGGGCAAGTCACTTAACCCTCATTGCCCTGAAAAATTATAATAATAACAATAATAATAATGAGAAGAAGAAGAAGAAGAAGTGTTAAGTGACTACAAAATCTTCAATTACAAAAGATTCAGTTAGTTTCAGTGGTATCTTCTAAGAAGAGAAAGTTGCCTAATATGTTTTCAACAGAAAGTACTGAAATGCAAAGTTTGGTGTACCACCCTTGGTTAACCAGAGAGTTTGACACCTAATTTCTTGAACATTGTGTTTACCTAAAGTTTCATAGTGTAAAAGGCTGTTATTTTTATGTCCATACTGAGCCTAGTGTTATTAGTCTCATAAATACAGACTATGGAACGATAATGAGCCATATTCAAAGCATCCAGTGATCCATTTTAGTTTATTTTCTCTTTTCAATAACTAACAGTTTTGGGCCCATGGAGAGATAGGAAAGGATCAAGGAGAAAATCAGGTTTAACAAAAGCATTGAATCTGAATGAATTTTCATTACATTGAAATAAAAAAAAAAGCTCTTTTGTTTCTGAACCTAGAGGGGTCCCTGCTATACTCTTTGATGAATAAGGCATAAGATTTTAGAAATGGACAGCTGTGTTCATCAGATGTTTCTGCTGCTTGCTTCCAAATGTGGTTTTATGCTTTGCTGAGTTTCTAAATACTCCCCCCTGTTAAACAACTCAAATGATTTAAACTTGTTTCTCTGAGATATGTAACTAAGGAGAGTCATTTTTTCCTCCTTTTAAACAGAGCTTGCTCATGGGGTGGTAAAGCTTTCACAGTTTTAATTTTGTTGTTTTAGTTTGCAGAGAACCATAGTCTGCCTGGAGACTTGTAAGTTTCCCATGAGTTGCAGCAGGAAGAGGAAAAAAAGCAGCTTCATGTTGATCCACAGCAGTTATCTAAAACTGAAGACATACAGCTTCCCTTCTGTTGTTAACCTCTTTTCCCCCTTTTCTAATGAACAATAAGATTAACTCTGAAAGCTAAAGGAATGACTCAGATGTCACATTCAGTTGGCCTCTGATAGTAGGTATTTATTTGTCCTGATGGCAAATACTTTGCAAAGGAGATGGGGATAGGGAAGCCTTTTGAACTGGGCCATTAAATAATCATGTGTGGACTAAGAGACCAAAAAATTGATAATGTGCAAGCTTCCCTCAAGTTCTGTACATTCCCATAATTGATAGGTCTGAATTTAGCCCTACCAGGCTTCTCTGGAGCACTGGAAAATCTCAACTCTGATATGAGAGCCACCATTCAGTCTAAGATTAAATGGGCAAATCTTAAATAGGATACCAAGGTCGAAGGAGAGGCTATGGGATATTGGTTCATATTGCTTTAGTATGATTATATTTGAGGATAGACCAGCAGTAAAGAATCACAAAAGTTGCCCTCTAAGGTTTCTTGCAATTCTAGATCTGTGATTCTATGAATAGTGAATAAGCTTTCAAGGAACACATGAAGAAGGACAAGTTTTCTTCTCAATGGGGAATCCAACGGCCCATCTTCTTGCTAGAGATTGAAATCCTAGTCTTTGACTGCAGACTCTGCCAGAGTATATGTGTATGCACATACATATGCACACTTTTTTTTTGTTGGGGGGGATAATGAGGGTTAAGTAATTTATACAGGGTCATATAGCTAGCAAGTGTCAAGTGTCTGAGGCTGATTTGAACTTAGGTCCTCCTGAATCCAGGGCCTGTGCTTTATCCACTACTCCACCTAGCTGCCCCCATATGCACACTCTTAAATGTACTCACTGTTGTGGAAATTTATTTTGATTTGGGGACCCTACCTTTAGGCTGAGATTAGAAAGCCTTAGGCCCTCAGGGTCTCTTCTGTGTGGGAGGTGCTGGTGCCCCTCCCCCTCTGCTTCAGCTGAGCCAAAAAGCCCTGTGGGCTGTACAAGATGCCAGGTCAGACAGCTGGGGGGGGGGGGAGAAGGGAGCACTAGCTCCCTCCACCCTGAGTGGAGCTATCCGAGAGATCTAGGGCTCGTCCATCCTGGGGCTCTGGCATATCCTGTGCTGAGGCACGTGATGCTTGAGCATTCCCCTAGCCCCAGCCCCAGCCCCAGCCGCAGCCCTGGCTGGCGGATTAGCTTGGTGTGTGTGTGCAAAAAGCCCGAAGATTTGAGTGAAGTAAAGGAAAATATATATAGACCTGGGAGTTGGGGGGGGGGCAGCAGACAAGAGATGGGGGCTACAAGGATGCAGGAGAAGGCTAAAGGACTAGGAGCAAAGAGGAAAGGCTGGCAGACAAGATTAGAGGGGTGGCAAAGGCGGCAGAGGGCAGACTGACGGAGCAGACAGACAGACAGATAGACTGAACAGGAGGCAGTGGAGAGCACAGAAGTGGTCAGCACAGGGTACAGGCGGAGTTAGTGAAAGTAGCTGAGCAAGTGAAAGTACCCTAAGGCAAGAGGCAGCTAAGGCCCTTATTATATTAAAAACGTTCCAGGGGCAGCAGGTGGAAGCACCAGAATGGGAACGCAGTCAGGTTGTACATTGTATTTCCCTGTATTCTTAATTTTAAATAGTATCTCATAAATAAACTCTGCTTGGATTATTTAGTTAAGAGGCTTCTTAATATTTTGCTTATCAATTTGGGAGTAGAGCAGTGTGGTGGAACTTTATAAACGGCCCACATTAAATTAATAGCAGTCAGATAGACAGTCAGCTAGCCAAATAGTCAAAAGTCCCCAGAATACTCATCCACAGATTAGTCCCCCCAAATTAGGCAAATCAGTCAAAATATTTTCACATTTGAATGGCGACCGTGGCAGGATTTATAGCCCAATTATAATTTTTCTAAACTTATCATTTTTCATATAATCATAATTTTTCATGTAAGTATAATTATTATAATTTTTCCATGTTAGTTATCGTTAAATTTTTTTTTTACACTGTGAATGTACCATTTGCTCCAAAATGAATACAAACTCATCAAGGTCAGGGATTATTTTTTTTTCTTTTTATACTCTACCTAGCATGATGCCTGGGACAAAGACAATAACTTGTGATTTCACTGATATAGGTGACCCCAGGCAAGAAAATACCTTCTCTCTATTCAAGTTGGCACATTTTCTGCAATTTATAGACTCAGAGAAATATCTAGAGTACTGAAAAATTAAGCACCTTCCCCAAAGTCCTTCAAGCCAGTAAGGAGCAAAACTTAAAACCAGATGTTCTTGGCCTTGAGGACAACTCTCTAGCCATTAGGCTATACTGCCTCTTAAAATTAGGCAGTCGACAATATTTGGCATTTGATTAATTGCTGGTGTTAGAATCATGGAGTTACTGCCTCAGTTCCTCTCTCTGGTTTCCATACCCTTACTGTAAGTACAAACATTTTAAAACTCAATATGAATAAATATATAGTACATATCTTAAACTTATCAAAATGACTATATAGCATACTTTCTTCATCAAGTAACAATTTAGCTAATATCATACAATTTCTAAATCATGAAGTACCTGATACTGTGGAAGATTTTCTACCTAGGCATTCTCTTTCAGTTTTTAACAACTGTGCTTATTTTTTTAATTCCTAGAAAGCATGAAGGTCAATTTAAAATATAGAAATAAAGTTTGTTTATCAACTCTTTACTTAAGGTTTTTTTTTCTTTTTTCTTTTTTCTTTTTCTTTTTCTTTTTTTTTTTTTAGTGAGGCAATTGGATTAAGTGACTTGCCCAGCGTCACACAGCTAGTAAGTGTTAAGTGTCTGAGGACGGATTTGAACTCAGGGACTTCTGACTCCAGGGCCGGTGCTCTATCCACTGTGCCACTTAGCTGCCCCTACTTGAGGTTTTAGTCATCAAATTGAAGTAATATATTGTGACAAGAGTGCTGGACCTTGCTTAAGGAAGATCTAGAATCATATCCTATAATTATATTACACTTGCTAGTGGCGAGAAAATACACAAATCATTTTCCTTCTTGGAGCCTCAGTTTCCTCATCTGTAAAATGAGGATAAAAACTGCAACACCTACTTCAAAATGCTGTTATGAAGATCAATGGAGATAAATGTGTTTTATAAACTTTAAAGTACTATGTAAATATCATTTTTATTATGAATTTATAAATTAATTTATCATTTATTATTAGTTTTAAATCTAATCCTAGTCTACCATGTACTTGTTTTTATAATACTTTCAAGAATTGTGATATATTTGTATTAGTGTGTGCATTCCATCTACCAATGCCAATCACAATCTATTGCCAACTTAGCAGATACATTTTTTAATTTATCACAGTTGAGAAATCTCTCAACCCCTGACAATGAGGGGAGAATCCTACCCCAGGTGGTCTTTGGACGGCAGATATCACTAAATTCACACACACCCCCCTCACCTCTCCCTCCCCCTCCCTCCCCCTCCCTCTCTCTGTCTCTCCCTCTCTCTGTCTCTCCAAACCTTTATTTTTAGTTTAACAGGACTTATCCAACTTTGTACTCTGTTGGCATTGCCTTTTGTGAAGCGAGTGTTACTACCCAAGAATAAGGGATATCAGTAGAATACAGGTAACTATATACAAGTTGGCCACTTTTTATTTTGTTTCAAACACTCCGGTGGGTATTGAATAAAATCCTCTCTAGAATTAAAATACATGCCCAAGTTACAGGAAATTATTCTGGTAGTAGTGCCAAGCTAAAACTAAGCTCCAGGTATTTTATTGATCTGACATAGAGAAAGGGATGAAGTTCTAGTCAGAATCTAGCACATTGACTCTCACAGAAATATAGTCTTCCTTAGGTCAACACTAGGGAGGGGTATCTAGGGTTACCTAAAATAAGGTAGAAATAGTTCTGTCTGACAGTGACAGCATTTATCTTCTAGGCTTTGTCATTGTGGTTATCAGTGTGGCATGATTATGGAATCATTTTCAGTTATCTTTGAATTAAGCAGTTGGTTGCAAGAACTGAGGCATGTAACTCCATCTGATGATAGTTTTTTTTCTTTTTTATGTTTAGAATTTTTTTCCCAAATTACATGTAAAAACAAATTTTGACTTCAATTTTTTTAAAACTCTTTATTCCAACTTCTATTCCCCCCTCCCTTCCCACCCCATGCCCCAAGAACTAAAGCAATTCAATGTACAATATACATGAGTAGTCATGGAAAACATTTCCACATTAGGTAGGCTGTGAGAGAAAACAAATAAAAACAAGACTTCAGATTAAGGTATTGTGAAAAAAATGTATTTTAATCCATTTTCAGATACCATCAGTTCTTCCTCTGTAGGTATATTTCAATTTTTATAAGTCCTTCAGAGTTATACTGGGTCATTGCCTTGCTGACAATAACCATGGGTTTCCTAGCCGATCATCTTACACTATTGCTATTATTTTGTATACAGTACATTTCTCTCTGTTTCAGTTCATGTAGGTCTGTCCAGGTTTTTATAATAGCATCCTGTTCATCATAATTTTTATATAATACCTTGAACTTGACAGAGTTTTCTTCACAATAGCCCAGCAGAGTAGGTACCATATGTTTTGCCATTCATCATAACTATTTCCCTCCAACCTATTCCCTTCCCAAGATATTCACTCTATTATCTACTTTTACCCTATCCCTCTTCAAAAGTGTTTTACTTCTGACTGCCCCCTCCCCCTGTTCTGCCCTCCCTTCTTTCACCCTTCCCTCCTTATCCTCTTCCCCTCCTACTTTCCTGTAGGGTTAGATAGATTACTCCTCCCAATTGGGTGTATGTTATTCCCTCCTTGAGCCCATTTTGATGAGGTTAAGGCCTTTGAGCTAATTCTGTGTTCTAGATTTTTCTTCCTCAACTCTCCCTATGAAATCATGCAATTCAATATAAGTCATACCTATGCAGTTAGGCAAAACATCTTCAACCTTCCTCCAAAGTGTTTTGCTTTTTAATGTTCACTCCCTTCTTCTCCTCTTCTCCTCCCCCCCCCTTATCTCCTTCCCCTCCCACTTTCCCTCAGGGGAAAAACATATTAGTATACACACTTGAGTATGTATGTTATTCCCTAATTGAGCCAATTCTGATGATAGTAAGGTTCACTCATTCCCCCATCCCCTCCCCTCCATAAGTTTTTTTCTTGTTTCCTTCATGTGAGTTGCCGCTCCTCAGTCTACCTCTCCCCAGTCCACCTCTCCCCAGTGCATTCCTCCTACACCTCAACCCAATTTTAAAGATGTCATCATGGGTTAGCTAGGTGGCACAGTGGACAAAGCACCAGCCCTGGACCCAGGAGGTCCTGAGCCCAAATCCAGCCCCAGACATAAGACACCCCTGCCTGCCTGCCCCAAAAAGAACAAGGATAAACAAAAAATAAATGCTTTAGAAATATCATCCCTTCATATTCAGTTCAGACCTGTGTCCTCTAAGTGTATTCATTTCAGCTGCCCTAATATTGAGAAAGTTCTTATGAGTTAAAAGTATTATCTTCCCATATAGGAATGTAAACAGTTGAATCTTTTAATATCCCTCATGATTTCTTTTTCCGATTTATCTTTTTATGATTCTCTATGGGCTTGTACTTGAAAGTCAAATTTTCTATTCAGTTCAGGTCTTTTCATCACAAAATGCCTGAAAGTCCTCTTTTTATTGAAGTCCCATTTTGTCCTCTGAAAGAATATACTCAGTTTTGCTAGGTAGGTGATTCGTGGCTGTAGTCTCAGTTCCTTTGCCCTCTGGAATATCATATTCCATGCCCAGGGCAGCTAGGTGGCTCAGTGGATAAAGCAATAGGCCAGGATTCAGGGAGACCCGAGTTCAAATCGACCTCAGACACTTGACAGAGACAGAGAAAGTCAGAGTGAGAGAGAGACAGAGTGAGAGAGAGACAGAGTGAGTGAGAGACAGAGTGAGTGAGTGAGAGAGAGAGAGAGAGAGAGAGAGAGAGAGAGAGAGTGACAGACAGAGTGAGAGAGAGAGAGAGAGAGAGAGAGAGAGAGAGTGACAGACAGAGTGAGAGAGAGAGAGAGAGAGAGAGAGAGAGTGACAGACAGAGTGAGAGAGAGAGAGAGAGAGAGAGTGACAGACAGAGTGAGAGAGAGAGAGAGAGAGAGAGAGAGTGTGACAGACAGAGTGAGAGAGAGAGAGAGAGAGTGTGACAGACAGAGTGAGAGAGAGAGAGAGAGAGTGTGACAGACAGAGTGAGAGAGAGAGAGAGAGAGAGAGAGAGACAGACAGAGTGAGACAGAGAGAGAGAGTGAGACAGAGAGAGAGAGTGAGACAGAGAGAGAGAGTGAGACAGAGAGAGAGAGTGAGACAGAGAGAGAGAGAGAGACAGAGAGAGAGAGAGAGACAGAGAGAGAGAGAGAGACAGAGAGAGAGAGAGAGAGAGAGAGACACAGAGAGAGACAGAGAGAGAGACAGAGAGAGAGACAGAGAGAGAGACAGAGAGAGAGACAGAGAGAGAGAGACAGAGAGACAGAGAGAGAGACAGAGAGAGAGAGAGAGAGACAGAGAGAGAGAGAGAGACAAATCTTTTGCTCCAAATAAGTGAGATGATGATTAACAACTATGAAGAGCAAGCAGAACTACCCAACTATTATTTTCCCCTTAAATAACTTGGGGAGATAAAAGGCTAGAACAATTATCTCTAATATTGAGTTGAAAAGCAAGTTTTGAGAAACACAGATGCGCACGCGTGCGTGCGCGCGCGCACACACACACACACACAGTTTAAATTGTGTAAAAAATGTGTAGGAAGATTTTGGTGTGATAAAAGGGGATATTTTCCTAATAATTAGAGCTATCTAAAAAGTAGAATGAGACAATACAAGAGGTAATATATTTTACCAGTACTGCATAGTCTTTAAACAACAGCTGGATAGCCATTAGGGCATATTTTTTTAGGGAATTCATTTTCAGAAACTGGTTGAAAAAAGATGGCCTTTTGTGGTCCTTTTCTATTCTAAGATTCTCTGATTTTCTGAATATACTCCCAAATTCCCAGACTGGCTCTCCAAAGCAATTAAGGACACTGATTAAACAAATGCTATTTTTCTGGGTACATATTAAGTGTCAATGATTGGGTAATACCTAAAGAGGTTATGACACATGAATGCAATGGTATCTAGTTTTACCATAAGGAATGCAGTACATGGAGAAAGTTATAGAAATATAGTAAGATTTGAACTATTTCAAATTGAACAAAATGGAAACAAAAGATATAGAAAAAAGATTGCAACAAAGTAAATGAAGACTGAATTAAACTCAAAATCAATGTCATGGACAATGTTAGCTCCATATTATTAAGATTAAATATACTTCCCTCTTTGTCATTAAAAAAAAAAAAGGTCAGGGGCAACTAGGTGGTACAGTGGATAAAGCACTGGCCCTGGATTCAGGAGGACCTGAGTTCAAATCTGGCTTCAGGCACTTGACACTTACTAGCTGTGTGACCCTGGGCAAGTCACTTAACCCTCATTGCCCACCGCAAAAAAAAAAAAAAAAAAAAGTCATCAAGGGGGTACAGCTAATATGACAGAAGGCAGGGACTTGCCTAAACTCTCCCAAATACCTCTACAAATGACTTCAAAATGAAGCCTCAAAATGAATTCTGGAGCAGCAGAACTAAAAAAATGACATGTTGAAAATATTTTCTAGCTGAAGAAAACTTAGAAGGTCAGCAAAAGAAGTCTATCTCAGCATAGTTTAAGAAGTTTAGCACAGTCAATGCTCCCATAATCTAGAAACAGGCTTTGGGGCCAAGTAAATTGGCAGCATAGGGTTCTGGAGCTTTCATCCTGTAATGCTAAGGGAATCAGAGAACTGATCTGAAGGAGCTGACAAAGATCCCTTTGTTCACATTCAGCAGAAGATTCTGCTGCTTTGACTATATCTGTTTTGTACTCCTGGATTACAGTCCCAGGGGGAGGAGAAAGACGAACACACAAGGAATAGTGGTGTTCTGGTCACAGATCCAGGGTAGAAAAGAGTGCTTTTAGTTGGTCATAGACCAGAACACAGTACAGGAGTATAGATAACCTATCTCTCCTTAGGTTATACCATCTTGAAAGAACTAAAAACTTAGAGGCCCCCCATAATTAGCTCTGAAACAGTAGAATAAAAAAATAAAACTTAGGACAGTTCCCTTTCCACCCTGGGAGCAGAGACCAACATTAACAAATTTAAAAATTTATAAATATACTGGGAAAATGAGCAAACAGCAGAAAAAGATCCTAACTATAGTAAATTGTTATGGTGACAGGGAATATCAAATCACAAACTCAGAATAAGACAATAAAGTTAAAAGTGCTACCTCTAAAAGCTTCAAAGAAAATTATTTATTGGTCTGAGGCCATAGAAAAGCTGGAAAAGGATTTTAAAAATCAAGTAAGAGAGGTAGAGGAAAAATTGGGAAGAGAAACAAGAGTGATACCAGAAAATCATGAAAAAAAGGGTCAACAGTTTGGAAAACGAGGCTCAAAAGTACCGAAGAAAATAACACTTTAAAAACAGAATGATTCAAATGATAAAAGAGGTACAAAAAACCAATGAAGACAACTCTAGAAAGCAAAAATTGGTCAAATAGAAAAAGACATACAAAAATCCATTAAAGAAAAGAAATCCTTAAATATAGACTTAGTCAAATGAAAATGTAGTTATAAAAACTCTTTGAAGAAAATAATTTCTTAAAAATTAGAATTGGTCAAGAAAAAGTTAATGACTCCATAAGACATCAAGTTATGATAAAAACAACATCAAAAGAATGAAAAATAGAAAGAAATTTGAAATACCTCTTTGGAAAAACAATTGACCTGGAAAATAGATCAAGAAAAGATAATTTAAGAATTATTGTACTACCTGAAAGCCCTGAGCAGAGACAGAGAGAGCCAGAGAGCCAGAGAGAGACAGAGACACACATGTATGCACAGAGACGTACACACAGAGCGAGTGAGCAAGACAGAGAGTGAGCATGATGGAGAGCGAGAGAGACTTTAGACATCATCTTTCCAGAAATTACCAAGGAAAACTGCCCTGATATTCTAGAACCAGAGTGTCAAATAGAAACTGAATGAATTCATTGATCCCCAGATGAAAACTCCTTGTTATATTATAGCCAAATTCCAGATCTCTCAGGTCAATAAGAAAGTATTACGGGGGCAGCTAGGTGGCGCAATGGATAAAGCACTGGCCCTGGATTCAGGAGTACCTGAGTTCAAATCTAGCCTCAGACACTTGACACTTACTAGCTGTGTGACCCTGGGCAAGTCACTTAAACCCCATTGCCCTGCAAAAAAAAAAAAAAAAAAGTATTACAAGCATCCCAAAAGAAACAATTCAAATATCATAGAGCCACAGTTAGGATAACGCAAGATTTAGTAGCTTCTACATAAAGATTCAGAAGGCTTGGGATATAATATTCCAGAGGGCAAAGGAGCTAGGGTTATAATCAAGATGTACCTACCCAGAAAAACTAATCATAATCCTTAAGTGAAATATCAACATTTAATGAAACAGAGGACTTTCAAGCATTCCTAATGAAAAGGACAGAGCTTAATAGAGAAATTAACTTTTAAATAGAAAACTCAAGAGAAAGATAAAAAGTCAAACATGAAAGAGAAATCATAAGGGATTCTACAAGGTTAAATTCTTTATATTTCTATACTCAAAGATAAAATTTCTTAACTCCTATAAATGTCATTATTAGGGCAGTTAGAAGGTATATACATAGAGTACATGTGTTTGAGTTGAATAAGATGGGATTATAACTAAAAAAATAAATAAGACTAAGGGTTTAGAAAAAGGAATGCACTGAAACAAGGAGGAAGGGAGGGGTAAAATGAAATAGATTATCTCATCTAAGAGGCATGAAAGAGTGTTTACAGTGGAGGAGAAGATGGGCAGGATTGGGGGGCATTTGAACCTAATGCTCTTCTGTATATACACTGAATAGTGTATAGAAATCTATCTTACACTATAAGAAAATAGAAAGGAGAGGGAATAAGAAAAAAAGGTAGGAGAGAGTGTGTGTGTGGGGTAGGGGGGTCGGAGGGAGAAAGAGAGAAAGAATGAATATGAAGGGCAGATCAGAGGAGGCGGTAGTCAGACAGCTTTCAGATGAAGTAGTCAAAGCAATCTGTAGTCATGGGGGGGAAATATTCTAAATCATTACTGGTAAAAGACATGTAA
Organism: Dromiciops gliroides; assembly: GCF_019393635.1. Taxonomy (NCBI): domain Eukaryota; kingdom Metazoa; phylum Chordata; class Mammalia; order Microbiotheria; family Microbiotheriidae; genus Dromiciops; species Dromiciops gliroides. The sequence goes on along the minus strand of NC_057866.1, from coordinate 117,626,435 downwards.
AATAAACAATTCTGAGGTATCACCCAACACCTGTCAGATTGACTAATATGACAGAAAAGGAAAAATGATAAATGTTGGAAGAGATGTGGGTTAATTGAGACACTAATGCATTGTTGATGAAGTTATGAACTGATTCACCTATTCTAGAAAACATTTTGGAAGGGTTATAAGAATGTGTGTATCTTTGACCCAGTAATTCCACTACTAATTCTGAATCCCGGAGAGATTTCTAAAAATAAGAGGAAAAGTACCTATATTTGCAGAAATATTTATAGCAGCTTTTTTTTTTTTTTTTTGGTGAGGCAATTGGGGTTAAGTGACTTGCTCAGGATCACACAGCTAGTAAGTGTAAAGTGTCTGAGGCCAGATTTGAACTCAGGTACTCCTGAATCCAGGGCCCATGCTTTATCCACTGCGCCATCTAGCTGCCCCAATAGCAGCTTTTTAATAGTGGTAAAGAATTAGAAATTCAGAATGTGCCTATCAATTAGGAAATGACTGAACAAGTCATGGTATATGATTGTCATGGAATACTATTGTGCTATAAGAAATGGTAAGAAGGATGCTCTCAGAAAAAAAGTTAGAAAGACATACATGAACTGAAGCAAAGTGAAATAAGAATCAAGAGAAAATTATACAGTAACAGCAATATTATACTGATCAACAGTGAATGACTTAGCTATTCTCATCTATACAATGATCCAAGAAAATTCTGTTTAAAAACCTGATAGTGACTAAAGATGGAAGTATGCTTTTTAAAACTTTATTATTCTTGGGGGTTTTTTATTAAGTTGGTGTTTTATAAGACTAATACGAAGAATGTATTTTGCATGACTGCACATGTATAACCTATATCAAATTGTTTGCCTTCTCAAGGAGGGGAGACAGGAAGGAGGTAACTCAAATCTAAAAAAAAATGAATATTAAAACTGTTTTTACATGTAATGAGGAAAAATAAGGCAAAGTTTAAAAATGTAATTTTATTATTGTTGGTCATAATCCCTATATCAGCTTTTTTAAAATGGGCAGTTACAGGGGCAGCTAGATGGTGCAGTAGATAGAGCACCGGCCCTGGAGTCAGGAGTACCTGAGTTCAAATCTGGCCTCAGACACTTAACACTTACTAGTTGTGTGACTCTAAGCAAGTCACTTAACCCTCATTGCCCCACAAAAAAAAAAATAAAGGCTTCCTTGGGAGGGCAATTGATTTATATTGGTTAAATTATATTATGTTGGTTAACACACACACACACACACACACACACACACACACACACACACACACACACACACACACACTATGAGTAAATATGGCAAAGCATCCTACTATTACAAACATTTGGAAACACTCAGTAAGATTTTCCATAAAAAGACTTAAGAACATCATTCCAATCTTTTCAGTTATTTTCCTCTTTTCTAATTGGAACTCCAATCGCACCAGTATTATAATTAATTGTCCTTTTAAAATTTTACGTTATGGAAAACACTAAGAAAGGATGAAACAACTTCACTGAATGTGAAACTTCCATTTTTTTTTACGGGTAAGGATTTTTTTCATATTTTCAAAAGTTCACTCAAGATAGGAATTTTAAGTTCCGAAAGTGTGTACAATGGAAACCATGTATTACAATGATAGATGGGCACTTAATGGCTTGATTGACAGTACATTTTAACTGTATAGATAAAAGTTAAAGTTGAAAAAAAAGTAGCGAGATGATTCCTTGTTGCTATTGATCTACAAGACCATTAGCGAAATCAAATTGTGAAATATTTTTATAGATCAGAAAAGGTTTAGAAAAGAGTTAGGATGTTGCTCAGGGGAGATTTCAATTACCCAGATATTGACTCTGCTAAGAGCTATGCAGAAAGTAAGAGAGAATATTTCTTTGAGAAAGCTCAGTTTTTCCAGTTTGCTTCTTTTTGTCTGCTCATCAAACTGGGATCAATTGCCAGGAAATGAACCCAAGATGATTGATATATAAAAAAGATACTCATTTAAAAATATCTAATTACTCTTATCAAACCTGCAAAAGCATGTTCATTATTTAAACCAATTCATTTCAGCAACATTTTTGTCCATTGTGTACAAAGTCTCCACTATACAGTGATGGGGGAGTTAAGTGGCCAATGGATTGACCATTGCGCTAGGAGTCAGAAAGACTTGATTTTTAATTATGCCTTAGACACTTACGCTCTGAATAACCTAGGGTAAGTCACTAAACCTCTACCTCAGTTTTCTCATCTATAAATGGTGATAATAATAGTACATACCTCTCAGGGTTGTTGTGAGAATAATAGGAGTTTATACAAAGACCAGCCTTATAGCTAACGACAGATATAGATGTATCAGTAGTAAGATTATAAATGTGTTATTATGAATATTTTTTTCAATACTACTTACTCAATTGTGGAATGATTGACCTCTGTGTTTGTGCTGGCCATGCCCACACTATGGAAATCAGAAATTTTTGAAGTGGGGGAGTATCAACATATAAAACACAGGTGTTATGTATATGTCAGTAGGGGGCATAGGATACAAAGATGAGGTGGCATCTTTAACCTTAAAATGCCCATTGTTTCTCACTGTTTATTGATTCAGTTTTTCTTTCTCCTAATTATTTCACTATTATATGTGGTGAGTAGGAAGCTGTTTATTTAATTTTCCATATTATGGCCAATTTATATCTGGTCTCAACCACTCTTAGCCAGTATGAAGACAGTTTGATTGGCTTCCACAAACTCACTGTTCTGTACTGTTTTATTATCTGCAGTGTCATCTCCAAGGCCTTACAGTTTTCCCCCTTTTTTCTTAGGGGAACCAACCTGTTTTATGGAGAGGACCCAGAATGATACATGACTGGTAGTACTTACTTTTATTTCTCTCTGAAATCTTCTCTATGATAATTGTCTTTTAAAGCATTAAATTTTTTAAAAGATGACTAAATGCACCTTCTGGGCACTCTGAAATCACAAGGGGGGGAGTGTTTGTCCAGAACTGTGATTTCATCAACAAATGGAATCCCCAGTGAGGAAACTCCTTTGATGCAGATCGTTAACTCTTTGGAGACTTAGAATTTTTGAGAGTTGCATGGGACACTGCATTTCAGTGGCATGCCCTTATCCAACATAAGTCAGAGGCAGAATTTAAACCCAGATTTTCTTGATTTCAAAACAGCATCTACTCACTCTTCTAGGTTGCTTCTCTGTTAAGAGAGAGGACACTTTTGCTTCCAATAAACTATAATCAAATCCTTTGGGAAGGAAATAAGTCCCTAAGAACAAACACCATGTTCTATTTCAAAGCATTATGAGGAAAGAATATGTATCTATAGTTTTACAACTGTCTGGAGACTTTTTATCTCCATGTGTCATGAAACAGCTGAATAATTTCTGTGGCACTACAATTAAGAAGGAAAAGTGAATGGGTTCGGCTGTACTCTGTCAAATGGATCATATTTGTCATAATATTTGTCATATAGACAAAAATCAGTGAAGCCAAAACCTTCAACCAAGCTATCGATACACACTTATTGAGCACCTACCATGGCAGAATACCATGCTAGCTCCTGGCAAAGAAACAAAGAAGCAAAGGAACATAATAGAAATAATTTTGGGCCTGTAGTCAGGAGAGCTCTATCTAATGCTCTCCTCTGACAGGTAATGGTTCTTTGAAAGTCAAATAATCCTTCTGTCCCTCACACTGTACCTGGCACATAGTAGGTACTTTATAAATCCTTATTAATTGATTTTCTTTGTGCCTCTGTTTCCTTATATATGTATGTGCATATATATATATATATATATATATATAATATTTAGTTATTTATACTTGAACTATTTCTACCATGGAGCAATGCTTCTATCCTCATCATAGCCCTCATGAATTGATATCCCTCCAACAGTAACAAAGTGGGGAAAAAAGCATTCTACAACAAGATATGCAATTAAATAATGCAAAAATTGACAGGAATAAAGAGTTCAAACATGGTATGTCAGAAGATATAATTCCAGGAGGAAAACAAGGATATTAAAGATGCTATAGACCATGAATTGTAGAGTAAAAGTTCAGAGTAGACAGAAAAGGAAGAAAGAAAAGTAAGGAAGTCCTTCACAGATAAAGGCACAGAAAAACAACAATAAAAATAAAAAAAAAAAGAAATAAGGGAGATGGAGAAAACAGGGAAATATTGAACTACTTAAGTGAGAAAAGAAAAGAGGAGGGGGGAATAGAAAAAATAGGGAAGTAAAAGAAAAAGAAGTAAAGCTGTAAACTAGGGAAAGAGTTGACAAATGAGATAAGAGTAGGGAGAACCTGTGGGAATAGGGCTGTATCAAATTAGCTTAAGTAAAACTAATCTGATGGACCAAGTCCTAACTTAAAGGAGCAGATGAAGGAAAAAAATAAGTCTCAACAAAAAGCTAAAGGCACAAATTGAGAAAATAATAAAATTAACATAACTAGAAATGTGAATGGATTAAACAATCCAGTAAAATGAAAGAGTGTGACAGATTGTAATACACATCTAAAAAGCAAAGACTTAAAAAGAATAAAAACAAGAAGCTAGAACAAAATTATTATGTACCAGGTGGATCCAAAAAGTAGCAATTCCAATTATGTTATTAGGTAAAGCAAAAGTAAAATTTGACATGAAAGAAGCCACATTATGCTGAAAAAATAAGACAAAAATGTAATAGTAATATTAAATGTATGTGGTCCAGATTGTATAACATCTAAAGAAAAAAAAATTAACTGAATTGCACCACACACAAAAATACCTCAATTACAACAAATATTTGTCTCCCAGAGCTTAACAAATGGAACAGAAATGTAAACACTAAATATAAAGTTCAACAAATTGTTGAAAATTACGCAGAAATATGTTTAATGTTATTATACACACACACATACATTTTATATATATATATATATATATATATATATATATATATATATATATATATATATATATATATATATATATATACCTATATCAGATTACCTGCTGTCTAGGGGAGGGAGAAAAATCTGAAATTGGAAAGCTTTTATAAACAAAAGTTGAGAACTATCTTTACATGTAACAGAAAAAAAAAATAAAAAACAAAGAAGAGAAAAATTATGCTCTAGAGCCTTCTGATTTGAACTGCTAAATAAAATACACATTTCTTAGCAAAATATGGAAATAGCACCATGTTTAAGGGCTCAAATAAATAGCAAATATATGTAAAAAGACAAATACTATGCATTTTCTTAATAGACTATAAAGCAATATAGTCATTAATTGAAGAAGCATAAACAAAAGACAATTTTAAATGAAACTATAACTGATCACTTTGTAGCTTCAACCTAGAAAATTGGATAGGTTGTTTTATACTTATCATTCAGAAAATATAATTATTTATATGATTTGTTCTTTAGCCTATATGTTATATTACAGACATGTTTAAATAAGAAGTGGATTAAAAAAAATAAATCATAGAAATTTTTAAATCAAAAGGAGAGTAGAATTAATTCAAGAAAATAAACAATGTAAAATGACAACAAAATTAAAAGAAAAAATATCAACACTTATTTTTGCACAATTACATGATAAGCCCCCTAAGAGACAATTACCTTAAAAATGTAAATTACTTAAAACTAACCAAAGAACAAACAGAAATCCTAAGTAATCAAATTTCATAAAAGTAACTAGAGTTAGTTGGAAAGAACTACCCCAAAAAAGTGGGGTAACTGTGAACTGGTCATGACTGATTTAAAGGACAATTTTAATGAAACTTTTAAGGACAATTAATACCTATCATATAAATATTTTCCTCAAGACTTTAGACAGAAAGGTCTCTACCAAAATGCCTTTAAGAAGACAAATATAATCCTACAAGAAGGATAAATGAAAGAAGGGGACTATAAAACTATATATTTAATTAATATTGATTTTTAACATTTAAACAAATCATAATCAAAACACCATGGCAGTTTTTCTAGTAAAACATTTGTTATGATCAAGGTAGACTTACACCAGATATTCATGGGAAGTTCAAAGTTAGAGATCAATATAATTAGTCATACCAAAAACACAACATGCCAAGAAATGTAGTTATTGGAATAGATATAGAAAAAATCTTGGACAAAGTGCAAAATTAATTTATTCTGTAAACTACCAAGTATATGATAAACAAAAGACAAATTCAAATTAATATGATTAAAATGTATTACCCTGTAGGCAAATGGGCAAAGGGTTTATTAACAATTGTCTAAAAAAGCCAAACTATTAATATTTATATGAAAAGTATTATAATTAATAAGATAAATGAAAATAAAGCTGTTTTGAAGTCCTACCTCAAATATATAAGGCTCATAAGATAACCACAAAAGAAAATAACAAATGTTGGAGAGGCTATAGAAAAACACTACACTAGTGAACTGTTAATTGAATTTCTGTAGTTACTCTAGAAGACAATTTGCTCCGAAGGTTACCAAATTGTGCATACCTTTTGATCCAGCTGTCTCTTTACTAGGCCAATATAAATAAATAAATAAATACAATATGCACAAAGAGGAATAGATTTATATGTAAAAATTAGAGTAGTTCTTTTCATGTGGCAAAATTTTAGTAACTAAGGGTGTGTCCTTTCAGAGAATGGCTAAACAAATTATGGTATATCATTAACATTAAGAGATTATTATGATATTTCCTCATAAGAAATGATGAAATGAGAGACTGTTGGATATAGGATCAAGATGGTGGAGCAGCGAAAGCACTAAGTCAAGTTTTCTTAACATCCCCCTCCAGATGACTTTAAAATAACATTTCAGATTGAATTCTGGAGTAACATCCCCAATGAAAGGTTAAGGTGTAACATTCATTCTTCTAGCCAAACACAACTTAGGAGGTCAGAAAGAGAAATCTATAACATAGGAGTGGAGGCTGGACTAGAGCCCATATGGATGGGAAACCATTGGAGGTACCAGGTGGTAGCAACAGAAGCAGCAGCAACTTTCAGACCTATCAAGCCAGAGATGGTAAGGGGGCCTGTAAATTGGTCAGAAAGAAATTACAGGGGAACTTTGAGTAGTGGATGGAGGATCTGATGCTATTTTGCAAATCTATTGCTTAAATCCACTTCTGGTTCAAAGGTGGAGAAGATGACTTTTGGTCAAGAGAGATCAGGATCCCTAAGCAGCAATGTTGCTTTTGGTCACATGTTATTAGAAACTCTGAGGAACAGTATTGATTTTAATCCCAAGGAATCAGGGGCCCTTTTTTATAAGGACCAGAGTATAATCCACAAGATCATTGACTATATATACCATTCCCTGATCACATCTGGGAATGCTTCATCTTGGAAGCACCCGGAAATAGCTCTAAAAACAACAGTGCTAAAAAGCAAGAAGCTTAAGACAGTGTCCCTCTCCTCCCTAAACCCATACCAGGAGCAGAGACTAATTTTAAAATAAATTCAAAACAAAGAAATAGGGTGGGAAAGGCAGCAAACAGCAACAAAAAGAACCAAATCATAAAAAGAAAGCTACTGTGGTGATGGGATATAAAGATAATAACTCAGAAGAAGACAGCTTTAAAATTAAATTTTAAAATTAAAAGATTTTTAAAGAATAAAATGGGAATTGGACACAAGCTCAACAGTAATTCTTAAAAGAGCTCAGAAATGATTTTCAAAAATCAAAAAGAGTAGCAGAGGAAAAATTAGTTAAAGAAATGAAAGTAAAACAAGAAAATTATGAAAAAAGACCATTAGAAGATTGGTAAAATAGATGCAAAAATACATAAGACAATAATATCTTTTTTTGTTTGTTTGTTTGTTTGTTTGTTTGTTTGTTTGTTTGTTTGTTTGTTTGTTGGTAAGGCAATTGAGGTTAAGTGACTTGCCCAGGGTCACACAGCTAGTAAGTGTTAAGTGTCTGAGGTCAGATTTGAACTCATGTACTCCTGAATCCAGGGCCGGTGCTTTATCCACTGCGCCACCTAGCTGCCTCAAGATAATAATATCTTAAAAACAGAAATGGTCAAATGATAAAGGAGGCACAAAAATTCACTTATGAAAATTACTCTATAAAAAGTAGAATTGGTCCATTTTTTAGAAGAGTGATACAAAATTTCACTGAAAAAAAAATTCCTTAAAAATTGGAATTGGGCGAGAAGGTAAGAACTCCATAAGACATCCAAAAAAAAATAACAATAAAAGGAAAGAATAAATGGGAAAAAATGTGAAATATCTCATCAGAAAAACTGACCTGGGATTTAGATTGAAGAGTGATGATTTAAGAATTATTAGATTACCTGACAGTCTTATCAAAGAAAGATTTTAGACATATTTCAAGAAATCATCAAGGAAAAATGCCCTGATAGCTTAGAACCAAGGATGAAAATGGAAGTAGAAAGAATTCACCAATCACCACCTGAAAGAGGTCCCAAAATGAAAACCCCTCAGCAAATTATAGTCAAATCCCAGACCTCCAAAGCCAAATTAAAAATACTTGAGGTTGGCTTAAAGAAATCATTCCAATACCATGGGGCCACATTCAGAATCATACAAGATTTAGCAGCTACAATGGTAAAGGAGTGGAGGACTTGACATGTTCTAGAAGGCAAAAGAGCTGGAATGACAACCAAGAATACCCAGGAAAACTGAGTATAATCCTACAAGGGAAAAATGAACATGTAATTAAAAATAGGATATTCAAGAATTCTTGATGAAAAGACCAGGGTTGAAGAGAAAATTTACCTTTCAAAGACAAAACACAAGAAAAGTATAAAAAGGTAAACATGAAAGAGAAGTCATAAGGGAGTCAATAAGGTTAAACAGTTTACTTTTCTAAATGTGAAGATGATGCATGTAAGGTCTAGGAACTGTTATTATTAGGGCAGTTAGAAGGAGTCTACATAGAAAGAGGGTTCCAGAGTGAGTCAGTTATGTTGGAAAGATGTGCCCCAAAATATAGGCAAGAAAGAGTAATGCTCTGGGAGAAGGAAGAAAGGATAGGAAGAATGGGGGAAACTATTTCACGTAAAAGATGAACACAAGGAAGAAATTTTACAGTGGCAGGGAAAATGGGAGTGGAGTGACAATGCTTGATCTCATTCATATCTAAATTAGTTCAAAGAGGGATATGTAAATGTGCATATAACATATATGTATATTTTGTATATGTGTGTATGTTTATATGTATATACATATACGTATGTGTGTGTGTGTGTGTGTATATATATATATATATTTGGGGGGGAGAGAGAGAGAGAGAATATGTATACATACACACACCTGTTTTTAACTGTTAATAGAAATTTATCTTACCTAACAGAAAAGCAAGACGAGAAAGGGGTCTTAAAAGAGAGAGCAAACAGGTTAAATAAAAGCTAGTGTTTAGAAGAAAAACAGAATTTAGAATGTTATTTTTTTGGCATTTAGTTGAGAAATATTTAATGAAATAAATAAAATAGATAAAAAAGCAAATGATGACATGAGCCATTTCAGAAGAAACTAAAAACGCCTTTGTGACATGCCACCTGAGCAAAGTTAGGAAACAATTTATTCAATGGTTGTAAGATAAAAAAAGGAAAACATATTCAAAAGACTTTAGAACTTTCATTAATACAATGGTAAAGCATAAATTCAAAGGAACAAAGATGAAATATGCCATTAACATCCTTATGGAGGTGACAAAATTAAAATGCAGACAAAAAGATATACATTTTGATATAGCTGATTTTTGAATTTGTTTTGGCCAACTCTGATCAAATGAGATAATATGTAAAGTCTTTTGCAAACCTTGAAGTCCTAAATAAATGCCACAATTCTTATTGAGGTTTTATCTATAAGCTTGATGGACAGCAGTGGCATGGCAGATGAATAAAATATTAGTGACTTGGAAAAAATAAATTTACAAAAAATATCAATGAAAATACAAAAGCAAGAATCATAAACAATAGGGATAGTATAGCCTTTTTCCAACAATTATAAGAGCAAGGCAGTGATGCTACCTTTTCTTGGTATTATTTGATGTATTTAAAGAAATTCTACTAATAAAGACAAACAAAAAAAGACAAAAATAGGCAAAGAGAGACAGCTGTCCTTGTTTGTTGATGGTTTACTTATAAATTACTAGGTAATCAGCAAAGAATCTGAGACAGTAGCTTCAACAAAGTTGCAGGCTATGAAATAAATCCATTGAAACAACATTATTTTTATATTATAATAAAAATCTAGGAAGCAATGATACAAAGAAAAATCCCATTTAAAGCTACAGAATGCATTAAACATGAACTCATTCTATTCAATCCCACTTAATATTTGTGTAAATTTGACGTCAAATGCTCCTTCAAGAAATAAAGCAGAGTTTGATAGATGAGTACTATGCAGGGCTCATGGTTAAGGCATGTCAATATCATAAAATAGCAATACTATCAACAACAAATTCCATTTTTAATTTTGTTCCAAACTATGAAAATGGCACTTTATGGAGGCAGATAAAATAATGAGAATTAATTTGGTTGTACAAAAGAAAATCAAGACAAAGAATAAAAAAAAATAGTTAAGAATCATTAGGTAATAGCATTTTTAGATCTCAATCTATTATAAAGCACCTATTCAAAATGATTTTGGTACTTGCTAAAACAATAGCAAAGTTTATCAATATAGGAAATCCAGAGAAGTTAGCATCAGAAATAATCAATTTTATTACTCAAGCGTTCAATTTAATCTGAAAACACACATTACTGGGAAAAATCATCCTATTTGATAAGAACTTCTTGGAAAACTGAAAAGGCATCCGGCAAAAAATTAGACTCACACTAACATCTTACACCATATTACGTCAAAGAATATGTATCTTTAAGAATTATGCAAAAAATTACAAGAGTAGTAGATCATATACCTTTTTTTAATTTTTACATATAAGGTATTTTATTTTTTCCGTTACATGTAAAGATAGTTCTCAACTTTTGTTTATACAAGCTTTACAATTTCAGATTTTTCTCCCTCCCTCCTCTCCCTCCCCCCGATCATATACCTTTAACAGCTATGGGTAAGGTGTGAACTTTTAACCAAACATGGGATAGAGATAATTTTTAAAATATAAAATACATAATCTGCATTATATGTAATTCAAACTCTTTTGCACAAACTAAATTAACACATCTACTATAATAAGGAAAGCATTTTGACTGGGAAAAGTCATTGCATGTGAAAAGGATATGGTATCTGACATATGCACAAGCAATATAAATATATAAAAATACTATTCCCAAAGAGAAATGTAAACAAAGGAAATGAACAAAAAGGTCTAAATAGAGGGGAATGAGAAATCATTAACAAAATATGATGGAATTCTCCAAATCATTAATATTAACAGAAAGGCACGATCAAGAAATCTGATAATTCACCTTACAATTCCCAAATTGACATGATATGACATGACAAAATATGAGGATAGTAAATGTTGGAAGGGAAATGAATTATAGGCACATTATTTATTGCACTCTTGTTGGAACTATGAATTGGTATAACTATTGTAAAAAGCAAATTGAAATTTTTGAAATAAAGTGGCTAAAATTTCCATATCCTTGAATGCAGAAATTCCAATGCTAGGTATCTACTCTACAGAGGTCATTGACAAAAAGAAGAGTTCCAAATAAAATGCAATATTTATAGTAGCAATTTTTGTAAAGTCAAAGAATTAGAAACAAAGAAGATGCCTATTGATTAGGGAATGGATTAAAAAAGGGAGGCACATAAATGCAATGGAATATAATTTTGTTGTAGAAAGTAGTCAATATGCTGAATACAAAGAAGCATGCAAAAATACAGAAACTCATGGAAAGTAAAGTGATTAGTATCAGTAAAATATACTAAAGGAGCACAAAAATGTAAGTGCAAAGAGCTACCACAGAACAATCAAAACTTAATTTTGCAAAATGATAAGGAACAATCTTGACATCAACAAAAAAAATGAGAGAACACATGTTCCCTTATCCTACTTTAAAGAGATTAGAGTTTTCAGGTATAGAATACTGACTATAGCATCAGATTTGGGGAGAGGGGTTATGATTGGTTTTAATATTGTTTTTCTCTTCCTCTTATTTTTCTTTTCTTATAAGGAATGACTCTTTGGGAGATAGTAGGGCGAGAAACACAAGGTGAAATCAGGGTGATATAAAAGGAAACTATATCAACAAAAACCTATTTTAAAAAGAATCCAAAATATAATTGGTCTACTTACCACACAGGAGTGTTTGAGCAAAGCCCTTCGTAAACCTTAAATGCTGTTCAGGGACAAATAAATAGAGAACATGAGTAAGAGCTGTACTTTCCAGGTTTAGATAATCAAGGGATGATTGCGAGGTCATTCCAGGTGAATGGAATCAGGCCTACCAAAGTGAAGAAGTAGAATTTTGCAAGACCTATTTATGGGGCTCTGATTAGCTCAGGCTGCCTAGAGCGAAAGATTAATAGTGGGGAAAGGTGGGTGAATCCAACACTGTTGATTCATTCTTTGGGTCACATTATTGAGAGCCATGATTATGTATTATCTTTATTTCCTAGTTGTCTGTGTGTGTTTTTAGGCACATGGTAAACACATTCATATCCATCCAATCAATAAAGACCTAAATATATTTCTTGTGATCATTACATTTGTTATTTCAGTGTTCATCATTGTTTAATCTACAATGTGATCTCCATGAGAATTAGGATTGTTTTATTCTTTGAAGTTGCAACTGCAGTACCTAGCACAATTCCTTCATATAATAGGAACTCAATAAATATTTGTTGAGTAATTGTTTAATTGAATGAAATTCCAAGCAATGGTTTCTCTTATGTAATTAAGACAAGTAAAAGCACAAGCAAATTAAGATTGGGACATCCCTTCAGAGACTAGAAAATGTTTAAAAAAAACACTCAAAAATTCAGAGTGAAGAAATGTTGCCAAGAAGATTCCTGCTTTTCTTGGCATGACTACTCTGTAGGAGAGCCAGGGGATTCAAACCCTTCTCTAAATATACACATTTCATCTCAAGAGCATCAAATGTTCTGTAGCCTAAGCTATTCCTAGAGTTTCACAGATTTGTAATTCGCATAACGCTTTGCTTTCCCCCCTCTATTTTCTCACTGTTCATTAGGGAAATGAGGAAGCACTTTTTAGAAATCAGAAAATAAAGAAAATGTAGGGAAGTGGACCTTCCCTGTGTAGAGGGGACAATGACCCGACTCACAAACTATATCAATTCTGAAGTGAAAGGCAGGGAACCAAGTGCTCAACAGTGTTTGGTACTGGGAGCAAACTGATGCCATAGAGATATGCTGCACAGTCACAGCACAAAAATGCTCCATGAAAAGCAACATATGTAGGAAGATCTTTATAACAGCTTTAGGTCTATGGATGCAAGCATGATTTACAGTGGCACCATTCCAGTTAATTAAATTTAAACATATGGCATTATTGAAACAAACTATTATGGTAATATTTAATACTAAAGTTAAACTAATGGCCACTTTGGGCAAAGCCATATGTCAATTGTCCATTATTCTTTATTTATGGTCTGCTGGTTCCAGGTCTGGAATTTGAGGTAATATAATTCCCTAGTAGGGATGGCTGCTCTGTTTTAATGCTGAAAGTAAAGTCTTGACAAGGGGGGAGGGGGGAAAGGTAAGATTTTTTTATTTTCACTACCAGCACAACAGTTGTAGGTTAATTACAGTCTATCTTCAACCCAAATGTGTATAGAAGAAAAGAGCAAACCTTTGATTAAAGATAATCACAGATAGCATGGTTTAATGGCATAATGCATCGAGAGGTAGACTTGGATAAAAGAAAACCAGAGTTTAAGACTTAAGTCCCAACTCTGACACTATGTGTCCTGTTAGTAAAGTCATTTCAACCTATCTGGAGTTAGTTCATCATATGAAAAATAGGTAGCATCATAATTGTATCACCTTCATCATAGGACTATTATGAGGATCAAATGTCATATTGTGTAAAAAATTCTTTTTCAAATATGACCATACTATATATGTTTAAACTATGATCATATTTATTAATGATATAATTACCTTATCTTTCCATACATCTTTAAGGTTTTACAAAGCACTTTCCTCAGGATTCCTCACTTACTCAGGATCTGAGTAAGAAATCAGGATAAATAATGGATGGACTATATGTTCCATTGGCATCTTCATAATGTCAAAAGAAACTTAGGTAGGCCTCCACTACGATAGGACAACCCCCTGAGTCTAGGTCTTAGAGTCACATGGTCATGGGTAAGAAGCAGCATTATTGAAAGTAATACACTCACTAAAATCACAGATGCATTTGGATGTTTGAGAATATGGATCATGATGGTCTTTGTGTAATTTAACATTTACTGGGAAAGAGTCCATTCTTTGGAAATGGCATGGAATACATTGGACTTGACCACTATTAATCAATCAATAAATAGATATTAAGTATCTACTATATGCAAGGAACTTGGGGTACAAAAAGAGGCAAAAGATAGCCCCTGTCATCAAGAAACTTATGACCAAATGGGGAAAACAATATAAAAACAAATATATAAAAAACAAACTATATACATAATACTGCACGCATTCCTAATAAAAACACTATAGAGCTTAAGAATAGGTGGAGCTTTCCTTAAAATAATAAGCAGTATCTACCTAAAACCATCAGCAAGCATTATATGTAGTGAAGATAAGTTAGAAGCCTTCCCAATAAGATCAGGGGTGAAACAGGGATGTCCATTATCACCTCTATTATTTCATGACCCTCCTTCATCACTCTCATTTCTCTTTCCATTTTTTCTTCTACCTCTCTTACTTTTCCTTGAACCTCTATTAATTTAATCTTCAAAGTCCCTTTGGAGTGCTTCTATGGCCTGAGAACAATTCATATCTTTCTTGAAAGCTTTGGATGTAGAAGCCCTGATGTTGCTATTGTGGTAAAATATGAAAGTTTTTAACAGTCGGTTAGGATAACTGAAAGACGCCAGTTTTTCAAGGACCACCCTTTTGGGGAGGAGATGAACAGTCTGCCTGCTGCGCATGTCAGACTGCCTGCCGGGTACAGTCCGCCTGCTGCGCATGTCAGACTGCCTGCCGGGTACAGTCCGCCTGCTGCGCATGTCAGACTGCCTGCTGGGTACAGTCCGCCTGCTGCGCATGTCAGACTGCCTGCCGGGGTTTTTTTGACTTCCGGGGTGGAGAGAAGGGGAGTAGCCTTTTTTGCCGGCTTGGCGGGACTCCTGGCGGCGCGGGACAGACGGTCTGACTCACTCCAAAGGTGGCCTAAATCGGTTTGGTGAGTTTTTATAAGGAATATAGACTAAGCCTAGATTTAAGACGATTTGTACTGTATTTCTATTTTCCTATCCTTCTAATCAACAACACCTTATATACAATAAAGGCTCTATCTAGAAAACCAGAAGCTTCTTCCATTTACTAGTCTGGGAGATAAATTAAGGGAAGGGTTAAGTAGGGGAGATTTATGATCTAATATCCAATTTTAAATCTCACAGTTTGGCGACCCCGAAGGGACCTTAAGGACCCTCCCACCCTCCCTAGTTTGGCCATAAGCCGGCTAATTCGGTGGATTTTCCAAATCCCCCCCCCCCCCCCCCCCCCCCCCCCCGCGGACTTTCCCTTTGTCTAATCTCCCTTAAAGACTTTAAGCCTCTAAAAGTCTCGCTTTAAACAGAAAAGCCAGCCCAGTTTAAAGGGCAAGATGCTTGAATATTCTACCATCCCTTTGATTTTTCTCATCGGAATGTATTGGGACAGCATAACATCCCGACTTAGAGGAATAGTTTACTCAATGGTCCTTCATAACATTATTGGTTTTTTCCTCATTCAGGCAGCAAAAAGTTTTTTGTATAATAGTATACGTGAGAATCTTTGGGAAAATACGTTTAATATAAGTAGAAATTTTATGCCTGCAATTGAAATACCTTTTAATACCACATCCATAGTTCATACGACTAAGGATTTTATTTTTTTTTGTTGTTTTTTTTTTGTTTTTGTTATTATCATTGTTTTTGTTATTATCATTGTTATGATGTGGGGGAAACTCTCACATATGGAGAGAGACCTCAAAATGGCTGTTTCTACTAGAGATGATCCAAGTTCAGAATCAGATCAGCAGAAACTACTCCCTCTGCAGGAAGCTATAGAACATAGTAAGAAGGGAGTGCCAATTCAAGTCAGAAAATATAGCCCCTTTAGACCAAGTGACTTGAGCGCATGGAAATCAATCATCCCTAGTTTTGAGAAAAATCCAAACACTGTAATTTCACAGTTAAGGACTATATTTAATGCATATCAACCCAGTTGGGCTGATGTTACTTGCCTTTTGGAAACTTTACTGTCCCCAACTGAGATTACAGATATTATCTCAGCAGGAAATGCCCTTGTTGCGAAAGGTAAGGCCGATGTGGAATGGCCTCTAAAGGATCCAGAGTGGAATTATAATGATGATAGGGATTTCCAAAGATTAAAAGATGCTAGAGAAACACTTCTGAAGGGAATGGAATCTTGCTCTAGAAAACCGGAAAACTGGCAGAAATTTTTAAGCCTACCTCAGGAGGCTAATGAAAGACCAAACAGATTTTATGATAGACTTTGTGAGGCCGCTAGACAGTACACCAGATTGGATCCAGTAGATTTAAGAGATTCCTGTATCATTCTCAACACATTTGTTTATAATTCACTGCCAGAAATACGCAGATACTTTCTGAAACAATGTCCAGACTGGAGAAATCTCTCAGTAGATAGAATTAAGGAACTTGCAAATTATGTCTTTGACTCACGTGAGGAAGATCCAGATCACCCTAAACAGAGCATTCTGGCACCAGCGATTCCTAGTCAGCCATGTGGACACTGGAACAAGGACACTAAGGTGTGTTGTTACTGTCGTAAGGAGGGGCATGAATTGAGAGAATGTAGGACTTGGAGAAGAAATTCTAATTCTAATTACAGGCGAAATCAAAATAGAAATAGATCTTTTTGGAGGAATACAGAAAGGCAGTACCAGAATAATGGTAACCAAGACCCCCCTCAGAAGAGGACACAGGAATGATGGTGTCTTGGGGAGGAATGGAACATAGATAATGAAAGCCATATATTCCCAGATCCGGATTTTTTGAATGCACTTGTGCCAGTCCATTCACCTCCCCAGAGTAATGAACCACATGTCACCTTAAAAGTGGGGGAGACTTATTATGATTGTCTGCTAGACACAGGAGCCTCTAAATCAGTATTAGTAAGCAAACCAGATGCTGGGTGTAGACCTGTAGGATTTTTGAATGTAGTGGGAGTCTCAGGAAAGAGCCAGAGAGTGGCAAAATTGAATCCTCGCATGGTATCTATGGGGCCCTTAACAGTGGAACTTTCATTTTTACTCATGCCTGATGCCCCTGTAAATTTATTAGGTCGTGATCTCCTTTGCAAGCTTAGAGCAACCATATCTTGTGCTCCAGATGGGGCTGTCTCCTTACAATTGCCAGAGGATACTGTTCATTTATTACCAATTTTACTTACAGAAGCTCAAGGAACAGCAGGGGAGGTATCCAAAATCCCCTCTGACATTCCTGAGTCTTTATGGGCCTCATCCCCTAATGAGGTGGGGCTCCTTAAGTCTGCCATGCCTGTTACCTTTAAAGTTAAGGGGGGACCACCCCCCTCCATTCCACAGTATCCATTGTCTAGGGAAGCAATAGAAGGGATCACCCCTATAATTGAGGCTTTGAAAAGCCAGGGTATTATTATTCCATGTCATCACTCTCCATGCAATACTCCCATTTTGCCAGTTAAAAAACCCAAGCCTGGGCCAGATGGTAAACCTGTTTATCGTTTTGTGCAAGATCTTAGAGCGATTAATAATTATGTTATTCCTAGACATTCCATAGTTCCAAACCCGGCTACGATAATTTCCTCGATTCCCTATGAATCTACATGTTTCACAGTGGTAGACCTTTGCTCTGCCTTTTTCTCCATACCAGTACATGAGGACTTCCAATATTTATTTGCTTTTACCTGGAAAAATAGACAGTGGACCTGGACTAGACTCCCACAGGGATTTGTAGACAGTCCCACATTATTTTCCCAAATTTTACAGCAGGATCTGGCCTCTATTACCTTTAAGGGCTCCATACTAGTACAATATGTAGATGACTTACTTTTGGCCTCTCCTAATGCTGAAATTTGTCAGGAAGATAGCCGTCACTTACTGCTGGAGCTGCACAAGAGAGGACACAAGGTTTCCAAGACAAAGGTACAATGGTGTTTGCCCCAGGTAGAATATTTAGGATTTATTTTGGCTGCTGGAACTCGCTCTGTCTCTTCTAAGAGAGTCCAGGCCATTCAACAACTCTCTGCCCCCACTACTAAGAGGCAGTTGAGAGCCATTCTGGGAGCAGCTGGGTACTGTAGACAATGGATACCCTCTTTTGGTGAAATTACTAAACCCCTCATAGCTCTTACAAAAAGTTCTGTTCCAGACAGTTTACAGTTGGATCCCCAGCATCTCTCAGCCATAAAAGAATTAAAACGGGCCTTGTTATCAGCACCTGCCCTAGGACTGCCAGATTATAGTAAGCCTTTCACTCTCTTTGTGCATGAACAAAGGGGGGTGGCTTCTGGAGTCCTGACTCAGTCACTGGGGCCTAACCAACGTCCTATAGCCTACTATTCAATTCAGCTGGACCCTGTAGCGGCTGGAGCGCCACCTTGCCTTAGAGCAGTGGCGGCCACAGCGCTTTTGGTAGAAAAAGCCTCTGATTTGGTCCTAGGTAACCCTCTAACTGTGCAATGCCCTCACGAAGTGGAGGCTCTCTTACTACGTCACAGGACACAAGCCTTTTCAGATCAAAGGCTGGCTAAGTATGAAATAACCCTGTTAGGTAATGAGAATATCACTTTAAAACGCTGCACAGTTCTTAATCCAGCAACACTACTCCCTAACTTACCATTCTCGGGGGAACCATTGCATGACTGTGCTTCTTTAGTTGATATGGCTGAAAAACCCCGTGACGATCTTTTTGATACACCTTTAGAAAATCCTGATCTTGTCCTCTATACAGATGGTTCCTCATTTATGAGAGAGGGAACCCGTTTTACTGGAGCTGCTGTAGTTTCTGATTATGACACCCTCTGGGCAGCTTCTCTGCCTTCCCATTTTAGTGCACAGGCTGCTGAACTTGTGGCTCTTACACAGGCCTGTAATATAGCTAAAGATAAGAGTGCCACCATTTTTACTGACTCGAAATATGGCTTTGGCATATGCCACTTTATTGGTATGATTTGGCGTCAACGAGGCTTTCTAACATCCTCGGGCAAGGCTATTGCCAATGGGGACCTTATCAAGGACCTCTTAGATGCCCTAAAACTGCCTTCTTCCCTAGCCGTTGTACATTGCCCTGCCCACACAGGGAATAGTGATCCTGTTTCAAAGGGAAATGCACGAGCCGATTCTGCAGCCAAGCTTGCTGCATTAGAAGCTCCTGAACATGTATTTAACCTTTCACCTTCTGAGGATATTCCTTCCAACCTAACCTATGACGATTCTGAAGTAGAAAAGTGGAAAAAGAAATTTAAGGCGAAACAGATCAATGGCATCTGGGTGTCTCCGGAAGGTAAGCCATTTCTTCCCCGGAAATTCTACCACCAGGTATGCCTCTCTGTTCACAGAAAAGGCCATTTTGGTACACAAGGCATTGTAGACTCTATTAAGAGAACCTGGATAGCACCAGGTGTGACTAATACAGCATCTCGAATCTGCTCGGGCTGCTCCACATGTCAGTCTTATAATCAGTATGCTTTTAAGGCCAAAGCTTATGGAGGGCGTCCTCTAGCATATACACCTTTTGAGCACTTACAAATTGATTATATTACTATGCCAAAAGCAGGACATTATAAATTTTGCCTTGTTATAGTTGATCAGCTCACTCGGTGGGTGGAGGCCTTTCCCAGCCCCCGAGCCACAGCTGCCTTTGTTGCCAAAATTCTTCTTAAAGAGATAGTACCTCGTTTTGGCCCACCAGCCCGCATCGATTCTGACAAAGGCACACATTTCACTGATTCGATTTTATCCCAAATCTACTCTTTCTTGGGAGTGACTCCAAAATTCCACACGCCCTACCATCCACAAAGTTCAGGCCAAGTCGAACGTATGAATAAAGAGCTTAAGAGTATGATTGGCAAATTATGTACTGAAACCCATTTGAAATGGCCTGATGTTCTACCATTGGCATTATTCTATCTACGAAGTAGACCAAGAGGAGAACTTCATATATCTCCTTATGAAATGCTTTTTGGTCACCCTCCTATCCAAGCTAAAACTTTTTCCCCAGTTTATACATCACTGGTGGGAGGTGATACTTCTGTTGCTTCCTATATACAGGAATTACAGACCAGGCTAGCTCTCATATAAAGCCTGCACCATTCATAGGTGAAGAGATTTCAGATAGACCTGAGGTAGACGCTAAAGAGGTAAAAACCCTAAAGATAGCAACTGTTAAAGAGCAAAGAGAGTTCAGAGGAAACAGGCAGTTCCCATTTAAGAATCCCACTGATCAGTTAAATGCTTTGGGACTCAGTCTTCGTAAAGTATCAGGAGACGGAAATTGCCTTTTTAGGGCTTTAGCAGACCAGCTAGAAGGTCACTGTAGAAATCATCTCAGACACAGACAAGAAGCTGCTTCTTATATGATTAACCATAGACAAGAGTTTGAGTCTTTTATAGTAAATGACTCCCCTTTTGAAGAATATGTTGATGAATTAAAGAAATTTGGAAAGTGGGGAGGAAATGATACAATTGTAGCATTTGCTAAGCAGCATCAGCTGAATGTTGTGGTTCATCAATTAAATCAGCCTTTATTGAAAATCAGTGGCACAGACAAAACTGATGCTAGAGAACTCCACATTTTCTACCATAAAGAACATTATGACAGCATTAGAAAGATCAATGACAATTCAGAAACCCCTGCCACTTTGGCATGCAGAGAATTGGGGAACCAGTTAAAACAATGTGGCATACCCCAAACTCTAGCAGCTTAAATACCTTAAAATTTAACAAGCATTTCCTTCCACAGGCAAAAGCACTGAAGCACATGGCCTAGTTTTCTGGCCCACCTCAATTTCTCCCACCCTTTTCCCTACCCTATACCTATTTTTTTTTTTTTAATCCTTTTTGCTTTTTGTTTTGTTTTGACTTTTGAAAGGCACTGAAAAGACCTGGAATTCACCACACCTTTAAATTCTTTAAGAGCACAAAAGGGTGCTTAGCGAATCTTTTGCCTTTTATTTTTGGTTTTTGGTTTTGCTTTGTTTTTTTTTTTTTTTTACTTTTGTTTCTTTTGCTTTTCTTTAAAAACCCGATTTTGTGAACTAAGTGACTTTTCAAAGGCATTTTAAGTATATGCTATTGAATATTGAATCTTGCTTATTGAAGTCTTATTTCTTTTTGATGAATTAATCACCACTTTAAGTATCTGCTACTGTTATACTAGAGAATTCATGTATAAGATGATGTGGTCTACTTGCTAAAAGAAGATTATGTAATAATGTCTAAAAGAAGATTATGTAACAATGTCTAATATAATCAGCTATTTACATTCGTTTATTATTTATATGTCATTATACTCTGGGTATGGTTTGGAATTATTGTATATATCACTAATATATTCTCAGTTATGCAGCATAGCACACATTTTTACCATCATATTGTCTTTGGTGAAATTAATGAGATTTCAGAAATATGGAAACTTATCATTTCAGAGACTAACTTGCTGTGAACTCTGATGCAGGCCCTGGAGAGAATATATGTGCAACAAAAGGAGAGACAGGTATACATAAGTCCATGGTTTGCTTATGATGGTGACTATGTAGAGCACAATTACTAGGCACAGTCCAGTATTCATCCTCTCTCCCTCCTAATTTAACCTAATTTAACTGAACTTACTTATCTTTTTATCTCACTCAGTTGAATTCACCTGTGGCCTAGCACAATCACTGGCTGTCTCGGAACCATGAGATATGGTATGATAACCTTTCCATAACATTTTCAGGTGTCATGAACACATACTAAATTTGACTTTGATCCAGACACATGGTGGTAAAAAGTGTTACTGATTGCAAAATGCTATGCTAAGGTTTAGTAAAAAAAAAAAAAAATACAGCAATTCAAACAGTTAAAGAAGAAATCCAGCTTTCCAGACCAGAGTCCAGAGTCCAGAATCCAGTTTTCCAGACCAGAATCCAGTTTCCTCCTGATGACATCTTACCACTTCAAGAAGACAAGAGAACTCAGAGACTTTATATGAACTGTTTTGCTTTATTAGCTTTTACTATCTCCTTTCTGTTATATACTATCTGTAACATGTACTCTCTGCAGAGGCTCTCCCTTTGCAAGACTAATGTCAAAGCGTTGGTTCATGAGGAAAAAAAAAAAATCGCCCCTCTGGACAAAACTTTCCTCTCTTCCTTTTCTGTATTGTTGTTCGCATATTATTAGTCAGCAGAAGTTATTATATTCTTTTTACTGTTCCATCAAGGAAACATTCCATTTCTTGAGGAAGCAAAGGGGGGAAATGTGGTAAAATATGAAAGTTTTTAACAGTCGGTTAGGATAACTGAAAGACGCCAGTTTTTCAAGGACCACCCTTTTGGGGAGGAGATGAACAGTCTGCCTGCTGCGCATGTCAGACTGCCTGCCGGGTACAGTCCGCCTGCTGCGCATGTCAGACTGCCTGCCGGGTACAGTCCGCCTGCTGCGCATGTCAGACTGCCTGCTGGGTACAGTCCGCCTGCTGCGCATGTCAGACTGCCTGCCGGGGTTTTTTTGACTTCCGGGGTGGAGAGAAGGGGAGTAGCCTTTTTTGCCGGCTTGGCGGGACTCCTGGCGGCGCGGGACAGACGGTCTGACTCACTCCAAAGGTGGCCTAAATCGGTTTGGTGAGTTTTTATAAGGAATATAGACTAAGCCTAGATTTAAGACGATTTGTACTGTATTTCTATTTTCCTATCCTTCTAATCAACAACACCTTATATACAATAAAGGCTCTATCTAGAAAACCAGAAGCTTCTTCCATTTACTAGTCTGGGAGATAAATTAAGGGAAGGGTTAAGTAGGGGAGATTTATGATCTAATATCCAATTTTAAATCTCACACTATCATCTTCTGAGGGTGCACCTTGACCTTCCTTGTCACTAAAGAAACTTTCTATGGTCTACATCTTTCTCTGTCTACTCATCTTGCTTCTCTTTTACTTGACTTTTAACTCCTTCTTAAAGTGGTCACTGTTTCCAGGATGTACTGTTCCAAGCTTCAGAGGGTCTAAGGTGGTATGATTTAAGGAGGGGCAGGTTCTTCACTCACCTGGCCTGTTCTCCGGTCTGTAGATAACACCAGGGAAACTTGTTAATTAACCAGACAGCAAAACTTTGTGTGCTGTGATTTTTAGCTCCAATGAGATTGCGCCCCTCCTCTACCTGGGTCACTGCTACTCGAGCCTACGTACTGGTTCCCACCAGGGGTGAAACACCCAAGTTCTGCCTAAGCGCCAGCAGAAACCCCTGTAATCTCCCCCTGGTCAACGGCTCAGCCCTCTCACCAGACCATGAGCTTATTTCTAGATGATACTGCTGCTGCAGCTGATTCAGAGGCTCTGGGGGTCTCTTTCTCTGGCTTGGTCTACCTGTGACTGTATCTATGTCAATGTGACTGTGAGGTTGGGCTCTACTCATGCCCTGGCACAACAGCCCCCTCCGGCCAACCTTCTAAGACATCTTTCTAAAAAGACTTATATGAACTCAAGTCAAACTGAAGTGAACAAAGAACATCGAAACCATTGTACAAAATTAAAGCAATATTTTAAGGATGATCAACTTAAAGAAATAGTTACTCTGATCCAAGATAATTCTAAAGAATGCATTATTAAAAACGCTATCTACTTTCAGAGAGAGAACTGATTGATTCTGAATGAAGATCGAATTCCTATATACATAGCTACACACACACACACACACACACACACACACACGCACTTGATACTTGAACACAAAATGGCAAATCTACTATGCACAACTTTATATTCTTTTTTAAAAATATAACAAAATTATCACAGTTTGTTCATATTTCCTTCCCTCCATTCTAGAGATGACTAATATTAGAAACAAATAGGTGTATATATACATATGTTTGTGTGTGTATATATGTGTGTAAATATGTAAATTATTGTATACATACTTCCATTTATGAGTTCTTTTTCTGAATGCAGATAGCATCTTTCTTCATATGCCCTTTATAGTTAATTTTGGTATTTATAATAGTCAAAATAACTAATTTACTCAAAGTTGTATTTTTTTAGTAAAACAATATTGCTGTTACTATATATAATGTTTTCAGTACAGTTTTTTAAAAACTTTACGTATATTGTTTTATTTTTGTCTGTGTTTTCTTTTGCAACTTTCCTAATATGGAAATATGTTTTACAAGACTTTACTTATATAACTGATATCAACTTGGGTAGCAAGGTGCTGCAGTGGATAAAGCACTGGCCCTGGATTCAGGAGGACCCCAGTTCAAGTCTGGCCTCAGACACTTGACACTTACTAGCTGTTTGACCATGGTCAAGTCACTTAACCCTCATTGCTCCTCAATAAAATACATATCAACTTGCCTGCTTTCTCAAGGAGGGGGTGCCAGGAGAGAAGGAGAAAATTTGGAACTCAACTTTTAAAAAAAGAATGTTAAAATATTTTACATTTATTTATTTCTATTTTTCTTGTATACTGTTTGCTTTCTATATATTTGTTCACATGATGTTTTCATCATTAGATTATAAGCTTTTTGAAGACAGGGACTATCTTTTCCTCTTTTTTGGAACCTCAGTGCTTAGCACAGTGTCTTGCACATAGTAAGCACTTAATAAAAGTTTGTTCTTTTGATTAGTTGATCAAAACTTCCATGAAAATCTCATTTCAAACACTAACATGTTGCCTGATTCCAATCAGGATAAGTTTTTCCCCTGTTTGTGGCCTCTAATCATTATATATAAAATAGAGAAAGGGAATGAAATATTTTACCATATATTTCAGATTATCTTCCTTTTCTTCTCCCCTGAAATGTTTGTTGCTCGTTTGCTTGAATTATAAGTGAGTTTCCTCCAAATTACTCCACAAGGATTCCTAAGCAGTGATTTCCAGTCCTAAAGGAGATAGGTATACGGTAATGGATTAGAAAATGATCTGGACTTGATAACAGATAATTCGCATAAGAACCTTGGTTTTGCCTACAACTCATTTGTGATCTAAACTGAGGTTCACCACAAATAAGTAAATTGTCCAACACCATTTGCCCAGAAATGGTTTGTAAATACAATAACTGGTATTTGAGCTGAAGTGCTCTAACTCAAATGCTTAACTGTTTTCTACAGTGTGTCAAATCCTTCTAATATGGTTGGGGAGATATGATATACCTGCATAAAATCATTAATGAATAAGATTATATAATGGTGTATCAATATGTATGTACACAATTAAGAGTTGGTACAATATGTGTTATGTATAAAGTGTTCCCATGCATACCAGAAAATCAAATAAAGTTAATATTTACTTCTTAAGCATCTACTATATGCTAAGTGCTGAAATAAAGACAATTAGAAAATGGATAGGAGATGAAGTTGCCTCTAGAGTTCCTTTAGTCACCAAAAACATAAAACCCCTCATTTTATTACACTTTTTTATGTGATTAGCAATAGTAACTTTTCATGTATCTACTTTCAGTAAAAAAACCAAAACCAAAATCAAACAAACAAACAAGCAAACAAAAAACTGCCTCTCTTTGTCTCTCAGACATGGAGACAGTCTATCAATTATGATTTTAATTAGAAGTTTATCTTTGCATTAATCTCTGGGAATGTTTCCCAGGTACAGCTTCTGAATTCAGCAAGAGGGCATAAATCATGACAACTGCTAAGGATAAATCCCTTCCACAGAAGTCATGTCACTAGGTGATCCTTCACCCTTCTGCCAATGTTGTGCGCTTGACCTCCAAACACTTCCCTGCATCTTCAGCATTGCCATTTGTAAGAGGCAGATTAAAAAAAAAGCCTTTGGAACTTTACAGGTACGTTGAGATTATTAACTCCAACAAAGTTCACCAACAGCACATTTCCCTGCTCTTACTTTAGAAATAATCTGAAAATTCTCAAATTGTTATCTCTTCATGCCACCTGTGTGAGATTTTGTATATGTGACTGGGTAAAGTGAAATTCTGAGCTCTACTTTTACATCATCTGCAGTTTTAGAGTTCCTATTCCTTCAGTTCCAATCCATATCCTGCCTTTACTAAAGCATCCTTGAGAAATATTGAGTACTCCTCATCCTCATTGTGGAATAAAAAGAAGAAAAGGCTTAAGTGGGAAGGAAAATGGCGCTCCAAATGGAGGCCCACATCATGGGCATTGAGACTTTCTTCATTCACTAATAAAAACAACACCTTAATTAGTATTATACTTATTGAAGCTGCCTCCAGTGTTAGTCCACCCACGGTCCTCTGGGGGTGCTCATTTCATTATCTTTTATTCAGTCATCATTTATTAAATATCAAAAATGTACCAGTTACTGTGCTAGGTAAATATTCAAAGACAGCAATGAAATAGTTCCTGCCCTTAAGTTACTTACTGTCTATTGGAGGGGAACATGATGTTTTGGGTTAAGAATATATACAAAAGGGGGCAGCTAGATGGTGCAGTGGTTAAAGTACCAGTCCTGGATTCAAGAGAACCTGAATTCAAATCCATCTTCACACACTTGACATTTGCTAGCTGTGTCTGTACCTCCAGTTACCAGTGATTTCTTAATAGGCAGATTGGAGAGCCTAGACCAACTTCTTATCCAGTTAACTCCTCTGCTACATTTGGCATGATTGAGCACTGTCTCTTCCTTCTTGCTTTCTCCTCTCTGGGTTTGCATGACAGTGCTTTTTTCTTGATGATTCTTTAGTTATTCTGTGGGCTCATTTTCAGTGTTCTTAGCTTGATCACAATCCATGTCCCACCTTCTCTCTTTTCAGTGGTCTTTTTTTTTTCCTTTTGTGATGATCCTATTACCATGGAGATTTTGTACTCTAACCCCCTCAGTTAAAGAAAGGAAACTGAGCCTGAAAAAAGTTACATTACTCATCCATTGTCACATAGAGAGTGTCAGAGACTGGATTTATAACATTTGTGCATTTTGACCTTGTTGGTTAAATCTGATGTAACAGGGAAATGAACATTTGTTGCTCTAGAAGTGTTGTCAGCAGTGGCTACTTACTCAGCCTCTGCCCCTCCAGGTTTCTCAGTGTAATTAATTTTCAAGTAACTCCAAGCCTTAGGGTAATTTGCATAGTCTGGTGATAGTCAATGGGGAAAAGACAAATGGAAAGATAAATAGAAAGGGATAATTATGTTTCTCTCACTACAAAAAAGGACTAAGAAGCAGGTGCTGACTGTGCAGGGGTCACACTGTCCATACTTTGAGGCAGGAAATAGGTGAGTGGAATTCATTTGCCCTAATTTGTCTAGGAATGAGGGCTGGGGACACTTGATTAAGAAAATGAGGCAGAAAGTTTCAGAGAATCTTCATAAACATCTATTAAGGTCTTTGTGGAATGGCTGGGTGCAACTATGAAGCGAAAATGGTGATGATGATGGTGATGGTGATGGTGATGGTGATGGTGATGGTGATGGTGATGGTGATGGTGATGGTGATGGGACTGTTTTCCCTTTTTATATAATCCAGTGTGGATCCTTCTGAAAGAGATATAACATTTCTCTGACAACTACAAAGGCAGCAACAATTGGACGGAGATAGCAGTAGTGAATAAAGGTAGCAGATGTTGAATGGAGCTGGCTCAAGGTAGCTCCCACATATTTCTTGCCCATGGGAAAATTTGGGTTTGGGACACAAACCAAAGAAATTTGTGTAAGAAACCCCATATGTAAGACTGAAGCCTAACAGTGTTGTGCGTGAACTCCAGTATATGGGCCATAGGTCACAAAAACTACTCAATTAATATTTAGTTCAGCTAGCAATTGAAGTGCCATTAATAAAAAATAATATATTCAGTGACAGAATTATCAGAAGGCTTTTCTTAATGGATTAAAGATTCTGTGGGTAGGCTGAATAAAAGCCTGTATGCTGCCTTATTTTTATAATATTCTTAGATCAACTTCAAACAGAAAATGTGCTACTTTGCTTGAATTTCAAATTGGATAAACAGGAAATAATAAATGCCAACCAACATTTATTACAGAATAACACTCTTACTGATGCTTTTCTACTTTAGGTCCAGAAGTACATGATTCATTCCCTGGAAGATGCAGCTTCCCATAAACTCCAGTCCTTATCTCTTTTACCTGGTGTGGAAAGCATTTCCTGTGATGCCATTTACCACAGACTTTGACTTTTTCCTCTATTAACATTTGTTAGAGTCTCTCCTTGCCCTGTTGCTTATCAGGTCTGTATGGTATGTTTCCAGAATGAAGGGTTGACATTTTTCTCAGGTTGTTTCCTATAAAGTGTGATTATTTGGCATCATCACCTGGTGAGTGGGAGATATTCAGAAACTTTTATTTTTTAAAGATAACTTTCTAATACACCAAAGTATTTATACTGAGTAGAAAAATAAACAAAACCTGAGACATAAGCCCCTGATAATGTGTTAATACAGTGATGGTGTTTATTCAATAAAATAACAAAGAGTTAATGAAAGCATAGAAGCCAATAATATTTATGGTTACACAATCTGTTACATGCATTATTTATTCATTACTTTCAAGAATTTTATGAAATAGGAAACAAAATATATTTATGTCCATTTTGTGGACGATGAAACTAAAGATCAAAAAATGTTTTGTCTTGCAAAGGCCACAAAATGATTATATTGTAGAGTCAGGATATGATCCTATCTTATGGCTAAGAGTTTTGGAGAGCCTTAAGTTCTTTGTCAAAAAATCCTGGGACCTTAATACACAAAATATGCAACCACAAGAATAGCAACAACTATTGACCTATATATCTATTTCACAACTATCTAAAATTCACAAAAGTAACATGCACGCCTATGAAAGGCAACCTCAATGAATGTATTAATATAGAATAGTTCGATTTCTTATAATATGTTCTGTAGCAAATCACATTTTTACCATCACACAATTTATGGAAAAAGATAAAGAATACATGGTTCCACTTTGCTAGTTTTATTGAAATGGTTGCTATTTACCATAAAACTAGTATTTGACTCAGAAGAGCAAAAAAATATAATCTTAAAGGCTCAACAAAATCCTTTAAGATTCTTGGAAAGCTGTAACAGCAAAACTATGTTTACAAAGGCATTTGCCACTGTCATAGAGAAGAGCCAGCACAGAGTCCAAAGTAAGAGAGGGTTCTCTGAGATGATTAGGCTCTATAGATGCCTCTCTTTGCTTATTATAAATACTTACTGTTCCAATCCCCATAACTTTAAATAGCCTCCTAGCAGAGATCCCCAACCATTCAAAACTATTTAGTCCAAAGAGAAAATGCCAAGAATGCTTTTTGGTTCAGATTATGACAATTAGAAGGAAACCTATAAAACTCATCCATCAGTAAATACATCTTGAATAGACATTACAAATAAACACATGTTGGATCCAGAATTGAACAGAATATAGATAAGTTGGCTGGCTTGCCTTTGGACAATTTGAAATTTCCTTTAATGGTATCAGATTTCTTTTGAGTAGCCTCCAGAATATTTCCCTTCTTCATAAAACTTGAGCCAATATGCTAGCAAATGCACACACATAGGAATAACACCTGAAGCATATACAAATAGGAAGCATGTCATCTAAATATATGTACAGGGGCATACTCCCAGGAGGGAGACTGAAGCCTTTGGTTTTATAAAGTTATTGAGGTGGTTGTGACTGTCAACAGACATTTCTCTCCTGCACACCCTAATCTCTCTTCCAGTAACTGCATTTCAGCTACTACCTCTTGGGCTTCTCTGCTTCTTCCCAGGAGGCAACAGGTATCTCTATCTTCATCTAATTTGTTATCTGTAGAGTTAAAAAGAGCAACAAGGTACTGCAGTGAATAGAACACTTGCCCTGAAGTTGGCAGGATCTTAGTTCAAATATGACCTCAGACATTTACTAGTTGTGTGACCCTGGTCAAGTCACTAAATCCAATTGCCTTAAAATACCCCAGCCCATCTCCAGTCATCATGACATATATCTTGCCACTGGACCCAGATGGCTTCAGAGGAAAGAGTTAGGCTGGTGACTTTGCATAGCCCTGCTTCACCTAAAACCAATTCACTGCAAGTCATGACATCACCTCTCCAATGTCATGGTACTCTTTGAGAATGAAAGACAAACAAGAATAACAACATGCGGAGTTACTTCATGCTCCTTTGATTAGCTACTAGAGATTCTGTAGTCAGTAAACCTCTACATTTCAATCACCAGCTCTTTGAACCACCTTCTCCATTTACTGGGGAGGAGACAGTCTACTAGGGCTGCAGAAAATAAGTCAATCCTCTTCAGAGATGGCTACATCACTTCTATCCCATTCTTGCAAACTCCTATGATACCTCAGCTTTAGTTTATAGCATAGTATCATTGAGATCACCTACTATTCTGTCTTCAGTCAACTCTCTCAGCCAATAACCATGAAGATTTCTTTACTTTCTGTAATAAGGCATCTCCGCAAATGGATAAGAACTTCTTTTTCTCAATCAGGCTGTCCCAAATGGTGAAAAAGGCTAAGGTCAGATTTTCTCCAAACTTGCTAGAATTTCTCCTGTTTGACTTTTCTCTGAATTGACCTAGTTGTTTCTCCCTACATCTTTCCTGTGATCTCTAAATTCTTGACTCTTTTATGCTCCAATATTTTCTCCACAACTTGCAGGTTCAACTTTTCATCTAACTTTGGTCAGA
This sequence comes from Dromiciops gliroides, assembly GCF_019393635.1. NCBI lineage: Eukaryota > Metazoa > Chordata > Mammalia > Microbiotheria > Microbiotheriidae > Dromiciops > Dromiciops gliroides. The sequence goes on along the minus strand of NC_057866.1, from coordinate 117,595,473 downwards.
ACCTCAGTTCTTCGGTCTTATCATAACGCCCAGGTTGAACAAAGGTGTCCAAGGATGGATGCCCAGATGAAAAAAGCATAGAAGTAAAATAGTAAGACTCTCATTCATGCTCACACTCTCTCACATACACAGATACAAACAAATACATACTCTCTCACCTACAGACTCACATACCTCCATCATGCTCCCTTGATCTATGTACATAGTTGTCCTGAATTAAAAAGACCAAAATTATGATGACTTTTGTATTATCTACCCTTTGTTATGTCACATAGGCTGGTCTCTCCAAAGTTTACTTTTCTACTGTGTAACCTTAGGCAAGTCACTTGATTTCTTTGGATCCCAGCTCTCTCATATGTAAAATAATTGAGTTAGACTATAAGACTTCTAGGACTCCTTCCAGCTATATATTTATTATCTCCTGATGTTATTCTATGAGTCCTGGATATTCTTCATTATTCTACATTCACTAATAGGAACCGAATATATAATAAATCTACCTAAAACATTTTCCTCTTCTTTAGTTTTGCTAGGAATGCTGAGATCTCCTCTTGAATAGTGGGTATATGTTACTGTAAGTATGGTTTCCATTGTCCTTCACAAAGATTAGGAGTGACATTTCTAAATCATTTTTATGACAGGACAGAAGTTTAAATGTAAATTGTGAATATCAGAGGAAAAGATAACAGAAGCCAAATCAGATTAAAGTGGTCAAATTCATGATTCTCTTGGGTTTAGAACACTTTCCACATTGATACATGTATACATATGTATATATGTACCTTCAGATATACATATATGCATTTTATAAGGTCCATGGGATTCATGTAAAATGAATGCAAGTACTTATATCTTCCAAAAATGCATATCACAGATCTATTAGGAATAGAAAAATCTTCCTACTTTTTCCCTTGAAGCAGAGGAAAGAAAAAAAGAAACCATAGTATGATGAAAATATACAATTCTAAAACTTCTGCTTGTTTCATAAAGTTTATAGAAGATACATATTCTAACTTCTGGTCTGAATTAAAAGATTATAAAGTCAATTATAGTACAGCAGAAACAAAACAAAACTCTTCAAATGAAGATAGAATTTTCCCCAAATAGCTATAAAGCAAAGCCATAAAAGAATACCCAGGGCCACACCAGTTGCAGAAAGGGACTTGATTGTCCCTCCTAGTGCACTGTGGAGGGACACTTAACACACTGAAAAGGTTTACTACCAACTCATAGATTTTCAGAGCAGTAAAATCTCTGAATGATGCATAAGCTGCAGAGTCAAGTGAAAACATGGGAAATTAGACCTCTGAGAATTTGTGCTCCTTGGCTTGTGTTGCCATGTGGATTGTTGCCTCCAATTTTAGGGCTTTTTCCCCCTTAGCAGCATTTATGATCACCAATTTGTATGTCCAGAAAACCTCTGTGAGTGTGGTTGATGAATGTCCCAATAGAGAAAGCCCTGTAGCAAACCTTATGTCATTCTCAGATATGGACACACCTTAAGGCTTTTTGTAGTTTTAAAAAAAGAAAGGGTAGAAGGGAAAGGGGAAAAAAGAAAGAAAACAGACAACTCAAATGTCTGCTGCAGGGATGATTTTAGATCTTACAGTTTGTTTATGTTCTCTTTCCAGAAGTGGAAGGGGAAACAAATGACTTTTCACTTGAAATAATGGTATTGGAGTCAAAAAGGGTGTTTACACCAGTGAAAAACAACTTTAATTTATTGGTAAATATAGTTCCTGGTATTACCAACAACTCCATACAACATTACCCAATAAATCTTGCTTATATTCATTGTTCTATGTCACCCTTGTCACTATCATAAGGAACTTACATGTATACATCCAAACTCTTGGTTTATAAATACTCAGTTGCTATAAGTGGGTCTCCTCAAAAATCACTCTCATTGGTCCATGAGCCGATCCAGAGTTTCTGAGGACTTTAGACTTTGGATCATTTCACCACGTATTCATGCCTAGATATTCTAGGAAGATCATAATATATTCCATGCCTAGTTTTCCACAGATGTGAACCAAAGGGGCTCAATTTTTTGTAAGCACTTACAATTTCTTATATAGGACAGCCTTTTTTTCATCCCATGATAAAATGATGCATCTGCACATGTACACACACACACACACACACACACAAACACGTGTGTGTGCACACACGCACAAACACAATCACATACTCCATACAAGGAATTCTTTACAAATGCCCCCAAGAATTAAATCCCTCCCTCACCTATTTAGAGTTTTACCCTGGAAGGCAAACTGAATTTTTTGCCACAGTCAATTCTTTGTTCTCTGTTGAAGTTCCCCTGTCTTTTCTCCTCAAGAAATCTAGACATGACCCACTTGATTCCAGCATTAATGTTCACAGGATCATAGATTTAGAGCTCGGCAGTCAACTAATCTAGGGCCTCTTAAACTTTTCCCACTCATGAACCCTTTGCACCTGAGAAATTTTCACACAAACCCAGGTATATAAGTATACAAAATAGGTATGCATCCCCTTTTACTGTTGCCAAATTTTTTGTAACCACCACATTCCGTTATGCAACCTCATATGGGTAGTAATCCACAGTTTAAAAGTTAGGACCTAACCCAATTCTCTTATTTTAGAGATGTAGAACTAAGGTCTAGAGTGGTTTAATAATGCTGTTCAGGGTCACATACCTTGTAAAGGTGGGAGGTGCAATTTGAACTCAGGTCTTCCTGATGCCAAGGCCAGAATTTTGTTCACTATGTTGTTGTCTCTTGAATTTAATTATTTGATCAAAGAAAGTCTGCTGGGTGGTTCTACCAAAAGAGTATAGGATTCCTCCCAAAGGGAATCTGATATTTGGGTTATTAGAGAGTGAAATTACCCCCATCCCTTTGATTTTTGAAGTCTAATTAATTAATGATGGGATATAGGTAAGGTCCAAGTTAGTACCTCCACACAGTGTGGCTCTACCTTCACCCTTATGTCTTATGCCACATGGTAGTTCATCTTAGCTCCCAGAAGGCTAGGTCTAAGAATTCTTGTTATCTTGTTCACTTATTACTCCAAGGTGGCCATCTCTTGGGTCTGTGGTTCTCTCTCAGTTAGAAGAGGACAAAGTCTAGTATGTTAAATGAGTTTAAAAAATGTAGAAACCAGATTAGATTTCTGGTGGTAGCCACAGATACTTTCAAGAGCAAGGAACTGTGCTGTCTAGCTAACAAAATAATTCCAAGAAAAGTTGCAACCCTCCTACCAAATGATCACTAGACTTGCCGCAGTTTTGAATTTGGAAGATGATGAATCCGAGAAAAATGAGCATCAATAGCATGAAGAGATATAATAGTGTTCATACACACCATGTTTTCAGTGTTTCTTGTGAATATGACTTGATAGCAGGCTGATTTCTATCGCAGAGCCATGGCTCTGCAGATCTGAATTAAAAGTATCCATGGATGAACTCAAAGAATGGCACCTATTTTAGACCATATTTTTAAATCTTGACTACTCAAGATATTGCCTCTCTGCCCACACCCCTTCGTGGCAGCTGGTAGATGTCAGAGATAGACGATTTGCTGGTAGTCTCAGGTTTTAAATTGAAAGAAGTAAGATCTTTCCTTAAATGAAAAACATAGGAGGAGTGATTTGAACCAAGCTATCCATCTTATGGTCTTTCTTTATTTAAGAATACTTTAAGGCATTTACATGATTGAAGCCTCGGGACAATTTATTCTGGGAAAAGAATAAATCTTAAGCACTGAATCAGCGGTTGGAAATTACAATGAAATGAGGTGGACTTTTTTTAATTTTTAACAAATGTTTCCATGATGAGCATCTTCCTCTGGGGCTTTGACACTGAAATGGAAGGAAGATTGCAAGGCATATATTTATGCTGAAAAGGGTCTGGAGCCTCAATCATTTCTACTACTTTTTTTCTCAGCATTTGGTGAGTAGTTGGTTCTTTTTTGCTGTTGTGAGCTTAGAAAACTCTCAAAACAAGTATAAGCCCTTGTTGAAAGGAAATGTAGATCTCATTGGCAAGGCCTATTTTATCCTGCCTACCAACTGGTTTGCTTTCCTCTACTTCCCATAGTGTTTTTCTACATATTTCCTCAGAAGCAGCAGGGGCAGAGTATTCCCAAAAATTAATGGCCCATGTTGACTGCACCTTTTTGGAGCACGACTACAAGCCTTTTAATTACTAAATTCAGGCACATAGACATCATGTGCATTATGCAATGGAACACAATTAAATGACAACATGGCAGCTTCTACTTTACAAAGATGTCATTATGTGCATACTTTAATGAAGTCGTGAACTGAGAAGATTTCTCACCAGGGACATCAACAAGAATCCCTGCTCCTGTTCCCCCACTCATAAATCATTACTCTCCAGTCAAAATAATTCAAAGAATTGACATCAGTTTAAAAACTAACTTAAAGAGATCTGTTTGTCTCCTTCAGAAATACAGTTCCACAGAGACAAAGCTCATCCTCTAGTAATACTTGTACTATAGAGGCATCAATAGCAACCCTGAGAACTCACAGAAGAATTATGTGAACGAGTAACACTAGATAATTGCAGGCAAAGGGGTGTACCTAAAGTGCACTGACATTGTTTCTAGTTCAGAAAAGCAATAAGCTGACTCCTTTTTACCTATTTTTCATTATTATTACTTCTAATTCCTGTGGGTTCTTTTTTAATTGTTTTAAATATACAACACGGAAGAAAGGCTTAATTTTAATTTTATATTCCCAGTTAGCCCATATATATTTCTACTTCAAGAGAGACCAGTGGTCCAAAGGAGAAGAAATGGAAATGCCTTCCAAGTGCAAAATTAAGATCTCACAGGAATTTCAATTATTTAATATAAATAAGAAAAAAAAAATTGGGAATGCCTTAATAAGGGTCATCTAGTTCAATGAGAATCCACTACCTATATCTATATCTATGTTTTCCTGAACCCTCATTATTGTTTATAGGCCAAAACATTATTGGGGAGAAGGCATTAAATGTTCAAGTTTTGGGGATAACTAATTTCCAGCTAGACTTAGATATTTCCTCAAAGAGAAACCACAATATATGCTCCATGAACTCAGGGCCAGAACTTCCTTGCATCTCCCTGCAGTGCCTAACATTGTACTCTGGACAAAGTAGGTACATGATAAGTCCTATACTTATTAACTTCATTTAAAATGGAAATGACCATAGAGATCTCAGTGGGATTACTTCTCAGTTTCCTTTATTATGTTGACGATCTTTCAGGTTTCATGAAGCTCACAACCAATTCTGTCAAGAGGGATTTTCTGCAATCCTTGTAACATCCAACTTCCCACCATACCCAGCCAAAGTCCACCAGTAACAAACAGACACAGTTTGGGATATGATAAGAAGCAGAATTGTCCAATGGAAAGAATACTGAATGTGGAATTAGAGGACTTAATTAAAATCCTAGCTCTGTCATTGGTCAAATATATGCCTTGAGTATACATCTTAATGTCTTCAGGTCTTATTTTTATTATATATAAAATGAGGGAGTTGGGCTAGATGATCTCCATGGTCTCTTCAACTCTATGTTTCTAAGGAAATGTACATTTTCTCCCTCTATAGCTTACTTTTATACCATTAATATTTCTTTCTTTCTTTCTTTCTTTCTTTCTTTCTTTCTTTCTTTCTTTCTTTCTTTCTTTCTTTCTTTCTTTCTTTCTTTCTTTCTTTCTTTCTTTCTTTCTTTCTTTTTGGTGAGGCAATTGGGGTTAAGTGACTTGCCTAGGGTCACAGAGCTAGTAAGTGTTAAGTATCTGAGGCTGGATTTGAACTCAGGTCCTCCTGAATCCAGGGCCGGGGCTCTATCCACTGTGCCAACTAGTTGACCCATCATTAATCTTTCTAATTTCACTTTGATCATTTGTTTCTACTCAAAAATCTTTCATGGCTTCCCTAGAATTAAAAGCTCTCCATAACCTGACTCCAACCTAACTTTAAAGCCTTATTTATCACTTTTCTCCGTTATATACTCAATTGCCCCTAAACTGTACTTTTAGACATCTTGCTCTTCTTCCCCATCTGCGTACATTTGGTCCTGTAATTCCTTTATACTTGGAGTTGCCAATTCTACCACACCCCTCTTTTCTCCTCACCAAAATCATTATAGGGAGCTATCCAATTCAGGCATTTCTCCTACCTCAAATTACTTAAAGCACCTTCAAAAGCTCCTTTACACTTACCACATTCTACTTTGCCTTATATTTATTTGTACTTATATCAAGACATATCATTAGACTTATGATTTGGAAAGACTTTTGAGATCATTCATTCCAACTTCCTTATTTTTGATTTGGTAAAAATCCCCCCCTTTAATTAACTGTCATAGGGAAGGGCATGCCTGTCAACTCATTAGACCTGTGAATATTTCAGTTACCATTCCTCTAATATATGTTTGTTACCTATATTCCAATATAGGCTCTTGAAGGCAAGGGCCATCTTGATTTTAGATCTTTATCCTGAGAGTACTGGGTACATAGTGTGCTTAATAAATAATTTTTCATTTATTCAAATATTTCCTGAACACTTATATCCTCTCAAAACTTCCCTACTTTGTTGAGGGGAAGCTTATACTTGTACCCTCATACTTGTCTACCCTTATTCTTGTAACTGCCACCCTTCTTCATCCTCAGAAGAATTAATGTACATTTTTGTCCTTGTAAGCCAGTACCTAGCACACTGCCTTGAACACAGTAAGCACTCAGCTGGTATATGTTGTCTTATCTCCCCAACTATATTATAAGCTCCCTAAGGGCAGATTCAGACCCTGCCTATTCTTCACACTTTTCAATGTAGTGATTTAACTGATTTTACTGTTACATCTTCCCTCATGTCTAAAATGATCAGTGTTTTCACCACAGCAACTCTTGAAAAACATTTGCTAAATTACCTAAGGGCTGTGTTCTGCATTGCTTTAAAAGATCACTAACAAGGATGAAATTCTAGATTCTTGAAAAAATGAAAAGCAAAATATCACTGGGCTACAGGACAGTAGTGGTTGAAGGGTAAAGGTACAATGCTTGGAAATTTAACTACTTAAAGTCAACTTCCAATATCTGAAATCCATGAGAGGACCTTTTTCATCTGAATCTTACCAAGAGCCTTGGACCCCTTTCCCAAATTTGCATTTTCAAAACTGAGGTTATAAAAAGTCTTTGAGCAACAGTGCCTATACCTGGTTGAACTTATTCAAAATATTTTCTGTTTATCTTCTAAGATCCACATTCCAGAGGAGGAAAAACTAACAAATTGTCCTCTCTGGGCCACTAGGACAGATGCAAATTATGGGAGAAGGGGAAACTGTTAGGTAGAATTACTGAGAGAGCCCCCATATTGACAAAGTACTTCCATTTTGGTGAAGAGAAGGAAAGCTGTTAGGAGAAAAAAAAAGGTATCTAACTCAGCTGCTTTGTTATTCAGTTTCATAAAAATGTCTGTTTGGGGACTGTTTATGCTACAACAGTACTCTGTATCATTCCAGAAGTCATTTTAAACAACTTATACTTCTAGTTGAAATTATTCACAAAGATCAATAAGTGAACTAAAACTTTTACAAGGAAGAGGTTTTTATGATACATGGGTTCCTTTTCATTTTTTAAGGGAGCTATTCAGTGAAGTGGGTTGGGGGTTGGGGTTTCTATTTGCAATGGGGGGGGGAAGTAAACGTGAAGCAAGTTACAGAAACACCTAGAGTCAACATTGGTTCCAGAAGTCAAAAGTTTATTGGCATGAAGGCAAAAATAAAAGAATAAGTATCTATATAGAACCAACTGCATGCCAGACACTGTGCTAAATGTTTTTTTTTTTCAATTATAATTTTTTTTTGCAGAGTAATGAGGGTTAATTGACTTGCCCAGGGTCACACAACTAGTAAGTGTCAAGTGTCTGAGGCCATATTTGAACTCAGGTCCTCCTGAATCCAGGGCCAGTGCTTTATCCACTGCACCACCTAGCTGCTCCCTTTAATCTTTTTAGATCATTACAAGGCTGTGACATGCATGCTATTGTTATTCTCATTTTGCAGTTGAGGAAACTGAAGCAAACAGAGGTTAAGTGACTTACTCAGAATCACACAGCTCTCTGAGGTCAGACTTGAACTTGGGTCTTCTGACTCCATGCCCAGATTTCTATCCATTGCTGTGCCACCAGCTGCCTTCAGAATTAAGAATCATGGACCTTTGAAAAGGCAACATGGCTAAATTATTTGGCTATAGTCATGAATAAGTAGTTGGCATAGCAGGGAGTAAAATGCAATTTAAGACAGAAAGACCTGGGTTCAAGTTCTATTTGTGACACCTACATACTGTGTTACCCTGGCCAAGCACATCCCTCTCATTATCAATCATTTGGGGAATGGCTGAACAAATAAATGCAATGAAATGTTATTGTGCAAAAGAAATGTTAAAATGGATGGACTCTGTGCAATCTTGAAATATTTGTGTTAAATAATTCAGAATAAAGTTAGCAGAAACTGAAAAAAAAGTTGTACAACAATAACAACATAGTCAAGACAAACAATGTAGAACAACTGTGATCAATATGATGACCAATATGTGATTCTGTAGGACTGATGAAGCACAATACATAGTGCCTGACACTAAAGTGATTGATTCAAATTGCAGAATGAGAACTCTATTTTTGAAACTAGACATTCAAGATTTTTTCTTGCTTAACTTTTCGCCCCACCCTCCAAATGGAGGAGTTGGTGCAAAGACAAAAACATATTTTTTTTTTGTTAATTAAAAATCATTAGGGCAGCTAGGTGGTGCAGTGGATATAGCACCAGCTCTGGAGTCAGGAGTACCTGAGTTCAAATCCGGCCTCAGACACTTAACACTTACTAGCTGTGTGACCCTGGGCAAGTCACTTAACTCAAATTGCCTCACTAAAAAAAAATAAATAAAATCATTAAAAATGCCTATAAATCACAGAGTAGGAAGGAGTTAATAAATCTTGGTACATAGTGATTCATCACAAAGAATTCTCTAAAACAATTAAATCTCTGTTACAGTGTTCTCTCCCAACTGCCTGTCCTCAAAGAAAGTCATGAAATGCTCACCAACATTAATGACTTCCTCCAAAAATGAGAGCAATGATAGAAAAAAAAAAGAGTATCTATACAAGTAAAATCCCATGATACTTTGGGAGGCATCTAAAAGTGTTTGAGAGTGGTACCCAAGCTTACCCTCTTTATGCTCTCCCTATCCATGACCTGAAACCCTGGTGATTCTGAGAAGAAGGAAGGAGGGAGAGAAAAAAAAGAAAGAAAAATAGGGAGACAGAGACAAAGAAAGACAGAGGGACTGAGAGGAGAAACAGAGAGACAGACAGAGAGAGACAGAGATAGAGACAGAGACAGAGAGAGGGAGAAAGAGACAGAAGCAGACAGAGCCAGAGACAGACAGATTGATTCACATTTCTATCTTAACAGAAGTTTCATGTTAGATAATGACCTCAAGGTCTGTATTTTAAAAAATGTTTTTCAAAAAAGGGTAAAGTAGTGCCATATTATTAATGCAGAGGCACACTGCACAATCCCAGACAAATAAATGACACCAAGAGAAGATATTTAGAGGTTGCTACAGAAAAGACAATTTTGATTTAGTAAGGTCTCTCACTAAGCTGTCCAGAAAAAAATGAAAGATTACTATGCTACCACAAATATACTATATGAAATGTTCTATAACTTTCTATATATAGTAGAAAATCTATATAGGACATAACATAATGGAGCTACCATATGAACCAACATTACTATGAAATATAAATTTTCCTTTTTCCAAAAAATAAATTAAAATTGGGGTATGTTTATAAACATTCTCATAGAATACATTTATTCATATATAGATATATATCTGTGTATGCTTATGCATATATACACACGTAAATGTATGACATATGTATGTGGTACATGTAGGTATGCATACACACATATGCTTACATGGATAGACAGAATGCTTCAATTAGCCAAAAAATATAAAAGATTAGAGTTGCATAATTATAGGTAGTCAGTTCTCTACTTAGGAATAGCTATATATATATATATATCATTCATGTTATTATTGTATTGATTACTACATTAGTTATTCATAATTATTAATTTTATTTTATTAATACTGTGAGTCTATTGTGGGAGACAAAATAATTTTAAGGGTATTGAGATCTCAAAAAGAGGGGAAAAGATCTGATATTATTTGACCACCCAAAAAGTGATGAAAAAAGAATATTTTCTAAAATATATGGCTACTTTTCTGTTGATATAAACTATATGAAAATCGTCTATATACATTGATGGCATCCTTAATGTCTTATTAAAAAAGAATAGGCAGGCTTTTGCAAGAAGTATTCCATAGGAGATCACATCTTCATAACCAAACAACTGACTAATAAGATATAAAACATTCAAGATCTTACTCAATACTCTATGTGCTTGGGGCAGCTAGGTGGAGCAGTAGATAGAGCACCGGCCCTGGATTCACGAGTGCCTGACTTCAAATCTAGCCTCAGACACTTAACACTTACTAGTTGTGTGACCCTGGGCAAGTCACTTAACCCCAATTGCCTCACTAAAAAAAAAATACTCTATGTGCTTAATGCTTATTGGCTACACTGACTATACTCTCAGATGAGAATAAAAAAAAATGTGCAGTATATCAATGAAGAAGGCAATTTCCCTGTTCTCAAGAAACTTATAGTCCAGTGACATCTATTGCAAGGATTCTCATTCATGGTAGAATAATAGGAATTATTCTTTATCATACTTTCAAAATTAGTTCTGTGAAAAATTAAGTAAAACTTTGTTTCCTTTAGTCCTAAACTGTAGTTTTCCTCAAGTCTTTCTCAATCTCCTTTTAATTCCAAGTGCCTAACCTCCATCAATTATCTCTAATTTTTGCTGTTTAAAACATTTGTTGATAGTTGGCTTTATGGTTTTTTCTTTTAATGTTGCCTCCCTGATCCCCTTATTAAACTGTAAGTTCCATTAGGTAGGGACTTCCTTTTGCCTTTCTTTGTATCCTCAGTCATCTACATGGTGTCTGATGCTTAGTAGGTGCTTAATGTATATTTACTGACTGACTGATCCTTTGGATGAAACAGAACTATTTTAAGGTCAATGAATAACTCAAAATCCAAAAAGGTGAGGAAATAAAGATTATGCAGCTCATTTATGATACATTATTGCAAAATGAGCCCCACAGAGAGGTAACCTTGTTAAAATAAATGTCAATAGCTGTTTTCAGAACTGTCAACTTCATTTCCCTCCACCCCCCCATACAGACCCCTACCAGGATTAAATCAATCCTCTTTCTAATCCCTCCTTCTCTACATCAATTACTTTTATACTGAGCATCTTTTCCTTCACTTAGAGACTAGGGCATACTTTTAGGTATTTTGTCCTCCTGTGAACTAATCAATGCTAACCCTTCATGAAATTATAATATATAAAACACATCTTTAGATATTCATCATCAATAATGCACCCTTTTGTACAACCAGAGTTTTGTTAGACTACACATTTAATTTGGGAAAGGGTTTATCATGGGGTAAGTAGCCATGGCTATTTCTTCAGTTTAGTCACTTGTTTTAGAATTTATAATTTCCTGTGATTTTCATTTCTTGAATGAGTATAAAGTACATACTCAATAGAATGATCATGACCTTATGTCCAGAGAAAGAAGTTGTAACTACATTATTCATTTACACTAATGAGATTCCTATGCCAAAAAATCTTTTCATGTCAGAAGGAAGCTATTATCTTACAACATAACTGTGTGCTGATTCATCAATTATACAATGTTCAATGCCATTTGCAATTGGGGAAGATCCCCAGGTAAAATTTTTCCACTCAATTGAACCTCTCTTAACATTATCTTCCCATACTTCCATTCTCTCTCTTTTTTCTCAGTTACTGAAATGTAAGGGAATCCAATTATAAGTTTAAATTCATGGATCATTGAACACCTGCTTTAAACACAATACTTCCAAATGCTCACATGTCTAAGTCTGTTGGTCACTCAAAATGCTAACTTTGGGTCTAGATTCTCATTGTTTAATAGTATATTTCCAGTAAATATCAAAATATAGTTCAGGAAAAATTTTAGAAATTCAAAATATATTCTGAATATTACTTTTGCAACTCAATAGGAATAATGAATGAAAAGAGGGTATTTGCAAAAATAAAAGTGGGGTGGGGGAAGCTAGAAGACAAGAACTTACAACTCTATTTTTATCTCTCTATAAAACAAAACAAAAATTTTCAGATACAGGATGACAGACAACACATCTATATGGAGTGTGTGTGTGTGTGTGTGTGTGTGTGTGTGTGTGTGTGTGTGTGTGTGTGTAAACTTGGTAAAGAATCCCAAGTATGAAAGAGTACAAGAGTACCTGCAAATAGATTATTTCAAGTCATCAGAATTAAATGGATATTGGTCTCATCACCGAAACACGACATTTTTGAAAACCCAAACAAGGAAGAATTAAAATTCTAACACAAGGAGGCAAAGTTAATCTCAGAGGTATCCCTGAGATTTTGTGAGACATGATTTGTACGTAAAATATAGCACTCAATTGTGCTCAAATTAAAATAATTGATAAAGGGGTCTAAAGTAGCATTATATCTCAAGAAAATATATTCAAATGAAGAAAAACAATAACTAGAGGAGAGAAGAATGGTAGAGAACATTCAAGTGAAGAACAGTATAAGGAGGAAAATCAAACAATATTGTCAAAAGAATTATACTACAGATTACCTGATCAGAAAGACAAATTTGAGAAGCTTGACATCAAGTCCTGATATAATAGTGATGATGGATTTCCATTATCTACATATCTACTGGAGTTCTTCACTGCAAAAGACAGAGCAGCTGACAAATACTTAGATTGCCATAATGATACTTTCACCTTTTAAAAGATAAAAGAATCAATAAGGGGAATTGTTATTATGGATCTGAATCTCAGCAAAAAATGAGGAAGCTATTGAGAGCATATGAAAGATAGAAACAACAATGGTGGAAGTGATCTCTTCATTTTAGAATTTGAGATAGAAAATGAGTTACATATATTGCTGGTGAACAGATTTAAAATAAGGGTGGATAAGAGAACATGAAGAAATATTTTAGAGGGGATATACTCCAGGAAACATGGGAAGGTCTCAATAATGAAATCTTAAAAACAGACAAAAATAAAACTCCATTACAGAGGAAAAATACTTGTGTGGATGCACAAAGCACTCAGCAATCAATTTAGATTTTAAAAAGATGTGGAAGCAAGGTAAAATGGAATATTACTAAAAAAATCGCGGCGTGTTCCAAAAGAATATAAGAAATACTGTAGGTCAGATTTATCTTTAATTGTCAAGGTATGCTCAGCACAACAAATTTTTGTTTGTTTGTTTGTTTGTTTGTTTTGTAAGATGTGAGAGGAAGAGAAGGATCAAATGAAGAGTAAGCCACTTCTAAGGTGAATAGAATGCTAATGATGGATGACAAGTCTCACCTCTTATTTTGCTTTTCTCTTCTATGCCAGAGGGAATGAGATTTTGATGAAAACAGATGGGGGTTGGGAGAGTGGGAGGAAGGAAGCCAAATGAGGAACAGAAACCTGAGGAAACAATAAGGGCAACACTAGCTGTGTTTGATAAATGCAAGTGAAAAAAACCAAGGGAATTATACTTCTGGGTATGGAAGAAATGGGTAGGTCTAATTGTTAAGTTAGCAGAAGTGATAACTGGAAGACTAGAGAATGGGAACCATGATACAAGACTGAAGAAAGAAAGTCAAATGTTCCTTTATTTTTAAAAAAAAGAAGAAATTGGAAAATTCAAAATATGGGCTACCAAACTTAACAATGTCAACATTTAAAAATATATCACCAAATGATTACCCCCCCTAAAAAAAAGACTATATCTTTGAACACAGGAACATGATAAGACAGACTGTGAATCTTTTCTGAATCAACTGTTTGTTTGCTATCAGACCATTAACTTTGTAGGAACAAAAACAAAATTAACACCAAATTAGGGTGTGGGGGAGGATAAATTGAAGAAGAAATTATAGCTTGCAATTCCTATAGTTCTAATGTGACCCATAAAAAAGTTTTGGTGCTTTGAAAACTAGGAAACTGATAAAAGAAAAGACATCAGTGGAGGCTTTCATTATTTCCTGAAATAGTTTAGCAGACATAAAGCAGACAACACAATAAGGATGGTAAAGGCAACTAGGAACTTTTTCAATCAGCAAATACTTTGTCTCCTTATTATACAGAGAGATGTGTGTTGCACTAATTTCAAGTAAGATATAGGATGAAAGTGCAGACAGGCAGAAGAACTGACAAAGGAAGTGGGGTAAAGAATCTCAGTGGCTCCCTCCCTTGCTGACCCTGGCTTTTGAGTACTTAAGGAAAGAAAGACAGTGAGGTCTCTGTTCCTAGATTCAGGTGGCAGCTAGGTATACCAATTAATAGAGTGCTATACCTGGAGTCTGGAAGTCAATAAGGACGTACTTATTAAGTGCCTACTATATGACAGTGCTTTAAGAAATAGGGAAAAAATAAAAGCAAATATTCCTCCCCTCAAGGAACCAAAAATTGAATACAGAGACAATTTGAAAACAAAACTACAAATAAATAATAATAATGGTAGCTGACATACACACACACACACACACACACACACATATATGTGCTAGAAACTGCACTAAGCATTTTATAATTTTTATCTCATTTGATCCTCACAAGCACCAGTGCCTGCCACATAGTAGGATATTTGTGTCCTTTAATCAGGATTATATGATCTAACATGCCTGTTTTGTTTTGTTTGATTTTAGTTTAATTTTTATTCAACTATAAAGCCTCTAGATTTTTTCCCTTCTATACCTAAGCCAATTAGAATTTTTAAAGGAAATAAACATCTTTGTAACAAATACATATGATCAAGTAAAACAAATTCCTCTACTGACCATGTTCAAAAATGTGTATCATCATTATATGTTTGTGAGAAATTTGTCCTTTTCTCAGCTATTAGAACAAGTGAGAGAGACTTCCAGGGAAGAGCCAAGATGGCAGAGGAAAGGCAGTGAGTTCTCGAACTCATGACACGATCGCTCCAAAAAACAACTAAATAATGCCTTAGGACAATGCCTGGAGCAGCAAAACCCACAGAAGAATGTGCTGAAATCAGAATAGGGAATTGAGAATCAAGGGAATGTCCATCAACTGAGGAATGATGGAAGAAGCTGTGGTATCTGATTGTGGTAGCATGGTATTGTGCTATAGGAAATGACAAACAGAATGATCCCAGAAAAACCTGGAAAAACTCATGAACT
Organism: Dromiciops gliroides; assembly: GCF_019393635.1. Classification (NCBI taxonomy): domain Eukaryota; kingdom Metazoa; phylum Chordata; class Mammalia; order Microbiotheria; family Microbiotheriidae; genus Dromiciops; species Dromiciops gliroides. Next base: position 117,580,119 of record NC_057866.1, on the reverse strand, counting down.
GATGTATAGTGAAGTGAGCAGAGCTGGGAGGATATTGTGCATAGTGATAGCAGTATTGTTCAATGAGCAATTGTGAATGACTTAACTACTCTCAGCAATGCATTCATCCAAGATAACCCCCAGGGACTAATGAGGAAGCTTACTATCCACCCCCATAGAAAGAACTGATAAAAAGAGCACTTATGTATTGTACATACATAACCTGGCTACTGTCTTGTGGAGGGGGGAGGAAAGGGAGGGAGGGAGGGAGAAAAATTTGGAACTCTAAATCTTTTGAAAATGAATGTTGAAAACTACCCTTACATGTAACTGGAAAAAATAAAATAAATGTTTGTTATAAATCTGGAAAAAAAAAAAAAAGAACAAGTGAAAGTGAGAACTGAACTTCTGTTTTATTTTTTTTTTTGTTCTGTTTTGTTTTTTCCTTCTTTGTAGCTTGAGAGTGAAACCTAAATAAGGGGTAATGTTTAGGAAGTATAAGGTGGCAGCAGTGATACTGATGTGCTTATGCTTCCTTTTAACAGTTTACTTAAAAGTTTTCTAAAGTAACTACTTTGATAAAGGAGATTTATTGAAGCATATCCAAAGGAAAAAGTAGGAAAGTAAGTAGCAAGAAGAATATATGCCTAAGCCAAGTGATTTTATTAGTGTTCAGAGGTGTCCTGACACTCCCTAGATCATGAGCTACTGTTCAATGTTCAATGTTTTAATGTTTACACTTCTAAGTTTATTCTGAATTAACATTTTTTTCATCATGTTAGTAAATCTAAGCCATCAACAAACCAATGAACAAGTCTAGATTTGCTAATTTCCAACATGTAAATGATCACATTGAAAATTTAACAATCAGCTCTCACTAGTCATTTCTAACTAGTTGCAACACATTTTTGCCCCTGGATACCCATTTGAACAAAGAATGGCATATACAAAGTAATTGACAATTTTTTCAAATATGTTTAATGAGAGGAAGGAGCTTAGCTAACACCCATAGCACTGCTTCATTATGCCCTTTCTATTTTGGAAGAATTTGACTCAATGGAGAAAAATGTTCCCTTAAAGGTTCTCAAGCAACGTTTCTCATATGTGTCTGTTAAAACCATACAACATTTTGTTATTGGTATAAAAACACCAAAGATAACTTCTTTTAATGATCTTTTCATTAGAGAATAAAATAGGGGCAGGTGTATACCCAATAGATGTTTGCCACCGTCATTAAAAAAATCCTGGTCCATTATAGCTCTAAATCTTTCAACCTACAAGATCAAAATTCTATTTAGGTAGTTTAACATTTGATAGAGCACTACATCTGGAGTCAAGAATACACAAGCCTGAATCCCAAAAGAAATCATTTATCCTAACTATGGTCCAGAGTATCTTCATCTGTAAAATGACATGGTCTGATCAGGTAGCCTATGAGGTACCTTCTAGAACTAAATCTATGATTCTATGAAAAAGATTTCCATATGGTTGGCACTGTATTGATTATCTGAAGTCTTAGAATGCAAAATAGCATTTTAAAATTATTTTTTATTTCATTACATATTTCCCAACTACATGTAACTATTTTTTTAACAATCATTTTAAAATTTTTGAGTTCTAAATTATCTCCTTCCCTTCCTTCCACTCCTTCACCCTACTTAAGAATGCAAGCAAATTGGTCCCAATTAAATATGTGAAGTCATGCAAAACATATTTCCATATTTGCCATGTTGCATAAAAGCAGTAAAATAAAATAAAACAAGAAAAAAAAGAAAGTTTTAAAAGTATGCTATTTTTTGCAGCCAGAGTTTATCAGTTCTCTTTTTAGAGGTGGATAGTGGATTTTATCATGGGTCTTTTGTAATTATCTTGGATCATTTCCTTGATCAGAGTAGCTAAATCTTTCATAGTTGATCATCCTTATGTGATGGCTGTTACAATGCACAATGTTCTTCTGGATCTGTTCACTTCACTTGGCATAAATTCATTTAAATTTTCTGAGATTTTTCTGAAATCATGCTGCTTGTCATTTCTTATAGCACAATGATATTCCATCATAATCATATATCACAAGCTTTTTAGCCATTTTACAATTGATGGATGTTCCCTTGATTTGAAATTCTTTGCTATCACGGTGAGCTGCAATAATATTTTTGAAAAAAGGTCTTTTTCCCTTTCCTTTTATCTGTTTGAGATATTGACCTACTAGTGATATTGCTGTCTCAAAGGCTATGCACAGTTTTATAATTCTTTGGGAATAGTTCCAATTTGTTCTTTAGATGGTTAGAATAGTTCACAAATCCCTCAACAGTGAACTAGTTTCCCAATTTTTACCATATCCCTTCTAGCCTTTGTCATTTTCCTTTTCTGTCATGTTAGCCAATCTGACACGTATGAGGTGATACTTCAGAGTTGTTTTCATTTGAATTTCTCTTCATGATGCACCCTCTCAGGAAACATTGATATTTAATAAGCTATGTTGTTATAAAGCAGAAGAGATAGAATGTGAGAATGAAGAAGGTGATGTGTGATTAGAATGTCCATAGACTTAGCCTCTTCAAGCTAAACATTCACATTCAACGAAAGTGGTGGTTCTAAGATAAAACAACTACAAAAAGCTAGAAAGTCAACAGATTAGAGTAGTGTAGAGCACGACCAGTTTGTTGTTATTTTATAGGAAAGGTTGAGTCGACAAAAGGGTGGTAACAGAGGAGCAGAAAAGGAGTGGGCAGCTGTGATGTTTAAAATATAATGTGTGTCCTTACCTCCCCACCTCGCCCAGGTTTTGGGGGGAAGCTATCTAGGATTTACTGATAAATTAAGGAACAGTTTAGGCTTTTAAACATTTATTAAAGTATATTAGGGGTTAGTAAAGAGAGAGAGGGAAAGCTGCCTTTACCTAGCTATCCAAGAGGTAAAACGTGAAGTTCTAAAAGTTAGGAAACCTGTTTCCTCTCCTTCTTCTGCCACCACGAGCTTGTTCCCAAACCAAAGAGACCGATCCTGAGTCTCCTTGAGTGGGAGCTCTCTGCCAGACTGGAAGAGGGGTGCTCCCCACACACAGCTCCAAGCTAATTGGCTGGTTGCATTTAAGTCCATTGATTAACATGACCTACATGTGGTCTATGAATAGAGATAAATTCCTGATGCCAATCTGACCTTTGAAATCTCAGAAAGGTCATCTCATGTTTTCTTGGTTCTCACACAGCTTTCAGAGATTTTGTGTACAACACCCCATTTACTCATCTAGGCCAGAATACTCACAAACATCAAGAATGATTTGATGAAAATAATGGTGAAATTCAGAAGCTACTAAATGAAAAATGAGAACTCCACAGGATTTACCCAGAGAATAGTGCTTCTGAATCAAAGAACGTCATGTTTAACTTTATCAAAGTAAAGTGCAAGTGAAGCTTAGAGAGATGCAGGATTCTTGGCTCAGTAAGATGGCAGAGGAAATTAAGTTTTACACTGATAGTAACAATCCAAAGCACTTTTATGATTCCCTGGAGATAATTTATGGGACAGAGACTCATGGATCATCTCAATTTTGCAGTGCTGAGAGAGCCATATTGATAAAGAACATGATCCTGAAGAAATGGGCTGAACACTTTCACATTATTCTCAACAGACCTTCATCAATCAACGCTGAAAGCACTGATTATATACTTCAGTTTGTAGTCAATGTCTTTTAAGCCAAACTTCCAAATAAAAAAGAGGTTTTGAATGCCGTTAGACTCCTCTCATGTAACAAAGTTCCTGGTACTGATTTTATTCCAGTCAAGATTTACAAGGCAGGAGGTCCACTGCTCAGAAAAATGATGGCTGAAATTTTCCAGGTTATTTGGTAAGAATTTGTCCCCCAGGAATTCAAGGAAGTCTCCATTGTACATCTCTATAAAGGAGGGGGAAATAGTTTTTCCTTTCACAATCATAGGGGGAATATCTCTATTAGTCATTTATGACAAGATTTTTGCCAGAGTCCTCCTTAATGAGCTGATCCTAAAAATGGTCATTTACTTGAGAGCCAGTGTGGATTCAGAAAGGTCTGAGTAATGGTCAATATATTATTTGCTGTCTAAGAACCCCATGAAAAAAGCCAAGAGCTAAACATAATATTCATCAATATGATGAATGATTTAATTTTTAATTTTTATTTTTATTTAGAATTTTCCCCAAGTTACATGTAAGAAAAGAAAAAAAAGGCAAATTTTTTCACATTGATTTTTTAAAACTTTGTGTTCTAAAGTTTCTTCCTCCCTCCTTCCCCAACCCTCCCTATGCAATCAAACAATTCAATATAAGTCATATGATTAATGATTTTGATACTGTCAGTAAAGAAAGCTTTTGGAAAATCGTAAAACAATTTGGTTGCCCAGAGAAGTTCATCAGCATTGTATTTCAGTTTCATGACATCATGCTTACATGGATTCTGGATGATGCACTTTCCCAGTCACCAATGGAGTGAATCAGGGCTGTATGTTTGCATTTCAGCATGATATTTTCAGTGTCAGACATCCTTCAACAAGGATGAAAATGGCATGAAGGTCAGCTACCACACTGATGGTAAATTATTTAACTTGAAAAGGTTACAAGCCAAGACTAAACTGGAGGGACAGTTGTTATGACTTTTTATTCACAGATGATTTTATGTTAAATGATGCTTCTAAGGATGAGATACAACAAAATATGGACTTATTCTCTGCAACTTGTGATAATTTTGGCCTAACAATTAACACCAAGAAACAGTCAGCACCATACCATCAGTTGCACAAATGGAGAAATTTTGAATTCTGTGGATAAGTTCACTTACTTTTGCAGTATACTTTTTCAGAATGTCCACATAGGTGAAGAGTTTGATGCTCACAATCCCAAAGTTGGTTCAGTGTTTAGAAGATTCTGAAAAAAAATTATGGGAGGAAAGAAGTATTAGACTGCTTACCAAACTGAAGATATATAGAGCTTTTGTATTGACTTTATTGTTGTATGCCTGTGAAACCTGGACAGTATACCAGTGCCATGTTAGGACACTGAATCACTTCCGTTTGAATTTTCTTAGGAAGAGTCTGAAGATCTCTGGCAACATAAGATACAGCAATGAGGTCCTTTCTCAAGCTTAACTGCCAAACATTCAAACTCTACTACAGAAGGTGGAACTCTGATGGACTGGCCACTTTGAATGTTAACCAAAGTTTGACTAAAAGGCCATCTTTTTTTTTTTTTGTGAGGCAATTGGGGTTAAGTGACTTGCCCAGGGTCACACAGCTAGTAAGTGTTAAGTGTCTGAGGCCGGATTTGAACTCAGGTCCTCCTGAATCCAGGGCCAGTGCTCTATCCACTGCGTCACTTAGTTGCCCCACTAAAAGACAATCTTACAAAGAACTCATTCAAGGTAAGTAATCACATGGAGGTCAAAAGAATTTGTATGAAGACATTCTCAGGGTCTCCCTGAAGAACTCTGGAATCAGTTGTGAAACTTGGGAGATACTGGCACAGAACAACCTAGCATTACATGCCTGCATCAAAGAAAGCTCTGTGATCTATGAGAAAAGCAGGATTGTATTGGCTCTAAAGAAACATGACATGTGCAGATTTAAAGACATCTCTACTCCAAATATTCATATGGAATAGTTGTGTTTGACCTCATATTGGTGTGATCATTTACAATTGTACACATTATAGCTTCAGTCCAACAATGATGTTATATCAGTCCTCTTTGAGCATGAAGGACAACCAATTTGCACTTCTCTAACTAGTAGCAATTTATTTTTTTGTTCTTTTTGCTTTTTGCAGGGCAATGGGGGTTAAGTGACTTGCCCAAGGTCACACAGCTAGTAAGTGTCAAGTGTCTGAGGCTGGATTTGAACTCAGGTTCTCCTGAATCCAGGGCTAGTGCTTTATTCACTGTACTACCTAGTTGCCTCCTAACTAGTGGTAATTTAGAACATTTTATGTGACTATTGATAGTTCTGATTTCTTCTGAAAACTACCTATTCATATCCTTTTACCATTCATCAACTGGGCAATGGATCTTATTTTTTAAAAACTTGGTTTAGTTCCCTATATATTTGAGAAATAAAGCTTTATCAGAGAAACTTGCTATAAATTTCCCCACAGATTTCTGTTTTACTTCTCATTTTGGCTATATTAGTTTTGTTTGTGTAAAAGATTTTTGATATAATTTAGTCAAAATTATCTATTTTACTTCCTGCAGTCCTCTTTATCTCACGTTTAGTCATAAATTCTTCCTTTATTCGTATATCTGATTGGTACTTTTTTTTCCTATTCTCCCTAATCTACTTATGATATAACCCGTAAGGTCTAAATCATTTATCCATTTTGACCTCATCTTGGTATATAGTTTGAGATGTTGATATATGCCTAGTTTCTGCCAAAGATTTTCCAGTTTCTCAGCAACTTTTGTCAATTGATGTATTATTTCCCCAAAAGTTCAGTTCTTTGGGTTTCTCAATAAATGATCACAGAGTACTGTGTATCATGTACCTAATTTATTCCAGTGATCCACCACTCTATTTCTTAGACAATACCAGATTGTTTTGATTATTGCTGCTTTGTAATATGATTTTAAATCTAGTAATGCTAGGGTGCCTTCCTTCACATTTTTTCATTAATTCCCTTGGTATTCTTGACATTTTCTTCTTCCAGATGAATTTTGTTACTATTTTTTCTAGCTCTATAAAATAATTCTTTGACACTTTGATTTATATGGCACTGAATAAGTAAATTAACTTAGGTAGAAGTCATATTTTCATTTTTTAATGGTTTGGCCTCCCCATGAGCAATGATTATTTGTCTAATTATTTATAGCTGTCTTTATTTGTGTGAAAATTGTTTTGTAATTGTCTTCATGGGATTCCTGGAGTTTGTCCTGGCAGATAGAGTCCTGAGTATTTTATATTGTCTACAGTTATTTTAAATGGCATTTCTCTTTCTATCTCTTCCTTCCGGGTTTTGTTGGTAGTGTATTGAAATACTGATGATTTTGTGGGTTTATCTTATATCCTTCAACTTTGCTAAAGTTTCTGATTGTTTAAATTAGTTTTTAGTTGATTCTCTGGGATGTTCTAAGTATATCATATCATTTTCAAAGAGTGGCAGTACTGATTCCTCATTGCCTATTTTTATTCTTTCATTTTCCTTTTCTTGTTTTTTTGTTATAGCTAGCATTTCAATTTTGCTGGGTAGGTGATTCTTGGTTGTAAACCTAACTCCTTTGCCTTCCAGTATATCACATTCCAAGCCCTGCAATTCTTTAATGTGGAAGCTGCCAAATCCTGTGTAATTCTAATTATAGCTTCACCATGTTTGAATTGTTTCTTTTTGGCTGCTTGCAATACTTTCTCCTTGATCTGTGAGCTTTGAAATTTGGCTATGATGTTCTGGGGAGTTTTCATTATGGGATCTCTTTCAGGCGGTGATGGGTGGATTCTTTCAATTTCTATTTTTCCCTCTGGTTCTAATATATGAGAGCAGTTTTCTTTGATAGTTTCTTAAAATATATTGTGCAGGTTTTTCTTTATTTTCCTGATCGTGGCTTTCAGGTAGTTCAATAATTCTTATATTATCTGTCCTGGATCTATTTCCTGAGTCAGTTGTTTTACCAATGAGAAAGTTCACATTTTCTTCTTTTTTTTAACTTTTTTGATTTTGTTCTATTGTATCTTGATGTTTCATAGAGTCATTAGTTTTCATTTGTTCAATTCTAATTTTTAAAGAATTATTTTCTTCAGTGACCTTTGGTACTTCCTTTTCCATTTGGCTAAATCTGTTTTTAGGGAGTTATTTTCTTCAGTAAATTTTTAAATATCTTTTTTATGGTTCTCTTCCATTACTTTTATTTCTTTCCCAATTTTTTCTTCTACTTCTCTAATTTGCATTTTTGTTTTTGTTTTTGTTTTTTTAGTGAGGCAATTGGGGTTAAGCAACTTGCCCAGGGTCACACAGCTAGTAAGTGTTAAGTGTCTGAGGCCGGATTTGAACTCAGGTACTCCTGACTCCAGGTCCAGTGCTCTATCCACTGCGACACCTAGCTGCCCCTCTAATTTGCATTTTAAAGGCCTTTTTAAGTTCTTCCAGGAATTCTTTTTTTAGTCTGCTACCAATTTACATTGTTCTTTGAAGCTTCACCTGTAGCCATTTTGTTACAATTGTCCTCAAAGTTCATGTCTTGATTTTCCCTATCCCTGTAGTAACTGTCAATAGTCAAGCTTTTTTGTTGTTCATTTTTGTGCCTTTTTTGTGACTTGCTATTTTTATGAGATAGTTGGCTTCTCTTCCTGCATTGTCTCTTCCTGCACAAGTTTTTGTGCTGAGGCTCTGGATCTTACTGGTGGCTTTCACTGGGCTTCAGGGCTTAGCTACTTCCTTTCCCTATAGAATAACCTTCCCTTTTGACCGGTATTGGGGTTTAGTCCTCCCTTTTGGCCTCCTCAGGGTGTAGACTGGCTTTCTCCAGGGTGGTATCTTGCTGCTATCTTGCAAGACTTAACAAAGTCTTTCTGGTGGCTGGCCCTGAAAGAGTAATCTTGTTGCTGTTCTACCTGAGGGGTGGTGCTTTGCTGCTGGGTTTCTCTGGTAACAGGGCCTCTCTATTATTAGTCCCTGAATAAGTAATTTTGTTGGAAATCTGCCCAAGTGTAGGGGTCCTGCTGCTGGGCTGCTATGGTAAGAGCTCCTCTCTGCTAGCAGGCCCTAGAGGGGTAATTTTGTTGCAGATATGCCACAGTGTTGGAGCCCCCTGCTGCTGGTTTGCTTTGGAAAAAAAGAGTCTCTCCGCTGGCAGGCCCCAGAGGCATGAACCTGCTGTTGCTCAGCCTTGGGCAGGGCTTTACTACATAGGTCAGAAGTGGGGTCAAGGCCTTCCTGGAGGTCCCTTCTAGGTGTGGTGTGCCTGGTGAGGGTCCCTGCTATGCTGCCTAGACTGCTCATTTGACAGGGGGCTGCTAGTTTTCAGAAAGACAGAGCCTCACTGGTGGATTGCTCCAGGTTTAGAGCCCTGCTTCAGGCCCCCTGTTGTGAGCCCAGGAAACTACTGATGTTGATGCTCTTGGACCTCACTTCATTCCTGGACCTTACTTTGCTCCCACCCAGGTAAGACAGACCATTCCTGCCAGGCTGGTAGGCTACTTCCCTACTGCTGGAATGATTCAGAGGCAGTTTTCTATTGGTTTGAAGGGAAAATTTGGGAGAGCTTCAGAGGGTTTCCTCTTTACTCTAACATCTTGGCACCAGAAGTAAGCTAGCATTTCTAGTACAACACTGAATAATAGTGGTAATAATGAACATCTTTATTTCACCCCTCATCTTACTGACAGCTTCTCATTTATCCCTATTACAGATAAAGTATGGTCTTATCTTACATAAATACTATTTATCATTTTAAGGGAGGCTACATCTATTCCTATGCTTTCTAGTATTTTTAATAGGAATGGATGTTGTATTTTTCAAAGGATTTTTCTACATCTATTAATATAATCATGATTTTTATTGGTTTTGTTTTAGATATGGTTAATTATGCTAATAGTTTACCTAATAATTAAGCAGCCTTGATTTTCTGGTATAAACCCCAAGTAGTTATAGTCTATGATCTTAGTGCTATATTGCTGTAACTACTTTACTAGTATTTTATTTTAAAATTTTCACCAATGTTCATTAAGGAAATTGGTCTATAGTTTTCTTTCCCTGTTTTTCCTTTTCCTGGTTTAGGTATCAAAACTATATTTATGTCAAAAAAGGAAATTGGTAGGACTACTTTTTCCCCTATTTTTAAAAATAGTTTATATAGTATTATGGGTCAATCATTCCTTAAATATTTGGTAGATTTCATTTGTAAATCAATCTGGTCTTAAGGATTTTTTCTTTCTTAGGGAGTTGATTGATGGCTTATTCAATGTCTTTTTCTAAGACAGAGTTTACTTCCCCATTCCTCCCCCATCTCTCCTCCCACTCCATAAGCCTTTTCCTGCTTCTTTCCTGTGAGATTCCACCTCATTCTACATCTCCCCTTTCTCCCTCCCACAGTGCATTCCTCTCCCCCCTCAATTTTACCCTAAAGAAGTCATTATGGAGCATATAGGTGACACAGTGGACAAAGTACCTGCTCTGGACTCTGGAGGACCTGAGCCCAAAACTGGCCTCAGACACAAGACACACACCAACCCTGATCACCCCCCCAAGATAAACAAAGAATAAATGCTTTACATATATAATCCCTTCATAATCAATTCCCACCTGTGCCCTGTGTCTAAATTTATTCCTATCATCTGCCCTAATACTCAGGAAGCTCTTATGATTTAGAAATATCATCTTCCCATTTAGGAATGTAAACAATTTAATCTTTTAACATTGCTCATGATTTCTTTTTCCTGTTTGCTTTTTTATGCTTCTCTAGGGTCCTGCATTTGAAAGTCAAATTTTCTATTGAGTTCAGGTCTTTTCATCACAAATACCTGAAAGTCCTCTTTTTCATTGAAGTACCATTTTTCCCTGTGAAGTATTATAATCAGTTTTGCTGGGTAGGTGGTTTTTGGTTGTGATCCCAATTCCTTTGCCCTCCAGAATATCATATTCCATTCTTTCCAATTCCTTTAATGTAGAAGCTGCTAGATCCTGTGCTATCCTTCCTGTGGCTCCACAGTGTTTGAATTATTTCTTTCTGTCTACTTACAATATTTTCTCCTTGACCTGGGAGTTCTGGAATTTTGCTAAAACATTCCTTTAAGTTTTTCTTTTGCAATCTCTTTCAGGAGGTAATTGGTGGATTCTTTCCATTTCTATTTTACCTTGTTATTGTAGAATATGAGGGCATTTTTCCCTGATAGTCTCTTGGAAGATCATGTCCAAACTCTTATTTTGATCATAATTTTCAGGTAGTACAATAATTTTCAAATTATCTCTCCTGGATCTATTCTCCAGATAAGCAATTATTTATTTATTTATTCATTTATTTATTTATTTATTTATTTATTCATTTATTCATTTATTTATTTATTTATTTATTTATTTTTAGTGAGGCAATTGGGGTTAAGTGACTTGCCCAGGGTCACACAGCTAGTAAGTGTTAAGTGTCTGAGGTTGGATTTGAACCCAGGTACTCCTGACTCCAGGGCCGGTGCTCTATCCACTGCGCCACCTAGCTGCCCCAGATAAGCAATTTTAATAAGAAAATATTTCACATTGCCCTCTATTTTTTATTCCTTTGGATTTTATTTATTCTGTCTTGGTTTCTCATAAAGTCAGTAGCTTCCATTTGTTCAATCCTAATTCTTAGGCAATTTTTTTTTTCTGCAGAGAGCTTTTATATCTCCTTTTCCATTTGGCTTTTCAAGCTGTCAAATTTTTCTCATGACTTTCCTGCATGACTCTCGTTTCTCTTTCCATTTTTTCCTCTACCTCTATTACTTTATCCTCAAAGTCCTTTTTGAGCATCTCCATGCCCCGAGACCAATTAATATTTTTCTTGGAAGCCTTGGATGTAGGAGCTCTGATGCTGCCATCCTCCCCTGAGGGTGCACCTCAATCCTCTCTGTTGCCAAATAAACTTTCTATGGTTTGCAACTTTATCTCCTTGCTCATCTTGCCCATCTTTTGCTTGACTCCCAACTCCTTCCCAATGTGGGGCTCTGCTTCCAGGCTATATTGTCCCCAGGCTTAGGGGGTCCCAGGTGATATGACTCAAGGAGGAGCAGGTTCTTCATTTGCCTGGCCTATGGTCTGATCTATAAATAACCCCAGGCCAACTTTCTAATTAACCAGGCAACAAAATGTTGTTTGCTGTGGTTGTTAGCTCCAAGGAGCCTGTGCCCCTCCCCGACCTGGGCCTCTGCAGCTTAAGATTTCTTTCTGGTTCCCTGTTGGAGTAGGACAACCAAATTCCACCTCAGCTCCCACAGACACCCCTGTATTCTACCCTCCATGTTGCCATTCAGTCATCTCATCCAACTGTAAACTTAGTTCCAGAAGATGTTGGCACTGCAGTGGATTTGGAGGCTCAGGTAAGTTTCTTTGGTGCAGCCTGCTTGATGCTGGATCTGTGACAAAGCAATGGTGAGGTTAGACTACACTCCAAGCCCAGCATAGGAGGCCCCTCCTGTTGAACCTCTAGGCTGTCTTTGGCTAGAAAAATAATCTCAGCCTATCTTTTTGTGGGTTCTGCTACTTCAGGAGTTGTCATCACTGTTTGGAGTTTTGGGGATTAATTGTGTCAGGAGCTCTGAGTGCTTAATGCCTTTCCTCTGCCTATTTGGCTCCACCTCCCCAAGGATTTACAGCTCCATGATCTCCCCCTCCCCCCAGGGTAATGAGGGTTAAGTGACTTACCCAGGGTCACACAGCTAGTAAGTGTTGTGTCTGAGTCCGGATTTGAACTCAGGTCCTCCCAAATCTAGGGCCATTGCTCTTTCTACTGCTCCATCTAGCTGCCCCTCCATGATCTTTTAAAAAATATTTGATGCCTGTATTTCAATATGGGTTTCAATATGTATTTCAATTGGGTTTCTTTGCAATCATATATTTTATGCATTTAAAAAGATTATACTGAGGGGCAGCTAGGTGGCATAGTGGATAAACCCCCAGCCCTGGATTCAGGAGGACCTGAGTTCAAATCCAGCCTCAGATACTTGACACTTACTAGCTGTGTGACCCTGAGCAAGTCACTTAACCCTCATTGACCCACAAAAAGCAAACAAGTAAACAAACAAAAAAAAAGCATTATTCTGAGAAGTCCATAACCTTTGTCAGATAGTCAAAGGAGCCCAATCCACAAAAAAGTTTAAGAACCCCTACTTTAGAATATAAGTTCCATGGGAACAGGAACTGTTTAGCCTTTATCTTTGCATCCCAGTGATCAGAGGCATGGGCCTATGGCATGGGCCATATTATGTTTTTAATAGGTGCTTAATAAACTCAAAGCAATTTGGGTAAAAATGTTCATATCATTTTGATTTCTAAATGTACTCTCAACAATGGTATCTGTGAATTAATCAAGGTTAAAATAAGATACTTTGATTTTAAATTGCTCAGTCATGGACATCAATTTTTAAATCTTTGGTTTCTTTTTGCTCTCTTTTTTAGGTGTTATTTGGTCTGTTCTAATAATGTCTGTAAATGATTTTCCTAATTTCAGTTAAGAAAATCTGACCAGAACAGACCTTTTTCCATACTAAACCCAGGGTTTCAAAAACACATTTATTAATTAAGTAGATTAAAAAAAAAGATCCTATGCCACCTAAGTAAATTATGATTTCATCAACAGAGTTACTCTCGCCCATAATGAAGATGACAATTCCTTTATATTTGCCCATCCTGAACGATTTAAAACTTTGATCAGGCACTCACCTATTGAGCTGGAAGCACAGATGCCTGACCCAAATGAACCTTCTGAATTAAAATAGACTTGAAAATACTTAAAAGTAAGTGTGTAAAATGTGTATAGGATACACTTAATTCCATAAACATTTACAGTGATAAATGTTAGGGATACAATGATTCATTGGGCATATATCATAGTTACATTCTCCAAGGATTTACCATGAATTGGGAGTGAGGGGGCATGAAAACATATAATAATAAGCATGATCAAAAATGGTGTGATAAATTAAAAAGTATGACGAATTGACCATTAATTTATGAAGTTATGAAATAGGGGCTAGAACACCTGGTTCTTTGGGTATTCCCTGGAAAAGATCACAACAGCAGGGGAGAATGGTGCTATAATAACACTTTATTGAGACAGAAAGGACATAGAGGTGAATAATACAGAAAATACAGAGACAAGCAGGAAAAAGACTTACAGAGACAGGTGATAGGGTGGTGGAGGAAGACAGGCAGTTTGAGAAAATGGCAGGAAAGGGCAAAGGCTCAAATAATCACACATAATCATGAATTAAAGTTAGGAGCACATAAAAGCAATTGAAAGCAATTGAAGGGTGCTTTGGCTGTGGGGTGAGTGTGAGGTCTCATTTTATAGGCTTTTGGGGGGGGGTAACAAACTAATTTTTATCCATGCTACATTGGGGTGTGTTGACTAATATATCCCAATCTGCTCATAGTTGTCAGAAAAACTTGAAAGTTAACATATCCACATAATCTCAAAGTTCTTAGCTCCATTTGGTAATCTTCTGTTATCCTGGAATTTATCTGATATTTATGTATTATAGGACCAAGAGTTTCTGACAGCAAAGTTTAGGTGGCTCTCACCTGATTCAGCACATATTACCCAGATCTAATTTTTGGTTAATATATGATACAATTTGCAAATTATGCCCTTTGATTTTTTTTGATATTTGGGAAAGTTTATATATTATGGTATAAGTTCCTCTTTACAATCATATTTCTTACTATTGCCACTTTACGTTGGTAATTTATAAAATTGCTCTAGGTCAGGGGACCAGAACAAGATATAATTTTAACCTATAAAAGTTCAGAAAAAATTCACCCCTGAATTAGGCCTTTGTATATTACATATATATATGTGTGTGTGTGTGCCTCGTGTGTAAAATTTGTGAGATCTCTAAGTTGTGTAAAATTTTCCCTTCTTGTACTAAAGAATGAACTACATCTCAAGGACATTTTGCACAATAAAAATATTAGTTCTGCTGCACTCTAAGTAAGATACTCTTGGCCCATGTTGGCTCATGAGACCTAAACTAGGTCATCAGGAAAATTTCAGTGTGCCTAGACTTTCAATTAAAAAAAAATTCTTAATATAGTCAACTTGTGGTTTAAATGCAGCCAATAAAGTAGTTATTCTATACAAGTTAGCACCTTATTCTAGGCCTAATCAGTATGTTCTTTATTTTATATTACCATAATGAAAACATTTAACATGAATCTTTTACAGTAATCTCCTCTTTAGCCACACCCTCCCCTAGTAGAAAAAAATAAAAGATTTAATTATTTACCAAATTATGTCTATACTTGTGTTTAGATAATTGAGAATTATTTTAAAAATAGGTATTTGGAAGACAAGATATATCTTCAGGAACAAAAATAGCATGAAAATAAAATTAATCTATTTCTAGGTGTTTGATGATTGCACTACTCTAAGAAAATGTCACCAAGAATCATAAAATGATAAGTTCTACAAACTATGGAACATGTTGATAATTCCTAAGAGAAGGTTATGACTTTAGAATTAAAAAATGGATATCATAATGGAAAATTTGTTTTTGGAATGTTATTTGCATGTGTGGGGTTCAAAAAATAAAGACATTTTAAGAAAAACAGAGTTTGCAGATGAGAGAGCCAGAGGAAGAAAGAATGAGTTTGTGTGTGGGGGGGGTGATTTTAATTACATTTAATTAAAATGAAATAGAAGGGTTTTTTCCCATTATGAACCATTTCACATTTATCATTCATTATCTTAAACTTCAGATCAGAGTCCATTGTTGTTTTTGTTTTCTAAGGATTCTTTGAAGTATGTAGAAACTGCTCTCATAGGATTTTTTTTTTTTAAGTTGCATGGAATCAGGAGAAGAAAAGATATTTCCTGACTCTTAATTTTGAGAACTAAGGAAATATACCAGGATTAGTTTCATTAGGGACAGAATTAAGTGCCTAATTATTCATCTCTGACTGTTTTTTGTTCAATGTTTTCCCTTCCCTTCCCTTAAATATCATATTGGTGGGCTTTTCTTTTCTTTTTTTTTCTTTTCTAGGACAAAAGAATATTTCCAGGGCTCAGAGATAGTATTCCCTGCTTCTGTCATTTGAAGACTAGTTGGTATGTATATAGTATGCTTTAAAAAGAAAATACATTTCTTTTAAGCAGTCCTGATCACTTAATACTCACTCAACTCTGAATGACACTGAGAGCTATCTATGCAAATTCACTGTACTTCTCTTCATAGTACTTTTTCTCTTACTGTTCTCTCTTCCTCCTCTCTTCTCTCCTTTCTATGTCTTTTTTTTTTTCAGATTTCAATGCAACTGTTGAGCTATCAGTAAGACTTTTCATTTCACATGCAATTTTACCAGGAAATTCAAAGGACAGTGTTTGTAATACAAAGCTATATATTGCGAGTACAACTGCTTAGAGAATCAGAATCAAATGATAATTATTAATGATTCCATGTCAAGCTAGATAGAGAAGCATAGTGGATGTTACATGAAATTACATCTCATGACTGAAGTGGAGGAATTGAGTGAAGACTGATCTATGTATGACTGGCCTGAATAGCATTGAAATGTAGGGGGAAAAGAAAGAAAGAAAGAAAGAAAGAAAGAAAGAAAGAAAGAAAGAAAGAAAGAAAGAAAGAAAGAAAGAAAGAAAGAAAGAAAGAAAGAAAGAAAGAAAGAAAGAAAGAAAGAAAGAAAGAAAGAAAAAAAGAAAGGAAGGAAGGAAGGAAGGAAGGAAGGAAGGAAAACATATCACTGAATTTCTGATTATATGACTTCTTATGAACCAAATATTTCCAACTGTTAGATGATGGTTTTACACTGTATCATAATGCCTTAAGGAGATTTTAGGGGGAAAAAAAGAAATAAAACTTCAAAGAATATCTTACAAGTAGGAGAAATGTACCATTGAAATGTAAATGAAATCAAAAGAAATTAATTTTATTTTTAAAATTATTGAATGCCTATTAAGTATAATATAAGGGATTATACATAGTAGGAAGTAGAATAAGAGCATCCCTATCCTTTTGGTGTTTAGCTAATAGTTACTATAAAAATAGGACAATGGGGGCAGCTAGGTGGTGCAGTGGATAGAGCACCGGCCCTAGAGTTGGGAGGACCTGAGTTCAAATCCGGCCTCTGACACTTGACACTTACTAGCTGTGTGACCCTGGACAAGTCACTTAACCCCCATTGCCCTGCAAAAAAACAAGCAAACAAACAAAATAGGATAATAGGGGTTTTTCAGACAAAAGTGATGTGGTATTATAGTTCCTTAATATGTGTATGTGTATATATGTATTTATATGTACACACATATAAATGTTATATGTGTGTCTATGTATATATGAATATATAATATATATTTGAACACATTGTTATTTTTAAAAACAATTCTCAGTCCACGCTTCCCCCACAAGTCAACAGAAAAGCAAAATTTGAGCTAAAATGATTCTAAGACTGTGAAAGATTGAACGTTATTGAAAGAGGATGCTCATGCATATCCATCAGTCACAGCCTTTCCTTCCTCTTGAACATTTCACAGTATATAATTTCAGCATAGTGGTGCTACTAAGGCATTCTGTTCCTGTGATTTGTTTTTTTGTTTTGTTTTGTTTTGTTTTGTAGGGCAATGAGGGTCAAGTGACTTGCCCAGGGTTGGATTTGAACTCAGATCCTCCTGAATCCAAGGCCAGTGCTTTATCCACTGTGCCACCTAGCTGCCCCCAGTTCCTGTGATTTGTAAATGGAGAAAGACACTACATATAATCAGCTGGAATATCATTTTGGTGGTGGTGATGTTTCTGGAACTAAAGAATATTTTCAGAGCTCAGAAATATTATTCCCTGCTTCTGTCATATGTAGGCTACATGATATATATATATATATATATCATGTAGCCTACATATGACAGAAGCAGGGATATATATATATATATATATATATATATATATATATATATATATATATATATATATATATATATATATATATATATATATATATATATATATATATATATATATATATATATCATGTAGCCTACATATGACAGAAGCAGGGAATAATATTTCAGGGAATTATATATATATATATATATATATATATATATATATATATATATATATATATATATATATATATATATATATATATATATATATAGTATACTTTGAAAAGACAACACATTTCTTTTAAGTAGTCCTGATCACTTAATATGCATCCAACTCAGAATGACAGTGTGTACTATCTATACAAATTCACTGTACTTTCATTCCCTAGATTTCATTATACCTAAGGTAATGTTTTAGTATGTAAAGTAATTGCTTTCATGGAACTGTAGAATCACAGAGCTAGAAGGTATAATAAGAGGTCATCTGATACAATCACTGCCTTCGAGCAGTTCAGCCACTAAGCTATTAAAGCCTCTTGGCTCTTTACCCTATTGTTAATAACCTCTGGAGAGTGGTGACTCCACATGTACATTCCAATAACAAATTATTCTTCTAGTTGTGCAATGGAAAGAAAAGAAAATCTTCCTAGATACCTAAATATACTCTCTCTTGCCACCATTGAAGCCTGTTCCTTTTGTGGGTTCTTAGGAGATGGTCATGGGGGGTAGGGTGGGATGAGACAAAAAGTGTGCACTCTGCATAATATACAATCATATGCTTGTCATTCCTTCTTCCCCTTCACAACTGAACACACACACACATACACATACACACCCTAGTTCTACTTATCTGCTCCAGATAACTTCAACTCCTTTAAATTCCCTTATATTATCATATGCAGAGACATATGTATAGTTGATAGAGTATGTAACTTGCCCTGAAATTCTGTGTCTACCTATGGAATTTACCAGCTGGTTGATCTAAAACAAGATACTCAATCTCTTTAAGCTTCAATGTCCTTATCTGTAAAATAGGAGTGATAATAATTGTTGAGGCACCTAGGTCACAAGGTTACAGAAAGGTCTAAATGATATAATGTTTGCAAAGTGCTTCACACTGTAACTGGATCAGAGTCAAGATGGTAGGGTAAACACTCCAATGGGCATTCCCAGTGTCCCCTTCCAAACAACTTCAAAATAATGGATCAAATTGAATTCTGGAATGGCAAAGCCAACACAAGGTCAGCGTAAGACATTCTTCCAGCCTAAGACAATTTAGGAGGTCAGAAAGAGAGATCTGTGTCATGAGGATGGAAACTGGCCTAGAGCCATATGGATGAAACACCAGTGATGAGACTAGGTTGTGGTAAGAAAGCAGGAACAGCAGCAGCTTTGGGACCTCTCAAAACAGAGATAGTAAGAGGACTTAGCAGAAAGTAGTTCAGGAATTTAACTTTCCCTTCTGAGAGAGAAAGACAAATGTCTATTTAATTGAAATACTCCATTCCTAGTATATCATGCTTCTGTGCAAAATTTTTGACCTATTTTGCATAACTTCTCATCTATTTCTTCCTTCTGCCAAGGTAGCCTGTGGTACATATCAAGAAAAAAAAATCACTTCTTTTTTCTTCCATTTGAAGTCAACTAAATGCTTTTTGTCATTATGTATTTCCCCATCTTCCTTCCAGTTGCTGGATTTTTTTTCAAATGAATAAACTTTCTTAACATACAAAGTTACCTATTATCTTAAATACTATAACATTGTGAAAATCACTTATTATAGTGCCTGGCACATAGAAGGTGTTATGTAAATTTTTATTCTTTTTCCTACTACTACATTCCCTCCTTTTGCTTATGCTATTTCTTTTAAATAAGCTATGCACCTTTAGTGCTATATTCTAATCATGGATTGCATCCTACTAACTTGATACCTATAAGGTAAATGTCCCATCCTTATCTTAAAATTTCTGGTTTTTAGTTTCTCTTGCTTGTTGCCTAAACTTGGGTTATCTGCATAAACATTTGTGGTCCTGTCTTTTGCTATTAGTTCCTTTCTTAAACTTTATATCAAGAAATTAAAATTAATTCTATTTTTAATTGATACTGTATTGTATTGATTTAACATTCTGTATCTGCTTAAGTATCCTTTCAATATTCTTTAATTAAGTTCAGGAATTCAGCTTTTCCCTCTGAAAGAGTTTAAAGGTCAGCCTGAACACAAGTCACTCTAAGTAAAAGGAAAAAAAGTGTACTCTTCTATGCCATTAGCTCTTGGGTAAATACCAAGATATCTGGATGTTATCTTTAAGTTCTGAACCTAGCTTTATGAGATGTATTGTCCCTGAACTGTCTTTGTACCATCATAAAAGATATTATCTCCCTAACAAATCTTTCTAGGAAGTCTGCTGAGGTCAACTAACAAGTTCTGCAACTTGTAAATAGATAAATCATGTCAACATTCCTTAATGACAAAAGGAAGTAGTCATTAGCCCCACATGGATCCTATCCCTCTTTCCTTGGTGTAACCAACCATGTTGTCCCCACACCCATAATACTGTCTACCTTGTGACCAATCATATAGTCTTCCTCACCTACCCAAATCTGTTCTTTATTCTCTTGTGTTCCCCCAAACAGGAAGTATAGTAAGACCTACCTCATGGTTTTTGGTCATCAAGAGAGGCCATTGACCTAATTTATTGGTTATTGCTAGCCTAAGTAATAAATTGATCATGCGTGAACCTTTGTATCTAAGTTTACCTTAATTTTCTTTTGTTTTCTTTTTTTTGGGGGGGTGGGGTGGGGTGGGGCAGGGCAATGAGGGTTAAGTGACTTGCCTAGGGTCACACAGCTAGTAAGTGTCAAGTGTTTGAGGCTGGATTTGAACTCAGGTCCTCCTGAATCCATGGCCAGTGCTTTATCCACTGTGCCACCTAGCTGCCCCCAGATTACCTTAATTTTCAAACATACCAATATGCAGTGAAATTCAGGTTATCTCAAACTTTTATTCTTCTTTCTTTGGTTTATAAACATAGGTAGTTTTTTTCCCTCCTCCTTTTCATTTTAAAGATCTTTTAATTAGATTTTCAAGATATTACACATTACAAATCTTTTCTAATTGAACTCCATCCTAGGCAAAGTGTTTGTTATTCCCACACTTAAAACTAAGGTCCAAAAATCTAAATGTAATTTCTAGACATTATAGTTATAGCTAACTTTTTAATTCTTAAATTAATTATTTATGTATACACCCATTAGATTGAGTACATTCACTGAGCATCTCTCACACATACCCCTTTCTTTCCTTTCTCACCTCATGGCTGGACTACAGTAATAGCCTACTGGTTGGTCTGCCTGCTACAAGTCTCTATCTATGCCAAATCATTGTCCACTCAGTTGTCACAGATCATCCTAACCATGTTTCCTTTCAATAAACTCCCAAGCTATTTATCACTTCCAGGATCACACATAAAATAACTCCATTTGGTATTCAAAGGTTTAAGCTGCCACCTACCTTTCCAGTCTTTTTAATTCCTTAAACCCCCAACCCCCACATACTCTTAGATCCAATGATACTAGGCTCTTTGGTGTTCATCAAACAACACACTCTCACTCTGAGCATTTTCAGGAGCTGTGCCCCAGGCCTGGAATGCTTCTTTTCCTTATCTTTATTTCCTGACTTCTCTAGATTCCTCAGATTTACAGATACAATCTTATCTCCTAAAGTAAATCTTTCCTGATCCTCTTTAATTTTTGTGCCTTCACTTTAGCTGACATATAGCTTGTTGGAGCAGAGTTTATTTTCTTGTTGTCTCTCCCATTAGCTTGTGAGCTCCTTGAGAGCAAGGACTATCTTTTGCCTTATGTCCCCAGTCCTTAGAACAGTGCCTGACACATAGTGCTCAATAAACATTTTTGACTAACTGACTGGGTAGGAGTAAGGAGCAGGGCTTCAAATTTTTTAAAAATTATTTTTCTCATGATTTTCTAACCCTTGCCAATATGTTTTAGAATTTTTCTGTCTAGTGTCATATGTGTCCCAGTGAAAAATTAGAAGTCCAAATAGCTATCCATTATAAGGAGTATTGGGAGGTCTCCTATCTCATATATACATATTCTGGGAAGACAAAAGGATTGAATATTACTGTTATGCAGGCTGAAAGATAACTGTATCAATACCTCTAAGCATATCTTCACCATCATTATTTACTTTTTTCTCCAATGCCTCCTTAAGTCAACTAGATGGCACAGTAGATAGATTACTGGTCTGGCATCATGAAGATCTGAGTTCCAACCTGGCCTCAGACACTTAGTAGTTGTGTGACCCCTGTTTGCTTCAGTTTCATTGTCTGTAAAATGAGCTGGAGAAGGAAATGGGTAATCCCTCCAGAATCTCGATCAAGAAAACCCCAAATGACCCTTTAACCCAGTAATAGCAATACTAGGTCTTTATTCCAAAGAGATAATGAAAAAAGGAAAAGGACCCACATGGACAAAAATATTTATAGCAGCTGTCTTTGTGGTGGCAAAAATTTGGAAATTGAGGGGATGCTAAACAAGTTGTGTTATATGAATGGAATGGAATACTATTGTGCTGTAAGAAATGATGAGCAGGCAGATTTCAGAAAAACCTGGAAAGCCTTAAGTGGACTGATGCTGAGTGAAGTGAGCAGAACCAGTAGAACATTGTACACAGTAATAGCAACAATGTGTCATGATCAACTGTGATAAACTTAACTCTTCTCAGCAATCCAATGATCGAAGACAACTCCAAAGGAATTGTAATGGGGGAAATTGGGTTATGGGTTGGGTTAGGGGTTGGGGTTCTTAGGAATTCCTCTTTAAAGAATTACACCCTCTTGCACACAAAAGTAGTTAGAATAAGGTGGTAGTTTATTTAGGGCCAAGGGAAGGGAAGGGGGGGAAGGGAAACCATGATAGAAATCCTTGCCCTTCTCATGGGGAGATAGGCACAAAGCACGTGGCTCAGAGGTACCAATCTCCTCGAGCAGAAGACTGGAAGGTACTTTTATAGAGGACTGATGGGGGGAGGGGTGACCATTTGACTGTGGAAAGTTCCTTTAGTGAGGGAGGACCATCCCCCACTGGTAGTGACTAGAGGAATTGGGTGAGGGATGGCTACAGATCTCTTTTCAGGACACAAAGGCTGCAGCCACACCCAAACTTAATCTCCCCAGGGTAAGGGAGACCAGAATGAAGGGTGGGAATCCAAAGCTAGCTCAGTCCAATTTGGTTCCACTTATCTCTCTAGGAGTTATCTGTCCTCTGGTTTAGTTTCTCAAGGAGAAGGTTCCTTGATGTGCCCCAGAGAACTTCTGGGGTGCTCTGCACCCCATGACAGAATCATGATGGAAAATGTTCTCCACATCCAGAAAAAAAAATAAGAATTGTGGATTCTGAAATCATATTGAACTATACTCTTTCTACTTTTTTTGTTTGTTTTCCCCTTTTGTTCTGATTCTTTCACAACATGACTAACGCAGAAATATATTTAATGTGGTTGTACATATATAACCTATATCAGATTGTTTTTTGTCTTGGGGGAGAGAGGAGGGAAAGGAAGGAGGGAGAAAAATTTGAAACAAAATCTTATGAAAACAAATGTTGAAAACTATCTTTACATGTAACTGGAAAACAATACAATACTTTTATGATTTAAAAAAGAAAACCCCAAATGGGGTCACAATGATTTGGATACAACTGAAACAACTGAATAGCAACTGAAACAGCTAAACAACAACTCATGCCTCCTGAGTAATATCTCACCTAATAACATCCATGGCTCCAGTTTTCATTCTTTTAAGGTCAAGAAGTTACTTACTCTTCAGAGCATCCAGCCTCTTCCTCATTAGGAAATACTTAAGCAATAAATATATACCTACTTAGTATAGCAGCACTCATCATAAAGAAGTTAAGGCTACATGGAATGAATGAACACAGTCCAGATTAGACCAGTTTTTAAGGCATTGGCCAGGTGGCCAAGACTTCCTGGTGCCATTCCTCAAATTTCAATCAACCTATTAATATTTATTAAGCATCTAGTATATGGCAGTAACACTGCTAAGTGTTGAGTATACAAAAACAATGGCAAAAGATACTTCTTTTTCTAAGGGGATTACAATTTTTCATACTAAACAACTCTATCCATTTGGAAGGTTCTGCAGTTTCACCAGAGGTTAAATTATGGGAATTATCCATATTCCTATGGAGGAAATACATTAATGTTTTCAGCAATTGCCATGCATAAATGATTCAAATCCGATTTTCTCCATTGTAATCAGATCACAAATAACAATGTAAGTGCAATGAGATATTTTTTTAAAAGATGAAATTATTCTAACTTAATATCATTGTATCTTGAATAAGGAATAAGGCAATAAGCAAGAGAGGAAAAATCTCTACTATGCTTTGGAAGGGTATTTCTGGAAGAAAACACAAAGACCAACAAATGTCTCTAGTTTTGCTTAAGAAAATAAAAGTTTTAGATTCAGAAGGAGATTTCTTATAGGCTGTGTGTTTAAACATGTATATTTAAACATAAAGGCTGTGTGCAGGTTATATTAAATTTCTAAGGATAAATGTATCTAAACTTGGACTTGTCTTTGAACACCAGTCACATAGGCTGGTATCAGTCCCATACTTACAACTTGGTCAATACTTCCAGATCTTTTGTTATACATGCATAACTTTTGACAACCCAGGGTCATCTCACTTCAAAATGAGGCACTGAAAGACTTGGAAGAAGCCTTAAATCAGGGTCTGGGTAGAATGGCAAGCTATTCTACTTCAAGTATTGTTATTCAGTCATTACAGTTGTATCTGACTCTTTGTGACCCCATTTGGGATTCTCTTGGCAGAAATTCTGGAGTGGTTTGCCATTTCCTTCTCTAGTACTTCAAGTACTAAAGCAATAAAATCTCCACTATTCATTACAGGGAATGAATTACAAAATAACATTGCAAAATATGTTCATGGGCAATTGGCAAACCTACATCAAGAAGTTACTAGTCTGTCCAAAAGCGGCCCATTTCCTTACCAAAAGATATTTGTTTGCTTTTAGGGAAAATAGCACTTCCCAAGAAATTGATTTGATAAAATGTAGATTTATTTGGAACCAGAAAGGGAAGTTTTCAAGAATGATTTTCCTGGCAGAAGAGCTAATATTACTCCTACACTGTTTTAATCCTAGCATGCTCTTTATCAATGGCCAGTTGTTAGTCCTTGCCTAACAAAAAGTTGTCAAATGTCAATAGGCCACATGTTTCAAGGCACAGCAAAGGGAGGGACCTCTATTAAGGTTCTAAACTTAGGGTTCTTATAGGAGAATAATTATAGACAACTTTAAAGACTATGGGAAAAGACTATATTGGTCTTTTGTGCTATTAGTGGTGTTGTTTGTTTTGTTCAGTTTTTCAAGTCCCTATCTGCAAACTGTTTCTATTATCTCTCTGTCAGGAGGTGGATATCATGCTTCTTTATGGGTCCTTAGGATGTAGAGTGGGTGGTTTTATTGATTAGAGTTTTTAAGTTTTTCAAAGTTGTTTATCGTTACAATGTTATTACAATATAAAATTTCCTCCTGGGTCTATTAGCTTTACTCTGCATCAGTTCATATAATTCCTCCCTGGTATCTTTCTATTAACCCATTCTTTTGTTTTTCTTTCTTTTTTTTCTTAATGATGTGGGGAGATAGATTTTTCTTCCTTGAAAAAAAGAAAAAGAAAATACCATTATTATAGATTTAGACCTAGAAATGATTTGTATACTCCCCAAATTTTAGAGATTCCTATACCTTTTACTGTCAAGGGCAGAACTATCGTTCAACTCACCTGGGAACACAAGTTTAATGTCATTCTCAGTTCCTCAATTTAATTCACTACATATATCTAATCAAATGCTCAATCCTGTCATTTCCATCTCCACCAAATCTTTCATTTATATATATATATGTATATATATAAAAATATATGTATATATATGTTTGTGTGTATATATATATACATCTATATGTGTGTATTAGTGTTATAAAATGTATTTTATATAACATGTAATATTATGTGTGTGTGTATATATATATATATATATATATATATTCTCTCCTATGCACTTACACATCTACTGCATTGGTTCAGACCTCATCATTTCTCATGTTAAGTATTGCAATAACTCCCTTTCAGTACCCTTATTTCTGATATAATATAACCTGCACACAGCCTTTAACCAAATTTTTCTAAAGCACAAGTCTGACTACATCACCCATGGTTAATCAGTAAAATGCAGTGGCTCCCTATTACCCATACAATCAAATAAAAGCTTCTATATACAGTATGTTAAAGTCTTCTCAACCTGATCACATATTACTCTCCTTGACTTACTCTATGATCCAAACCTACAGGCCTAGTTATTGTTCCTCACACAGAAAGCTTCATCTCTTCTCTCTGTACATTTGCAGTGCTTATCTTCTTTCCAAGCTTAGAATGCAAAACTTCCCACCTCTGGCACTCAGAATCCTTGGCTTCCTTTAAGAATCAGCTCAAGTACCACCTTCCAGTAGAAGTATTTCCTGAGTTCCTCAGCTTCTAATTCCTTCCAGTTCAAGACTAATTTGCATTTAGTTTATATCCAACAAATATACTTGTATACACACACACATATACATATATATATATAAGATTTATATGTTTGTATAAATATATATGTGTGTGTATGTTTATGTGTATAAAAATACACACATATGTATATGTATACATGTACAACAAACACACACACATATATATATATAAAATCTGCATTTAGAATATAATATCCATTTTCTTTTGTATGTCCAGTGCTTAGCGCATATAGGTGTTTAATATGTTTGTTGATTAATCAATTATTGATTGATATGGAGAAGGAAATTAGGCTCCAGGAAAGTTAATTTGTCCATCTTTATATGAGTAGTAAGAAGTAGAGACAGGATTCAAGTCCAAGTCCTTTGATTTTAAATATAACATTTTTTTTTCAAAATTGTCTGTCCCACATTTAATGCCCTAAAAAGACTGGACACAAAGTGATTGAATTTTTGACCCCCCAAATTCATGAAGACCTTTTAGTATGACTTATGATGGTATCCTGTGATAGAGGAATGAATATTCAGTCTGATGAAATCATATGCCTCTTTTAATCTTAAATAAGAATGGTAAAATAATTCTCCAAGTTTAAATAAGATACTCTCCTTTTTCTGCCTTCTTATTAAAATGAATAATTAAAATAAGCCAGGCCTGATGTTTAGTAAGACATCATACATCTGACCACTTCTCAAATAGAGACATTCATCCTGACAGACCTATATCCATTCCTAACATATACCAAATCTTTCTTTCCTGATCTCCATAATCTAATATAACCAAAACTTCTTAGAAATATGGCAGACTGTGGTACCTAAAATCTATGTAACTATATTCAGGACCATGTGCTGTTCTACTATCAATTTGAATTGTGGATAATCAAAATGCAGCAGGGAAAGAAAATGTTATGGCCCAGAGGAAACATTTAGATATAACCTGTGTCATTTTCCTACCAGGTATTATTAAATTAAATTCATATTTAGCTTTCACAATTGGAACTTAATGATGTCACTATTCAAAAGAAATAGTATTGGAGTCTGTGCTCATCATAGTCTCACACACACACACACACACACACACACACACACACAAAGATAGAATATAGATGTGAAAGGGATTTCACTCAGTAGGTCATCTCTCCTAGGTCTTTGCCTTAAAAAAGGTAAGGTACTATGTCTCCCCTTCTTACCTTTTACATGGGATTGTTATGAGGATTAAATGAGATAGTATATATAAAGAATTTTGCAAACCAAAAAATGGCATATAAATATGACCTAACAAGAACCATGATGAAGTGGGAAGTTTACTGGTCTTAGGTCACAGGATTTAAATGAAAAACCCTGCTTCTATTCCTTGCAATTTAATTCCTTACTAGTTGTATCACTGTGGGAAAGTCACTTTAACTATTTGATCTTCAATTTTCTTAGCTTAGCTTAGGAAAAAATAATACTTATACTATCTTTCAGAAATCTTTGTAAAATACAAATATGAGACAATGGTTCAGAAACTTGCCCAAGATCACTTGGCTAGTAAGTTGAAGAAAAGGGACTTGACTTAAAGTTTCTGGTTTTCATAAGAGATTTTTTTCCTCATCTTACATATTCCACTATAATTTTTTCAATTATGATAGTGCTATCTAAACATCAAAATAAATTCTACCATTAAAAATCCAGCATCTGAGGTAGGTAAGGATGAGCTAATGAGGAAGATGAGGTTCTGAGAAGCCAACTTGCACAAGGTCAAACAGTTCACTTATGGCAGAAATTGGCCTATCTGATTTCTTGGTCTTCTGCCTTTCCCCTTGTGCCTTTCTGTCTCAAAATAATACTTTAAATTTGTCTAGGGGCAGCTAGGTGGTGCAATGGATAGAGCACTGGCCCTGGAGTCAGGAGGACCTGAGTTCAAGTCCAACCTCAGACACTTAACACTTGCTAGCTGTGTGATTCTGGGCAAGTCACTTAACCCCAATTGCCTCACCAAAATAAATAAATAAATGAAGGAAGGAAGGAAGGAATAAATAAATAAATAAACAAACTGTGAAATGGAGATTCTTTTAAAAAATTGTCTAGCATCTTAAACTTTTCATGACATTAACATATATCATCTCAAATGATTTGTCAGAGAAGGCAGAGCTCTCTCTGGGAAGGAACTGTCTATAAATTATACCTCCAATTGTTCAAAAACAAAGGATAGAGAAACATAGAATGGTTCAATGTGAAGGCACATCTTCTTAGGGTTTGGGAGGTCACATGCTGTCATACTGTAGAGCAGAAGAGGTTATTCCATTACTGTCCACCCTCAGTAAAATTCACAATCGAACTCAATCACAATGAAGAAACCATTTGAAAGAGAGAGTATTCAAAAAAAAAAGGCAGTATGAACTTTTTATTTTAAAGATCTTTAAGGACAATTGATTTTTAAAAATATACCTAAGTGAACCTACAAACTATTTTTAATGTAAACTCTTAAATTTCTTTTTGAAAGTGTTATATGAAAATAATATAATATTCAAATCCAGTTGTCTAGAGTTTAGTTAAAATGTGACAACCATCTTGAATCTCCCCAACAAGCATCTCTGGCATTTCAGAGCATTGTAAGTTAATATAGTAATATCTCTTCTGCAGAGAAATTCAAAATCTGACAAAACCGCTATTTGTGCATTGATTTATTATTTTTGATCTGCTCATGGACAGCACTCAATAATTATTCTGACATAAAACAGAGAGATATGAAGATCTGTAATAGTTTCATAAGTGAATTGTACCATAATTAGAGGATAAATTCAAATCTTCTGAAATAGCCTTTTGTGAAAGCTATTTGCATTTATATGTAGTACAGTCTTACCTAGGTTTTCACTGGAAAATAAATTTAATGCATTTGCTTCACTGAATAAAATAAAGATTTACTCTGACACTTTGATGGATCCATGATTTTATTCTAAACATAAACTTGACTTAGAGAGAGAAAGATGAACAAGTAATGGACTAAAGAAACAAACAAATAAACAAATGAAAATTGCATACCATGGTGGCTATTCATTCTACCATCTGCAACACAGTTCTTCTACATATTTGTATCCTGTGTGATTATACTATACTATTTGGAAGAGTATTGGACTTGGACTTATGAGCAACTGGATTAAACTACCACCTCTGACATTTCCTGGCCACATGACCCTGTGAAAATTGTTTACACACTTAAATATTCAGCTTTCTCATCTGCATAATTCAATGATAATACCTGTGAAATCTATCATGTGGAACTACTGTGAGGATTAACTTTAAAAAAACTCATGCCAGACATTTGCTAAGCCTTATAGAGTATGATCATTATCAAGGTTTCCCCACAATTGGTTGCATTTTATGGAAAACTGTGTCCTCTATATCTGAAAAACTAAAGGTTGAAAATTATCTAAAGGGCAATAGAAAAAAAATGATGGGCCTAAATAGGCTTTGAAATATTAGAAAAGAGAAGGAATTATACAAGACAAGCAATGGAATTTAGATATCAAACGTAGACTTGAAATATATATGATTATATATACCATATACATATATATGCATATGTATATGTGTGTGCATACATCATCTTGATCATATAATAGCACATGGTAGGAACTTAAATTTTTATTGATTTCATAATAGATGAATGGATGGGTAGCTGTACCACAAGCAAACTACACTGTTATGCTTATAACATTAAGGAAATATGAGGAAAGGGGAAAAAAAGAATATTGGGTAGATCCTGCAAGTGGGAGTTAGATGAGAAAAGAGACAAAAAACTGTGATGGTGGTAAAACTAAATCACCTTACCTGCCCTCCAAACTAGCTAGGGTTTACTTATAAATTAGAAACTTCAGTAATAGTTTAGGCATTAAGCTTTTATTAAAGTATATTAGGGTTTAGCAAAGAGAGAACACATGTCTCTGAAAGAACAGAAAAACCTAGCTAAGATCTATGTGTGAGTGAGAGAGGGAGAGAGAGAGAGAGAGAGAGAGAGAGAGAGAGAGAGAGAGAGAGAGAGAGAGAGAGAGAGAGAGAGAGAGAGCCACCTCCACCTAACAGATCATGCTACAAAAACAAACAAAAAAACAAAATTACCTGAGTCAGTTTGAGTGGAAGCTCCTTGTGTGTGAAGAGGGGTGATTCCCACACACAGCTCCAAGCTAATTGGCTGGTAGCATTCAAGTCCCTTGATTGATATGACTTAAGGCTGCTGACGAATTATGAGGTGATTTCTGGATGCTAATTTGACCTCAGAAAGGTCATCTCATGCTTTCTTGGCAGGGGGACCTGGAGGGTAATTTTCTCACACTAACCCCTGTGTTTCATGAAGAAACACGGTTTCCTTACATGAAGCTAACATTACAGATACTTATGACTAACAAAGTAAGTGGAATGAAAAGAGAAAAAAGAAATTGAGCGTCACATTGACAGAATCTAAAGGGGGCATTCCCCTTTAGCAGATGGACATTACAAACAAAGAAAAACTAAAGGGGGCACACCCCTTTGGTAAGTGGACATTACAAATAGTGTATGCAATGGGGAAAAGGAAAACAGGAAAATGTCCCCTGAGGAGAATAAATTAAGAAGATGTAACTTCTAACAAAAGTATGTCGCCTTAAGTTACTTGTAAGAAAGGCCATAAGTTAAACTTATATACCCTTCTTTAATACAGGGCTAAGACAACTGTGATATCAATTAGGAAAATAATTTTCATCTTTGCTTCATCTGCCTAATTATCCTCATGCCATTATGAAAATTTAAAGAATCTAGTATAACTGGTAACAGATGCCATGTCCAAATTCAGCATCATGTTTATCATGATATCTGACATAATTATGGGGTTACCATAAAAGAATAGAGAAGAATGCATAGGATTGAGATGTCCATGACATCAGGCATATAGGAGGGGGAATCGAAGTCAGGCATAAAATGAGATGACATAGCCCGACCAAGTCATACAAGATGGGAAGGTATGGGATCTTCATCATTAGAGAGAAAATTCATGAAGATGAGATGAGAGTCATTGAATTTAGGGAGAGTTCCTATAAATCCTCCAGAAATGATCTTGAGATCAAATACACTGGGCACCTTCTTATTCTTATAGTATTCCCAGAGTTCTAAAGTACCAGTAGGATTGTCTGTCTATTGTGTTTCATTATTGTTATTAGATGAGATAACTTCCTTTTCTAGTCATACATATCCTGGATAATTCCTATTTGATATTTAAGCATGAGGAGTTAGTGATAAAAAATTACTGCCTATATCTTCACACAATTTCCCCCCATTACCCTTAGGTTCTTAATAATTTTAATAGTTTTGATATTGTGCTGTCTCAGAATTTGGAGCCACCCAGCACTATCAGTTAATAATTGGTATTAAAAATGGTATTGCACTTTTTAAGGGCAAACTGAGGATCCTTGAAAGCCCTCTATAATTTCCCAGAGGCCATCCTGAACCTACCTCAACTCCATTATGAGTCCAGCTCATTATCTATTTGGAGGGCTAATCTAATGGATCCACTCTGTCAATGTAGATGCATAGCATGCATTGACAACACATGTATTTCATTCTCCTTTGTGTTCCATTGTGGCTTATTAGAGTGATCTCTTTAACACTGTTCTGAATTCACTATAGTATTTATGGTTGCATTTATGGTTGCTGCAATATGTATTGAGTTATCTTTAAATAGGAGTATTCGCAAAGCATTGGCAATGATAAAACACTCCATAATTATTCTAAAAGTAGTTCAACAGTCATATGGAACCATGTATTATACTTTGCATGAAATATCATATATTTTTATGGTTTATTGGAATAAATGATATAGGCATGAGGAAAGGAGAAATATATTAATGATCTCTTTATCTCTGCTATTGCTTAGAAACATGTTTTCTTTGGATATACTATGTGCTGAATGAATGCTTGAAAAGTAGCAGAATATATGCAAGACATGTTTTATCCACTTAAGTATTTATATTTGTATGCACTCTATTAGAAGTAGAGTAATTTATTAGACATAACACTGGGCTTTGGAATTAGAAGACCAGGGTTGAGTCTTAGCCTATATACTTATTAGCTGTTTAACGATAAGAAAGTTACTTTATCATTCTCAGGTTCAGTTTTATCACCCCTAAAATGGGACACAGAAAAATTTGTACCTCCTATCTTACAGTGCTTTTGTGACAAAATAATTTATCAAACTTCAAATTTGAGCATTTCATTCACCATTTATTAAGCACCTACTATGTGAAGAACACTATGGTAGGTTCTGGGAGATATGCAATATTTGTGTGTCATACACCTTGCCTTCATGGACTTTAGAGTCTAAATGGGGAGGGGGAAGGAGTGGAGAGGGAATTACATATATAGGGCAGCTGAGTAAGAGGGAGGAAAGGAATAAACATTTATATAGCACCCACTAAGTACCTTATAATGCCTAGATTCCATGGGGACAGTTAGATAGGAAGAATCGCTATCAGGGTTGTTTTTTTTTTTCCCCAACCTTCCTGATCCCTTCTCTTTCCCTATTCTGACTGGACTTGACTATCCCCCAATTCTCCTACCACACACATACACACATACACACATACACGCACGCATGCATGCACACACATGCACACACACACAATCTCATAGGGACCATTCACTGCTTCCTAATAGTGGTGGGCTTGGTTTACATTGTTTGGATGGACTGAGAAATTACATACTTTCTGGTAAGATGGAAGACCATAAGGCCTCACATGTGACCTACTGCTACACTCACTAGGCTCCCAGGGACTCCTACCTGATTTGTCAATAGACACTAAGTACATCACCATTCATTTCACAAGTGTACCTTCAGATCATTTTATTCACCCTTCAGCTGAATCTCCCTACATATGTTGTCTTGTTGTCTTTCCCAGTTAGCATAATAATTTTGAGAACAGCAACAGTCTTACTTTTCTATGTTTTTATCTTCACAACTTAATGCAACACAGCAAAAAGGAAGTAATATTATATATATATATATATATATTAGTAGTATTATATATATATACTAATATATATATTAGTAGTATTAGAAGTAATATATATATATATAATCATATACAGGGCAACAAGATAGTGCAGTGCCTAGAGCACCAGCCCTAAAGTCAGGAGGATATGCATTCAAATGTGGCCTCAGAAACTTATCAGCTAAGTGACCTGGGAAAGTCACTTAACTCTGATTGCCTCAAAAAAAAATCACATGGTATATGGGACTTGGATAACAAAGTGTCAAATGAATGAAGAGACATCATGTATTATATATAACCTACATCAGATTACTTGCTGTCTAGGGGAGGGGGGGAGGGTAGAAAAATTTGAAATTTGAAATCATATATAAACAAATGTTGAAAACTATCTCGACATGTAACTGGAAAATAATAAAATCCTTTTATTTAAAAAATAAAAAGAGACATCATGTATAAGAAGCACTGGATTTGGGAGGCAAAGAACCTAGATTCAAATCCAACACTTAATTTTATGTCTTATACCATTCTTACTTCTTTCTTTCTCTCTTTCTTTATTCACTCACTCACTCATTCATTTATTCATTCATTCATTTATCTTTATTTTAAATTGTTTTGTTTATTTATTTAGAATTTTTCCCATTAAAGGTAAAAATACATTTTCACATCAAACTTTGTGTTCCAAATTCTCTTCCTCCCTCACTCCCCTCTCGCCTTTAAGAATTCAAGAAATTCAATATAAGTTATACATGTGCAGTCATGCAGAACATTTCCATGTTAGTCAGGTTGTGAAAGAAAACAGACCAAAAAACTTTAGAAAGAGGAACTAGCAAAAAAAAATATATATATATATATGCTTCAGGGGTCAGCTAAATGGCACAGTGGATAAAGCACTGACCCTGGATTGAAGAGTACTGGAGCTCAAACCCGGCGTCAGAGACTTAACACTTACTAGCTGTGTGACACTGGGCAAATCACTTAACCCTCATAGCACACCCCCCCAAAAAAAATATGCTTCAATCTTTATTCAGTTCTTTCTCTGCAGATGGATTGCATTTTTCAAAAGTGCTTCTGATAGCATCCTACACATCATTTGTTACAGTACAATTATGTTCCATCCTAATCTCATTCCACAATTCATTCAGCTATTCCCCAATTGATGGGCATCATCCCAATTTCTAATTCAACTCTTTTTTATCTATTTAAGAATACCAACCTAGTAGTGCTATTGCTAGGTCAAAGCGTATGCATAGTTTTATAGCCCTTTGGTCATAGTTCCAAATTACTCTACAGAATGTTTGAATCAGTTTACAACTTTATCAAGAGTGTATTAATGTCTCATTTACCTCATACCCTACACAACATTTATCACTTTACTTTGCTGTCCAATAGGTATGAGGTAGTACCCAGAAGTGTTTTGACCTGAATTTCTCTAGTCAATAGTGAGTTCGAACTTGTTTTTTTTCTCATATGGCTATAGGTGGCTTTGATTATTTCATCTAAAAACTTCTTCTCTTTTGATCCTCTATCAATTGGGTAATGGCTCTCATTTTAAGATATTTGACTCAGTTCTCTATGTGTTTGAGAGCTGAAAGTATATCACACAAACTTGCTTCAAATATTTTTCACAGTTACTATTGCTAACTGTATTACCCTCCATCCTATTACCTCCCCTTGATATTTACTCTATTTTCTATCTTCTTTCACCCTATCCCTCCTCAAAAGTGTTTTGCTTCTGACTTCCCCCTCCCCCAATATGCCCTCCCTTCCTTCACCCCTCCCACCTTATCCCCTTCCCCTCCCACTTTCTCACAGGGCAAGATATATTACTATACCCAATTGAGTGTGTATGTTATTCTCTCTCTTTTTTTTCAATTTTTTTTGGCAGGGCAATGAGGGTTAAATGACTTGCCCAGGGTCACACAGCTAGTAAGTGTCAAGTGTCTGAGGCCAGATTTGAACTCAGGTACACCTGAATCCAGGGCCAGTGCTCTATCCACTGTGCCACCTAGCTGCCCCCATGTTATTCTCTCTTTGAGCCAATTCTGATGACAATAAGGCTCACTCACTCCCCCCGCCAGCCCCCCCATCTTCCCCTCCACTCCATACACTTTTTCTTGCTTCTTTTGTGTGAGATACTTCACCCCAATTCCACTTCACCCTTTCCCTTCCTCCCAGTGCATTCTTCTTCCCCTTTAGTTTTATTTTTTTATGAAATCAATAAGGTGCAGTTAGTTGGCAAAATGGACAAAGCACCAGCCCTGGACCCAGATACCAAACACTCACCAGCTGCGTGACACTGGACAAGCTACCCAACCCTGACTGCCCCACAAAAAAAGAATTTTAAAAAATGAATGTTTTGAAGATATTATCCCTTCATATTAAACTCACACCTGTACTCTCTAAGTATACTCTATCCAATGCACTAATAATGAGAAAGTTCTTATGAGTTAGAAGTATCATCATCCCATGGAGGAATATAAAGAGTTTAACTTTCTAATATCCCTCATGATTTCTTTTTCCTATTTACTTTTTATGCTTCTCTAAGTTCTTGTATTTGAAAGTCAAATTTTCTATTCAGCTCAGGTCTTTTCATCACAAATGCCCGAATGTCTCCTCTTTCTTTGAATTCCCATTTTTTCCCCTGAAAAATTATCCTCCATTTTGCTGGGTAGGTGATTCTTAGTTGTAATCCCAATTCTTTTGCACTTTGGAATATCATATTCCATATCCTCTCATCCTTTGATGTAGAAGCTGCTAGATCTTGTGTTATCCTATGTCTCCACAGTACTGGAATTGTTTCTTTCTGGCTGTTTGCAATATTTTCTCCCTGACCTGGGAGTTCTGGAATTTGGTTATAATATTCCTTTAAGTTTTCATTTTGGGATCTCTTTCAAGTGGTGATCAGTGGATTCTTTCAATTTCTATTTTACCTTCTGCTTCTAGAATATCAGGGCAATTTTTCCTGACTATTTTGTGGAGAATGATGGCTAAGCTCTTTTTTTGGTCATGGTTTTCAGGTAGCCCAATAATTTTCAAAATATCTCTCCTGGATCTATTTTCCAGGTCAGTTGTTTTTCCAAGGAGGTATTTCAAATTGCCCTCTATTTTTTTTTTATTCATGTGAATTTGCTTTATTGTGTCTTGATATCTCATAAAGTCATTAGCTTTCATTTTTTCAATTCTAATTTTTTTTTTTTACTTTTTGTGGGGCAATGAGTGTTAAGTGACTTGCCCAAGGTCACACAGCTAGTAAGTGTAAAGTTTCTGAGTTTGGATTTGAACTCAGGTCCTCCTGAATCCAAGGACAGTGCTTTATCCACTGTGCCACCTAGCTGCCTCATTCCTAATTTTTAAGTAATTATTTTCTTCAGAGAGTTTTTGTACCTCCTTTTCCATTTGGCCAGTTTGACTTTTCAAGCTGTTGACTTTTATTTCATGACTTTCCTGTATCTCTTTCATTTCTCATTCCATTTTTTCTTCTACCTCTCTTATCTTCGACACCCTTTTTGAGCACTTCATGGCCTGCGTCCAACTGATATTTTTCTTGGAAGCTTTGAATGTAGGAGCTTTGATTTTGTTATCTTCTTCTGAGAGTGTATTTTGATCTTCCTTATCTTTCTAGGGTCAGCATTTTTTTTTTCTGTCTGGTCATTTTCCTAACCTATTTATTGACTTTAAACTCCTTCTTAAAGTGGGTCTCTGCTTCTAGGGCTCACTTTCCCAAGCTTCAAGGCATCCCAGGTGATACAATTTAAGGAGAGGCATGTTCTATACTCCCCTAGCCTATGCTCTTGTCTGTAAGTAGCCAAAGACCTGCTTGCTCTTTAACCTGGGAACAGATTTCTGTTTCACTGTGGTTGCAAGTTTGGGTGTGCCTGCACTCCTCTCCCATCTGGGCCCATCATTCAAGACTGCTTCCTGGTTCCAAGCATGAGCAATACAACAGAGTTCTGCCTCAGTGCCAGCAGAGATCCCTGGAATTTCCACCTGGCCAATGGCTTGACCCTCTCACCAGACTGTGAGCTGATTTCCAGAAGTAGATGGTGCTGCAACTAATTCCAAGTCTTTGGAGTTCTTTTTCTCTGGCACATCCTGCCTGGTGCTGGATCTATGCCAGCACAGCCCAGGTCTGGGTTCCACTCTCACCCTGGTATAACAGACTTTTCCTTCTGACCTTCCAAGCCGACTTTGGCTAGAAGATGATCCCACCCCATCCTTTTGTGGGTTTTGCTGCTCCAGGGATTGTTTTATGGCATAATTTGAATGTATTTGGAGGGATCATGGGTAGAGTCTTCCTTCTACCATCTTGGCTCCTAAAAGCCAGTCTTGCCTTATAATATTCTTAAAGTCACTTCAACTTTCTAGTCCTCAGTTTCCTAATTTATAAAATGAAAGTATCAAACTACATGACCTCTGAAGTTCTTTATATCTTTAAATCCGAAAACTTAAAGAGAAATATTATTACTGAACATAGGCGAGAGAGACAGGTAGATAGAGATAATTAATAAACTTTTATGTCATTAAATTTTATTTCAAAATAATTTATTTACTTGTTATAAAACAATTACCAAAATAAGAAAATATAGAAATGTATATATATTTTACTGCAAAGTTTGAACCTTTTAGAACATGAAGAATAGTTTTCAAATGACACTGAATGTAGGAAAGGAAGTCCCACCTTGATTCAGGTGTATTTATTTGACTTTTTTGAAAAATGTGGTTGTTATAGGATTTCCAGTGAACTGAAAACAAACAAAAAAACCAATTTATCATATCCTTTCTATGAAGAGACTGATAAATCCCAGAAATCTAATTTGACAGAGAAAGGAAAAAAAAAACAACAAAATAACTATTGTTCTTCCTAGCCTCAAAATTTGGAACCAATAAACTTGGAATCTTTGTATAGAGTCGAGGTTCTTGTAAAAACACCTACCACAGTTTGTAAGACAGGTTATGCTTTATGTCTTTTTTCAGTTTAATTTTCAATAGGGAATAAAACCAACCATATCTTCTTTGCAAGGATATTAGATCAAGAGGTCATTGCATTAGCTCACTGTCATATTTACTAGTCTAGAACACAACAAAGGGGAAAAATGCAACTGGAAGAATGCGTACAGTATGCAATTAATTTAATCAGTAGAACTGACCCAAAATAATTTCAGAGATCAGCAATCAAATTTTTTAGTGTGTCAAGTGACACATACATTAAGCAATATATCATTTTGGGTACTTTTGCATCATCGGAAAGAAATACATTCCCTGATTACATCTTACTTGTAACAGTGCCATAAATTTAAAATTTATGTACCCAAGACATAATTTCAGAAATTGCCTTTTCTAGCTTTTTGTTATTTTTTTTAAAAAAATTCTATTAGAAAGGGGCACCTATCCTTTGGTGTGTTATTTATAACTCAGGGGCCATTTTGCACTTCCTTAGCTGTTCTAAACCTCTGGTATACTCATACTTTATTTCTTACAGTATCAACAATGGTACTCATCATCCCTTTTATGTATCCCTTTCCCACTAAGAAATTCTTCTTTCCTCCAATGTTTATAATCACTAAGTTATTTAGGGTGTTGATAATCTCCCTACATGATACAGTATTTGATGAAACTCCAGTTAGTTCTTTCAGTGTTTCCTCATAAAGTCATCCTTGCCAGTAGTTCATCATTTTTTATTGCTCTCCCTTTAAGGTGTTCCAATTTATGTACATTTTTCATCTACTAAAACACTGACTATGGTATAAACAATCATTTTTTTCATTAGAATTGAACTTGGTATGGACAAAAGCATTGTGTAATATTTTAGATCTAGAAGAGACCTTAGAGATCTTAAAAGGCAGATTCCTCTTTTATCTGATGAGGAAAATGAAGCTAAAAAGCTAACTGGTAGAAGAACTGGAGTTATAATCTCACTTCTAACACAATGTTCCTTTTATGATAGTAGATCATTCTTACAAATTTACATGAATTTTTAGTTGTTGGCAATAGAAATATTTTTTCACATTCTACACCCCTAATATGGTTATATTTATGTGTGTATATATGTGTGTGTGTGTGTGTGTGTGTGTGTGTGTGTGTGTGTGTGTGTGTGTATGGAGAGAGAGAGACAGAAAGACAGAGAGACAGAGAGACGGAAAGAGAAAATCTAGCAACCCTTTGGAGATATTATCACTAATGTGAGATTCCTATAAAACAAAAATAACTTCCATTACTTGGCATAATGTAGTAAATGATGTTATTAGAAATGAAATGACATCAGTATTGCAGATGTGACCCCAAGTGAAATATGAGGACTCTATCATTATTTTCGAAGTTCCAATTTCTTTAGGCTTCAATATCTCAGATTCACCTTATGTCCAGAATTACATAACTCCCATCTCCTCTTTCCACATGGAAAAATTAATTTCCTTTCCAATATGAATGGTTCAAATTAAAAGTGGTAGTCAAATAAAGATGCAAGCTAAATGTATTTGTTATTTAAACATTTGAGTAATGTATACTTGTCCCCTCTCAAAATACTCAGTGGTCATACATTAGAAATCTCCTGGCTAACTTTGGAACCATTGCAATGATATGTAGATTCCAAGAATCCATATGTGGATAACACTTTAAAATCTCACAATTAATGGTTTGCGGAATAATCCTGCGATAGTATCCCTATACTCATTTTTTGAAAATAAAAATGGGGCTCAGAGAAGTTAAAAAACTGGCCCATGCTCACTTAGCCAGCAATGACTAAAAGTGGGATTCAAACCCAAGTTACTGACACCAGTCCAGTATGTCTTTTATAATAGGCATATGGTTTAGCACATTCTCAGTAAAAGCAAAAGCTCCTCTTGTTTTGAATTGGGGATAAACATTTGAAAAGTATTTTGATGTGGTATGTTTTGTACAGAGTAGGTGTGACATTGTAGAAATACAGATGGACATGGAGTCAGGAATATTTGAATTCAGAACCTGGGTCTGACACACACTGGCTGTGAGATCCAGGACAAGTGACTTAACCTGCCAGTGTTCCAGACAGCTCTTAAAGACTACAAATTGGAAAATAGTTATTGATCTGCATTCATGGAGGGAGTTTCTTCACCAGCTGACTGAGAGCTCTATATACAAATGTGATTATTGGTGCAAACCTCTCCAACCATCCCTTGAAAAACAAACAAATAATGTAGAAAAATCAAATTAAGGGCAGCTAGGTGGTGCAGTGGATAAAGCACCGGCCCTGCATTTAGGAGGACCTGAGTTCAAATCTGGCCTCAGACACTTGACACTTATGAGCTATGTGACCCTGGGCAAGTCACTTAACCCTCATTGCCCTGGCCAAAAAAAATAAATAAATAAATAGGTAAATAGATCACTAATAAAGAAATGATCAAGCAAGCAAATAAGTAAACAAATGAATAAATAAAGGAATGAATGAATAAACGAATGAATATATGACTAGTTTACACCAGAAAAACCTGTGCTGCCCAAGTGGTACTTTCAGTCCAGTATTTTCTTTTGTGTAAATGCATGCCTCTCTTTGACTTCAACTTCAAAAATTTAGGAACATATACCAAATTTTTCTTCCTTCCCTCAAAGGCCTGGGTGGATCAATAATTCAAAAACTTATCCAAACTATTCATAAATCTTTTTATATTTTTTGTCCATACCATCCTTTGGACTCATGAATAACAAAGACAAAAATAATAACAACTGATACATATTGTGTTTCAAAGTTTGTAAACATTATCTCTGGTTTTTTTTTTTTCTCTCTCTCTCTCTCTCTCTCTCTCTCTCTCTCTCTCTCTCTCTTGCAGGGTCACACAGCTAGTAAGTATCTGAGGCCGGATTTCAACTGAGGTTCTCCTGAATCCAGGGCCGGTGCTTTATCTCCTGTGCCATCTAGCTGCCCTAACATTAACTCTTTTTAACCTTACCACAACCTTGGGAGGAACGTTATTCAGGTATTATTATCTTCATTTTGCAGAGGAGGGAAGCAAGATTTAAATAGGTTAAGTAGTTACATAATTATTAAATGAAAGACAGAACTTGAACCCAGATCCTTATGACCCAATCTAACAGACTATCAACTTTATAAAGTGGTAAGTAGGAGAGGTTTTCCTTTTTTTGGGGGGGTAGGTGAGGCAATTGGGGTCAAGTGACTTGCCCAGGGTCACACAGCTAGTAAGTGTTAAGTGTCTGAGGCCAGATTTGAATTCAGGTCCTTCTGACTCCAGAGCTGGTGCTCTATCAATTGCATCACCTAGCTGCCCCCAAGTGGGAGAGTTTTAAAAAGAAAAATCTGATTTCTAAAAAAGTTCACAGGATTTTTCCAATGGTTAATATTCTAGGATTTATCCGTTGTCTGTCTTCTGCATCCCTACCCCACTATTCTATTTTGACTGTCATAGTATTCAGTTGGGTGGAATATTATGAAATTATAGAGTGCCAGTTTGGCCCAATCAAATATGTAAATAAAGCCAAAGAACTCAATTCTATTCTGTTGCCTGCTCAACATCTCTAACCAGATGTCACGCTTGTCCCTCAAGCTCAATAACATGCTCAAATCCAAACTTAGCATCTTGTTGCCAAACCAGCCCATCTACCCAGCTTTGCTCTTTCTGTGGCTGGCACCATCATTCGCTTAGTCACTCAGGCTTATTGGAGATATATTTGAAAAGCTTTCCTTTTCCCCCACTCTCCCATTTATTCAGTTATCAGGTTTAGTCAGTGCTTCCTCTACAACACCTCATGTGCCTGTTGCTTCCTTTAAATGTCCACTGTAGCTGTTATGTTCCCGTTTTAACCACCAGGCCTTCTTTTCTAGGGATGCAAAGATCATTCATTGAGATCATTCAGGTAGGCAGCACTAAGCTGGATCTGGAATAGTGTGTATATATATATATACATATATATATATATATACACACACACTTAACCCCAATTGCCTCACCCCCCCCCCAAAAAAAAGGAAAAGCTCTCCCACTTACCACTTTATAAAGTTGATAGTCTGTTAGATTGAGTCATAAAGATCTGGGTTCAAGTTCTGCTTTTACTGAGAACGTGCTATTCCATATATATATATATATATATATATATATATATATATATATATATATATATATATATATATATATATATATATATATATTTTAATCTGTTGACACTGTGGATTTTGGAGTAATATAATACATAAACCCAGATAACTGGCACCCATATATTAAGCTCTAGAATGAAAATAAAACAGCCACAGACCCAGGTCACTGGCACCATATTTTCTGTGGTTGTACAAAACTCTCTAGGTTCAAATGGCCCCCACTTTATATAAAGTTCACCATAAACTCTACTCACCACCATCTATATACTAGTCCCCTTCCCATTACCTGACTCTAAGAAAGGCTATGAAGTCAACTGCCACTAGATTCAGCCATCTCCCATAGCTCCCTTCCCAGAGGAGTTTTCCTACCCATTATGTCCTTTTGGACCTCTGAAGCCCATAATGCCCATTTGTCCTATGGTACAGACAGCCATTATCCCAATTTAAACCTTTGTAAACTCTTTGTTACACTATTGAAAAAAATAGCATTCTAACTAATCTCCCTCACTCCATTGTCTCCCCTTTCCAATTTCACCTTCATGACACTGTGGAGTGTTTTCAAAGGAAGGCAAGGGAAAAGGGGAAGGGAACAGGTATTAATCAGGTGCAAACTGTGAGGGAAGGAGACTATCAACAACTTTTATTAAGTGCTTCTAAGTGCTAGGCACTGTGCTAAGTCTTTGTATACTTTACAAATATCAGCTCATTTGATCTTCCCAACAACCCTGGGAAGTAGGTGCTATTGTTCTACAATTAAGGAAACTGATGTAGATACAAGCCAAGTAACTTGCCCAGAATCACACTGCCAGGAAGTTTCTGAGGCTGAATTGGAACTCATGTTTTTCTAACTCCAGGTCCAGTACCCTAACCAAGGCACCACATATCAGTGCTAATAGGGCACCTCCTCTGGGAAGCCCAATCCTTCCCTCTCTGAATCTTTTATATAATTTCTTTTCACTTCTACAAATTTGTAATATTCTAACTTGTTTCATAATTCTGTGTGGCCATATGCTCTTCCCCAAATAGTAAGCTACTGAAAAATAGAGGCTTTGCTGTTTGACACTTCTTTATACTCAGCAACTAGCTTGGTGCTTCAAACATAATAGATACCTGATTAGCATTGATTATTTTGCACAATTGGATATTCTCACTCAAACTGCTGCCTTTGCAGACTGAGGAGTCCTATAGTTATATGAAAAACTTGAATTGATGAGTTTACTTAGCCTATTAGGAACAGATTGTCTAAAGTGCCTTTTAATTTTCTCCAGTCTTCTAATGAAAGTCCATTTTTTTTTATTCAATTTGACATCTCATCCCAAGACTAGATACATCACAGAGTAAGTTGTGTAGTGTTACTTTAGTCTCATTTCTGAAAATACTAAAACAAACTGAGTGAAGTCAACAAATTAC
Source organism: Dromiciops gliroides (assembly GCF_019393635.1). Classification (NCBI taxonomy): domain Eukaryota; kingdom Metazoa; phylum Chordata; class Mammalia; order Microbiotheria; family Microbiotheriidae; genus Dromiciops; species Dromiciops gliroides. The sequence continues at coordinate 117,536,494 of NC_057866.1, read as the reverse complement.
AGTCTCTCACAGGATTGTCTTTTAGGATCACATGGTTCAGAATGACATCACTACCCCTGCCCCTACTCCAAATCTGGCTTTCTGTTAGTAAAGTTGGAATCAAAGTGGCATGAATTTCAGTCAATGACCTCCCAAAATTTCCTCAACAATCCCCTACAAATAATTTTTAAATAACTCCCCAAATCACATTTTGGAGTAACAAATCCAACAAAAAGTTAGAATGAGACATTTTTTCCAGCCTAAGACAACTAGGGAGGTCAGCAGGGGAGGTCTGAGACACCAGGATGGGGGCTGGTATGCAGTACAGCAGCAGCAGCTTCAAGAATTCTAATCCTAGACATGGTCAGGGGGTCAGAAAACTGCTCAGAAAGAGGATATAGGAGACCCTGTGTTGGCAATGCTGATTCAACAGTTCTATTGCCCATACACAATTCTGAGTCAGAGTTTCAGGGCAGGGAGGAAAGCTTGTGAATGGCCGCAATGTGATCATTCTTTCATTGCCTAATAATTAGCAGGCAAGTCCTTTTTTAAGAGTATAACCTCATTAATAATCTCTCAGATTTGTACCATAATTACGTGTCTGTACCTATTCTAGGAGGAACGCCCTTACCTAACTCCATTTAATTTGAGTATTATGTCTTGGGAAATTGAGGATAACATGATACCACTAAGCCCAGATAATCACCACAAACTAAGATAAGTGAATTTTCACTCTCATTCTTTTTTTTTTTTTTTGGGGGGGGGCTTATATTTTACCACTTCTCCTGTTTCTCTATTCCACATTTATCTCCCCAAGAAAAGTATAGCTTACGATAAAGGCTGCTGAGTTAGAGGAGGACATTAATTGGCCTGAGAAAATACAGGACTCTGCTAATAGAATGATTTCCACAATTATCAAAGGATACCAGGAATGCATTATATTGGCAGATTGTGTACTTTATGAATTGCTTTTAGTTTTAAAGTGTATTAATCCACCTTACTAAAGAAACACCAAATTAGCAGCTGTAATAGAAGAAGAAAATGAGTGCCAACACAAGCTATTATTTGTAAATGGCTGCTCAATAGATTTGCACACAGCATAACACATGCATTTAAATATGGTAGAAGGGCCTTTCCAGTTCTGAAAAACAGTGCACTAGAAGGCAGTGAGTTTTGTGAAATCAGGCAGACAGTGCGAAGACAGCTAATTCCTCAGCCAGTGCCAGGTGGGCAAGAGGGACAAACCAGCTACTACTAAGGCCCATTCCTGCTGATTTTCCCTTCCAACTTTACCCTGTTCCAGAATGAGTATGACCCATAGTAACTCCATGAAATCTTGCTTCTTAGCTACTGAGCTTTTGTCCTGGGTTTGAATATCTGTTATTTTTCTACCTGTCTCCTAACATTGATGTAATCCATTTAAGAAGTCGAATGAGACTTACATTTTTGAACATGAACAGTGCCAGGAATTCTCTCTCTCTCTCTCTCTCTCTCTCTCTCTCTCTCTCTCTCTCTCTCTCTCTCAGCTCTTTGTAACATTATGTCCTTCCCTAGCTTAACCTCTCTATTTTTCTTAAACTTTACACTGTTCTCTCTATCTCACTCCCCACATACACTTTGATCAAGTAACACTGTTCTCTTTGCTGTTCCCAAAAGAAGACATTCTATCTTCCAGCTCCAGGTATTTTCACTAATTGTCTGGAATATTCTCCCTCATCTTTGCCTCCTGGCTTACCTGAATTTCTTAGAAAAACAGATATAATTCCACCTTCTACAGGATACCTTTCCCAATCCCTCTCACTTCTAGTGTTTCTCTTCTGTTGATTGTTTTCAATTTATCCTGCACATAGCCTGTCTTACATAGCTATATACATGCTATGTTCTCCATTAGATTATGAGCACCTTGAGGACAGGGGTTAATCCATACCCAAAGAACAGCCATCAGTAGTTCTATGACTTTAAATTAGGTCTCTAGTAGAATTTCCCAGTGATCAGTTCATAGTCCTATAGTGTTTAATAACATTTATTACTTAATGATATAGAAAGCATTCTTACAAATATGCAGATGATATAAAGCAGAGTAAGAGCTAACATGTTGAATAATAGTCAAGTTCTTGCTTGATAGGCTAAGATGCTGGATCAAATCTAAGAAGATTATATTTTTAAAAGAATAAATGGGAGGGGGCAGGTAGGTGGGGCAGTGGATAAAGCACCAGCCCTGGATTCCGGAGGACCTGAGTTCAAATTTGGCCTCAAATACGTAACACTTTCTAGCTGTATGACCCTGGGCAAGTCACTTAACCCTCACTGCTCCTCAAAAAAGAAAAGAATAAATGGGAAAAAAATCTTAGAAATAGGTAAAAAAAAAAAACCTCATAAACACAAGATAAATATTTGGTAGTTAGCAATGCATCTGAAAAGACCTGGTGTTTTTTGCATAGTAAAATCTCAATATCAGTCAATAAAGTGATATAATAGTGCCAGCAATAATAATAAATTAATGCATTTATATAGCTCATTAAGGTTTGCAAAGGCTTCATGTACATTTTTTCATTTGTGCCACACAATGTCTATGAAGTAGGTAATATTATACTCATTTTCTTTCTCTTATTTTTTCTCATTTCCAAGTAAAAAAATTGCTTTTTAAAAATTATAAGCTCCAAATTTTCTCCCTCCCTCTCATAAGAAGGCAAGAAACTTGATATAGATTATATATCTGCAGTCAAGAAAAATATATTTCCATATTAGCCATGTTGCAAAAGAAAACACAGACCAAGACCAATAACAACAAGAAGAAAAATAAAGATTCAAAAAGCAAACTTCAATCTGCATTCAGACTCCATCAGTTCTTTCTCTGGAGCTATATGGCATTTTTCATTAGAAGTCTTTCACAACTGACATGGATCATTGTATTGCTGAGAATAGGTAAGTCATTCGTAGTTGATCATTGTACAATATTGCCATTACTGTATACACTGTTCTCCTGGTTCTGCTTGGCATCAGTTCATAGAAGTCTTTCCAGGATTTTCTGAAAGCATAGTGCTACTAATTTCTTATAACACAATATTATTTTACCACAATTATGTATTACAAGTTGCCAAGCTATTCCCTGACTCATAGCCATGCCTTCAATTTTCACATCTTTGCCACCAAAAAAGAGCTGCTATAATTATTTTTATATAGGTCATTTTTCTTCTTTAAAATCAAACTTAGGGTAGCTAGATGGCTCAGTGGAGAAAGCACCAGCCCTGGATTCAGGAGGACCTGAGTTCAAATCTGACCTCAGACACTTGACACTTACTAGCTGTGTGACCCTGGGCAAGTCACTTAACACTCATTGCCCTGCAAAAAATAAATAAATAAAAAAAAATCAAACCTAGCAGTGGAATTGCTGGATCAATGAATATGCACAGTTTTATAGTGCTTTGGATATAGTTATAAATTGTTCTCCAGAATAGTTGGATCAAGTTCACAATTTCACCAACAGTGCATTAGTGTCCCCGTGTTTCCATATTCACTCCAACATTTATTTTCTGTCATGTTAGCCAATGGTATATGTGTTAGGTGATATTTTGGAGTTATTTTATTTTGCATTGCTCTTATCAGTAGTAATTCGCTTTGATTTCTTATTCTGAAAAGATTCTGTTCATATTCTTTGCATATTAATTAAGGATTGACTTATTTTTTATATTCTTATAAAATTGGCTCAGTCCCATGTATATTTGAGAAATGAGACATTTATCATAAAAACACCATAATTTTTTCCTGTTTCCTGATTTTCTTCTAATCTTTGTCATACTGATGTTGTTCATGCAAAAACTTTTTGATTTAATGTAATCAAAATTATCCATTTTGCATCCCATAATACTCTCTCTCTCTCATTTGGTCATAAATATCTACTTTATCCATTGACGTGATAGGCAAAGGTTTCCATGTTCCTTTAATTCATTTATGATATCACCCTTTATGTACAAATCATGTACCCATTTTGACCTTATCTTGGTATAGTTGTTTGTTTAATGCCTAGTTTCTGCTAAACTTCTTTCCAATTTTCCTAGCAACTTTTGTCAAATAACGAGATCTTGTCCCAAAAACATTTATCTTTGAGTTTATCAAACACTAAATTACTATGATTATTTACTAGTGTGTATTGTATATATAAAAGATTCCTCTTAGCCACTGTTCTATTATTTCTTAGCCAGTAACAGATTGTTTTTATGAGTTGTTGTGATTGTCATTCAGTAATTTGTCAGTTGTGTCCAACTCTTCACAAATCTATTTGGGGTTTCTTGGCAAAGGTACTGGAGTGGTTTGCCATTTCCTTCTCCAGATCTCTCTCTCTCTCTCTCCCTCCCTCCCTCTCTCTCTCTCTGTCTCTCTCTCTCTGCCTCTGTATCTCTCTTTCTGTCTCTTTGTCTCTCTGCTTCTCTCCCATCTCTCCTCAAAAGTCTGTTTTGCATCTGACTACTTCCTCCTTTAAACTGCCCTCCATTTTATCAGCCCCCAAACTTCAATTTTCCCCTTCCCTTCATACTTCCTGTAGGATAAGATAGATTTCTATACTCAACTGAATGTGTATGTTATTATCTCTTTAAGCAGTTCTGATGAGAGTAATGTTCAAGTGTTGCTTGGCATGCCTCCATTTTCCCTTATACCATAAAGGTCTTTCAGGGTGGAGAGGGCACTTTTTTAAGCTTCATGATTTTCATGCTGCTTTTCCCAGAACTAGTTAATGGGGAGGGGTGGGTCTGTAAGTTTGTGGTGCTTGCAAGGTGGTATGATCAAAGGAGAGCTGTGCTCACCACTCTCCTGGCCTGTGTTCTGGTCATTACTCAAGATGGGTTCTAGTTCCCCAATATCCACATGTGCTAGTGCTGCTTTTGGCCCCGGAACTATGACTGGGCTCCTCCTCCTTTGTGGCCACAAGTGCAAATATTCCTCTTTGCCCGACCTTTTGTTGGATCTGCCTCTCGTGAATTATATTTGAGGAATTGTTTTAAAGCATTTTGAATGGGAATTGAGAGAGCTCAGGTGAGTTCTTGCCACTGTTTGACCCCACCCTTCCCCATACCTTTTTTTAGACATGGAATTTAATGTTTAGAGATAATAAATAACTTGCCAATGCCCACATACCTAGAAAGTATGTGAATAGAGGATATGAACTCATACCTTTCTGGCTCCATGTCTGCTATATCACATTGTACCCAGAAAAGCCAGTATAATCTCAGACTGCATTATGAAGGGAGAGGGAGGCACAGTTATTACGGATAAGAAAATTATAATCCCACTATACTATACCCTATTTAGACTACATTTGGAATGCTGATTTCAGCTCTGAGGGTTACATTTTATGAACTACACTGATAGGCTGAACATAACATGAAAGTGGGGGGAAAATATTGAAAGGCTTTGAGATAAAGCCAACTAAAAGAGTCCAGTGTTCTTCCAAAGACACTATTTTTTTTCTCTGAATTTCTTTCAACATTGAAGGCAGAAACAAAAAGCAAAGATTGAAAGATAAACCATAATTTTTCTATTCTCAAATTTGACACATAGTTGCTCCTTCATAAATGGTTATTGAATGAATAAATGATGAGGGGCCATTTCACATATCCTTCCAATAAATTTCAGCACAATATGTTTTATTAAACACTGATTATTATTTAGGAAGTTGTATTAATCAAAGATGAAAGCTGTGATAATACTTATCAGTTCAAATTTGGAGAGAAATAAGATTAAAACCACATGCCTAGATTTTTGAAAAATGAAAATGTTATGACTCTATTACCTATGGGAAAATATTTATATTCATTTTTCTCCTTTTGAAAATCTGGTATTGGACATATATTAATTCACACACTTGTGACACAAGCTAATTTCATGCTCAGCATGAAATCTTACTGCAAGTATTGAATATAATTATCGTACAGTGGTTGCAAGTCTAATTTCCAATGTAAACAATAGCTCAGAGCACTCTGATTCAAGGTAAGATTTCACATTAACTGTATTCAACCTTAACAGAGAAAGAAATGGTCAAAATTCTTAGGACCTTGAACTCTTCAGAGGAAACACTTTCAACCTAAAAGATAAAATTGTAAAAATAAATGATGTGAGATTTTAGAGTTATAGCCACAGTTTTAAAATGGCATCATAGAGGGGCAGCTAGATGGCACAGTGGATAAAGCACCAGCCCTGGATTCAGGAGGACCTGAGTTCAAATCCGGCTTCAGACCCTTGACACTTACTAGCTGTGTGACCCTGGGCACGTCACTTAGCTCCAACTGCCTCACCAATAAATAATTAAATAAATAAAAATGGCATCAGAGCAATTAGATGCATTCTCTAATCCATTAAAAGGATTGTGTAATGAAGATGAAAAGCACAACTAATCTTTCAAAAATGTGAGAGGCTGGGCCAGGTAGGTGGTGCAATGGATAGAGCACTGGCCCTGGATTCAGGAGGACCTGACTTCAAATCCAGCCTCAGACACTTGACACTTACTAGCTGTGTGACCCTGGGCAAGTCACTTAACCCCAATTGCCTCACCCAAAAATAAATAAATAAATAGACAAACAAACAAACAAATAAATAAATAAATATGGCATCAGAGAAATTAGATGCATTCTCTAATACATTAAAAGGATTATGTAATACAGATGAAAAGCACAACTAATCTTTTAAAAATATGAAAAGCTTGGGGCAGCTAAGTGGCGCAGTGGATAAAGCACTGGCTCTGGAGTCAGGAGTACCTGAGTTCAAATCCAGCCTGAGACACTTACTAGCTGTGTGACCCTGGGCAAGTCACAACCCCCATTGCCCCGCAAACACAAAAACCAAAAACCAAACAAACAAACAAAAAAGAATCTATCCAATGCATTAGAGGCCATCTTTTGTGGTGGTTGCTGTGGTAGTAGTACAAAAGGGAACACTCTCTGTGAAATGGTGGGGTTGAACGTGATGGCTTTTAAGCTCCCTTCTAGCTCTCAATCTATAGTCTTACAATTATTAGTATTAAAAGGGATTCAGGATGGGATGGAGGGGAGGAGGGAAGAGGAGCACACTGTGAAATTCTCCTTGTTGAAGGAAAGAATGTTAAAATGGAAATGAGTATATACCTAATCAGGTAAAGAATAATTATGCCTATTTCAGGTGAGCTTCTTTTCCCATAAAGGTTAAAAGTGTGTAGGAGAGAAAGATGTTTGAATGAGGAAAACAGAAAAAAAATATATCTGATAATGAAGCTTCACCAGGATCCAATGGAAAGAACAGAAAGATTTCAGGAATATCTTATTATATAAAGTTCAGTTATGAAAAATGTGTGTTTATTATTACAGTGTAAAATACATTTACTGTCTAACAGCTACACAGTAGTTCAGGCTTCCTTAGCAAGCCTGAATTAATCATACCAACAAGCTGTGATAACAAACTGCAGTTTTTTAAAGGGAATATCACTAGGATATTTCTCATGGAAGTCAATTATTTTAATGAGCCTCCAGTTAAAATGCAGAATGAAAATCATATTTTTTCTTCCCATGAATGGCTAAAACTATCCTCTGGTATGAAATAGATTTAACAGGATGTTAAAAGGCTGGAACACCAGAATTTTTCATTAACAGAAAAGTAGCATTCCATCTGTATAAGCTCATATAATCTGACTAGCATTGCCAAAGAGCAAAGAAAAATTATTTGCATAAATAAGAAATTGAAATAATGGAAATACATTTAATATTAAATACTGAGTTCTATGTTCCTAGTTTAATAAAATATTCACTGAAAATCATAGGCTACTTTTCTAACTTCTTTCAGCAAAAGTTATGTATTCATTATTTAACAAGGGAGCAATTTGTAAAATTCATGAGTTGTTTACCTAGGTAAATTATATTTTTTATAATTTTGCTTTAAATTATAAAGTTAAATCTAACCAACCCTGAGAATTTGAATATCATTAACTATGGTCAATCAGTAATATAGAAAATAAATAAATAGCAGTAACTGCTACCATATTTTATTATTTATAACATAATATTCTTATTTCTGTGATATAATGGAGCTTGCCTATTATATATTAAAGAAAACCAACACATGAAATATTTCTGTGATGCTTTGGTTATTTAAATGTGGAAAAAACATTTTCTCTGTTTGAAGATGGAGTTTCTCTGAGGAAAAGTTATACACCAACATTTCATCATGATATGGAGTTGTATCTGACTTTTAAAAAACTGTGCCAGGTGACAACAAGATCTGGCAGGCTAGAAAAGATTTAAATATTAGCCTGGAGAAGGACAAGCATGTGTCCCTACTCCTGAATTCTATACTAGGTATGTTCATAGGAGCTCATCATCAAAAGGTTGGCTACCAGTTGATCAAGGACACACACATACACAGATATATTCATATATATACAAGTATATTTATACATATATACATACACATATAATCTATTTGGGTACAGAGCAATTATAACCAGATGTGGATAAAAAATCACCATGGTTGATCTCAGTGATCATTAAAGTAGTCAAACAGGTCTATATTGAAAAAAGACCACTGAATTTGACAAAAGCTGTTGGGGAATGTGGAAAATATTATGGCAGAAACTAGGTATAGACCAATATCTCACACCATATACTAAAATAAAGTATATATATATATATATATATATATATATATATATAATTTACATATAAAGGGTGATACCATAAGAAAATTAAGAGAGCACAGAATAGTTTTTCTGTCAGATTTGTGGGCAGAGGAAGAATTTAGGACCAAAGAGATATAGAGAGCAATACAAAATGTAAAATAGATCATTTTGATAATATAACATTTAAAAGGTTTTCCACAAACAAAACTAATGTAACCAAGATTATAAGACAAGCAGAAAACTGGGAAAGAATTTTTGAAACAAGTATCTGATAAAGACCTAATTTCTCAAATATATAGAGAACTGAGTCAAATCTATAAAAATACAAGTCATTCCCCAGTTGATAAATGGCCAAATGATATTAACAGGCAGTTTTCAAAGAAATCAAAGCTATATATAGTCATATGAAAAAATGCTCTAGATCACTTATGATCAACGAAATGCAAATTAAAACAACCCTGAGGTATTACCCCACACCTATTAGAGTGGCAAATATATCAAAAAAAGGAAAATGTTGGATTTGGAATAAACTGGGATGCTAATCCACTGTGGGTGGAGTTGTGAACAGATCCAGTCATTCTGGCAATTTGGAACTATGCTCAAGAGGCTATAGAACTTTGCATATCTTTTGATCCAGCAATACCACTGCTAGGTTTATGACACAAAGTCAATCCAAAAAAGAGAAAAAAAAACATATTTGTACAAAAATATTTATAGAAGCTCTTTTTGTAGTGGCTAAGAATTGGAAATCAAAGGAATGCCCATCAATTGGGGAATGGCTAAACAAGTTTGGGTATATAATTGTGATGGAATATTATTGTGCTATAAGAAATGACAAGCAGGATGATTTCAAAAAGTCATGAGAAGACTTGTATAAACTGATGTACAGTGAAGAGAACAGAATAAGGAGAATGTTGCACACATTGACAGAGATAATGTTCACTGAAGAACTTGTGAATGACCTAACTATTCTCAGCAATACAATGATCCAAGATGATCCCAAAGGACTAATGATGAAGCATATCATCTACCTCCAAAGAAAGAACTGATATTGATTGAACATGGACTGAAGCATGCTATTTTTCACTTTCCTTCATTTTTCATTTTATTCAAGTTTTCTTATTCAAATGACTAATATGGTAATGTTTTGCATAATTGCAAAAAAGACCAATAAAAATGTTACACTACTAGAGACATAATCTTTAGAAGTTTAATATATTGCTTATGTACAGAACAACCATTGCAAGAATCCTATAGAGATATAATAAACAATCTTGATGCCAGTAAAGAATTAAAAAATATTCTCCCCTCTTTGCAGAAGTACAGTCTAGGGGCAGCTAGGTGGCGCAGTGGATGGAGCACCGGCCCTGGAGTCAGGAGTACCTGAGTTCAGATCCGGCCTCAGACACTTGACACTTACTAGCTGTGTGACCCTGGGCAAGTCACTTAACCCCAATTGCCTCACTAAAAAAAAAAAAAAAAAAAAAAAAAAAAAAGAAGTACAGTCTATAGGTATGCAACATCACATATACTATCAGACTTAATTGACATGTGAATTGTTTTTTTCTGAATTTTTAGAAAATCTTTTTACTAAGGCATAGTTTCCTGGGAAAAGAGGAGGGGAAATATCTATTAAAATGAAAGTGAAGTTTTTTAAAAAACAAAATAAACTAAAAAAAATATCAGATTAAAAAAACACACAGAGGTACAACACCCAGAAGAGAAAAATCTGAATCAATTCAGGCAAAGGTAAGAGGAAGATATTTTTGTTACTCTTATAATAGCTTTTCCTCAGGAAATTATTAACATCAATATTTATAGTACTACTATTCTATTTGCTGTCATTGTTGTTGCTGCTGCTGTTACTAGGACTTGTATATATAGATTCCTAAAGAGGTAAAGTTGGAAGACTAGCTAGATGATTTTTAACTCAATTCTAGGAAATGTTGTTTGTCCTTCATTTTCAAAGAGGACCATGACATTGACATAATGTCATGACTTGCACTGAATTGGATTTAAGTGAGGGAGGGCCATGTAGTCACCAACCTCACTCTCTCCTCTAGAGCCACCTGGGTCCAGTAGCATGACATACCTCGGGACAACTGGCAATGGCCCAGGATGTGTTAAGAAAATTGGGGTTAAGTGAATTGCCCAGGATCACACAACTACTAAGTGTCTGAGGTGAGATTTGAACTCCTGTACCACCTAGCTGCCCTAGGAAATAAATGATTACATGAAACTCAGAGCTCTGATTTCTTTATTCTCTGTCCTCCCTCATTTGGGCAATTGGAGTAAATCAGAGGTGAAGAGAACCATTTGGCTTATCTCCTTTCATCCTCTCTTCAAAAGCTAAATTAAACAAAGAAGTTTCCATGTTGCTAATGGAATGTCTGCCTGTCTGTCTGTCTATGTATCTATTTACCTAACTCTCTATATATCTATGTACCTATCTCTCTATGTATTTCTATATCCATCCATCCATCCATCCATCCATCCATCCATCCATCCATCCATCCATCCATCCATCCATCCATCCATCCATCCATCTATCCATTCATTTATCCACCTTCCCTCTCTCTTTCATCATAAAGTATAAATATTTACATAGGAATGCACTTTTAGTTTCTGATATATCTGGGCAAAGAAAATGCATACAAAATCAAATAGACAACCTTTAAAGAAGGGCACTTTTATTATTACCCTTGTTTACTTTTAGAATGTTCCTTCAGAGAAAACTCCTTTGCCACACAGAAGTGGACTCCCTTGGAAGACCAAAAGGTAGGGGGACTCTTTATCTTTTTATATGACATATTTTACTGTACATCAAGTAGTAAATCTGCCTAGTTGATTTGACCCAAATATTTGCATTAGTTTATGAAGTTAATCTACAAAAATAACAAATGTGAACACATATAGTGCTCATATAGGCTGGTGAATAAAAATGAAGTGTGGATGAAATCTCCATTTATCCTGCAGTGGAAATGTTCAGGTAATGAGCAAGTATTTACCCAAACCATCTGTTGATAATTCAACCTATTTTTAACAGATAGAAAACAGCTTTTTGTCTGCATGTAAATTGGAGATTTGAGTGATTCAACATTTATTAAAGATGGGCTGTGTTGAAATTTATATTATACACATACAAAGAGAACACTCATACCTACACAACAGTAAGCCATAGACAGTAAGAATGTATGCCTGTGTGTATTCACATATATATAAACACACATATATTCATATGTGTATGTGTGTAGGGATGCCCTTATATCTATATGGATATATAAATACATTCATATGCATATGCCTATATTTGTACAATGTATATATGTATTGCAATTATGTATGTATGCATGTATTCATACATGCATATCACAGAAGGGTGACTTTTTATATTATTGACCCTATCTTAGTGAGGTCGAGTTTTCACAAAACATCTTGGCTCTGGGACTTTGTGATATTATAATATTCAGGAAAGATAAGGCTGTATAATCAATCTTGGCATATCAAAAAATGCTTTCCAGATCAATATAGAAAGGAAATTAACTATGACCAAAAAATACTTCCATCTAAATGTGCTGGTTGGGATTCAGGTGGTTGGCATGAGGGTGTCCCTCCTGCAATAGGTTTTGAGCACAAAGTTTCATTGTTTTCTAAAGCCAATCTCAGCAGGCTGCAGGGAAAATGCTTTGCAGCAGTGAGTTTGATAGCATGATAAAAACTTGGTGCTCTTTGGAACTCAACCCCCCTTTTTAATTTAGACTCACAAGATTTTAAGGAAAGTGGCTTTCTGTTTTGGTGATTGTTTTCTGCTCTGTGGCTGATAATAATCCCAGAAAAGAAAGATATTGGTAAGACATTAGGAATACAAAAGATTCACCACACTCTCCCTTCTCTGGTCCTGATGTCAATTTCATTTCTCTGTTAAAATTGATTTATAATACTCATGTATTCTCAACCCAGGTCACACCTTGGTGAATATTCCTTTTAGAATAAACAAAGTGGCTAGTTAATTCATAACATTAAGCATAGTGTTCACGATGAATCACTGCAAAATATCTTCCTTCCCAATTCTCTGTAATCACTTCCTGAATGGGTAGTCACATTTCCCCCTTATATGGTATGGTCACATATGAAAAATTCACCTATGAATGACTCCACTATCTTGTTTCCATTACCTTATCTCCCAGTAATGCATTTTTCTCACTGTGGATTCAAGACAAACCAGATTCCTCACCATTTCCCAAACCCATCTTGAACATTTTGGCATCAGGAATTTCAATCACAAATTCCCTATCCTTGTGATGCCCTACCTATCACCTGCTAGTTGAAATCCTCCTGTACCTTCAAGGACCACCTTGGATGAATTCACCTTCTTTCTCAGTGGAAAGTTAAACAAACAAACAAACCCTTCTTTTGAATTCAGGTAATACTTTGTACTGGCTGTGGAGCACCAGACAGGAAGAATTGGTTTTAAATACAGCCTCAAAAACTTTTAGGTGAGCAAACCTTTTACATTAAACTTTTCTCAGCTTCAGTTTTCTTATCTATTAAGTAAAATAATCTTAAAATGTTGTGATGATCAAATGAAATAGTGAAAGGCAAACACATAGTAAACTTAAGCTGCTATGTAAATCTGAGCTATTATTGTTATTCACATATTATATCTGCTATAGATATTTTTGTGAATATTATCTGTTATTAGAGTATAACTTCTTATTATCAAGGACTGTGCTTTGTCTTTTGATCTCTTGGACAGCTAGAACAATATCTTGTTTAGAATAGTTGCTCAATAATTTGCTAAATGGATGGATTGATAGATCAACAAATAAATAAATGAATGTAGTCCTGGCATTTATCTTAGTCTTTCTCCTGTCCTTTAGTCTTTGCCTGCCAAGTATATTGGACATCTCAATCTGGATATGTTGCATTTAAGATATCCCAGATTAACTAAAAAGGATTCTAAAGACTATGACAAAAGGGCAGGGCAGATGATATGTTATAGTGGATAGAATGCTAGATTTGAAAATCAGAGGAGCAATATTAAAATCTTGGCTCTGCCAATTACTACCTGTGTGACTGAAAGGAATGAACTAAATATCCTCATGGTAAAATGAGGGATTTGGGCTAGAGACCATTAGAGTTCCTCCCAGCTCTCATTCCATGTATCAAGATGCAAACATCAGTTCTGAATTGTAGCCTTTCTATACAAATCTCCTATAAATTTATGGCCCTAACCACAGCTGCCAAAGTCTGAATTTTAGTTTCCACCTTAGAGTAGGTATAAATGTAGGAATAAATCACAGCACATGATAACTGTGTTGGTCTTAGGAGCAGCAGCCATACATGATATATCCCTCCCACAAATCATATACTTTGGTTAGTAGGAAGTAAAAAAACCAGAAAAATTAAATGTAAAAATCTATCTAAGATTTAACTACTGGAGAGCTAATTAAAAATATGGAAGTCGAAACTGTGGTGTTTCTTCCTCTTAGTTGTATTCCCTTGGCTTTGGAAGACTTTCTTAGGTCTTCTGACTTGAGTATGTGCATTTAAATTATGAAAAGTACCTCATATCATTCAGTTTTTCTGGGGTTTGTATCATAGTAATAAAAATTATTAATACTAGTGCTGTAGTTTGTGGAGACATAAATGTGCTTCCTTAGAAAATCAGTTCCCAGACCTTTACACTATCAGTCAGTGTGATAGCTTTAGTCAAACTGAAGTTTTTGATATTAATTTACTTTAATGCTTCAATAGATTATAAAAGTAAATGTTTGTACTACAGAAAGAAATTATGAAAAAGACAAATGTTCAAAGGCTATAAATTGTGCAAATGGACAGTAATAAAAACTGCCCTAATTATCAGGTAAGACATTGCCAGTTGGTCTCTGTTTTGTTTTCTGTTACAACCACTCTGAGGAAACCTAAGCTGCAATAAGTATGCAATTCTCAATTACTATTGACACTTTAACACAACATGTGTCATCCTCCAAGCTTCTAACATTTTGCATAAACTATTTATAGGAGACAATGGAACATGGTTTCCTACTAAAGTAGTTGTCTTTCAACAGCTATAGCATCATATTTCTGTTCCTATAAATAGACCATTCATTGCCTTTTTAATCAGGAATACACTCCAATGCAAAACATAGTAATGTGAGAGGAATTTCATGTCTTCCCTATTACTGCCCTCTTTGATTTCCATAGAAACATTTCCTTAACTATTAACAACCTTAAAAACCACTCGTTTAAAGTTTATCCAATTCACATTGGAAATGTCATAAAGAGTGTATCTTTCATCTATATATTACTTTACATTTTTACATGGAGCTAAGGATGAGCTAGTCTTGACATATTTGAAGCTATTTATTGTTAAAGTAACATGAGAAATAATTTTCCCACTTACTCAATACAAAGAAATATGTTCAGATCTATAAAGATCATGCAATTCATGCAGGACTAAAAAATATTATTTGATCATGGTGATGCTGCAAGTTATTTTATAGAAATAAGTATGTGAGTTATACATATTTTCTTCAGACTTTTGACTTTTTTGATGGTCATTAGCTATTTATTTCATCAATGTGGTAAATAATCTCAGTGCATTACTAATTTGGTTTGGCAGAAAGCTGATAATTTCTAGTAACACTACAATGGATGGTTCTAAGTCTTGCATGGACTTGATGCTAGCCACCTTCACAAAATAGGATCAATCACATAGGAATTAATTTCAGTTAAATGTTCAGAGATAAATTAAATTGCTTCTGCCCATTTGGATATCTGTTTTGCCTCATCACTTTTATGGTCTCTTATCTTTTTGTGAGGCATGTAAGTGCTCTGCCTACAAATTCCACCACATAAAACACACCATTGGAGACACACTTACATGTGCACATCCTAGGGAAAAAAAAAAGATCATTTAACTGCTCTCTAGTTGAATGCAATTTAGCACCAAGCAGACTTGCCATGCAACAAATTTCTTCAGTCCAATGCACTGCATTCTGATATCTAGCAACAGAAGCCAGCCAACAAGTCAATAACAATTTACAGATGAAATCAATCAGCTTTACTTCCCTGGATTGCACAAAGTCTTACAATTGTTTATGTTTGTAACTGGTATTACAAAATAAAGAGTTTTGTTCTTCCCCTCTCCCTAATTCATCGGGTATTATTCTGTGATTTGGGGGGGGTCAATATGTACACATAGATAGAAATAGATTCATATATGCATACATACATATACATTTTCATTTTTAATTTCATCTCCCCCCCTTTCCACAAATTCTTCTCTCTTGTTGTCTTGCTCTCTTATCTCTTCTCTATTGTACCTTGGCACAATTTTTTCCCCAATAATCCAAAGTAAAACTTTTTATTAAAAAGAGACAAGAGAGCAAGGCAACACACACACACACATATCCTATATTATATACATACATGTATATCCTATATTTTATTTCCTATATTGTGTGTGTGTGTGTGTGTGTGTGTGTGTGTGTGTGTGTGTGTATATATATATATATATATATATGTATCCTATGTAAGGAATTAATTGTGATTTGGGGTTTTCATAACCCTATCTTTGCATCATTATAGTCAAACTAAAAAAAAATGTAAGCTTGAAAAGCCTAAGAGAAGATGGGTGTGTACTTTGGGAGATAATTTAATAAACAAGAGGAACTCTGACCACAGGGTACATTTATTGAAACTAAGTAACTAAGCCTCCCCTAATAGCTCCCCTATGCCCACATGGGCCTGGCCAGATTATAATGGGGTCAGCCCATGTGGGTATGCTGAACCAATTGGAGACTCAGCATGACTAAGAATTGCCCCTTCCTGTGAGAGAGACAGTTAGAGGCACTTAGAGGAAGAGGGAGAGGGGAGGTTTTCTGAGGAGAATTTTTCTGAGAAAAATGGGGAAGGAAGTGTAACGATTGGAAAGACGCCACCTGCTGGATACTTACTGTAGAAGAGTTCTGCCCATGAAGCGAAGGTCTTTGAGGGCAAGACCAGGAGTCTTTTCTTTGGCTGGAGGAAGTGACGCAGACTAGTGGGAGGAGGAAGGAAGAGACTGGCGCTGACTCTGGGGCTCTTTCCTGAGGATGCTGGTGGAGAGTGGAGCTAGAAATGCTCTCTCCCTTTAATAGATAGGAATCTAGGCCTTTCTCTCTCTTTACCAAATTCTTGTTTTCCTTAATAAATGCTTAAAAGCCTAACTCTTGCTAAAGCTTATAATTTATTGGCGACCACTCATTAGATATTTTAGACAGACTAGCTAGAATTTTAGCCCTTAACAGATGGCTGACCACGAAGAGGAAAGCTAAACCTCAGTCTTCTTCTGATCTTCTGGTTGGGTAAGAAATTTCCCCTCCCTCTCCCTTTAACTGCTAAGTACTGGCATACTGGCTGTGTTTTCCCTTTAAATTTTTTCGAATGGACCTTTTAAACTCCCTAATTACCCTATTTTTGATTTTAGTCTGTTTAACCAGACAAATGGGAGATAAGATCATGTTAATGCTTTGTTTTTGTGGATTTTCTATTTTTCTTTTTATTTTTGTTAAAAGAGCCAGCAACTTACTCACACAAGGAAATATCTCTCCCTCTCCCAACCATGCTTTTTCAGAGAAACCTGAAGAGATTCCTGCAGCTTTTCCCAATTCTAACACTAATTGTTGCTCTAATTTTGCATGCCTGGAGGCAATGACCCACCCTCTAGAAGCTTTTAATCCCCTAGCACCTGGAGGCAAAGTGGGGGAAGAGGAATCCAGGCCTGAGTTCAAAATCAAGTCTGATTCAAATTGTGCTGGTCCCTCCCCTCCTCTCCAGACCCCACCCTCTACTCCTCCCATGGCTAAGCCCATTGCTTCCCCTGCCTGGGAAGTCCAGAGATCTAATGCTTATGCTCAACTTTCTCTAACTACATTTGCAGCTTCAGGCTCAGCCCTTCCCCAGCCTGGCTGTGCTTCTGAGACAACTTTAGAAAGCCCTTTAAATTCCAGATATGCTCGTTTTGTTCATAATTTTGCTAACCTGCTTTTGTCTTTAATTAGTAATCTTATAAAGCGTTTGTATGGTGAAAAGCCCGACAGACAATATAGAGGGGTTATAGAAGAAAAACTTAAGCTGAATAAGAATGACAATCAACATAGTTCAAGACTCTGCTTCTTTTGCCATGGAAGGGTATATATTTTACAGAAATGTAGAAGTAAACAGCAAGGTATTGATATGAGTATTGGGGATTTTAGATACCGGAATCAAAAGTGTTCTGAATTCACTCAGAGTAATAGTATCAGCTCACAAGTTACATAGGATTTCTATGCTATTACATATACATTTTGAAATTAATGGTATGGGTTTATTTTCATAGAGATTTTCATGCTTTTGAGATTGTGTCTTATACTTAGTTTTTAAAACAAGGAGAATATTTGTAAAAGCTTTTTATAGTCATGTGATCAAGTTTATATTTTATAATACTCTTATTAATATTAAATTCATATTCATTTAGATTTCCCTAGTTTGAATTTCATTGTCTTTTATTATTCCACGTGTATTTTCTTCTATTCATTCATCTATCTAATTTTGAAAGATGGTTTTAATTTCATAATACAATGTTAATTCTAGGAGTATTGTGCTCCCATATTCTGAGTTGTTTGTTTTTGTTTTTCTCAACTGATTATTTGATCAAACTCTTTAAAGCATTTCCCTGGCAAATTGGTTGCCATGGCAAGTGTAAATTGATTCTAGAAGTATTATTTTTGATAAGCATATTCCAAAAAAAAAAAAAAGAGGGGAACATTTGTAAACGTTGTCTTTGAGATTGTGTTGTGCTTTAACTTGTATTTAAATATGTTCAGATTTTTCAAAAAAGTAATTGTATACTAAGTTAAAAAAAAGGGGTATTATTTGAAATTGTTGGATAATTATATATTATATTCTGAGTCAAGATGTATTCACATTTTTTGCAATCATTTATTATCCTCAATTTTTAAATCCATATGAGACTTGGATTATGGGAACTTATCATTTAAGACATTAATTGCCGTTATTCTGAGTTATCAGATGCCAGTTGGCCAAGATGCCATCCAATCACAAGAGGAATACATGCAAAGAACAGACATTGAACTGTTACATGAGGGGAGACATGCACGAAGTTAAGGTATGGCCGAGGGAATGGCTTTTGACAAATGTTGAGGTTGGATTCTCTTGGTTTAATATTTTATTTTATTTTTCCCTACAATATTGTACAGATGGCTGGAAGTATTCATCCCACCCATCTCACTTCTACACCTGGCTTCTATGCTCCCTCCTATATGCCTGATGCCATGGACATCTCAATCCCATGCATCTGATTAAGTCTGACTCAGTTTCCTCCAATATGTTTGGTGGCATGGACATATATTCCATCCACCTATTTTAAGCCTGGCATACTGTATGGGCAGTACATATTGCTCAAGTGTGGGAATGCTCATATCCCATCATTTCTCTGTTCTTTTATGGTAACCCCCATAATTATCTCAGGTGTCATGATAAATAACAGTGTTGAATTTGGCCTTGACATCTGTTACTAATTATATTAGATTTTAAATTTCTCATAATGGCATGAGGATAATTAGGCAGATGATGCAAAAAGTGATGAAACAGATAAAAATTATTTTTAATAATTAATATTGCAGCAATTGTCTTCTCAATTACCCTCCATAAGGAGGGACTATAGTAATATTATAATTTTAAAGAATATTTCAATTTTTGTTTTATTATATGTTTCATGTGTAACAACCAAGATTCTGAATTCCCTTAGACATGTTTTTGAGAACTTTCATTGTTTGATTTGATTATTGACAAAGCTATTTTAAAGTTGTGTTAAGCTCAATTTTGTAGGAAATTTTCCCGGCTGATTTACCAGCATCCACACATCAACCCCTGAAAAGACTTCCATTCTACAATTACACCTAGAGGACATCTGAGAAAAGACTTTCAGAGACTTTAAATGAACAGTTTTGTTTTGTTTTTTTTCTCTTTTCTTTTTCGGTTATAATATACACCATCTGTAATATGTACTCTCTGCAGAGGCCCTCCCTTTGCAAGACCAATGTCAAAGCATCGGTTCATGAGGACAAAAAATCGCCCCTCTGGACAAAACTTTCCTCTCTTCCTTTTCTATATTGTTGTTCACATATTATTAGTTAGCAATAGTTATTATATTGTTTTTACTGTTCCGTCAAGGAAACATTTTGTTTCTTGAGGAACAACAGGGGGGACTGTAACGATTGGAATGACGCCACCTGCTGGATACTTACTGTAGAAGAGTTCTGCCCATGAAGCGAAGGTCTTTGAGGGCAAGACCAGGAGTCTTTTCTTTGGCGGGAGGAAGTGACGCGGACTAGTGGGATGAGGAAGGAAGAGACTGGCGCTGACTCTGGGGCTCTTTCCTGAGGATACTGGTGGAGAGTGGAGCTAGAAATGCTCTCTCCCTTTAATAGATAGGAATCTAGGCCTTTCTCTCTCTTTACCAAATTCTTGTTTTCCTTAATAAATGCTTAAAAGCCTAACTCTTGCTAAAGCTTATAATTTATTGGCGACCACTCATTAGATATTTTAGACAGACTAGCTAGAATTTTAGCCCTTAACAGAAGGTAAACAGAGGAGCTGTTGGTGTTTGATCTTCAGACAAAAAAACAGAAGAGACAGCAAACTAATTCTGCTTAGAGCTACAGATTTTGGGTGGTGGTGAGATTGTGTTTTTGAGGCAAAGCTAGATCTTTGGAGCTGGCTTAGCTGGAGGCAGGTTTGGGGTGCCTGGTGCCTTTTTACCCCAGAGATTTATACATTGTTCCTAGCTCTATTAACCTCACTTGTGTATTAAATTTGTTACCATTAATAAAACCTTTTCTGTGTTTTTGAAGGAGGCTGTTAATTTCTTTTCTTAACCCAATATTAAGGCAAGCCACCCAATTAACTCTTCCCATTAAAATTTGGCCCTTATACCTATATTAGTAGACATAATAGGGATAGCTAGGTGATGCAGTGGATAAAGTGCTGGCCCTGATTACAGGAGAACCTGAGTTCAAATATGGTCTCAGACACTTACTAGCTGTGTAACCCTGGGCAAGACCTTTTTTCCTTAATTGATTCAGTTTCCTCATCTGTAAAATGAGCTGGAGAAGGAAACGGCAAACTGCTCCAGTATTTTTGTCATGAAAACCCCAAATGGGCATGAAAAAGAGTCAGAAATGACTGAAATGATTGAACGACAACAACAAAATAAACATAATTGATTATGTAATTTCTTCTCTTATATTTGGTGCTTCATTTTATTTGGGTGTGCCTCTCTTCTAGGAGAATATATATCCCTTTGAAAGTGTATATAGTTTTGGTTTTGTCTTTGTAACCTAGGCATGCCATACAAATAGACCTTAATAAATGATTGTTGAATTGAATTGATCATTTAATAAGCATTTATTTAGTGTTTTCCATGTGATGGGTACTACAATAGGTACTAAGGATACAAAGACAAAAAAAGAAACAGTCCCTTCCCTCAGGAAGCTTAAATTCTGTTGTGGAGAAAGTATATATAATGTGCATATATATGTATGCAAGTATGTATACATATATGTATGTATTCAATATATACAAAATTATTTTTAAAAAGCAACTTTCAGGGTAGAGAATAAGCATCTTGGGCAGTCAGGAGATCAGGAAAGTATTCATGTAGAAGGCAGTGTTTGAACTGAGTGTTGAAAGAAGCAAAGACTTGTAAGAGGTGGAGGTGATGAAGATGTATATTCCAAGAATAACTGATAGCTAGTACAAAAGTGCAATGATGGCAGTTGGAGTGTTAAATAGAAGAAATAGCAAAAAAAAATCAATCTGGAAGGATAACAGAGGTTTGTAACATTATGTATTATATAGTATTATGTTATATAGGTTGTAGGTTATAATGTTTTTGGAGAGATTTCAAAGACAAAAAGTAGAGCTTATATTTGATCCTAAAGGCAATAGAGTAGAGGAGTGATGTA
Organism: Dromiciops gliroides; assembly: GCF_019393635.1. NCBI lineage: Eukaryota > Metazoa > Chordata > Mammalia > Microbiotheria > Microbiotheriidae > Dromiciops > Dromiciops gliroides. Next base: position 117,514,864 of record NC_057866.1, on the reverse strand, counting down.
AACAGAAGTACCTTTTAGGAAAATCAGTTTAGTAGCCCTGTACAGATGGATGAAAGTGGGGAGAGACTTGATGCTGAGGAACAAATTGAGGGCTATTGTATATTGTTCAGTTATTTCAGTCATATTCAACTCTTCATGACCCTTTGGATTTTTCTTGGCAAAGATATTAGAGTGGTTTGCCATTTCCTTCTCCAGCTCCTTTTATAGTGAGGAACCAAGTCAAAGGCCATTAAGTGACTCACCTAGGGTCACACAGCTAGTAAGAGCCTGAAGCTGGATTTGAAATCATGAACATGAGTCTTCCCTATTGCAATCCCAGTGGAACTAGGTCAGTGGCATGTGAGTAGAGAGGACAGATACTAGAAATTTTATGGAGATAGAAACAACAAATTTGGACATTTATTGGATATGTGAGGTGAGGAAATTAATGAATCATGTCTGTCTGAATGACTACTTACTAAGGGACAAACACTGCAGTAAGTATTGGGGAAATAAATAAAAAAGGAAGACAATTATATCTCTCAAGGAGTTCACATTGTAATTATAGGAGATAACATTGTAGGAGTTAACCCATACAAGGATTCAATTGTAGGGAGGATATAAAAGCCTGGTCATCTTTATGATTTAGCAGGAGGGTTGATGGAAAGACCTAGAAATCCTGTGGGTGCATGAGTAGGACTCATGATAATGCTGTAAGTATAGAGGGGTTCTGAGGGCATGGATCAGGACAAGTGACAAAGCCCACTGAACTTTAGGGGACCACAAGAAAGCTGGCTAGGCCTGCAGCTTTTAAAGCTTTTCTCAAGCTAGCTCCAACCTAGCATTCTAGCCTTATATATTACTATCCCTGCTACATTCTGCAATTCTTCCAGGGTGGCTTTCTGGTAATTCCTCTTATACCTAGTGCTACCTTCTTACCACCTCCTAATGGTACTGTAGCTGGCAACAACATATTCATCCAAGGAATAAGTAACCAATAGGTGAAGGTAGGGATAGCTCACAACTGCTAAGAAAGGGGAAGTGGATACAAGGTTGGGCGCAGAGTCAGTTCCTTCACAGTTGGGTGACCATTATCCAGCCAAGAGAATAAGCAGTCAAGGAAATCACTGAAGTTTAGAACCAGAGTGATAGGAACAATGGCAGTACCATTGACAGAAATAAGGAAGTGTAAAAAAGGATGGGTTTGGGGAAAAGGATAAGAGTTTTATTTTTGGCTTATTGAACCAAAAATGTCAATGGGATATTCCTTTTAAAATGTCCATTAGGCAAGTGGGGATGCATAATAAAAGCTCAGGAGAAAGACTAAGTGTTGCTATATACATCTGAATCATCTGCATAGAGATGGTAATTGAATCCATGAGATCACCAAGTGAGAAAATTCATAGAGAGAAGAAAAGAAGGCCCCAGACTATAATCACTGTTAGGAAGTGTGCTATGGATGAGGAAAGAGGAAAGAAGACTGCGTAGTGGTCAGATAGGTTGGAGAAAAACCAAGAGAGAAATATTAACCCAGAGAGGGAGGAATAGCCAGGATTAGAAGTATGACAGCAGTGTCAAATGCTGCAAAGGTTTTGAGAAGGCTGAAAACTGAGAAAAAGTCTTTAGATTCAACAACTAGTAGATTAATAAGTGGGGCAGCTAGATGACTAAATGAAGAATATGTAAGCCTGGAGTCAGGAAGGTCTGAATTGAAATTCAGCCTCAGAAATTTACTGGCTGTGTACCCCTGGGCAAGTCACTTAACTTCTGTTTGCCTTAATGCACTGGAGAAGGAAGTGGCAAACCATTTGCTAAGAAAACACCATGGACAGTACCGGTGCGTTATGGTCCATGGGTTCATGAAGAGTCAGATATGCCTGAATGACTGAACAACAAATAATTAATAACTTTAAAATAAAACATTTCAGATGAATAATAAGGATATAAACAAGATTATAAAAAATTGGAAAGTGAATTGGAAATGAAGCCAAGGTAGCAAGTTTAGACTTTTTCCTAAGAATTTGTCTGTAAAAAAAGAAAAGAGACATATATATGCTTTTATACACACATAAATATAAATATACATTTATTTGTATATGTATACAGAAATATATACATGTATATCCAGTAGGTAGAAATATAAAAGATTAAAGGGGGATGGGAGAATAATGTAAGGAGAATCTTCATCATAACATAGGAGGAAACAGAATCAAGGGTACATGTGGAGGAGTTGTCCTTGGTGAAGGAAAGGTTCACTTCCTCATCAGAGACTGGAATAAAGCAAGAGAGGATGATGTCAAGGGGTTTTGAGATACAGAAAGGGGAAAGAAGGGAGCTCATCAAAAATAAGAAAATACTGATTATATCCACTGCTTCAATGCTTAAGCAACATGAAGAAATCAGAATAAATGAAGCCCCAGACCAGAATTGACCAGAAATCTTTTCATTCCAGCTTGCCTCTAACTCTGAACAATGATAAATGTTTTCAGATAACACAGAAAATCTCCTTAATGTCTCTAATTGTAAAATAATATGCTATGGCACAGGGGTAGGGGGAATTTATTCCTAACCTATGATAGTAATTAGCTTTTATCCTAGAGAATAAGGATTTATAGCAGCTCTTAACAGCTGTCTCAAGTCAGTGAAAAAGATCATTAGAAACTCCATTGGATTGGACGTTTGCCCAGGCCAATGGGAAACTACTTTAGTGTGTTTCTATGTATATACCTCTTTGTTTGGATATGGATCTTTTTATTCCTCTCAGTGTATCTGCTCTAATTCTATGAAGTGTCTATGTTGGTAGACCATAAAAAAAAATCCCACATACTCCAAATAGATGATAAAGGCTTTTGATAGTAAAAAAAAAATTAAAAATCTAAAGTTTTTATTGCTTTTGAGGTGGGAGAATACAGTAGATAAAGAGAGGCTCAGAGCTAAAGACCCCTGGGTTCCAGTCCCATCTTTGAAACATCCTGACTGTGTGACTCTGGCCAAGTCATCAAACCTCTCAGGGTTCTGAGAAACTCTCTAATTCAATAGATTGTAGAGATTATGCTAAACTGTATTTGTAGTAGGGATTTTATCACCTAGTATGTCCTTATACTAATGAAATCACAGCTGCAGTGACTGTCCTTTATCTGACTTATTTCTTAATGCATAATTCTGTTCAACAATACACACAAAGCACAAGTTTCTCTGATAAATTATTTTCACAAAATCTCAACTCAGGTTAAACACAGACATTTCAGGAATTCTGTCCCCTCAGATGAAAATCAGAGTCAGGGAGGCAGAAATGGAATTTATATTTTATCTCTTTGGATTTGAAATAGATTAATTTTTTTCTTGAATCATTATGTATGTGAATAATTTGTTTTTTTCTACTAGATTTTAAACTCTGTGACAACTTTTGTTTTCCCAAGAGTAGCTTGTACATCGAAGTGCACAGAGTAAATACCTGATGAATTCTTGTCAGAAATTGCTGCTGAAATATATTCTTTAATGCACCATTTAGTTGATGACTATCTTCATATCTCCCTGTCATAGAGGTGTTAGCATCAGTAACAGGGACCTCCTTTTGCTATTAACTTCTGGAAGTCCACTTGGAGTCAGAGGATAGATATTCTACTTGTCTCAGCCCCTACCCCTAGGAAATTTATTTAGATCCAACCATTAGAATTCACCTGTATTATATATCTTAAGAATATCTTAAACATTTGAAACTAAATTTAATCAAACTGTAGTTTAAGAAAATAATAGTTCTAACAAGTACCATGAGACAATGGTAGAATGAAGTTAAACATCACCCACCAATACATAACTCCTATGATAACAGCCACTTCCATTCAAGCTAGCTGGGAACACTAGGCCTCTTTTTTCTACTCCTCAGCTTTGTAAAGGAATAATAAGGATATTATACAAAATTGGACATAATTCTTTATGTATTGTACTTTAATACTTGCCTATTATGTACTTGCCAACAATGTCTTTTCCATCTTAGATTGATGGAAGATAAAGAATAATATTTGTTACCCTGGTCTCTATAAAGTTACTAATAAGTTATAGGGGCAATATATATAACTGAATAAAGGTAACCTTTGCCCAGGTTGAATATGAGTGGGAGGAAGTAAAAATCCTCTTCAATGTTGGCAAGTGAAGCAAGGATATACTCTTATACACTTACTATCTTCTCTCAATTTCCTGATACCATAAACCCCCAGTTCGCTTTTTGACATTCTCAAAGCTGGAATCTTGCATCACACAGAAAGCAGTATTCCTCTGAGCTGTCTGAGTTCCCAATTAGGTGTGCAAATGGGAAAAAGTAGCAATAACAACTGTTTTCAATAGGATTGGAAAAATTTCATGGATCACCCTGGCCACAGGATCCACTTTCTTTCTCTAACATTTATCCAGTAATCTTTTTTTTTAATTCCCCCCAAATATCACCAAATTCTTTACTCAGAGTCATCTGGAAATGTAGTCCTGAGAGATTTCCTTACATATGTTTAGCTGCTATATAGCATTCACCCAGCATTCTCTGGAAATATCAGATATAATTTTCAATTATAGTTATTGGTGAATGTTCATATTTTCCTCCTTGACTGTGAGCTCCATGAGGGCTGGGCTAATGTTTTATTCAATATTTGTATTTCCTTCAGCATATAGCACAATGCTCTGTACATTCCCTGTGTAGGGAAAAAAATAGTCACAAAACTTGGGTCCAAGAAGAAACTTGGTATAGAGTTTGCTTAGTTCCATTGAACTTTTTTTTTTTTTTTGGTGAGGCAATTGGGGTTAAGTGACTTGCCCAGGGTCACACAGCTAGTAAGTGTCAAGTGTCTGAGACCAGATTTGAACTCAGGTCCTACTGACTCTGGGGCCTGTGCTCTATCCACTGTACCACCTAGCTGCCCCAAGTTCCATTGAACTTTGGAAGTGTATCTACTAAGGACTCAAATTCAGTTTTATGCAAACACTAAGCAAAAGGGTCAACGTTCCCCTGTTCTACTCCCTTGGAAATCATATGAGTTCTGATATATTTTTGTTTGTTTTTTTGTTTTGTTTTGTTTTGTTTTGTCATTTGGATCTATTCCTTCCTCCCTCATGGTTTAACAAGAAACCAAAGTGATGATTTTCCTCCATAGTGGTGTGTCTATCTGTGGAATAACAAGTATGAAACACATACTCCATGGGATTTTCTTTGACAGTGATCACTGATATTTACCTGTAATCCACTACAAGAACCTGCAAACACTTGCCAATAAATGCTAATACCAAAAATGGGAGGAAACACTTTCTATCTCCTATTGAAGCATTTGGATCTGTAATTGGCCTGACATCATAAATTAAAATAATAATTTTCCCCACTCCCAAATCTGCTCATTTCCCCACATTCAGTAGTGAATGATAACACTGCATTATTATATCAAGTATATTATAAACTTTTTTTTTTTGCAGGGCAATGAGGGTTAAGTGACTTGCATAAGGTCACACAGCTAGTGTCCAGTGTCTGCGGTCAGATTTGAAATCACGTCCTCCTGAATCCAGGGCTGGTGCTTTATTCATTGTACTGCCTAGCTGCCCCATGTCATAAGCTTTTTACAGTTTTTTCAATAAATATGACATGTTTCAGACTTATCTGTAATTCTATTAAATATTAGTTGTTTAGTGATACAGCTACAGGGAGGATCATTGCTTAATATAATTACAGATAACATTTTCATGTGATTTTGCAGCCTTCTAGGTACTTATCTCATAATAGACTTATAGAGGTAGGTAGCAGCAGCATCATCAACAACCACAACATCACCATTATTCTCCATTTGTAAGTGAGGAAACTGACAGTCACAGAGGCTATGACTTGTTCAATTTCACACAGCTAGTTAGTGTTGAAGTAGGAAGTATGTCCAGGTCATAGGACTCAATGTGATAAAGAAGAAAGTTTACGGGTTTTGAAGTCTTAGAACCTGGGATCAAAGGATGCCTCTGCTGCTTTCTACTCGTGTGACCTTGGACAAGTCACTGAATTTCCCAATCTTTAAAATAAAAGGCTTAGAGGAGATGGCCTCTAAGATCTTTCCTAGCACTAAATTGATAAGTGTGTGACTTGAAAGTCAATGTTCATAATTATATTAAATCATACTATCCTTGAGGTACATCTCTGCCAAACACCCTTTGTCCACATACTCTAGACCAAAGCTTCTTAAACTGTGGGTCATGACCCCATGTGGGGTTATGCTACTGAAAGTGAGGGTCGTGAAAAAATTGGAAACAGTTAAAGGTGGTAGATACCTATTTTATATACCTATATAGCTGGGGTTGCATAATTTTTTTTGGCAAAAAGGGGTTGTGAGTATAAAAATTTTAAGAAGCCTTGCTCTAGAGTAGACTTCATGAAACTGTACTAATTATCATAAAAAACTTCTACTTGGAGCTTTCTTTTGACTACCTCAATTATTTCTATTTTTTCTGTCCTCCCACCTCCTATCCTTACCTTGAATCCCAGTGTGTTCCAAGAATAGTGTATTTGGTACTAAAAGAACAATTCTATTAATAATAATTGTTCTCAATTTTGAATTATGCCCAAAGGGCTATAAAGATGTGCATACCCTCTGACCCAGCAATGCCACTTTTGGGTCTTTTTCCCAAAGAAATCATAAAAAAGGGAAAAGGACCCACATGTACAAAAATATTTATTGGTGCTCTTTTTGTGGTGGCAAGGAATTGGAAATTGATGGGCTGCCCATCAATTGGGGAATGGCTGAACAAGTTGTGGTATATGAATGTAATGGAATTCTATTGTGCAGTAAGAAATGATGAGCAGGAGGAGTTCAGAGAAACCTGGAAGGACTTGCATGAACTGATGATGAGTGAGATGAGCAGAACCAGAAGAACATTATACACAGTATCATCAACATTACATGTTGATCAACTGTGATAGACTAGATTCTTCTCACCAATCCAATGGTACAAGAAAGTTCCAAAGAAGTCATGATGGAAAAGGCTCTCCAAACCCAGAAAAAAAATAAAGGAATTGTGGAATATGGCTGCTGATTTGACCATACTATTTCTTTTGGTTTTGGTGCTGTTGGTTTTCTGTTTTGAGGTTTTTCCTTTTTGCTCTGATTCTTCTCTTATAACATGACTAATGTAGAAATATGTTTAATGTTATTATGCATATATAACCTGTATCAGATTACTGGCTGTCTAGGGGAGGGGGGAAGGAGGGGAGGGAGGGAGAAAAATTTGAAACTGGAAATCTTATATAAACAAATGTTGAAAACTATTTCTACATATAACTGGAAAATAATAAAATCCTTTTATTAAAAAAATAATAATTGTTCTTTGCTACTTCCTACAAGAAGTCTTATTCTTCATGTTCTCTTTCCCTAATGAAATTATATTTCATCTGTTTATAAACGTAAATATAGATTCCCCCCCATCATGTAAGATCCTTGCAAGCAATGTCTAGTTCTCATTTTGTCTTTGTTCTCTACAGAGTCTAATATAGTGCCATAAACATAACACCACCTTAATTAATGATTGTTGAATGAATGAGTAAATAAATGAATTATGGGGGTGGCTAGGTGGTGCAGTGGATAAAGCACCGGCCCTGGATTCAGGAGTTCCTGAGTTCAAATCTGGCCTCAGACACTTGACACTTACTAGCTGTGTGACCTTGAGCAAGTCACTTAACCCCCATTGCCCCCCCCCAAAAAGAAAGAAATGAATTAATTCATTCATTCAAAGAATAATGGCAATGGCCGTAGAGTTCATGTAATTAAAAGACCCTGTCTTATAAATGGGGAACTACAAAAATGAAATGCCTTGTCTAAAGCATGGTTCACAAATGACTGTAGTGTCCTAACTCCTGTTTGACTTTCCAATCCATATTGTTATGTTCACACCATGTGATTCTATAGATTTTAGAAATAAGATTCCAGTAGTTTAAAGATATCTACTACCAAATAATTTCCTGAAAAATTATTAGTTTTCAAAGGAAATCATAGAAGGCTATCATTCTTAGTTTATCGTGTTCAAATCAACTGAAATGGGAAACTGTTTATACTAAGGCAAATACTTTACTAACTAGTGATGCTATAGATAAAGCAACAGACTTGTAGTCATGAAGAACAACGTTCAAAGCTCACCTTCAACATGTACTAATTCCATTATGCTGGTCAAGTCACTTAGTCTTAGTTTCTTCATCTATAAAATGTAGATAATAATAAAACCTGTCTCTTTGTGTACTTATGAGAAAGGATTTGTACAAATGCCTGTTTGTTAGGAGAATATCACATTAGATTGGAAACAATTACAACAATAAGCAATTTGAGGTGTGATGAGGAAACAGGGAGGTAGATCAGTGGCATAGGTTAGGGACACAAAACACAGCAATAAATGAATACAACAGTCTCCTGTTTGATATACCCAAAGAGTCTAGTCTTCAGGATAAGAACTCACTGTTTGACAAAAACTGCTGGAAAAACTGGAAAATAGTATGACAGAAACTAGGGCTACACCAACATCTTACACAATACACTAAAGTAAAGTCAAATGACTACAAGATCTAGAGATAAAGGGAGATACCATAGGAAAATTATAAAAATGAAGGAATAGTTTAGTTGTCAGATCTATGGAGAGGGGAAGAATGTATGACCAATGATGAGATAGAGAACACTACAAAATGTCGCATGGATCATTTTGACTACTTTAAATTAATATTTTTTTTGTACAAACAAAATCAATAGAAACAAGATTAGATGGAAAGCCAAAAGCTGGGAAACAATTTTTTACAGACAGTATTTCTGATAAAAGCCTCATATCTAAAATATATAGAGGGGCAGCTAGGTGGCACAGTAGATAAAGCACTGACCCTGAGAGGACCTGAGTTCAAATCTGGCCTCAGACACTTAACACTTACTAGCTGTGTAATCCTGCACAAGTCACTTAAACCTCATTGCTCTGATATATATATATATATATATATATATATATATATATATATATATATAGAGAGAGAGAGAGAGAGAGAGAGAGAGAGAGAGAGAGAGAGAGAGAGAGAACTGAATCAAATATATAAGAATACAAGTCATTCCCCAATTGAGAAATTATCAAAGGATATGAACAGGCAGTTTTTAGATGAAGAAATTAAAGCTATCTACAGCCATATGAAAAAAAAAAGAATGTTCTCAATCATTACTGATTAAAAAAATACAAATCAAAACAACTCTGAGGTACCACCCCAAACCTATCCAATTGACTAACATAACAAAAAAGTAAAATGATAAATGTTGGAGAAGATGTGGGAATATTGGTACTCTAAAGCACTGTTTATGGAGCAGTGAACTGATCAGATCATTCTAGAGAGCAAGTTGGTACCATGCCCAAAAGACTCTTCATACCCTTTAACCCAGAAATATCACTACTAGGTCTATATTGAAAAGAGGTCATGAAAAAGGGGAAAGGACCCACATGTACAAAATCATTTCTAGCTATACTCTTTTTGTGTTAGCAAAGAATTGGACATTGAGATGATGCCCATCAATTGGGGAATAACTAAACAAGTTGTGGTATATGAATGTAATGGAATACTATTGTGCTGTAAGAAATGATAAGAAGATGGATTTCAGAAAAACCTGGAAGGACTTATATGAATTGATACTGAGTGAAATGAGCAGAACCAAGAGAATATTGTACATAGTATCAATAACATTGTGTGATGACCAAATGTGATCAATTTAACTCATCTCAGCAATAAAATGATCCAAGACAATGCCAAAAGACTTATGGTGGAAAATGCTCTCCACATTCAAAAAAAGCACTATGGAGTCTGAATGTAGATTGAAGCATACTATTTTCATTTTTTGTTGTTTCTTTTTCTTATTGTTCTTGTGTATTATTTATTGTGTGTTTTTTTCTTTTGTTCTCAATCTTTAGTTACAGCATGACTAATGTGGAAATATGTTTAACATGACTGTAATGTATAACCTATATCAAATTGTTTTCTGGCCTCATAATGTGGAAGGGAAGGGAGAGTGGGAGAAAAATTTGGAAATCAAAAGACAATCTTTACATGTAATTAGGGAAAAATTAAAAATAAAAATTTAATTTAATTTAAAAAAAAAGAAGTGATGAGATCCTAAAACAAGCTTGTGACAGTGTAAGTAGAAATGAGGGGACTGCCTGCAACATGCTCCAATCTATTACAAATTAAAAAAATAATAATAATTTTGCTTTTGGCAATACATTAGAATAAGAAATCATAATTTTAGTCAATAGAAAATTCATTCCTTTCCTCAAAAAGGAAAAAAAAGATGATTCTGCTACACATATACCAATATATAATTTTATGTTTGTCTAAAAGGAATTCAGATTTGTATTTGTTTATTTTTCCCTCCAAACGATTTGAAAATCTACTAGGCTAGTACCTTTTTTGTGTCAAAAATTGATCTACAAAAGTAAATCACAATCTAGAGATGGTTGCATGCAGATGTAATTGGCACATAGAGGTTAGCTAAACTTGGCACTAGTGTTCACCAGACTACTCCCCATCCCATTAGCCAATGATGGAGAGCCACAACAATCAAGGTTTTCTCCAAGCTCTCATAGTTCATTTCTCTAAACTGTCCTTTCATTTCCTCTAATTACTTCAATACCCAGCTAGTCATTAATCTCTTTTTAAATTCTTTATTGCTTCTGTCTCCCATGTAAAGAAGGTGTGCCTTTATCCACCATGGTAGTTGCCTCCTTTTAACTCTTCTTGAAATGGAAACAAACTCACTTTTTTTATTTTTTGCTAGGCAATGAGGGTTAAGTGACATACCCTGGGTCACACAGCTAGGATGTGTCAAGTGTCTGAGGCCAGATTTGAACTCAGGTACTTTTGAATCCAGGGCCGGTGCTTTATCCACTGCGCCACCTAGCTGCCCCTGAACTCACATTTTAAAATAATAAACAAGTTTACCATGTAAATATTACCCATTTCCCCTGTATTGTTGATATAACACATAGGTATTTAGCATATCTTTTTCAGATTAGAATTGTAAGTTTAGTACAGTTCTGTAAATGTTTTAGACGTACACTCTCCCATTCCCATCCTGCATAACCATCCTTTGAAAATATTATCTTTGTAAATAGTTTCCTAACAACAGCAAATTTATAATTCACTAGCAGCCAAATGACAGATTGCCATTTAGATGCACTAATTGTGATTTATTTATTTATTTTTAATGAGAAGGAAATGGCATCTACTTGAGACAGAGAAGGACCAAATGTAGAGGATTTATACCTAAAAGGAATTAATGATAAAATCTGTTGGAAAGGGGCTAACCATATACATATACCATAAGGATAGAGATAATGGAAAACACTATTTCATCCCCATACAGCTATCAGAATGCCAAGGAATAACCACAGTTGGCAAACAGAGTGTTTAGCATTGTTAGAAAAAGCAAGGAGACATTGCTAACAGATCTTCAATTATGAAGAAATAGAAAATGTGCTGAACACCTTTATGTCCCTCCTGTGTAAACAGTGTTCCTTCAAATCACCAAGAATTCTAGAAATAAGTAAGCTTCAAGATACAGAGTCTGTTAGAAAAATAAGGAAGGCAGAGCAGTTGAGCTATAGGTACAGGTAGGTATCTTCCATTTCTAGCAGGAAAAAAAAAAGAAGACACTGCTCTTTTTTCCAAGCTGAGGCTGCCTGTAATCCATCTGTAAACAGGGAGAAGAAAGGTTCATTTACTGATTTTTAAATAGTATTTTATTTTCTTTTTTTTCTAATTACATGTAAATATAATTTTCAATATTCATTTTTTAAAGATTTTGAGTTCCAAATATTTCTCCCTCTGTCCTTTCCCTCTTCCCTTCCCCAAAACAGCAAGTAATCTGATATAGTTATACAGTACAATCATGATGAACATATTTCCTCATTAGTCATTATCTGGGAGAATAATCAGAACAAAAGAGAAAAACCACAAGAAAGAGGAAATAAGAAAACAAGAAAAAAAGTGAAACTAGTATGCTTTGATCTGAATTTATACTCCATAGTTCTTTTTGCTGGATGTGGAGAACATTGTCTATCATGAATCTTTTGGAATTGTCTTAGACCATTCTATTGGCTGAATTGAGCTAAATCTATCACAATTGATCATCACACAATGTTGCTGTTACTGTGTACAATGGTTCTGCTTGGGGGCAGCTAGGTGGCACAGTGGATAAAGCACCAGGCCTAGAATCAGTAGGAACTGAGTTCAAATCTGGCCTCAGACACTTGACATTTACTAACTGTGTGACCCTGGGTAAGTCACATAACCATCATTGTCCCACCCCCCAAAAAAACAACAAACAAACAAAAAACCCAATATAATGGTTCTGCTCACTTCACTCATTATCAATGCATGTAAGTCTTTGCAGGTTTTTCTGAAATCCCTCAGCTCATTTCTTATAGCACAATAATATTCCATTACATTCATTTACCATAATGTATTCAACCATTCCCCAATTGATGGACATCCCCTAAATTTCTAATTCTTTGCCACCACAAAAAGAGCAGCTATAAATATTTTTGCCCATGTGGGTCCTTTTCCCTTTTTTATGATCTCTTTGGGATATAGAGCTAGTATTGATATTGCTGGATCAAAGGTTATGCACAGTTTTATAGCCCTTTGGCCATAGTTCCAAATTGCTCTCTTTGTTGATTTTTAAAAGCTGGTCAACTACATTGCTATTTCCAAGGTCACTATCTTTCAGTGAGGGAGAGATAAAAAGTAAAGGTACCAGAAACTCACTGTTTTCCTGGGTGGTTGTGCCTATATAATGTTGTTTATTTCCCATACTGTATGTGTATTAGGCATTCCTACATTAGAGGACATGAGATCAACATATGTTTCATGTCAATTAAAAGAACACGACTTAGCATCAAGAGATCTTGACTTAGTTTGGTTTAGTTTCTTCCTTGTTCTGTTATGTATTTGCCATCTCACCATAAGAAAGAATTTCTTTTGTCCTGTTTTGTGTTTTTCCTATAGTATTCTATATTACACCCATTAATTTAACTTTTAATCTTCTTCAATACATAACACAGCACACTATTCACAGTAGTTTAGCTGTGTTGTTTAATCAATTTTTGTTGAATAGACTTAACTACCGTAAGTGGTTTCCTTATCTATGAGAAGGGAATAATGATATTTACATGACCTCCTATGAAGAATTGTTAAGGAAACTTGATAAATTTAAAAATTCTGTATAATAACATGAAACTAATGTGATTTTGATATGAGAATTAGTCATTTTCATTTTTTGGCCCTGGCCCTGTAATTTAATTTTAGGGGGACTCCTGGTGTGGAAATCTGCTCTAGCAATGCAAAAAGACAATACTTTTCTATAAATTCTAGCCTCAGAGAATCACCTAGGGCTATTGAAATTTTAAGTGATTTGCCCATGGTCAAAAGGCTTAACAAGTATCAAAGACAGGAATTCAAGCCATATTATTCTGGCTTAAAGACTGTTTCACTGGCCACTGTCATGGAGCTTCCAATGGAGGACTTGCAGCTATGAACTGTAAAACAGGTTATTTTATTAGCCATACTTTCATCCCAAATATTGGGAATGAGTGTAGGGAAGTTCTTTGTTCAAAGAACATCTGATCTTAAAAATCAAGAGTAATTTCTTTTGCATGCTTTGGGTTTACATGTCACTTGAGGCATTCCCTCAGAACTACCCTGTGCTCTTAATGATCCATGAGACAATTGCCAGATGGTTTACGGGTTTATCCATTAAAAGACACACAATTTATTAAAAAGGGGAGGAAAATAAGTGGCTTTCAAAGCAAAAGATAAGATTCATTATCAGTAGACTTTTTCATCTTTACTAATCATCACTTGCAGTTATATGCTGAATTGGGCCTCAACTACTTGATAGTTAATCAGGGAGTTAAGTGACGCATGTCAGGAATTCTCAGGATTAAATATCTTAAGAGATGGACCTTAATGTCTAAATCTGGATTGCATTTCAGCCAATCACTACTCATCTCTCACATGAATGAACATATGCCATTATCCTCAGAGGCACCATGTACTTTATAAAACTGGTGCAATGTGAACAGTCTCAGGGAGAAACATACATAAGGAAATGTTCTTGTTTCATCCAAAGTCTGCTACCTCAGAGACAATTCAGTCTCAGTTCCAACACGGGGATACATTTCTTATTGGCAGTTATTTATTTATCTGCATTTGAATATACTACAAGGAAAGCTCAAGGAAAGTCATTTTCCTTTTGGGAGAGACAAAAGAGATACCCACTGTGCATTCCTCCTTAGACAGTCTGTCTGTCAGGTTCTACTCTCATAGTGATTCTTTAGTACTCCATACCTTTAGTCTCCTCACAGAGACTAAGTCAATGGTAAAGGAGTATACTGATAATAGAATTCTTTTTCTCCTTTTGTATTCTGTTGTCAATCACTAAGCATTTATTAGCCACCTACAACTTGCCTTAACCTGTGCCAAGGGTTTATCCAACATAGAAAGGTGACCTATAGTTTATGTCAGGAAAGAAGTTCTTCAAGGTGCATATTGATGAATTTTATACTCCATACTAAATATAGATTGAAAAGGTGAAAAGAACACTCAGTCAAAATGAGGGAACCTGGGTTCAAATACTGGTTTATCTGTTAACTAGCTCTGTGCTATAGAATGTTCTATTAGGACCTCAATTTTCTAGCCAATAAACTTACAGAGTTGTAATACAAGATTTCGAACATCTCTTCCACCAGTAAATGTCTATGATTTTGTGAAATGAAGAAGGAGTGGGGAGTAAGGGTAGAAGGAAGGGAGTGAATTCATTTGGAGAGTATAAGATTGTAAATATCTCTACAAAAGTATAAACTTCAGCTAATCAATAATGTTATAATTATACAATTTTTGAAATTCCCTAAGCACCCAACAAAGCATTGTGGCTTTTTTTTTTAATTAAACTTTTTTTAAAAGATGGCACTTTCTTTTACTTGGAAAGAGAGCCAAGGCATGGTACATGTATTAGAAAGAGCTGTAAACTGGGAATTGAGACATGTATTTGTGATGTTTAAAATGTAATGTGTAGTTGCCTTATTTCTGTCCCAAGTATAGGAAAAACTAGCTAGGGTTTACTTATAAATTAGAAGCTTTAGCACCAGTTTTGGGCATTAAGCATGTATTAGTGAAAAAGAAAACACCTGGGTCAGAAAGCCAAGCAAAAGCCTATCTAGCCTAGTGTCCTCAATTCCTCCACCACCAGCCTGTTCCACATAGGAACTGACAGAGTAAGCTCCCTCTGCTCCCAAGGAGAGGTGGTCCTTCCATCCTGCTTCAAGCTAATTGGCTAGCATCACACAAATCCATTGGTTCACTGGACTTGAGGGTGGTCCTGTGTTGAGGTCAGAGTCCACAGCTTCTGAGAACAATACCATCTTGAGGGCCAGGCAGGTGTGGTTTCAATTGAATTAACTTTAAGTTAATCAGTGAAGTCAGTCAATCTCAGTCAATCCAAACTATCCAATCAATCTGGGGCCTTTGGGAGTTGGCAAAGACTATTATTTTCATAAAGATTCTTGTTATGTCTCTACTAGTAACTGGATGTGTCACCTTGGGCAAGCCACTTAATTTCACTCATCTCCAGTGTCCTGAGCTACCAAATGAGGAGCTCGGCTAAATAGCCTCTGAGATTCCTTTTGGTTTCAATATTATATGCTTTGGAAGCATGTAGATAAGGAAAATACCCAGAATTCAATTCCCCATAATGCTTGGGGACCAGAGAGCATCACTTATTGAGGTGATATTTCACTTACTCTGGGAGATGGCTATATATGTCTGGCCACAAACAAGGCATGTTACTGGATGAAAATGATTGGTGGTGAGTCTTCTGGCATGATTGGGAATACCAGAGGGGAGGGTGGTCTGATGTGGGAAGAATGACTCAGGTTATAGTCAGAGTGTGGAGAGAGAAAAACAATGTGTACAGAGGTATGAGCATGGCTTACTTTGACTTGATAGTCCCAGAAGAATCCTGAGGACTCCACAGCTAATGTAAGAGACTAATAGGGAATTACATTCTTTGCTTCCACAGGCTTTGGTAGATCTCCACTATATGATGAGTTGATTTAGCTGATTCCCATAAAGTACAGACCACTGAACCCAAAGTTTTCTTCTTCTTCTTGTTTTTTTTAGTGAGGCAATTGGGGTTAAGTGACTTGCCCAGGGTCACACAGCTAGTAAGTGTTAAGTGTCTCAGGCTGGATTTGAACTCAGGTCCTCCTGACTCCAGGGCCAGTGCTCTATCCACTGCACCACCTAGCTGTCCCCAAAGTTTTCTTTAGAAGTGAGGTCATAATTCAACTTTAGGAAAACTATCAACATAATCAAACACATCAATAACAAAACTAACCAGAATCATATGATTATCTCAATAGATGCAGAGAAAGCATTTGACAAAATACAACACTTATTCCTATAAAAACACTAGGGAGCATAGGAATAGGTGGAGCTTTCCTTAAAATAATAAGCAGTATCTACCTAAAACCATCAGCAAACATTATATGTAATAGGGATAAGTTAGAGTCATTCCCAAAAAGATCAGGGGTGAAATAGGGATGTCCATTATCACCTCTATTATTTAATTTTGTACCAAAAATGTTAGCTTTAGCAGCAAGAGAAGAAAAAGGAATTAAATGAATTAGAATAGGGAAGGAGGAAACAAAACTTTCACTCTTTGGAGATAGTATGATGCTGTTCATCAGGGCCCCTCCTTGCTTGGGACTGGAAATGACATTTCCTCAAAGTCCCTGATCCCTTGAGACTAGATATGATGTTTTTTCTCAGGGCTTCCACTCCCTTTTGGCTGAAAGTGTTCCTCTCTGCCATTGAACTATGATCCAGAAGTGGCTATAAGCAATGGAGTTGCCAAACAAGTGCTTTCACAAGGGTTTCCTGTAATCTTTTTCTGAACAGTTGCCTAGTACCCTTGTCATCTCTGGTCTCAGAGTTCCCCAAAGCTTCTCTAGCTTCGGTGACTACCACTCAGTCCCATTACTGGTATTTTATCCACATGGATTTTAGGCCATTTTCCAACCCTTTGACCCAGTAATACCACTACTCGATGTGTATCCCAAAGGGATCATAGAAAACGGAAAAAGACCAACATGTACACAAATATTTATAGCACCTCTTTTTGTGATGGCAAAGAATTGGAAATTAAGGAGATGTCCATCTGGCTGAACAAGTTGGGGTATTTGAATGTAATGGAATATTATTGTGCTGTAAGAAATGATGAGCAGATTGATTCCAGAAAAACATGGAAAGAGTTACATGAACTGATGCTGAGTAAAGTGAGCAGCCCTAGAAGAACATTATACATAGTAACAGCAACATTGTGCAATGATCAACTATGATAGACTTAGCTCTTTTCAGCAACAGAATGATTCAAGAAAATTCCAAAAGACTTATGATGTTAAATGGTCTCCACATCCAGAAAACAAACAAATACAAACTATGGTTCTTGGAGGCAGATTGAACTATATTTTTTTTAATTTTTTTTCTTTCTTGTAGTTTTCTTTCCTGTGGATTTTTCTTTCAAAGATCACTAAAAGGGAAATATGTTTAAAATGATTGTACATATGCAACCTGTATAAGATTGTTGCCCTTCTTGTGGAAGAAGGAGGTAAAGAAAGGAGGTAGAGAATTTTGGAAGTCAAAATCTTTTTTTTTTTAAATGAAAGTTGAAAACTATCTCTACAAGTAACTTGAAAAAATACTATTAAAAAAAAAGACTGCAAATCAAGAGAGCAGTGAACACCCCTCTACATACTACCTTGGAAGCAGCACAAACTTCAAAGTTCCCAAACTACCTCTGAAAACAGCAGTGTTAAAAAAAATAAAACCTAAAGCTTGAGATATGATTCTCCCTCCACATTCTAAGAACACAGGTCAACAACATAAAGCTCAAATCAAGAAATATGGTAGAAAAATAAGAAAAAAATAAATCCCAACAATAAAAATCTACTATAATAATAGGGCAGATTCAGGCATGAACTCAGAAGAAGACAATAATGTCAAAAAGTAACAAACAAAACCTAAAACAAGTGAATTGGACACAAGCCTAACAAGAATTCCTGAAAGAGCTAAAAGGATTTTCAAAACCACATAAAAGGGGGCAGCTAGGTGGCACAGTGGACAGAGCACCGGCCCTGGATTCAGGAGGACCTGAGTTAAAATCCGGCCTCAGACACAACACTTACTAGCTGTGTGACCCTGAGCGAGTCATTTAACCCCAATTGCCTCCCTAAAACAAAAACAAAACAAAAAAAAACAACACGACACATAAAAGAGGTAGAGGGATAATTAGATAAATAAGTGAAAGCATAGGAACAAAAGTATTAAGAGACAATTAATAGCTTGGAAAAAGCAAATAAAATACTGAGGAAATTACACCTTTAAAACAGAATTGACAAAATGAAAAAAGAGGTACAAAAATTCACTAATAAAAAATGACCCTTTTGTGAATCGGGAAAGTTTGAAGCCAATATGACAGAACAAGGGAGGAAACTGCCTGAACTCTTCCAAATTCACCTCCTAACAACTATAAAATAATGCCTCAAAACAAATTCTGAAGTGGCAAAATCAACAAAAGTAAAAAAGTGATTTTTCTAGCCCAAGACAAGTTAGTAGGTTGGCAGGAAAGGTCTGTCTCACTTTGGTGGAAGAAACCCAGAGTCTGGTGCAGGCTGTATCCAGGAAATATAGAAGCAGAGCATGCCCCAGAAAGCCAGCAGAGATTCCATGTGCAGATCAACAGCAAAACCTCACAATCCTGGTACAGCAGACCATCAAGCAGGTTCCATGACTCCAGAAAAGCTGACTAACATACAGATCCTGTGCCCACAGTACAGCAGCACTAGAGGGGTCCTGCACCTCTCACAGCAATCCAGTTGTGAGGCCCCGTGCCCCTGGTGTATCAGGAGAGTGGCAAGACCCCACAACCCTGGTGTAAGAAGGTTGGAATTGTGTTCCCTAGATGCCAGAAGCAGAGCCCAACTTTAAAAGTAATGGAATAGGGGCAGCTAGGTGGTGCAGTGGATAGAGCACCAGCCCTGGAGTCAGGAGTATCTGAGTTCAAATCTGGCCTCAGACACTTAACACTTACTAGCTGTGTGACCCTGGGCAAGTCACTTAACCCCAATTGCCTCACTTAAAAGGAAAAAAAAAAGAACATTGATAAAAAAAGTAATGGAATAGTCTGAATAATTATTTGGACTAAATTAATAAATTTATTTATTTTTATTTTGGGGGGGATAATGAAGGTTAACTGACTTGTCCAGTGTCACACAGATAGTAAGTGTCAAGTGTCTGAGGCCAGATTTGAACTCAGGTCCTCCTGAATCCAGAGCCAGTGCTTTATCCACTGTACTACCTCCTTGTCCCCATGAACAAAAATTTTTTAAAACAAAACCTGAACATAGAAAGTTATTATGGTGTGATATTTAAAATCTAAATTGTGATCTCCTTAAATTAGAAGCTTCAGCACCAGTCTTTGGGCATTAAACATTTATTAAAGCATACAGATATTCACATGGAGTTCAGAAAGTTAAGAAAAACCTACCTAGCCTAGAGTTCCAGCCTAGTCAGGTTCTTCCTCAATTCCTCCACCATGAGCCAGCTTCAATTACAAACTCTCTAGCAAACTGATTGTGGAAGCTTTTTATAGGTCTGCAACAGAGGTGGTCCTTACACACTACTTCAAGCTGATTGGTTGGCATCATCCAAATCCATTGGTTCACTGGATTAAGGGCTAGACAGGTGTGATTACAATTTAGTTAACTTGAAGTAGGCTAATCAGTAGTCAATCACTCTCACTTGATTCAATCAGTTTAGATTAATCTCCAGGTGGGTCTTTGAGTATCTGTTAAAAATAGTATCATATATGAAGCCTTAAAAAAAATGTAAATTAGTCTCTGGCTCAAAAAGAACTCCTAAAAATTCTCAAAAATGCTATTAAAAATAAAATATGAGGGAGAAGAGAAATGGTAAAAAATGAAAGTGATGCAAAAGAATTATAAAAAACAAAACAAAATAAAAAATAAAAAACAAAAACAAAACACCAAACAAACCTGTCAATGGTTTGGTAAAAGGAGTACAAAAATGGGAAAATGTACAAAATTTCACTAAACAAAAGGACTTTTTAAAAAGTAGAATTAGCCTAATTTAAAAAAAGAGGCACAAAAGATCAATGAAAAAAAAATCCTTAAAAATTAGAATAGAGCTAGTTGAAGCATATGACTCTATAAGACATCAAGAAACAATGAACCAAAATCAAAAGAATAAATAAGAAAATTAGAAGAAATTGTTAAACATTTTATTGGGGGAAAAAACAGAACTGGAAAATAGATCCAGGAGAGATCATTTAAGAATTGTTGAACTACTTGAAAGCCATGGTCAAAAAAGAAGAGTCTAGACATAATTTTTTCAAGATATTATCAAGAGAAACTGACTAGATATCCTAAAACTAGAGGATAAAATGAAAATTGAAAGAATACAGTAATCATCTCCTGTAAAATATCCCAAAATGAAAACTACCAAAAATATTACAGCCAAATTCCAGACCTCTCAGGTCAAGGAGAAAACATTGTAAGCAGCTAAAAGAACCAATTCAAATATCATGGTGTCAAAGTCTGGACAACAGGGGATTTAACAACCTTTACATTGATGGTTCAGGGGCCTTGGAATATGATATTTCAGAGGGACAAGGAGCTATAATTACAACCAAGAATCAAATGCTCATCAAAAGGTGAGGGGGGGGGGACGGAAATATTCATTCAATAAAAGAGAAGTCATTTTTGATGAAGAGACCAGAGCTGAATAGACAATTTGACTTTCAAATTCAAGACTCAAGAATAGCATAAAACAGTATGCAGGAAAGAGAAATCATAAGATATTCAATAAAATAAAATGTTTACACTAGTACATAGGAATATTATGCCTGTAATTCCTAAGAACTTTATCATTAGGGCAGTTAAAGCAGTATATGTAGACAAATGGCCTGAGTGTGAGTTGACTACGATGGATGATATCTAAAAAAAAATAAAGTTAACAACTGAATATGATGGATCCACTGGGAGAAGGGTGGTTTAAATTATTTCATATAAAAGATATGAGAAAGAGCTTTTTCAGTAGATAAGAGGATGGGAGTGGTGTTGGCAAACAAGGCTTGTGCCTTATTCTCATCAGAATTTGCTAAAAGAGGGAATAACATAAATTCCCAGTTGGGTATAGAAACATATCTTACCTTACAGGCATGTAGGAATGGAAGGGGATGAGAAGGAGGAGCTGATAGAAAGGAGGGTGGATTGAGGGAGTTGGTGATTAGAACCAACACACTGATGAGGAGAGACAGGGTGAAAGGATAGAGGAAGTAGAAGAAGCAGAGGGAAAAAAAGAATAGAGGGAAATATACAGGACTCATATCTGTGGAAAAAAGTTTCTTTGATAAAGACATAATTTCTCAAATATATAGGGAAGTGAGTCAAATTTTTAAGAATACAAATTATTCTCCAATTAATAAATGGCCAAGGAATATGACCAGGTAGTATTCAGATGAAGAAATTAAATCTATAGTCACATGAAAAAGCTCTAAATCACTATTGATTAGAGAAATTAAATTTGAAACAACTCTGAGGTACCACAGGGGAAAAAATTAACACATTCTGGAGAGCATGTGGAAAAATTGGGACACTAATGCACTCTTGGTAAAATTATGAACTACTACAACTATTCTGGAAAACAACTTGGAATAGGGCCCAAAGTGCTATAAAACTGTGCATACCCTTTGACTGAGGAATACTAGGTCTGTATAATAAAGAGATCAAAGAAAAGGGAATAGACCTATTTCTATGGAAAATATAGCATTGTGTTTGTGTGTGTGTGTGTGGCAGGCAAAGAATTTGAAATTGAGAGGATGCCCATCAATTAGTGAATGGCTGAACAAGTTATGGTATATGATTGTGATGGATTACTATAGTGTTATAAGAAATAATGAAAACAATTTCAGCAAAAAAAAAACCCTGGAAATAAATGAACAGATGAAAAATGAAGTGAGCAGAACTGGTAGAACATTATATAATGTAAAAGAGATATTATTAATATGAACAATTGTAAAAGATAGCTAATTTGATGAAGACAATGATCCAAGACAATTCCAAAGGACCCATGAAGAAAAATGCTCTCCACCTACAAAGAGAAAACTTATGAACTCTGAATGCTGATTGAAGTGTACTTCTTAAAATGTTTTTTTTTATTTTGTCTGTGTGGTTTTTGAAACATGAAAATAGGTATAAATATTTTTGTTCTTGTGGGTCCTTTTGCCTTTTTTTATGATCCCTTTGGGAAAAAGACCTAATAGTGGTATTGCTGGGTCAAAGGGTATGCACAGTTTTATAACTCTTTGGGCATAATTGCAAATTGCTCTCCAGAATGGTTGGATCAGTTCACAGCTCCACCAACAATGCATTAGTATTCCAATTTTTCCACAGCTTCTCCAACATTTATTATTTTTCTTTTTTGTTATATTAACCAAGTTGATAGGTGTCAGGTGGTACCTCAGAGTTGTTTTAATTTGTATTTCTCTAATCAATAGGATTTAAAGCACTTTTTTCATGTGGAAATAGATAGCTTTGATTTGTTCATCAGAAAATTGCCTGTTCATGTCCTTTGACCATTTCTCAATTGGAGAATGACTTGGATTATTATAAATTTGATTTAGTTCCCGATAAATTTTAGAAATGAGGCCTGTATCAGAAGTACTGGCTATAAAAAATGTTTCCCAGATTTCTACATCCCTTCTAATTTTGGCTGCATTGCTAGACTTGATTCTTCTCAGCAATACAATGGTACAAGATAGTTCCAAAGGACTCATCATGGAAAATGCTCTCCAAATCCAGAAAAAAAAAAACACACAACAATTGTGGAGTATGGATGCAAATTGAACCATACTATTTCTTTTGTTATTGGTGCTGTTGTTTTTCTTTTTTGAGGTTTTTCCTTTTTGCTCTGATTCTTCTTTCACAGCAAGACTAATGCACAAATTTGTTTAATGTGACTGTACATATATAACCTATATCAGATTACTTGCTGTCTTGGGGAGGAGGGAGGGGAGAGAGGGGAAAAAAAGTGAAACTAGAAATCTTATAAAAACAAATGTTGAAAACTATCTCTACATGTAACTGGAAAATAATAAAATACTTTTATAATAAAAAAAAGAAGCATGGCAATATGTTTTGTATGACTTCACATGTATGACAGATATCAAATTGCTTTTTCAAGGATGGGGGTGAGGTTGGAGGGAGGGAAAATATGAAACTCAACATTAAAAATTATTTTAAATTATTATTATGAATTTTATTATTATTTAAATTATTTTATTTTTATGTATTGAGAAATATTTAATGAAATAAATAAAAATAATTTAAGAAGGAAAACATCCTTAACAGGAAATTCTACCCCATAAGAAATCCCAACCTTAATAAAATTCTTTGAATATTCTATGGGTACTAATGAAGCACATAGTTTGTTCACTGCTTCATCTTCTCCCTATGTCCACCTCTTTTTTATGATTTTGTAGGATCATGTCTTATACTTCCCATAGGAGATACACACATATGTATACATATACATATACATACACATAGATATACATATACATATATAAATTTGGCTTCTTATATACAAATAATCACTAAGAATGAGTTGCTCTCTATTTACAACGTGCCATAGTCTTTCCTTTGTCCTTTGTTGATTCAAAAATTTCATTCACCAGAGAATGTGGTATTCCTTGATACAAAGTCAAATAGCATGAATATAAGAATAGCCATCTGTTTGTTTCAGAGGGTGGCTTGGTAACACTGAACAGTTTTCCAAACACAGTTCATCCTATTATATTTTCTATTTGTTTCTGTGTCCAGTTCTCTGTCAATCTTCACTGTCTATCCAACATATATTCATTGATAAAATTAACATCTGTTCCAATAGAGATGTCAAAACAACTTACTGTTTTATCAGTGGCTTCACTAATACAAACCTGAACCAGTGAAAACTTCTTCAATAACCACTAATTTTTATAATCACTTTAAACTATTTGCAAATATTATTTCATTGAATCCTTAAAACAACCCTGTGAAGCAAGTGTTGCAGTAATTACTATTCCTATTTTGCAGAGGAAGAAACTGAGGATTAGAGCATTTAAAACTGAATATTAAAGTCTTGTCCAAATTCACACAGTAACATCAGATGTAAGGTTTGAACCCAAGTCTCTTCAGAATCCTAATACAGAATTCCCTCTACTACAGCACACTACCTCACACTAGAAGAATTAATTTCCATACATTCCCTCAGTCAGCTTCAGAAGGAGGAATCCCTCTGAAGTTCATTAGACATCCTTAAAAATGCAACATACATGAGGCCACTCTGTTTAATACATCTTAATTGATGAGGATTTGATGAGATGTTGTAAAGTTCCTTAAAGCTGCCAGATTGACATAGGAATTAGTAGTTTCAAAAGGGACCAAATGATTCAGGAGTCATTAATTGAAATCCTCTGGAGCCTCTCTCTTCTACCTTCCCGTATGCTTCTTTTGTGGAGATATCTGTTAAGGTGGTATTCATATAGCCAAAGGAAAATGGATATATTAGCCCAATCCTGGTTGTTCTACCTCTCTTAATGTAGGCCAAAAGTACATTAAATTTCTTAGATGTCAGCAAATTATTCAGATAAATCAATCAATGACATTTTTTTTTTTTTAGTGAGGCAATTGGGGTTAAGTGACTTGCCCAGGGTCACACAGCTAGTAAGTGTTAAGTGTCTGAGGCCGGATTTGAACTCAGGTACTCCTGACTCCAGGGCCAGTGCTCTATCCACTGAGCCACCTAGCTGCCCCTATCAATGACATTTTAAGCACCTACTATGTGCCAGGCACGTACTAAGCCCTGGGAAAACAAAAAGAAAGGTGAAAAAGAATTCCTGTCCCTATGGAGCTTACAATACAACTGGGAAAGATATCATATATAAATGTAAGCTAAAATAGTTTTAAAAATTAACACAAGATCACTTTGGGAGAAGGAACTAATAGTTGGAGAGAATCAGGAGAGAGATAATCAAGAAAAAAAAACTTCATTTATAAGTTGGGTGTTCAGTTGAATCTTAAAAGAAACTGGTGATTCCAAGAGGCAGGGGTGAGAAGAGAGTATATTCTAGGGTCAAGAGGCAGTCACTGTAAAGTCAGGGAGATGAGAGATGGAGAGCCAAGTGTGAGGAACATCAAGAAAGTCAGTTTGACTAGACTATGTGTGCATAAAATGTGTATGAAAGATAGGCATGGCTGTAATGTTGGAAAGGTTAGTTGAAGCCAATTTGTGAGACACTCCAAATATCAAAAAGAGGAGGTTATATTTCCTTTTAAGAGTGATAGGGACAGGGCAGCTAGGTGGCACAGTGGATAAAGAACTGGCCCTAGATTCAGGAGGACCTGAGTTAAAATCTGGCCTTAGACACTTGACACTTACTAGCTGAGTGACCCTGGGCAAGCCATATAACCCTCATTGCCCCACCCCCCAAATAAAGAGTGATAGGGAGCAACTGGAGAAGATTGGATGGGTGAACAACACAGGGATACCTATAGTTTCTCTGATGTTTTCCTACTGGATCATTTTTTTCATATCTAGTGAGAAGGTATAGAGGAACCAGATGAAAAAGTATGTGGGAGAAAGATTGGCAAGGCCAGTACCACTAGATCATGTAGAAAATAAAAGGGAATAATATGTAATAACTGTGGCATGCCAAATAGAGGAGTTTCTAGAAATCC
Organism: Dromiciops gliroides; assembly: GCF_019393635.1. NCBI lineage: Eukaryota > Metazoa > Chordata > Mammalia > Microbiotheria > Microbiotheriidae > Dromiciops > Dromiciops gliroides. Next base: position 117,489,007 of record NC_057866.1, on the reverse strand, counting down.
TAAGGAAAATAGGAAACCCCTAGCATTTATTGAGTAGGGAATGAGCAGGTACACCAAAACCAAAAACAAACAAAAAAACCCCAGATATTTTTATACGATCTTCTATCTAGCCAGAACTTCTAATTATCTTATATTTGGAAAGTTGATTTTTGAACTTAATTCTAAGACTTTATGATTACCTTTCCACAATTAAATTATATATTATATTTTATCCAAATGTTCTAGTTTGCCAAGACCTTTTTGAATGCTGTCATGCAATGTTTTCCTTCTTTCCCCCACTTCGTGTATCCTGGAAAAAAAACCCAGCTAAACACCAAATCTTTGCCTTCATTCAAGTAACTGCGAGAAAGTTGTTATATATCACTGGGATATGTGCACATCCGGAGGCATTGCATTGGAGACTTTATTCCAAGCTGACATTAAAGTATCAATAACTACTTTGGGACTCTAGTTATGTAAACCATTCTAAACACACTTCATTATTTTATTTTTTACTCCATATTTTATTTTTCACAAGAATAGTAAGAAAGATTTTAACAAATTCTTTCTGAAATCTAGGTAATCTATTTCCTGATATGGAGATAATAGTTTCAGAATGCAGAATGATACGTATATTCTTTTTTAATTAATAAAGTATTTTATTTTTTCCTGTTACATGTAAAGACAGTTCCCAACCCTTGCCTATACAAGCTTTCCAATTTCAGATTTTTCTCCCTCCCTCCCCTCCCTCCCCCCTCCCCTAAACAGCAGGCAATCCGACATAGGTTTTATATATATATATATATATATATATATATATATGTATATGTATATATATATATACATAATAACATTAAACATTTCTGCATTAGTCATGTTATAAGAGAAAAATCAGAGCAATAACGAAAAACCTCAAAATAGAAAAACATCAGCACCAAAAACAAAAGAAATAGTATGGTTCATTCAGCATCTATACTCCACACTTCTTTTTTTTCCTGTATTTGGAGATCCTCTTCTATCATGAGTTCCCTGGAACTCTTCTGTCCCATTGCATTGGTGAGAAGAATATAGTCCATCACAGTAGATCAACACTCAATGTTGATGATACTGTGTACAATGTTCTTCTGGTTCTGTTCATCTCACTCATCATCAGCCCACGCAAGACCCTCCAGGTTTCTCTGAATTCCTCCTGCTCATCATTTCTTACAGCACTATAGTATTCCATTGTATTCATATACCACAACTTGTCCAGCCATTCCCCAATTGATGGGCATCCCCTCATCTTCCAATTCCTTGCCACCACATAAAGAGCAGCTATAAATATTTTTGTACATGTGGATTCCTTTCCCCTTTCCATGATTTCTTTGGGAAAAAGACCCCAAAGTGGTATTTCTGGGTCAAAGGGTATGCACATCTTTATCGCCCTTTGGGCATAATTCCAAATTGCTCTCCAGAATGGTTGGATCAATTCACAGCTCCACCAACAAGTGCTCTGATTTTTCCACAGCTTGTCCAACATTTATTATTTTCCTTTTTTGTCATTTTAGCCAATCTGATAGGTGTCAGGTGGTACCTCAGAGTTGTTTTTATTTGCATCTCTCTAATCATTAGAGATTTAGAGCATTTTTTCATATGGGAATAGATAGCTTTGGTTTCTTCATCAGAAAACTGCCTGTTCATATCCTTTGACCGTTTCTCAATTGGGGAATGACTTGGATTCTTATAAATTTGATTTCGTTCCCTATATATTTTAGAAATGAGGCCTTAATCTGCATATATTCTTTTGGTCATTGCCAATTTGGAATTTTGTTTTGCTTCATTATGTGTATTTGCTTTAAGGGTTTTCTTCTTTCTTTCTTTCTTTCTTTTGAAGGGCAATGAGGGTTAAGTGACTTGCCCTGGGTCACACAGCTAATAAATGTCAAGTGTCTTAAGCCAGATTTGAACTCAGGTCCTCCTATATCCCAGGACATTGCTTTATCCACTGCACCACCTAGCTGCCCTGGGTTTTCTTCTTTTAATATGAGAATGGAAGAAAGAAAATTAGATGGCTTTTTTTCGATGTTGTTCATTGAATAAATAAAATAATAAAATCTAGGTAAACAATAACCATTGTATTCTCCTGCCCTACTAGTCTTGTGGCCCTCCTAGAAAAAGAAATTATTATTTTGACATCATCTGTCCTTGATGACCCTAATGGATCCTTATGATCAATCTTTTTTCCCTAGATGTAAATTCACTGTTCTTAATATTTAGAATTTTTTTCAAAATCCAAATACAAGTTCTTTGATCAATAGTTAGCAGAATATGTCCTCCCCCACTGTACTCCTTTCTTATGTTTTTTTTTAATCAAGGAATTTTCCATTCTCCAATCATATAGTAGTACCTATCACTGTATCCAAGAATGATCATGACAATTCAGTGGTCAATGGCATTGGATGAACCATCTAGCCAACAAGTTCTCTTGTCTTTGTAATAAGGTACTATACTTTAACATGGTAATCTAATATCTTCAAGGGAAACTAGGTACTCTCTTAATATTTTTCTATGCATATTGGGCTTCCATTCATTTGATGTAATTTTTGTTATATCTTTTCTTAACTATAGATCATTATCATAACAGAGAAGATATTAGCAATGCACTTACCATAAATTTTCTGAGATTTAGGAGATTAAACATTAGTCCCCAGATTATGACACAATAGGATTTTTGAAGTTTTGTCCTGAGGCCTGGAACTATAGATGAAGGAATAATAAAAATCTTTTCTGTACTGATAGACATATCCCAACATTATTTCAATAGTGTTTGATGCTTTCCTCAAACTCCTTTGTTCATGTTTTGTTTTTTTTTTTGGCAGGGCAATGAGGGTTAAGTGACTTGCCCAGGGTCACATAGCTAGTAAGTGTCAAGTGTCTGAGGCTGGATTTGAATTCAGGTCCTCCTGAGTCCAGGATCTGTGCTTTATCTACTGTGTCACCTAGCTTCCCCTCCTCCTTTGTTCATTTTTGTGAACCCTTTGGTTCATAATATATGCCAATTTAGGTTTTCCTCATGAGTTTAATATATTATTTCAATTTTCCATAATTTGGATCAACATTTAGATAGGAATATAATGGATCAAAGATACAAGGTGAGATAAAACCTCTTCAAATGTGTAAGGAAACATGCCTAGGTATAATACTATACTATTTTAATGTTAATGAGTTAAGTATTGATAATAAATTTTTATTTAGCATTATATAGTCTGTCAAGACTGTAGAAAGAGAGAATCTGTCATGGTTCAGAGTAGACTTGAATTTGAAGCACACATTCATATGACAATCAACAGTGGGAAAAGAATCACATTGTGCCAATAAAAAGAGGGCACAAAATACAACTGGAAGGAAAGTCACTGACAGACTGGATCATCTGTTGTCTTTCATCACTGATCCATTTGGTCACTTGGAAATGCTTCACAGGAGAAGAAAGACAGGGGTTTGAATGTTGGCAGGTAGTATCTAGAGCTGAGTGATTAAAAAGCAGTTTGATGAATGTAATTGGAGGGAGTGCCAAGCTAGCCTCACAGTCAATGATCAAGCAATCAAGACCCTCAAAGGTGAGGCTGAGGAGCTTAAAATGCTGAAAGTTTAGTTTCATTCTCCGTAAAAGAGAGAGGAAAGCCGATTCAATTAAGATAATGAGCAGAAGAGGGAGTTCCATTTATTTTCTATGAAAATAGGAATTTAATCTTTCATAATTGTCAGTCTACCAAAAAGGTCAGTCTCAGTTGTGAAAATCCTTGCTGGATTAGTCAGATTTAACAAAAATCAAGGTCACTAAAGAGAAGTCAAGAGCACAGTATAAAACAGAAAAGAAGCATGAATTATGCACTAACATCTCTTAGCCTCCTCTCTTTGGAAGGATGGTTCTTTATGAAACCAAAAGGATTGGCACAAATAAAGATTTTCAAAAGGGTGTTGCTAAGACTTTCCTAGACTCTTCTTGAGAGGGAATTTTTAAAAAGGATATTTGGAGTGCATCTGAATTCTCCCTATTATAGGAACTGTTTAAAGGTAGGCAGGATAATTATTAGTTTGAATAAGGAAAACAAGCTCATTGGAAGATACAGACTTCAGAAGTAATTTCAAGAAAGGAAATTATGTGGTTAGGAGCCTATGAGGCAAACATTTAGTTTTGGCAAATTCTTGGAAGCAGGAGGGAAGAAAAATTTTAAGAAATAAGGTGCCTACCTTTCCTAGCTACCCAGAAGAGTGGTCCATACAGTGTTGTCCTCGGTTTCCGTCATAACTTGAAAGGGAAACTTTTGCAATGTCCAGAGCCCCGGATGTCTTGCAGATAAAGGAGGAGGGTGTCCTCAAATTTCTCGAGGCAAGAACCCATTTGGGTGGCACTAATTTTGACTTCCAGATGGAACAGTATATCTACAAAATGAAGAGTGATGGCATCTGCATCATTAATTTGTTTTTGGTTTGGGTTGGTTTTTTTGTTTTTTGTTTTTTTTTTTTTTTTCCGGGGCAATGGGGGTTAAGTGACTTGCCTAGGGTCACACAGCTAGTAAGTGTCAAGTGTCTGAGGCCAGATTTGAACTCAGGTATTCCTGATTCCAGGGCCAGTGCTCTATCCACTTTGCTACCTAGCTGCCCCTCTATGTCATTAATTTGAAGAGAATCTGGGAAAAGCTTCTGCACGCTGCTCGAGCCATTTTTGCCATTGAAAATCCTGCTGATGTTAGTGTCATCTCATCCAGGAATAGTGGCCAGTGAGCTGTTCTGAAATTTGCTGCTACCACTGGCACTACACCTATTGTTGAACGCTTCAGCCTGAGCACTTTCACTAACCAGATTCAGGCAGCTTTTAGGGAACCTCGCTTCTTGGTGGTCACTGATCCTCCGGCAGATCACCAGCCTCTGACTAACCTCCCAACCACTGCATTGTGCAACACAGATTCTCCACTTTGCTATGTGGATATTGCCATTCCATACAGCAACAAGGGAGCTCACTCCGTGGGTCTGATGTGGTGGATGCTGGCCCGTGAAGTCCTACATATGTGTGGTACCATCTCCCGTGAACACCCGTGGGAAGTGATACCTGATCTTTACTTCTACAGGGATCCAGAGGAGATTGAGAAGGAAGAACAGGCTGCAGCTGAGAAGGCAGTGATAAAGGAGGGATTTCAGGGTGAATGGACTCCCCCTGTCCCAGAATTCACTGCTGCTCAATCAGAGGTGGCTGATTGGTCTGAGGGAGTACAGGTGCCATCTGTGCCCATTCAGGAGTTCCCCACTGAAGACTGGAGTGCTCAGCCTGCTCTTGAGGACTGGTCTGTGGCTCCTACTGCTCAGGCCACTGAGTGGATAGGGATTACCACAGAGTGGTCCTAAATTTTATCCCAGGTGCTCTAATAGAGAAGGAAAAGATTCTTGAAGGAAAATAAATCTTAATTTCTTATTTTAAAAAATAAGGTGCCAAATTGGAGTTGATAAGGGATTTTGCTGAGTAGTGCCCACTACTGTATGTGGAAAAGAGGAAAGGGTTAATAATAGACTATCCAGTATACAGATTTTCTGCTGCCCAGTGTGATGAATTCACCTAAACCAAATCCTTAAAGCAATTCCCAAATTACAAAAGAGGGCATACGTAATTTTACCAGGAAAACTAAGAACCTCACCTAGAAGGTATATCTCCAGGAAAGGCATAGCACAGAGAAAAAAGTAAAAATCCCAGAGGAATTTCTCAATTCTCCTGGCCCATGTGGTGCTGATATGTCATGCCTACCTGAATACTTAATTCTTTAGAGATAAGACTCTGGGTGAATAGTTGCTTATTGTGCAACTGATGGAATTATAGGAATGAGGATCAATATAAAAGGATAATTGCAACCATCATAGACATACAAGATATGGGAAATATCAATATAAATCAGATAATGTTTCTCTCTGTCCTTATGACTTAGGGATACTCCTTCACTTGTTTTAGTAATAGAAAACAAAGACATAACTAGGAACTTTGAAATCTGGTACAAATTTTCCAGGTAGTAGGGTAGGGCATTGAAAATATAGATGCAGGGCAGCTAGGTGGCGCAGTGGATAGAACACCGGCCCTGGAGTCAGGAGGACCTGAGTTCAAACCCGGCTTCAGACACTTAACACTTACTAGCTGTGTGACCCTGGGCAAGTCACTTAACCCCCATTGCCCCACAAAAAACAAAAAAAAAGAAAAAAGAAAATATAGATGCCATTCTGAATTCAGTTGCATTCTGCCACAGATGATGGTCCTTGTCCAAGGGACTCTGGTCCTCAGTATCATAGGGGTTTGTAGGGAAGATGGGCATTAGAGGAGAGCTATTGGGGTGACAGGACCCAAGGGGTAATGATAAATAGAATAGAATAGAAAAATAGAATGAAAAAATATGCTTCCATCTGTACTTTTTCTATTTGAAGTTTGGCTCCATAGGTTCTACTGGTAACTTTGTAGAGTTATATTTTTATTAATAATAATAATTATTTATCATTAATGAACCTTTACTAGTATATTTTCCATTAACAGTTTAAACAAACAGTTTAACTAAGACATTTACTAAGATGGTATAATATGTACAGCTGGTGTAAAACATTCTCCCTAAAATCTGAGGAACACTCTTCTACCAATGTATCAGACTTCAAGTATTATAATAGTGAGGTACAAGGGCTAGTTCATAACTCTTGATACCTGAATCTGTTGTTACTTTAGATACTCCTTATATGGTTCATTTCTGTGCACGACATCTATGCTGGACAGGTTGCTCAGATGCCAGATCATGCTTGACCCAAGAATCTGCTCCTTTCATGAGTTCAGAATTAGCATTCTTTCCTGGTGCCTTGGCCATGTTCTTTGAAGATGCTATTTCACTCTTGTAAGTTTCTGTGTTTATATGTCTTCAGTGCATGATTCCATTTTCAGTAGGATACATTATTGCTACTTGTTCAGTCTTTGATAATATAGAGAGTGGGGGCATAGGAGAAAAATAAGAGAGAATATCATAGAGATTTCTCCTCTTCCCAAGAGCAAATTTCTTTTAGTGCTCAAGTTTTATCTCCTCTTCTGGCTCCAGTTTCCATATTGACAAACTCTAAACTTTCATTCTTCTGTCATTAGACTGGCCAATTGCAGCGCTATGTCTAACCTTTTGATTGCCCAATCATACTCTTCTCTTTGTTGTTGTTTTTCCATATAAATACTTTATTATTTTACAGTAACATTTAGAGATAGTTTTCAACATTTATTTTTATAAGATTTCTAGTTTCAAATTTTTCTCCCTCTCTCCTCTCCCTCCCCCCTCCCCAAGACAGTAAGCAATCCGATATAGGCCATATATGTACAATCACACCAAACACATCACTGCATTAGTCATGTTATGAGAGAAGACTCAGAGCAAAAAGGAAAAACCTCAAAAAAGAAAAAACAGCACTAAAAACAAAAGAAATAGTATGGTCCAATCAGCATCCATATTCCACAGTTCCTTTATTTATTTTTTTTTCCTGGGTTTGGAGAGCCTTTTCCATCATGAGTCCTTTGGAACTTTCTTGTACTGTTGTATTGATGAGAAGAATCTAGTCTATCACAGTTGATCAACACACAATGTTGTTGATACTGTGCACAAGGTTCTCCTGGTTCTGCTCATCTCACTCATCATCAGTTCATGCAAGTCTTTCCAGGTTTCTCTGAAATCTACCTGTTCATCGTTCCCTACAGCACAATAGTATTCCAATACATTCATATACCACAACTTGTTCAGCCATTCCCCAATTAATGGGCAACTCCTCTATTTCCAATTCCCTGCCACCACAAAAAGAGCAGCTATAAATAACTTTGTACATGTGGGTCTTTTTCACCTTTTTATACTCTTCTCTTTGTAACACAAAGAAATCATAAGATATAGATACATTTTCTGCATCTATCAAAAATTAATTACATGTGGCCACATTATGTGGTCATAATAGTTCAGCTGAATTATGGGGAAAGTGACAACAACCCCCTCCACCCACACACACACCATGATGAACCAATGACGAAAATGAGACCAAGAAAATAAGTGATTTACTCAAGGTCACACAAATAGTAGAATCAGAATTAACATTCTGATTCCAAATCCAGTGGTCTTTTCATTACAACATGCAAAAGTTGCTTACTTTCTCTAGGGACCATTTTCCTCATCTGTAACTTGAATATTGTGGTTATGAAGGTCAAATTAGATAATGTATGCAAAATTCTTTGTAAACCTTAAATTTGCATTATAAGTATAAAGCAAACAAGGCCACATGAGCCCATTTTGGATAGTATAGCCATTTATCTAAATTGAGTAGTCATTTTCTATTTTACTAACCTTAAGATGAGTATGGTATAGTAGAAGTGCTAGGCGACATGTATAGCTGTGAGATTTTGGGCCAGTTATAAGTTCATTAGACCCTATTTGATTAATCTGGCAGGGATTTTATTATATTTTATTTATCTATGTATGATTTGTTTGTTTGTTTGTTTATTGCAGGGCAATGGGGGTTAAGTGACTTGCCCAGGGTAACACAGCTAGTAAGTGTCAAGTGTCTGAAGCCAAATTTGAACTCAGGTCCTCCTGAATCCAGGGCTGGTTCTTTATCCACTGTGCCACCTAGCTGCCCCTCTAGCAGGAAATTTAAACCTGTGTTCCATGAACTTGTATTTTTGTTCTCATATTTTGATAAATATATTTCAATATCATTGATTTAGTTTTCAATCCTGTACATTTTATAATAACTTAAAACATTCTGGGAAGGGTTTACTGGCTTCACCAATTTCCCAAAAGGGTTCATGACACCAAAAAGTGGTTCAGGAATTCTCTACCAAAGGAAAGAGTTAGACTAAATATTAGATCTTTTTTTTCACTGCATTCTATGAAATTCAGCTCACTAGATTTTGCTAAGTTCATATGGATCACTCCAAGAATCTCATTCAAAATTAGAATATTACCTGAAAAAGGAGGACATGAAATACATCATAATTGAATCCATTCCATTTTATCTAGAGAGTTTTGCTGTTTCTTTCCCTGGAAGAAGAAAGACAGCTTCGATGGATGGTTACCTCAATCTTGAATTCACTTAAGTGCACTCTGTAAGGCATTACAGAAACAGATTCTAAATGGCTTTTGCAGATCATCATAATTTTTCTTTCACTGTAAACATTTATTTTCTGAGTTTTAAGCATTTCAGAGAATTCAGAGTTTTATGTCTATAACAGATGGTTCAATTTGCTTTACAAAGTTCAGTGTATCTAGGGATAATTGGTGGTGAATAGCAAGGTAATGCGATTGAACAATGATTGTTTCTACCACATAAATAAAACATACCTGCAAAAATGTTCCCAGCAAGAGTTAATTGCTCCACCAGGAATAGCACATAACAGCTGAAAATGTACTGATAGAGCCATTAGTCTGCTAACTCACTTAAAATTGTGTTGCTGTTGTTTTCAACTTATGATCATATGTCCATAAACAAAAACAAGATTTTGAACTAAGTCGATTCTCTGGCTACTTTATAGTGAGTAACATATATAAGTCAAGGCCATAGGAAGATATCTTTTTTTTTTTTGTATGAGGTATTTTATTTTTTCCGTTACATGTAAAGATAGTTCTCAACTTTTGTTTATACATGCTTTACAATTTCAGATTTTTCTCCCTCCCTCCCCTCCCTCCCCTCCCTCCCCTAGACAGCAGGTAATCTGATATAGGTTATATCTATATATCTCTATACATATACATATATATATATATACACATAATAACATTAATCCTATTTCTGCATTAATCCTGTTACAAGAGAAAAAATCAGAGCAGTGATGCAAAACCTCAAAATAGAAAAAAAAAAAAACAACAGCACCCAAAACAAAAGAAATAATATGTTTTGATCAGCATCTATACTCCACAGTTCTTTCTTTCTTTTTTTTTCTTGGATTTTCAGATCCTCTTCTATCATGAGTTCCCTGGAACTCTTCTGTACCATTGCATTGGTGAGAAGAATATAGTCCATCACAGTAGGTCAACACTCAATGTTGATGATACTGTGTACAATGTTCTTCTGGTTCTGCTCATCTCACTCATCATCAGCTCACGTAAGACCCTCCAGGTTTCTCTGAACTCCTCCTGTTCATCATTTCTTACAGCACAATAGTATTCCATTGTATTCATATACCACAACTTGTCCAGCCATTCCCCAATTGATGGGCACCCCCTCAACTTCCAATTCCTTGCTACCACGTAAAGAGCAGCTATAAATATTTTTGTACATGTGGGTCCCTTTCCCCCTTCCATGATTTCTTTGGGCAAAAGACCTAAAAGTGGGATTGCTGGGTCAAAGGGTATGCACAGCTTTATCGCCCTTTGGGCATAATCATAGGAAGATATCTTAAAGATAGAAGCAGAATGGCAAATATTTATATGTTCCCACCCTGTCTTTCATTATAAGTCACTCACTGCGTGAGTATTCATGAAGTATGTGCTATGTGCCAAGTTCTTGGAATATGAATACAAAATGAAACAATAGCTGTCCTCAAATGGCTTACTTTCTACTGAAGTGAAATAACATGTATGCAGATGAATTAATACAAAACACATGTAGTAATTTTGAAGAAAGTGTATGGCACAAAATTAGCCTTGAAAACAGCAGATATCCAGAAAGAAAATTGATGTTTATGACACCAAAATACTTTTTTGGCACCAGTGCCTCATCAGGTACGTTAAAAATAATAGGTTCAGGGGCAGCTAGGTGGCACAGTGGATAGAGCACCGGCCCTGGAGTCAGGAGTACCTGAGTTCAAATCTGGCCTCAGACACTTAACACTTACTAGCTGTGTGACCCTGGGCAAGTCACTTAACCCCAATTGCCTCACTTAAAAAAAACAAAAACAAAAACAAAAACAAAAAAAAATAATAGGTTCAATATTTTTAGATGCTAAAATATTTGCAAAAGTTAGAAAACATAGGTAGCAAAATAATTTCAGGGCAAGATGAAATGCTTCAGAAAAAATCAATTCCTATGGGTGATCTAGGTGGCACAGTGGATAAAGCACCAGACCTGGATTCAGGAGGACCTGAGTTCAAATCCAGCCTTAGGCACTTGATGCTAGCTGTGTGACCTTGGGCAAGTCACTTAACCATCATTGCCTTGCCAAAAAAAAAAAGAAAAAAAAAAAGAAAAGAACATTAAAAATGCCCCACCAAAGAAAAAAAAATAATTGTTATGCCTAATAACATGTTTTGGCTCTACCATGTTGGTAAAGGAAATGGGAACTGGGCTTGGGGAAAGAGTAATAGAAGAACAGTTGAGATGAAAAGATCGAGTGAACAGAGTGGCAAACAAATTGAAAGAAATAGCATATTGAAAATGAAAAAAGGGCTTCAGAGACCAGTTGTGGTGACAGTTTTTGGTTAGTTAACTCAGACGATTATAACTATACAAGGTCACAGATATAGAACTGGAAGAGACCTCAGAAGCTGTCTACTCCACTTTAGAAGAGACAGCGTGGAACAGGCCAATATCTAATCAAAGGACTTTAGTGCAAATCCTAACTCTGTCATTTAGTACTTCAGTGATTTGGGGCATATCCCTCCATAACTTCTCTGGGCTTCAGTTTCATCATTAAATTGAAAAGCTTAGGATAGATTATGTCTGAAGTTCCTTCCAAAACTAAATCTATGATACCACTCAATTTTCTTATTTTACAGATGAAGAGATTAGAGACCAAACGAGCTTGAGTCACTTTCTCAATGTGACAATGGTTGGAGATAGGATTCACTGTTTTTTTCCAGATCTTTCACTTCCATATTCAATTTTCATTCCAGTATGTCACTCTGCTCCTAAATGATTTATGCTTTCCCCATCATTCTCCTCATCATCCTATGACACTATCATCCCTTATTTCATGACAGGCATACCCCACCTAACACTTTAAAAAAAATTCTTGAATAGAATTTTATTTTCCAAAATATATGTAAAAACAAATTTTAACATCATTTTTTAAAACTTTGTGTTCCAACTTCTCTTCCTCCCCTCCTCCAATCCCCTACCCACAAGAACTAAAGAAATTCAAAATAAGTTATACATGAGTAGTCATGGAAAACATTCCCACATTAGCTAAGTTGTAAGAGAAAACAGTCAAAAACCCCCAAAATTTCAGATAAGGATGTCAAAGAGGAAAAAAAAAGTGTTTCCATTTGTTTTCGGATACCTTCAGTTCTTTCATTGTAGATGGGCTGAAGTTTTCATAAGTCCTTCAGGGTTATATTGGATCATTGCCTTGCTGAAAATAACTACATGCTTCCCAGCAGATCATCTTACACTATTGCTGTTATTTTGTATACAGTACATTTCACTCGGCTTCAGTTCATGTAAGTCTTTTCAGGTTTTTCTAATAGGATTCTGTTCATCATAACCTGTATATAGTACCTTAAACTTGATAGAGAATAGCAAAGTAGGTACCATACGTTTGCCATTATAATCAATCATCATAACTATTTCCCTCCATCTCACTCCCTTCCCATGACATTTACTCTATCTTCTTTTTACCTATTCCTCCTCAGAAGTGTTTTACTTCTGACTATCCTCTCCCTCACTTTGCACTCCCTTTTTTCACCCATTCTTCCTTATCCTCTTCCCCTCCTACTTTTCTGTAGGGTTAAATAGATTACTCCTCCCAATTGGATGTAAATGTTATTCCTTCCATGAGCCCACTCTGATGAGATTAAGGTCTCTGAGCTAATTCTGTGTTCTAAATTTTTCTTCCTCCCTCCCTCTTCCACCCTCCCTATAAAATCAATCAATTCAATATAAGTCATACATGAGCAGTTATGCAGAACATCTTCACCTTCATTGAAAGTGTTTTGCTTTTTACTGTTCTCTCCTCCAATTTGCCTTCCCTCCTTCCCCTCTCCCCGCCTTTTCTCCCTCCTCTCTCTCAGGGCAAAATATAATACTATACCTACTTGAGTATGTATGTTAGTCTTTCTTTGAGCCACTTCTGATGATACCAAGGTTCATTCACTCCCCAACTCCTTCCCCCACTTCCCCTCCCCTCCATAAGCTTTTTCTTGTTTCTTTCATGTGTAGTACCTCTCTCCAGACCATCTCTCCCCTTCCCCCTCCCCCAGTCTATTCCTCCTACACCTCAACCCTATTTTAAAGATGTCATCATGGCTTAGTTAGGTGGCACAGTGGACAAAGCACCAGTCCTAGACCCAGGAGGCCCCAACCCCAAATTCAGCCCCAGACATAAGACACACCACCCTGTCTGCCCCACAAAGAACAGAACATAAATGTTTTACAGATATCATCCCTTCATATTCAGTTCAGACCTGTGTCTTCTGTGAATTCCTTACTGAGATAGTTCTTATGAGTTTGAAGTATTATCTTCCCATGTAAGAATGTACACAGTTTGATCTTTTAATATTCCTCATGAAGTCTTTTTCTTGTTTATCTTGTTATGCCTCTCCAGGGTCTTGTATTGGAAAGTCAAATTTTCCATTCAGTTCAGGTCTTTTCATCACAAATGCTTGAAAGGCCTCTTTCTCATTGAAATTCCATTTTTTCCTCTGAAAGGTTACGATTAGTTTTTCTGGGTACATGATTTTTGGCTGTAGTCTCAGTTCCTTTGCCCTCTGGAATATCATATTCCATGCTCTCTGGTCCTTTAATGTAGAATCTTCTAGATCTTGCTTTATCCTTATTGGAGCTCCACCATATTTGAATTCCTTTTTTCCAGCTGCTTGTAATTTTTTCTCCTTGACCTGGGAGCTCTGGAATTTGGCTATAATATTCCTGGAGGTTTTCCTTTTGGGATCGCTTTCAGGAGATGATTGGTGGATTCCTTCAATTTCCATTTTAGCTTCTGCTTCTAGAATATCAGGGCAATTTTCCCTCACAATCTCCTGGAGGATGGTGTCTAAGCTCTTGTTTTGGTCATGGTTTTCATGTAGTACAATGATTTTCATATTATCTCTCCTAGATTTATTTTCCAGGTCAGCTGTTTTTCCAAGGAGATATTTCACATTGCCCTCTATTTTTTCATTCAATTGGATTTACTTTACTGTATCTTGGTTTCTCATAAGGTCACTAGCTTCCATTTGTTCAAACCTAATTCTTAGGCAATTATTTTCATCAGACAGTTTTTTAATCTCCTTTTCCATTTGGCTTTTCAAGATGCTGACTTTTTTCTCTTGACTCTCCTGCATTGCTCTCATTTCTCTCTCCATTCTTTCCTCCCTATCTCTATGTCTTCCTTCTATCTCTCCTATTTTCTCTTCAAAATCCCTTTTGAGAGCTTCCATGGCCTGAGACCAGTTCATATTTTTCTTGGAAGCTTTGGATGTTGGAGCTTTGATGCTGTTACTATCTTCTTCTTCTGAGGGTGTATTGCAGTCTACCTTTCCCCCAAAGAAGTTTTTGATGGTCTTCTGCTTTCTCTGTCTATCATTCTGGTTTACTATTTCTTGGTTTTTAATTCCTTCTTAAAGTGTAGCACTGCTTTCAGGACACACTGTTCGAGCTACAGTGTGGTCTAGGGGGTGATTGGGCTTTTTCTCAGCCTGTCTGGCCTGTGAGTAACCATGGTCACTTTCTCTTTGACCCAGAAACAGAAGTCTGATTGAACTCTGATTCTCTATGGTCGGAATCTTGGCATGCCTGTGCCCCTCCCCCACTGGGCCACGACCACTCCATTCAGCCCACTGGTTCAGATTCAGGGTGCTTTGCCCCGTATCCAGCAGAGACTGCCTCCACTTCACCTTGACTGAACCCCCTCACCAGTCCATGATCGGAGCCTCAGATTCTGCTGGTGCTGAAGACTCTGATGGGTACTGGAAGCACCATCTGCTCCTGCCTGGGTCTAGACTGGGAGCTGAGCTATTCAGCCTGATCAGAAAGTGATCAAAATTGCCCTCTTTTGCTGATAAATAGTCTCACTCTGTTCTTATGTGCATTAGGCTGCTCTGTTTTTGTTTTGTTGTTGTTGTTGTTGTTTTTTTGTTTTGGTTTGGTTTTTTACCACATTATTTGGGTGTGAGTGGATGGGTTTATCTGGAGCGTGTGGGATTCACAGCCTCTCCTCTGCCATCTTGACTCTGCCCCAATCCCACCTAACACTCTTAATTACCTTCATGAAAATATAACATTTGAGGAAAAATATTTGGTACAGTTTTAGAATAATGATGTTTTAACTAGCTGTCAAATTTTGAACTGACTAAAATTTGAACTATTTTGAGTCCAAATCCAGTGCTATTTGTATATAGAACAGTACCATGTTCTATGATGCAGTCAGTCTTTAAATGTCTGTTTCCCTTGTTCATTGCCCTTAGCTGAACCCTTAACTATGACTAATCCTTTGAAAAAAATAATGCTTTGAGTTACAACATGTTTCCATCAGCTCAAGTCTATCAGCAAAGCTAGAAAAATGACTCTAAGAGCACCTTCTACCCAAAACAGGCTAATAGTGTTTATATTTACTGGAACATACAGAAATACTACTATACTAAGGAGAACTATGTCTACATAATGGAGCTGTCTAGACTACTCAGGCACAAACAAGGTTTAGGGCCTTAAGAAAGTAAGAATATGTGGAAACTTGAGGTGATTCCATAATAAATAAAAATGATTTAGAAGAATGGAGGAAGTCATAGTGCTAAAAATCTGGAGTAATGCCTGGACAGTGGAGAAGGAATAAAGGAAATATCTAGTGTCCTGGAGCACCAGCAGAAGGAGCAAAGGACTTTTGCTCAGGGAAAGGAGAGCTGCTATCATTGACAAATCAATCTCTAATTGAGTTGATTGAAGTTGTCACAGAATTGACTAAGTAATGGGTCCTGCTGACTTCAGTATGCATCCCAGGGATTACAACTCCATTTTAGACATAGTTTAGATGACCTTGCTCTTAGCCATAGGACTTTCTCTTGTCATTATTTTCAAAACTCCCCTTCCTGAATTTTAAATAGTAACTTGCAACATCCAGTTGCCTGAAACTTTTAGTTGCTGATCCTCTCTGGGTTAGAATATCTATTGCAAGCTATTCCTTATTACATTTCTACCTTTTTCTGCCACTGTAACTAGAAACATGATTCAGGAATCCAATACTTCTCGAATTTCTTCCTCTTGTTGCCACATATTACAAATGGGAAAAGTGCATTTCCTAGGAATTATGTACAACTGAGTTAAATATGCTATTACTGTATGAGAGAGAGGCAATTTAACACAGCAGAGTGAAGAATGGCCTTGGAGTCAGAAAGTCCTTGCTTCAAGTCCTAGTTCAAAACATTTGGGGCAATGAAGGTTAAGTGATATGCCCAGGGTCACACAGCTAGTAAGTGTCAAGTGTCTGAGGCTTGATTTGAGCTCAGGTCCTCCTGAATCCAGGGCCGGTGCTATACCCACTGGGCTACCTAGCTGCCCCCTAGCTCTCAACTTCTAAACACCAGAGGCAACTTTCTAAAAGTTTAATTTATAAAGTAATTATATCAAAGTAAAGAGTTACCTACAGTGAACAAAACAGAGGGCAAGTCTCCATTCTCCTCTAGAAAAAACACAAAGGAAATGAATGCATCCATTCAGCAAGAATACAAAATATTAAATTAATTATGAATGAGTATATAAAAGTGCTCTAACCCTGAAATTAAATGGAAACTAAGCTTCTAACCTAATATTTAAAATTGGTAATTAACCTCAATTAATACAATGATAGATTATAAATTTCTAATCTAATATGTAATTAGAGACAGCTAGGTGGTACAGTGAGCCTGGAGTGACAAAGACCTGAGTTCAAATCCAACCCCCAGATACCTATTACCTGTGTGATTCTGGTCAAATTACTTAAACTCAGTTTGTCTTAGTTTCCTCAAGTGTAAAATGTGAATAATATTAGTGCTTACCTTCTGGGGTTGTTGTGAGAATAAAAATTTAAAAAACATATTTAAAGTGGTTTGCAAAGCTTAAAACATCATATAAACGCTAGCTATAATAAGAATTATTAGTATTAGCATTACATTTCCACAAGCCTAAGAGCCTTGCATCTAGCTCCTTTACCTCTCCCTCCATCAAGAGAACCATAATATCTGTTCCATACACCCAAATCTGATGATTTGGAATTGGTCCACATGGGTATGTGGATCCAAATTCACTCACCTGTTCTAAAACCTAAGGCTTCAGTGCAGAGAGCCAGCATATCATGTCTCACTCATATTTTTATGCCATCATCAATGATCTCACTTTGGATCCCCTTAACCAAAGGAAAAAGAGAAACTAGAAAAAAGTAAACCTATTATTCCCATCAATTTAATCTAACATATGCAATACTATCCTGAAAATCACAGTAATAACTTAATATATAAGTTTATCAGAAAAGCCAAAAGAGAACCAGGCATATTCCAACCTGTCCAAGGAATGCTCTGAAAGGTAAGACACAAAGAAGTATCAAATCAAGAGGGTTTGACATGTCTCCTTTTAACCATCTATCTCTGTCTCTTCAGGTGACTTCGTCCAGATTTAGCTTCTTTTCTAAAAGCATAGCTTAAAAGTTTTCTGCTGTTCATCCAACATAGCAAAATTAATCTCAGATAAATTAAAAGCAATTTATAGCATGAATCACATTAAACCTCATATATGTATTTAGTAATTATAAGTGTCAGTGTGTATTAGTATTAATTGCAAAATTCCTTTGTATATATTTAGTCCCTGTAAAAAAGGGAAACTGTCCCTTTTTTTTTTTTTCCAGTTTTGAACAAAATGCAGATAGATGACACAATGGATGGAGTGTCAGACCTAGAGTCAGGAAGACTCATCTTCCTGAGTGTAAATCTGGCATCAAACTCTTATTATCTATGTTACTCTAAGCAAGTCACTTAAACCTGTTTGCCTCAGTTTCCTGATCTGTAAAATGAGATGGAGAAGAATATGGCAAATCACTTCAGTATCTTTGCAATCAAAACCCAAATGGGGTCACAAAGAGTTGGAGATGACTGAAAAACAACTAAGTAACAACAAAGATTGTGGACCTAATATATTCTACTGATCTACCACTCTACTTCTTAGCCAGTACTAGATATTTTCATGATTATTGCTTTGTAATATAGTGTGAAATCTGGTACTGTTTATGCCATGTTCCTTCACATTTTAAAAAATTGACTCCCTTGATATTCTTGACCTTTTTTTCCTTTGAGACAAATATTGTTATTTCTAGATATGTAAAATAATTCTTCAGTAGTTTAATTAGTATGTCATTGAAAAAGAATATTAATTTAGATGAAACTTTTTTTTATCATACTGGCTCAGTATACCCATGATCAATTAATATTTCTCTAATTGTTTATGTTTTTATTTCCATGAAAAGTATGCTGTAATTGTGTCAATATAGCCCCTGAGCTTGCCTTGGTAGGTAGATTCTGTAAGAATATTTTTAAATGACTAGGCCTAATTTGGGGAGACTAAACTAACTGGAGGACGAATCTGGGGACTTTTGACTGTCTGGCTATCTGACTGCTATTAATTTAATATGGGCCGTTTAAAAATTTCTCCACACTGTTTCCAAATTGATAAGCCAAAAATTAAGAAGCTTCCTAATTAAATAACCAAAGCAGAGTTTATTTATGAAAATCAATGTAAACAATAAGAGTTAAGAAATACAAATTATACTACCTGTCTGCTTTTAATACAATAAGGGCCTTTGCTGCCTCTTGCCTTAGGGTATGCTCCAGCTTTCTCCAACTTTCACTCCTTCACTCCAGCTTCCCTGTGCTTTCAGTGCTCAGCTGCTTTCTTTTAACTCCAAGACCCTTTCACTTTGTCGACCCCCCTGAAAAGCCCCTTAGCGTCCTCACCTCTGTTGCCAACCCCCTGGCATCTCTGGTGTCTCTGTATCATAGCTGTTTCTCCCACCACCGTACTGTCTCTTGTTCTCTTAATTTTCTGACCTCTTTGAGTCCTCCTAGTCCTCCAGCACCCCCTCTTCACTGTCTCGCTCGCTCCCCTATATATATGTTCCTTCTCTCCCCTCAAACCTCAAGCTCTCTGCTCCCCTTCACACACCAAGCTAATCTGCATGGCCACACTAGGGCTGTGCCCAGCGAGGCTCAACGGGCCTGTGCCCTTACTGTGCGCCTGGGACCTCCACATGGGCTATGCTAGGGCCTGGCAGGACAAACCTGGGATCACTGGGGCAGCTCCTCTCAGGGTATAGGGAGCTGGGGCTTTTTTTTTTTTCCCCTAGCGATTTGACCTGGCGTCCTGAAAAGTCCACAGGGCTTTTTTGGCTCAGCTGAAGTAGAGGAGGAGGGGCACAAGCCTGTCACAAAGAAAAAACCCTTGAGAGCCTAAGGCTTTTTAATCTCAGCCCAAAGGCAAGGTCCCCAGATCAAAATAAATTCTCACAATTCCCAAGGATTTTACATTGCCTTTATTTCTTTTAAATGGAATTTCTTGAAATTCATATTGGAGTTCAGTAAGTTGGAGAACTTATTCATATTTTTGGTACAATAATTCTTAAATTATGTCTCCTTAATCAACTTCCTTTGTTAGTTGTTTTTCCTTTGAGATATTTCACTTTTTTCTCTTTTTTCATTCATTTTACTTTGTTTTGTTTTCTTGATTTCTCATGGTGTTGTTTGCTTCCACTTCCCCAATTCTCATTTATAAGGAATTATTTTCTTCAGTGAGTTTTTGTACTTCTTTTTCCATTTGGTCAATTTTGCTTCTTAAGGAATTAATTTCTTAAGCATTTTTTGTTCCTTTTTTACCAATATGTTAATTCTCTCTTTACATTTTCCTAGTATCACTTTAATTCCTTTTCCCAATTTTTCTTCTACCCATCTTATATCTTTCATTCACTCCTCCAGGAATTCTTGTTGGGCTTTCGTCCAATTTTCATCTGTTCTTCAAGGCTTTCTAATAGCTGTTTTAATACATGTCTTCCTTTGAGTTTGTGTCTTTCTCTATCATGATACCATAGTAGCTTTTTTGGTCACATTTTTTATTTTGTTTTGATTTTTGCTCATTTTCCATCCTATCTCTTGAGTTTGAACTTCATGTTTAAGTTGGGCTCTGCTCACTTGATGTTGGGGGAGCACTGCCCCAAGCTTTAGGTTTTTTGTACTACTATTTTCAGGACTAATTCTCTTGGAGGGGATTCTGCAAGTTTTTTTGCATCTGAAGTGGTATGATCCAGAGAGAGGTATGGTCACTGTTCTCCTGTTCTGTGCTCCAGTCTTTTTGTTTTTTGTGGTTTTTTTTTTGCAGGGCAATGAAGTTTAAGTGACTTGCCCAGGGTCACACAAGTAGTAAGTGTCAAGTGTCTGAGGCTGGATTTGAACCAGGTCCTCTTGAATCCAGGGTCAGTGCTTTATCCACTGCACCACCTAGCTGACCTAGCTGGTCCAATCTTTACCCAGGAAGGATGCTTACTCTTCTGTATCAGCAAATGTTAGCGTTACCCTCCAGGTGTCAAGTGTTCAGGCATGACTAGGATCTTTCATGTGACAGCTGCTTATTCCTTTTCAAGGCTGCTTTCCACTTCTGGAGTCTGCCTAATTCTTTCCTGTGGTTACAAAAAAGCTGTAGTATGTGTAGCAGCCATACCCCAGGAAATCATTTTGGCATATAGGCTAAAGCAGGGTAAGGGCAATTAATGGGTTACACAATTGGTTAGTTAGGGAGATGTCTCCTTTCCTAGGAATGCGAGACTTTTCCTGGTGGAATGGACAGACAGGAAAAATGGCCACAAAATCGACTGAATCAGGTGCGGTGGATTGCTTTGAGCTTGGTTAGACAGTGAAGATGCCAAGGTTTTCAGCTGTATCCTGGGTCATAGCCAGTCATCTTGACTTTTGTCTTGCCACTGGACTCTGATGACTCTTGAAGAGAGAGAGAAAGAATGACAACTTTGCACAATTCCGCCTCAGTTAAATCCAATTTATGCACAAATCAAAAGACATCACTTATACCATTTTCTCTTACCTCCAAATTCTGTGGCAATAGGAAAGTGAAGCAGAAGTTGTGGGCACACTGAGAGCTGTAGTCATAACCCTGCAAACAGCTAAACCAGGTCACATGGGCATCTACTCACTGGACTGAAGCAGCCCCCTTGGTGTCTAAGTAGTCATTTTTAAGGACTGCAGTACTCACCACCTGACATCAGGAAGGGGTTAGAAAATGTGTCCTAAATATAATCTACTTCACACAACCTTGGCCTGCCTTCCATAGCAGGTAAGGATTCCACTCTGAGGTCTAAATATAAAAAAAAGTGTACAAGTGTAGAAAAATAGTTGGAAATATGATTCCATGAACCATCAATACAGAGAATATATGTGTGTGTGCTTTTGGACAACACAAAATCCAGTAGACATGAAGGACAAGCAGTTCTTATTGGGAGAGACCTCACCAATTATGGCTTCCAAGTAGCAGCTCTGAAAGAAACAGGGCTGGCAAAGGAAGGCCGGTTCACCAAAGTCAGAGCTGGATATAAGTTTTTGGAGACTGACTGTATTGATGGGGAGTGCTGTGAAGCTGGTGTAGAATTTGCAATTAAAACTAATCTAATGAGCAAATGTATGAGCCTACCAAAAAGGAGTGTTAAGGGCTAAAATTCTAGCTTGTCTGTCTAAAATATCTAATGAGTGGTCGCCAATAAATGATAAGCTTTAGCAAGAGTTAGACTTTTAAGCATTTATTAAGGAGAATAAGAATTTGGTAAAGAGAGAGAAAGGCCTAGATTCCTATCTATTAAAGGGAGAGCACATTTCTAGCTCCCTTCTCCACCAGAGTCCAGAGGAAAGAGCGCGAGACTGAGCGCCAGTCTCTTCCTTCCTCCTCCCACTAGCCCGCGTCACTTCCTGATACCAAAGAAAAGACTCCTGGTCTTGCCCTCAAAGACCTTCGCTTCATGGGCAGAACTCTTCTACAGTAAGTATCCAGCAGGTGGTGTTATTCCAATCGTTACAGTAGCAAATGATAGACTTACTCCAATGTGGTTGCCCCTTGCAGGAAAGGGGCATAACACATTCATCAGTGTAGCTCCTACCATGCCAAACCCTGATGAAGTCAAAGAAAAATGATATGAAGAATGGGAGACCCTAATCATCAACATGCTAAAAGAAGATGAGATTATAATTCTGGATGATTTTAATGCTAGAGTAGACACAGACTATCAGACATGGCAGATTGTCCTTGGGAGGAACAGAGTTGGAAATGACAACAGCAATGGTCATTTACCACTGAAGATTTGTGCATTTAATGATCATCTCATCACCAACACTGTCTTATATTTACCTAAAGGTAATAAAACACTTAGGATGTACCTTCACAACAAACAATGGTATTTAATAGACTATGTCATTTCAAGGAGAATGGAATGGCAGGGCACGAGAGTATGGAAGGTGTGTGGTTCAGAGTGCTGGACTGATCATAGACTTCTCCTGTCTAAGCTTAACATTTGCATTCAACAAAAGCATCAGCCCCACAGCAAGACAAGTACCAGATAACTTAATATCAATGGATTACAGTCCTTCTGCAAGTGTGAACAGTTTATTGTTAACATGGAAGGATAGCTATGCCAAAACATAGTTGCAACAGTGGACCAGAAAAGGAGTGGATGGCTTTCAGTACTGCTTTTACCCATCTGGGCCAGAAAACTCACAAATATCAAGATTGGTTTGACAAAAATGATGGGGAAATTCAGAAATTGATTAATAAAAAATGAGGAATCTGCAAGGTTTATGAGAAATATAGTTCTTCTGTCTCTAAGATGACAGTGTTTAACTGTATCAAAAGTAAAATGCAGGGGCAGCTAGGTGGCCCTGGATTCAGGAGAACCTGAGTTCAAATCTGGCCTCATACACTTGACCCTTACTAACTGTGTGACCCTGGGCAAGTTACTTAACCGTTGTTGCCCCACAAAAAAATCAAATCAAATCAAATCAAATAAATAAATAAAAGTGCAAGTAAAACTTAGAGAGAAGCAGGATTCATGACTCAGTAAGAAGGCAAATGAAATTCAGCTTTATTCTGATAGTAATGGTCCAAAGCATTTCTATGATACCCTGAAGGCTATTTATGGGCCAAAGACCCATGGTACATCTCATCTACTCAGTGCTGATGGAGGTACATTGATTAGAGATAAGGACATGATCCTGAAGAGATGACTGAACACTTCTACAATGTTCTCAACAGATGATCAATCAGTGCTGAAGCCATTGACCATATACCTCAGATTGAAGTCACTCTCTCTAGCTGAATTTCCAACTGACGAAGAAGTTTTGAAGGTAATTAGGCTCCTCTCATGTGGCAAAGCACTTGGTGCTGATTCTATTCCAGCTGAGATTTGCAAGGCAGGAAGAGGTCTAAGGGGGGAGGGTCTACTTCTCTTACTAAAGCTGACAGAAATTTTCCAAGTTAAATGGCAAAATGATATTATACTCAAGTACTTCCAGGATGCCTCCATTATCCATCTCAATAAAGGAAAAGAAAATAAGTTGTCCTGTGACAATAACAGAAGGGTCTCTCTCTTAATCATTGCTGGCAAGATTCTTGTAAGAATCCTCCTTAATAGAGGGCAGCTAGGTGGCATAGTGGATAAAGCACCAGCCCTGGATTCAGGAGTACCTGAGTTCAAATCTGGTCTCAGACACTTGACACTAGCTGTGTGGCCCTAGGCAAGTCACTTAATCCTCATTGCCCTGCAAAAAAAAAAAAAAAGAATCCTCCTTAATAGAAGAAGGAGAAGAACAGAGGTCTGTATACAATATTTGTTGGTCTAAAGAAGGATTTTTATAGTCAGTCATGAGAACTTGTAGAAAACTTATAGCAAAATTTGGTTGCTCAGAGAAGTCCATCAATATTGTACATTAATTTCATGATAACATGCCTGTCCAGGTTATGAATAATGGAAACTGCTCTCATGCTTTCTCAGTGATCAATGGAGTGAAGCAGGGTTATGTGCTTGCTCTTATGCTGTTTTTTTTGTTTGTTTTGTTTTGGTTTTGGTTTTTTGGTGAGGCAATTGGGGTTAAGTGACTTCCTCAGGGTCACGCAGCTAATAAATGTCAAGTGTCTGAGGCCAGATTTGAACTCAGATCCTCAAGAATCCAGGGTTGGTGTTCTATCCACTGAGCCACCTAGCTGACCTTTTCCTATGTTTTTTGCATATTTTCAGCAGATGCCTTCAGTGAGGACAAAAACAGCATCAAGGTCAGCTACCATACTGGTGGTAAATTATTTAACTTGAAAAGGTTACAAGCCAAGACTAATGTGGAGGGAGAGTTGGTGTGTGACTTTTTATTCACAGATGATTGCACACTCAATGCTGCTTCTGAGGAAGAGATGCAACAATAGCTCAGTATTTTGGAGGCTCCCAAAAAAAGTGTGGGAGAGAAAAGGTATTAGTCTACCTACCAAATTAAAGGTCTACAGAGTCCCTGTGGTGACCTCATTGTTGTATGCATGAGGATCCTGGACATTTTACCAGTGTCATGCCAGGAAACTGAATTGTTTTCATTTGTCTTAGAAAGATTCTCAAGATTATCTGGCAAGATAAAGTACCAGACACTGAGTTCCTTTCTCAAGCTGAATCGCCTAGCATTCAGACTTTCCTGAAGAGAATGCAACCCCAATGGGCTGGCCATGTTGTTCAAATGTCAAAAGTACATTTGCCTAAAAGCTCATTTTATGGACAACTCACACAAAGCAAGTACTCACATCACATGGAGGTCAGAACAAGTGATATAAGGAGACTCTCAAGTTCTCTCTGAAGAACTTTGGAATCAATTGCAAAACATGGGAGACACCACACAGGACTGCCCAGGTACCATCCTCTATGAGCAAAGCAATACCTCAAAAGAAATGTGCAATGCAAAACTTTAGAAGCATCTCCACTCCCAGTATTCATATGGACTATTTGTGCCTGTCCTGTAGGAGAACTTTTCTAGCTGTTATGATTCTGATCAGCCACAGTCATACTCATACTTTGACCCCCACATAGTGTTGTCATTTTGTTTCTCTTCAAGAATGAAGGACCATAACCACTAGAGCTGCTCCCTTCTCTGGAATTTCAACCAAGGCCCCTGTTTCACTCTGGCCATATCTTTGTTCCTCTGTTCCCTGAAACTGTGACTCAAGACTGCATATAGAAAATGGATGTGCAAAACAGCTCTTTATCCTGTGTTCAGTGCTGACTCAGGGAACCCTGTAATCTCTTTCTGACCATTTGCCTAATCCTACTATGGTCTTTGAGCACAGAGCTGCTGGTGATGTTGAAGACTCTTCCAGAGCCCACAGTTGATGTGGCCACTGGAAGACTCTTAGGGAGCCCCCATTCCTCTCTGATGTTTTCCTTCTTTATACTTCCTAAGTTGCTTTGGGCTGAAAAAACTTCTCACCCTGAACTTTTTGTTGGTATCCTACTCCAGAATTTGCTATGAGTCATTATTCTTAAATTGTTTTTGTAGGGGAATATTGGATGAATTTGGCTGGGTTGCTCTCTCTACCTTGCTATCTTGGCTTGCCTCTCCTCAATGCAATGTTCCTTTGAAAATTATATCCCTTATGATCCTATATGAGCATGATAACAACAGCATTAATTGCTACCATTTATATGGAGTTTTAAGATTTGCAAAGAGCATTGTGCAAATTATCTTCTTTGATCTTCACAAAAAACCTGGGAGGAAGTTGCTTATTATTTTTATTGTTCAGTTGTGAAACTGAGGCAGAGAAAGATTTAGTGACTTTGTGAAGGGTAAAATATCTAGGGTCTAAGATAATATTTGAATTCATGTCTTCCTGACTCCAGGTCCATCACTGTATCCAATATTCTACCTAAAATACATTAAAGAAAAATATTCTCTAGTAGTCATGGAAGAGTCCAGAGTAAAAGATATGAATGTTAAAGGAGAAAAGATGGAGAAGGAGAAAATAGGGAAGGGAAATGACCAGGAAGTTATAAGATTTCTGTATCACCAGGAGTGATGTATGTTCAGACATTAAGACATTTCCCTTCTTTTGTTGATGGGGCATTGATCCATAAGCATTGCTGCAAACATTAATGTTTTGCACTATTTCTGCTGATTTTCATCTAATAGGCATATTACTTGAAGCTACCTTAAAGGAACAGCAAGGCTAAAAGCAGGGCCAGACCAAGACTGGACTCATAAACTTCATCATCCCAATTTCATATCACCGACCTAGGAATTGGGAAATAGTTTGAGTGTTGAGAATGTTTGTTATTTGATATATTTTCCTATTTTTGCCCCTACATTTTTATTATAAGTAGTTTTTTCTCCTAAAACAACCAAGTCAACCATTTTTGGTTGTGGTACAGCTTTGATCTTATCTCCTCGTTATATAATTTGTCCAGTATAATTCTTGCATGATATACTGCCTCCCATAAATCTCTTCCTCCTAATTTCTTCAGTGTTCATATGTTCAATCATTTTACAAATGAGTAAATTAGAATCCCAGAGAGGTTAAATAATTTGCAGATGAACACACAGGTAAGAAGTGATCAAGTCACCATTTGAGCCTATTTCCTTTGAATCCAAATCTAGTACTCTTAGCACTTTAGCTTTCTTCTTTCCTGTAATTCTCATAATTAATACTATGTGGGAAAGGGGGAAAGGGTGGTAGGAGGAAGAACAGAGAAAAGGAAAATGGAAATTCTGAGCAATACTTGGAGTATAAATAGTTTGAAATAACATTAAGGTCATTACACTTATTTCCTATGTTTTAATCTTAACATTTGAATAATACAATCTTTGTACAACTCCCTGCATGAATTCCAGTTCTCTTCTTCATTTCCCAATACCTGAATGCCCAGGATATAGTGAAGGAAATATTGCAAAAAACTGTGCTCCTTTTCTTAAATGCACTAATTCATTAACTTGAGGAATCTGAATCAAAGTCAGTGGTACTTATTCTGCTTCGAGGTTGCTGGATCAGTCAATTCTCAGTGCTATTCACAAGATGATTTTTATAACTAGAATCAGCTTCTGTTGGGTCATTGTAAAGAAACAGCTCTTCTCTAGCTAACAATACCCCACACACTTTAAATGTGTTTCTGATCAGCTGTGTTCATCTACACAATGTATTCTATTTCCAATCAAAGTATTTTGTTATCAAACATACATGTATGCATGTACATGGGGGTGGGGGGGAAGAGGGGGGAGAGAGACAGAGAGAGATACAGAGAGAGACAGAGAAACAGAGAGACAGAGACAAAGACAAAAACAGAGAGAGAGAATATGTTTAAGTTCAGTCTCAATGATAGAACTAATAAGTATGAACAAATTCAGAAGGGAGCTCACCATTATCATTCCCTTTTCTTCCCTTGTTCTTCCTCCCCTTTGGGATTTTGACCCTCTTGGGACTTGCACATGATAGATATACTGAGATCTTTGATCTCATTAGCATGTTTTGCAATTCAATTTCTGTTCCCATCTAGGTAAAATAGATTAGTCTGCATAGATATGAAGTTTCAGAACCTGGGTCAGTGAACCAACATATTGTAAGTCAAAATGGGGCATTTTAGCTCTTGATTCCACTAAAATAAAATGGGGGGGAGAGGAGTAAAAGAACTTTGAGAGCTTAGTTATTTAGCACAACCCTTGCTCCTTAGGCAGAATTACTCCTAAATTGGATAGATGTGAATCTATTCTATTTTTTAAAGAGCCCCTAGGGAAAGGGATTCTGCAATCTTGCTGGCTAACCTTTTTCATTACTTAAAAACACAACGTCAGCAAGTTATTCTTTAACCAAAATGTATAGTTTAAGTTCATTTCTTCTTGCTTTGTCCTTGGTGAAAATGGAAGAACACATCTCCAGCCAAGGATTCCTGCTATTCCCATACCACCATTCTATTCCTCTGCCATAGCAGCTTCCATTTGTGCTATATTGTTTTCCTACTACAATAGTAGCAATGCAAATTTCAGAGCTACAGTAGTTTCTAAGCACCAAATGTGAAGCAGTGACCTTAAATCAGTCTTAAATGAACTTATTGCAGTCACATCAGTTATAGGTGGTACAGTGGATAGAACACAGAGGCTGGAATCAAAGACCTAAATTCAAATCCAACCTTAGATACTTACTAGCTATGTCACTCTCGGCATAATAAGTGCTATTTGTCTCAGTTTCTTCATCTACAAAATGAAAATAACAGGAGAATCTACCTCCCCAGGTTGTTGTGAGGATCAAGTAAGGTCAATCACTTAACAGTGTCTGGTACATAGTAAATGCTTTATAAATATTGTTTATTATTATCATTATTCTTATCCTCTAGAGAGTCACAGTAAACTTGAAACAGTGGTGAATGTGCAAAAATTATATTTTGTTTTATTAAAATTTTTCTTATAGTGTAATAATTCCATAAAAATTTTAAAAATGTTTTCCTCTCCTAAAATTCACATAAAATCCCTCAATTTCTGTGTCATAGTGGACTTTGGAAAACTCTAAAAATGTTTAATTGGAAACTGGAATTGAGCTGGCTATAAGGAGTGGTGAGGTAAGAGAAAGAGGTTTTAGTATGATATTTAACTGCCTTTTAAAAATAATTTATTAGCAATTTCCTGTTTTGTTTTTACTTTTTTACATTTATAGACATTTCAGCCCTGCCCCAGTTTTTTCCTAGTTAGAGTTTGACACTTATAGACTGAACAAATGGATTATCCGCATTCTTCTTTGGGACTATAACTCTCAAGAGGAGACCTAGTGGCACAACCCTTTAAACAAATCTCAGTTTCCAACAAGAAATAAAACAGTTTTAAGGACATTTAAGACAGTGGTGGCCACTGCCAGGCCAGTAACTTAATGAAAGGCAAGCCAAGATGGATGACTCAACAAAGAGGATTAATTAGAAAATATTCTTGAAAGATAAAATTAAAATGCCTATCTGAGCATAGGGGTGACTATGTATGAGATAAGGAATAGTCTGACCACAGGCCTTGATCTGATGAAGATTAGGGGAGCATTAATAGTATCACATAGCAACCATGTTGTTGTGGGCTAGTGGAAGAATACCAGCTAACAAAAGTATTGAAAATATGGAGTGGCGAGGCAGCTAGGTGGCACAGTGGATAGAGGACCAGCCCTGTAGTCAGGAGGACCTGAGTTCAAATCCAACCTCAGACACTTAACACGTGCTAGCTGTGTGACCCTGTGCAAGTCACTTAACCCCAATTGCCTCACCAAAAAAGAAAGAAAGAAAGAAAGAATGAATGAATGAAAGAAAGAAAGAAAGAAAAAGAAAACATGGAGTGGAAAATCTTTTCCCCTTGCCTCCCTATCAAATATTGGCACCCTGCTAAAAATCCCCATTTTCCCCCTGCCTCTTAAAGCTCCAACTTCTCACTTTTTCTTCTCTTGCTCTTATTCAGAATAAAATGTTGGTTAAAAGAGTAGGGTGAGGGGGCAGCTAGGTGGCGCAGTAGATAAAGCACTGGCCCTGGATTTAGGAGGACCTGAGTTCAAATTCAGCCTCAAACACTTAACACTTAGTAGCTGTGAGACCCTGGGCAAGTCACTTAACCCTCATTGCCCCTCAAAATACAAAAAAAGAGTAGGGTGAGACACATAAACTTTAGTCTTGTAAAAACCTCTAACATAATGAAGGAATATGTTTTATAACCATATTTACTGTTATTACTTAACAATGATGATATATTGCTGCAATGCTTAAAGAATCTATGCATTTTAATTGTTAGTATGTTCTCTATTAATGCAGTTCCCAATGCACATATGACTTAGGAGATGGTCTCTAATTGTTTCTCTGTCTCCAAGTTTGTTACCCAGTATTCCATCTGGTGAAAAATTTCTCCCAATTTAGGTAGGCTGATTGCTAGACTATAGGAATACAGTACATGACAACTGACATATAGTTGTTCTGTAATTTTAGTGGTGTCTTATTCTTCATGATCCCATTTGGAGTTTTTCTGGCAAAGATACTGAAGTGGTCTGACACTTCCTTCTCCAGCTCACTTTACAGAGGAGGAACTGGGGCAAAGAGGGTTAAATAACTTGCCCAGGGTTACACAGCTAGTAAGGTTCTAAAGCCAGATTGAATTCAGGAAGATAATTCTTCCTGACTACAGGCCAAGTAGTCTATACACTGTGCCTCCTAAACTGAGGCTAGAAAAAAAATGTTGACTCATTTCATAAAATTACTTTTTAAAAATGAAATAGAATAATCTTTTACATATTGTATGATAGCTTTAAGTAGTAACAACAACAACAACACAAAACAAAACAAAACAAAACACTTATTAGGCCCCTATGTGGTAAGGCATTCTGGTACAATGGGAAAATTGTGGAATTTGGATCTCTCATCTTACCTGTGTGACCTTAGGGAGGTCGCTTGACTTCTCTTCCTCAGGTTCTATGCCTATAAAATCAAGGCATTAGACTAGTTTATCTTTAATATTATTTCTAGCTTTGAATACCTTCATACTAACTGAATGTTTCATTCCAAAGTGGTTAATTTATCTATATTTAAAATGTTTTGAATCAGATAAAAATATGCCAAATTCATTTAAATATTGAGTCTGCTGAAATGAATCACCTGTGATATCTGTATAAATAACAAAACATCCCTTATTCAGCACACACTATGTGTAAGGCACTGTATTAGGTATTGGAATACACAGACAAAATTGAAACACTATTTGCCCCTTAAGGATCTTAAATTCTACTAAGAGATGGGCTATGTATAATCAAATGCTCAAATGACTTTCTAATTTCATCAACATGGATCTTCCTTCCAGTGACTCAGAATACAATTCATTCATGCCAATCTACCTAGTGCTTTTCTTACCCATGTCCACCCAGGATTGTTACAATAAGTATTGCCCCAATGCACTTGTGGCCTCCTGGCTTTCTGGTAATGCAAAGAAAATGGTGGAGCACTCAAACTCCCCTTCTGCTATCCTTTGCCATGAGACAAGCCCATCTTCTTTTTCAATTATATATTTTTCCTGATGGCATTCTTTAGTTCTTCAAAGACCCTTATCATTTTTATATTCTATAGCCCAGTTGTGCCCATGATGTATCAACTTCTTTATTGTTCTTTGCAGGGAATACAATTTCAATTCTTCAGGTACTGCTGCCCCCGCACCTTAGAACCATAAGTTACCACCAGCAAAAAACTTGTATTAAAATGATGGGTCTTTGTTTCTGAGATCATTTTAGGCTGTTTCCCCTCATTCTGTTTAATTCTGGGTCCAAATCATTCCATTACGTACTTATGGATACATGTTAGAGGATTTCTATATAACAATATGACATAATCTGGATAATAGACATGTTGCATTGGTTTTTTTTTTTTTTTTTGGTTTAATGGCTTGTCATGGTAAAAAAAAAAAATATCATGACAAATGTCCAGCCTATTGATACTGAATCTTTATTTTCTGAGACAATTCCTCAGAAAGCAGACTCAATTTGTTGCTACTGCAAAATTTCAAGCTATTCAGCAAGGAAGAAATTATCAGAATTTTCACTCTGTTGACCTAGGCTTTGTCCAAATGACCAAAGATCACTGTCCTACCACAGGTAGGTATTCAGGTTAACACTTTTTGTAGGATATGTATACAAATAATTCAATACAAGATAATTTGAGGAGAAAGAAAGCATTAATCACGAGGGAATCAAAGAAGACTTCATGAACGATATGCCACCTGAGCTTTGTCTAGAGAAAAAGGAGAGACTAAAAGATAAGAGGAAAGGCCAGGGAAAATAGGAGGGAGCAGTCTGTATGCTGGGTTCAGGAAAGAGGTAGTTGTCTAGTTTGACTGGAATATAGAGTACACAGAAATAGCATGAAAGAAAACTTGATAAGTTGTTTGAACTCATATTGTGGACAGCTTTAAATTCAGGAATGGGTACCTTTCTCCACCCCAGAATAAACAGGGATCTGCTAAATGTGGTTTTGGTATTTTGTTAGTCTGTTTTGTAGGAAAGTGATTTAATGAGTACTATACCCTAGAAAAATTATTTTGGAAGTTATCTCAAGAAGGGAATAGAGGGGGCAGCTATGTGGCCCTGGATTCAGAAATTCAAATCTGGCCTCAGACACTTGACCCTAGCTGTGTGTCCCTGGGCAAGTCACTTAACCCTCAATGCCCTGCAAATAAATAAATAAATAAACAAACAAAAAAGGGAATGGAGAAAAAAGAGACTGGAATCTGGAAGACCAATTAGGAAACTCTTAAAATAATTCTTGTGAGAGGTTAGAAGGAACATGGATTTAGAGGTGAAAGGAAATGAATAGTAATCTAGTGCAATGTGCACATTTTACTAATTTTACACATTTAACAGGAGCCCAGAAAATTTCAATGAATTGTTCATGGTCACAAAGGTGATAAGGGATAGATCCTGGATTTTAGTCCAAGCATCTTGACAAATTCAGCGTACTGTTCATTGTCCCGAACTGCCTTAATTACAGTTATGGGTATGGGAGTAAAGAGAAACTGGCAGATAGCAGTATTATGGGATATATTTTTTCAAATTTCCTCTTATTATTCAAGGCTCAGAGACATTCCTCCTGCAGTCTTTGGTTAACTCCAAGTCTGTCTTAATATTACTTTGAATAAACCTATTCCATAGGCTGTGAAAATTTACTTAAGACCCTTAAACATTCCTTAGATGAAAGGCCAGAAGAAGAATCAGAACTGCCCCAGATTCCTTGGCAACATGTAAATCTCCTCAATCAGACTATTGTTAATCTTCTAAATGTAATTTAATCTGACACTTGACAATTTGCCTATGGAATTTGTTTGATAAAGTTTGTTTCCTTAGAGTATGTAGGACATTATGATTCTGTTTAACCAAGTGTGTTCGATGTTTATGCTGTTGAAGGAAGCATGGGATCATGGATTTATTTTCTTGTTAACTTTTCTGGCCTAAAAGGAATATACAGGACTGAAATATGTAAATTAATTATTTCTCTATCACTGTGATATCCTCATAATGGTTCAGATTTTCTTGGAGATCTGAACCTAAGCTTGAGCATAAGAAAACAAACAATAACAACAAAAACTAAGTTTTTACCTCCATAATTTGTGCATTGTAGTAAATATATATATATATATATATATATATATATATATATATATATATATATTTATTTATTTATTTATTTGGCAGCAGTTACTCACCACATGAAGTCAGAGAATGTGGATATAGCCAAGTCCTAGGTTCTAAGTTACAGAAACATACCTCTAAATTGTATTTTTATAGCTGTGATAGGTTATTAACAGTATAAGAACAAGTATCATATATACATAATCAATATAAGGCAACATATAACATCTTCCTTACCCTGGGCAGTTACCTAGTTCTGTCTATGAAGGCTGAATATGATACAGAATAGTTTAGAAAAACAATCACACCCAGAACTTCAGTTTGCATCCAAATAATGAGTTCTTATCCCTTTTCATTTTCCCTCAGTATATTTCATTTCAATTCATTTTTCTTTTCTCCTAAAAATCAACACAAAGCAAAATCACACTTTAGCTCCCTCAGAGTTCATGAGGACATTAGGCCTCAGAATGGATGCTTTTTCTTCCTAGTAGAATGCAAACATTTCATCACTTTTTAGCCCCTTCCATTGCTCAAAGACATTTACCTATGTTACTCTTTAGTTTTTATATTTCAAAGATTCTACCATGTTTTGAACTTTTATTAGGAATTCTTGAAAGTCTTATTTTATTAATGGTCTATTGCTAATTGATATTTTTAATATCAATTGTTCTGTCAGTATGGCCTTCTCTGTCAAAAGGCCATACTGATAGTAAGAAAGCCCTCCTTCTAAACAACTCTAGGAAGGGCCTGGATGTTGTGTCCCTGATCAGTGCTCGGTAGTCTTCTGGGGTGCCTGGCACCCCCTGATCAAGATATTGCTCTCTCTCTGTATATATATGTATATATGTATATATATATGTGTATATATATATACATGCATGCATGCATGTATGTATATATGTATATATACATGTATGTGTATATATATATGCGTGTGTGTGTATATATATATATATACATATATATATATATATATATATATATATATATATATATATATATATATATATATATATATATATATATATATATATATATATATATACATATATATAGCAGCTTCCCTGGAACATTCAGTCTGGGTGCTACTTGGAGCTTCGGGCTTATTTATATGATACAGAACTGGCCTCTCTGACAGTTTCCTACTTCTAGGTTTCAGGGCTGTTGTAATTCTTTTTGGACATTCCTCAAAGGGATGAAGGAGCTGGCTCTTCTTTCCTAGATAATTCTTCAACCTGGTACTTTTTTTTGTGAGGCAATTGGCGTTAAGTGACTTGCCAGGATCACACAGCTAGTAAGTGTCAAGTGTCTGAGACCAGATTTGAACTCAGGTTCTCCTGACTCCAGGGCAGGTGCTCTATCCACTGCGCCAACTAGCTGCCCCAACCTGGTACTCTTTATAATAGAGTAGGGCTCCTTTAAGAATTTTCATGCTGTCATGTCACCAAAAGGTGCTAGAATCCTTTTTATAACTCTAAGTAGAATCTTGTATCCCTGAAAGCTATTTTGAGGACTCTATTAAAAACAAACAAAAAGCATAAACAAAATCAACCAAAACCATAGTAGCTATATGAAATCTGAGAAAGTGTAGTAAACCTCTCTCCCAACGTCCTTTTTTAATTGGCATGCAAATGAAAGTAAGTCATGAACAAAAGAAAGGTGAAGAAACAAATCCTCTCTCCACTGGAGCCAGAGTCAACCCCTTCCTGACTTTATTATGCTTTTCCGCTACCAATAAATCATCTGTCCCTTTTATTTTCTCCATTCAACACTAACGTTTTTCTCTTAATAAACATGTATGTATTTTTCAAATGGAATATATAAGATTTCTTTTCACTTTAAATTTTTTTCTGAAAATTCTTTTCTTTGAGATGCCTGACAGTTTCAAATTGTTTTCCTTTTAATTGTATACAAGAACTGTGGCATTTTGGTGAACTTATTTCTTTAGTGTAAATGTTAATAGCATCTCTGCATAAACAAAATTTCTTGAAATGTAGACAAACACTTTAACTGATAGCCTTTTGAACTAAGGTGAAAACATAGTTGCCAATTAAAATAATGGCTAAAGATCCTATAAGAAAACTCTGGATTTAAAAAGGATTTTGTTAGAAGGTCATGTATATATTTCATATGCATAAAGCTAAAATTATAATTTGTAGAAAACTAGTATAAACAACTCAAGGAAAGTAGGTTCCCTTGCTCATATTTAGAGCTGTGAGCAAGAGAATTTAATTGAATTCAGGGAAGCTACATTGCTTTGGGCTTCTTAAGTAACTGTAACAAATCAACAGATCAAGAGATTTGATTCTTAGGTTAAATAACAGAATATATATGCACCCCCCCAAATGCAATTCTTTTCAGATTTTAGATTATTTTTTTGCGTAAAAAATAAAAAGGCAACATATAATTGTGTTTCTAATTCTACCCCCAAGTTAGTCTTTAAAAAAAATATACAAAACCTTTTTAGCACTTCAAGAATCTAATTTTAAATATATGGCTATTTACCAACACAGATTGCAACTCCATAAATTAAGAGATGGTATTCTATAGTTATCTTGGCCTGGGATCTCCACCTAAGATTGTAACCTGGATCTAAGTATGAGCAAAACAACAGAGTCCTGCCTCAGTGCTATCAGAGACCCCTGTAACCTCCTTGTGGCCAGTTGTTCCAGAAGCAGTTGCTGCTGCTGCTGATTTAGAGGTTCCTGAGGGTGCTCTTGGTTTTCTGGGGCTGGGTCTGTGCTGCTGCTATCTGTCCACTCTCACCTGGGTGAAATACACCTTTCCTGCTGACCTTCTAATTGTCTTTGGCTGAAAAATTATTTCACCCTGTCCTTTTGTAGATTCTGCTGCTCAAGGAATTATTTTATGGCGTTATTTGAAGGTATTTGGAGGTGTTAAGGGGTAAAATTCTAGCTAAACTGTCTAAAATATCTAATGAGTGGTCGCCAATCAATTACAAGCTTTAGCAAGAGTTAGACTTTTAAGCATTTATTAAGGAGAATAAGAATTTGGTAAAGAGAGAGAGAAAGGCCTAGATTCCTATCTATTAAAGGGAGAGCACATTTCTAGCTCCCTTCTCCGCCAGCGTCCTCAGGAAAGAGCCCCAGAGTCAGCGCCCGTCTCTTCCTTCCTCCTCCCACTAGTCCGCGTCACTTCCTGACTCCTGGTCTTGCCCTCAAAGACCTTCGCTTCATGGGCAGAACTCTTCTACAGTAAGTATCCAGCAGGTGGCGTTATTCCAATCGTTACAGTCCCCCCTGTTGTTCCTCAAGAAACAAAATGTTTCCTTGACGGAACAGTAAAAAGAATATAATAATATTGCTAACTAATAATATGTGAACAACAATATAGAAAAGGAAGAGAGGAAAGTTTTGTCCAGAGGGGCGATTTTTTTTGTCCTCATGAACAGACGCTTTGACATTAGTCTTGCAAAGGGAGGGCCTCTGCAGAGAATACATATTACAGATGGTGTATATTATAACAGAAAGAGAAAAAAAAACCAACAAAAACAACAAATCAAAACTGTTCATTTAAAGTCTCTGAAAATCTTTTCTCAGATGTCCTCTAGGTGTAGTCGTGGAATGGAAGTCTTTTCAGGGGTTGATGTGTGGATACTGGTAATCAGCCAGGAAATTTCCTACAAAATTGAGCTTAATACAACTTTAAAATAGCTTTGTCAATAATCAAATCAAACAATGAAAGTTCTCAAAAACATGTCTAAGGGAATTCAGAATCTTAGTTGTTACACGTGAAACATATAATAAAACAAAAATTGAACCATTCTTTAAAATTATATTATTATTATAGTCCCCCCTCATGGAGAGTAATTGAGAAGACAATTGCTGCGATATTAATTTTTAAAAATAATTTTTATCTTTGTTTCATCACTTTTTGCATCATCTGCCTAATTATCCTCATGCCATTATGAGAAATTAGAAAATCTAATAT
This sequence comes from Dromiciops gliroides, assembly GCF_019393635.1. Lineage (NCBI taxonomy): Eukaryota > Metazoa > Chordata > Mammalia > Microbiotheria > Microbiotheriidae > Dromiciops > Dromiciops gliroides. Next base: position 117,451,987 of record NC_057866.1, on the reverse strand, counting down.
AATTGGTAACAGGTGTCAAGGCCAAATTCAACACTGTTATTTATCATGACACCTGAGATAATTATGGGGGTTACCATAAAAGAACAGAGAAATGATGGGATATGAGCATTCCCACACTTGAGCAATATATACTGCCCATGCAGTATGCCAGGTTTAAAATAGGTGGATGGAATATATGTCCATGCCACCGAACATATTGGAGGAAACTGAGTCAGACTTAATCAGATGCATGGGATTGAGATGTCCATGGCATCAGGCATATAGGAGGGAGCATAGAAGCCAGGTGTAGAAGTGAGATGGGTGGGATGAATACTTCCAGCCATCTGTACAATATTGTGGGGAAAAAGAGAATAAAATATTAAACCAAGAGAATCCAACCTCAACATTTGTCAAAAGCCGTTCCCTCGGCCATACCTTGACTTCATGCATGTCTCCCCTCATGTGACAGTTCAGTGTCTGCTCTTTCATGTATTCCTCTTGTGATTGGATGGCATCTTGGCCAACTGGCATCTGATAACTCAGAATAAAGGCAATTAATGTCTTAAATGATAAGTTCCCATAATCCAAGTCTCATATGGATTTAAAAATTGAGGATAATAAATGATTGCAAAAAATGTGAATACATCTTGACTCAGAACACAATATATAGTTATGCAACAATTTCAAATAATATCTTTATTTTACTTAGTATACAATTACTTTTGTGAAAAATCAGAACATATTTAAATACAAGTTAAAGCACAACACAATCTCAAAGAAAACTTTTACAAATGTTCCCCTCTTTTTTTTTTTCGGAATATGCTTATCAAAAATAATACTTCTAGAATCAATTTACACTTGCCATGGCAAACAATTTGCCAGGGAAATGCTTTAAAGAGTTTGATCAAATAATCAGTTGAGAAAAAATAACAAAAACAAACAACTCAGAATATGGGAGCACAATACTCCTAGAATTAACATTGTATAATAAAATCAAAACCATCTTGCAATGTTTCAAAATTAGATAGACAAATGAATAGAAGAAAATACACATGGAACAATAAAAGACAGTGAAATTCAAACTAAGGAAATCTAAATGAATATGAACTTAATATCAATAAGAGTATTATAAAATATAAACTTGATCACATGACTATAAAAAGCTTTTACAAATATTCTCCTTGTTTTAGAAACTAGGTATAAGACACAATCTCAAAAGCATGAAAATCTCTATGAAAATAAACCCATACCATTAATTTCAAAATGTATATGTAATAGCATAGAAATCCTATGTAACCTCTGAACTGATACTATTAATAATCTGAGTGAATTTAGAACACTTTTGATTCCGATATCTAAAATCCCCAATACTCATATCAATACCTTGCTGCTTACTTCTACATTTCTGTAAAATATATACCCTTCCATGGCAAAAGAAGCGGAGTCTTGAACTATGTTGATGATTGTCATTCTTATTTAGCTTAAATTTTTCTTCTTTAACCCCTCTATATTGTCTGTCAGTCTTTTCACCATACAAATGCTTTATAAGATTACTAATTAAAGACAAAAGCAGGTTAGCAAAATTATGAACAAAATGAGTATATCTGGAATTTAAAGGGTTTTCTAAGGTTGTCTCAGAAGCACAGCCAGGCTGGGGAAGGGCTGAGCCTGAAGTTGCAAATGCAGTTAGAGAAAGTTGCACATGAGCATTAGATCTCTGGACTTCCCAGGCCAGGGAAGCAATGGGCTTGGCCATGGGAGGAGTAGAGGGTGGGGTCTGGAGAGGAGGGGAGGGACCAGCACAATTTGAATCAGACTTGATTTTGAACTCAGGCCTGGATTCCTCTTCCCCCACTTTGCCTCCAGGTGCTAGGGGATTAAAAGCTTCTAGAGGGTGGGTCATTGCCTCCAGGCATGCAAAATTAAAGCAACAATTACTGTTAGAACTGGGAAAAGCTGCGGGAATCTCTTCAGGTTTCTCTGAAAAAGCATGGTTGGGAGAGGGAGAGATATTTCCTTGTGTGAGTAAGTTCCTGGCTCTTTTAACAAAAATAAAAAGAAAAATAGAAAATCCACAAAAACAAAGCATTAACATGATCTTATCTCCCATTTGTCTGGTTAAACAGACTAAAATCAAAAATAGGATAATTAGGGAGTTTAAAAGGTCCATTCGAAAAAATTTAAAGGAAAACACAGCCAGTACACCAGTACTTAGCAGTTTAAAGGGAGAGGGAGGGGAAATTTCTTACCCAACCAGAAGATCAGAAGAAGACTGAGGTTTAGCTTTCCTCTTCATGGTCAGCCATCTGTTAAGGGCTAAAATTCTAGCTAAACTGTCTAAAATATCTAATGAGTGGTCGCCAATCAATTACAAGCTTTAGCAAGAGTTAGACTTTTAAGCATTTATTAAGGAGAATAAGAATTTGGTAAAGAGAGAGAGAAAGGCCTAGATTCCTATCTATTAAAGGGAGAGCACATTTCTAGCTCCCTTCTCCGCCAGCGTCCTCAGGAAAGAGCCCCAGAGTCAGCGCCCGTCTCTTCCTTCCTCCTCCCACTAGTCCGTGTCACTTCCTGACTCCTGGTCTTGCCCTCAAAGACCTTCGCTTCATGGGCAGAACTCTTCTACAGTAAGTATCCAGCAGGTGGCGTTATTCCAATCGTTACAGAGGGGTCATAGGGAGAGCTTAGGAAAGTCACTGCCTTTCTTCTGACATGTTGGCTGCATCCTCCCTAAATCTCATGAGAGGCAAAAAGTGACAAATGAGTTTAGGAAAAGCCAGAGATCTTCTATAGAAAGACCAAGAGAGAAATAGAAGATCATCTAAGAGATTAACACTACTGATACTGAGCAATGGAGAATTTCCATAGAGCCAAAGAAGCAAACATTGTGTTTATTCTTATCTGCTAGGAAAGACTATAGTTATACTTTCTCTGTACCATTCCTTTTCAGGAAGAATGAGTATCTGTTTTTAAGCCTATCTCTTTTTCTTTAAAGGTTAATTTTTATATTTCTTTTTACCTAGTCTCTACAAGCTGGTGTGCTAAGATACACTTGTTGTCAATGTAAAGCATTACAAGTCTAAATGTATTTTCTATTTTAAAGAGCAGTTCAGCGCAAGGTTGTAAGAAGATAGAGAGAGTGTGAAAGGAAGCTGTTGTTCAGTTATGTCTTTTTCATTAACTTTTTTTTTTTCTTGGCAAAGATATTGGAGTAGCTTACCCTTAGTTTCTCTAGCTCTTTTTACAAATGAGGTTACTGAAGCAAACAGGGTTAAACAACTTACACAGGGTCACACAGTGTCTGAGGCCAAATTTGAACTCAGGCCTTCCTGACACTAGGCCCCACTCTTTATTCAGGTTCTCTATCCACTTTTCAACCTAGCTGCCCTCTGGCAGATTTGTAAATCACTGGGGGATTTTCCTGGCTTGAAATTCAAAATTAACCAATGACATTTTACTAACAAGTAGTATTCTAATCCATAAAAAGCAGGAAAAAGATTCAGTCCAACAATATTGTCACTCTACCTATTTTTTTAGCATCCTTACATTGCTTTTTCTGTCATTTGAGGTACAAACTCCTACATGATAGCTTTCCTGATACCTGGCCAAATAAGTGTATTTATTTTGAGTATATTTTTTTTACAGTGCCTTACCTGAATAGCATTCCTTTAATAGAATGGAAGCTACTTTAGTACAAGAGCCATTTAACTTTTAATCTTTTTTTAAGTTATAACAGAATGAGTTGGTGGAAGGCTTATGGGGAGTATCCCTGGAGATACTAATTAGGTGGTAAACTTTAAAGAGATGATTCAGTATTATTGTAGGGATGAAAACTACAATTCAGGGAAGTGAAAAGAGGGGGTGTTGAGGAAGTAGAGTGTCTTAATAAAATAAACAATTGGTTCTAATCCTTTGTGCTTGAAAAGGACCAGGAAGACATCACTGTTTTAGGGTCAAGGTACTGTCCAATCATACCAATATGAGAATGGAAGGCTCTACCACAGGTCAGCCACAAAGAATGCATATGGATATTTGGAATTAAGACGTATTTAAATTTACACATCTCACATTTCTTTTGAGGAACTATAATTCTGCTTTGTTCTGAGTACAGTGTCTTCTTTGAAGTGGCAACCCCATGCTGGTTAGCTCTGGAACAGTGTTCTAATATCAAAATCAATTCCAAAGTTCTTCAGAGACCTTGACAATGTCCTTGTACCTGTTTCTTCTGACCTTAATGTGAGTGTGTGCCTCGTGAGTCCTCCATAAAATAGACCTTTAGGCAAATGTACTTTGGCATCTGAATATTGTGGCTGGTCCATCAGTGTTGTGCTCTCTGCAATAGTTTGAATGCTTAGTAGTTCAGCTCAAAAAAGGATCTCAGTGTCTTGTACCTTACCTTGTCACATGATCTTCAGACTCTTCCTAAGACAATTCAAGTGGAAGTAATTCAGTTTCCTGGCAGATGACTGGTATACTCTCCAGGTTTCATAGACATACAACAATGACCTCAGAACAATGGCCCTGTATACCTTTGCTTGTCTAGGCAGTCTCATACCTCTTCTCCTGCACATTTTCCAAACACTGAGCTAGCTCTGGCAATCTCATCAATCCCATCATCTATGGGGACATCCCTGAAAAATATCTTGCCATGGTAAGTGAACTTATCCATGGTGTTCCAAATATCTCCATTTGCTGCAAATGATCATTCCACATAGGGATGGTGTGGTGCTGGCTGGGAGATAAACGTCTGTTTTCTTGCTGTTTCCAACTGCATTCCTCCCAAGGACTCCCTGTCATGTCTGATACATTGTACCTACTCTGGCATCCAAGTTACCTAGAATTACTTGTTGTCTTCAGCATGTTGATGATATCTAGTTCTTCATAAAATTTTTCTTTGACCTCATCAGGTTTCATCATAGTAGAATCGTGCTCACTGATGATGATGGCATGGCACTTTCCTGCAAGAGGAAATTGCATTGCAATGAACCAATTGTTCTCTCATTCACTCCTTTGGGGAGCCATACAAGCTCTTGACTAAATTAGTTTTGATTGCAAAACCTAAGCTAGCTTTATGTGCTCCCCATCACTGAAAAATGTGTATCCAGCTTCAGCTCTAGTAAGCTGAACTTCATTTTCCAGTCTTGATACACTCAGGGCTGCTATTTGGAAGCAAGACCTGCTGAACAACGAGATCTGTTCATCTATCAGGTCTACTGAATTTTGTGTTGTCCATTGGTGTGTGCACATGCCATGTACCTGTGGTAAGTGGAATCATCTTTGCAAAAGTTTTTGTACACTTTTTTTGTGTTTCCACCACATGCTTGTGTCACTGCCTGTAGCAGTAAGCAAACAAGGATTGGACAAAGCAGACAATATTTAGGGCCCCTTTTCTAGCCCCTTCCTCATGCCAACAGATGAGCAATGCAGTCCTTAAGAAAGGCTGCTCGGACACACAGGGGGCTGCTGTATCCAACAGCTGCTTCAGATTAGTGTGAGAAGACACCTGTGTACAAGGTTCTGACTACAGCTCATAGAGTATCTGGACTTCCTACCTCCTCATTTGCTTGTGGTCACAGGACTTTGAAGTAGTTAAAATGGTGTGGGTGATGTTTTTTGACTCATGCATAAACTTAATTTAAGAGTTGATAAAAGTCACAGTTCTCAGTCTACCTTCCAGAGTCATCAAAGTCCAGTATCAACAAAAAAATCAAGATGACTGGTGATAGCTCAAGATGCAGTCAATGATCTTGGTGTCTTCAATGAAGCTCTATGCTCCATAGCATGTATTTCAGCTGCCTACATGGCCTTAGAACAAATTTTTCTCATTTGCCCATTCCACCAGGAGGAGTCTTCACAAGCTTGGGTTAGACAATCCCCCCCCCCCCCCCCCCCCCCGCAATTCACCAACAGGTTTGACACCATATGGTTATCCTGAACCTGGTTTAGCCTGTCTGCCACCATGGTTTAACTAGGTGTGGCTCCTGCACATGCTACAGCTTCTTAGAGCCACAGGTGAGACTTGGGTGAATCAAATGGATATCAAAAGTGGAAAGCAGTGCTAATCCCCACCATTATTAGCATGGGTTAATTAGGGCTCCAACTCAAGGTGTCAAACATGGGAGAGAGCAAATTAGATTCCTACCAGATGGGGATTGAGTTCTTACCCTACTTAGTCTGTCTTCTCCCTATGATGGCTTGGCTTTACTGCCTAAGCTAAATTTGAATTGAAAAGTTTATATGATGACACTTGTCTTATTGCGTGTCCTAAGTGGTAAAAATGCTAGCTACAACTTTCCCAGCAGGAGACCCTAATTCTATTTCTCATTCAAAGTTTATATTTCACTGTGATCCTCTGACAATAAAATAACTCTTATTCCCCTGTACTTATATTTGGATCAACAATCATTTTCTATTTTTTTAGCATACTCTTTTTTCTTCTTCTTTTCCTTTTTTGCAATTGTCTTGTCTTTAACCAAATGAAGTTGATTTATTTATTTGCTTTTTACCATTCAAATTTTGACAACATGGTTGAAAATAATACTTTCCAGTGCCACAATTACTATAATTTTTCTTTAATTTTCTCACACTCTTGTCTTGTGATGCTTTGGCAGTCTTTGATTTTAAGCTGTTTTCTTTGTTAAATAAACCTACCACTCATGTAAAGGGTATGTCCTATGTGTCAGAGCAAATAAGAGATGGATATTTGTACCCAACGTATTCCTCAAGTCATTTACTTATCACTTTTCCTAACTTTATTCTGCCTTCTACATAGATGTTTCTCTTGATTTTGACCTATAATGTAAGTTAAGTCCAAAGTCCTTCTTCCTTTATTTTAGCAATGCCAGAGGATTGCTTATTTCTCCATTTCCTTTCAACATTCACCATCCTTCTCTCAGTTTTTATATTCTATTTGTAATTATATATATATATATATATGTATATAACTCCTCAGTTAATAAAGACTATTCAAAGACAACCTCATAGTTAACAGTACATATTATTAGAATAGAGCACTGTATATGGAGCTAGAAAGTTGGATGTGAATTCCATCTTGAAAACTTAAAAGCTATGAAATACTGAGTAGAGGACTTAATCAGTCCATGCCTTACTTTATCTATAAAACTAAAAAACTATATCCACTTCATTGTAGTGCATCAAATGTAAAGTGAAATCTAAATGTCGACTACTAGTGTTCTTGTCAGTTATCACAATAAGAAATAATACTTATAAATAGGTGCCTCATATAGAAGATTGAGAGCTGGCCTGGTGACAGACAGACTTGGATCCAAGTACTACCTCTGACTGAAGGTATGACTCTAGGTAGGTAACTTAAGACACTAATGCTCCAGGCAATTCTATAAGAGAGGAGTTCTTAACCTTTATTTAATGTGTAATGGACCCTTCTAGCAGTTTAGGGAAGCTTATGGATATCTTCTCAAAATACTCTTTTTAAATGTGTTGAAATGAAAGAATATACATAATATTTCAGAACAAGAAAGGAACAAAGAAAGGTTATGAGCTTAGGACAAAGTGTTTGTTGGGCAGTGTATTAGATTACAGACCATGATCTTGATGAACCAACCAAAGAAACTGAGGAATAGTTAGAGAGAGGGTGTGAAGGAGAATAAAAAGAGAGAAAGAGTACTGTAATGAAAACCCAAGGAAAACAAAATATTCAGGAAGAGAGAATGATCAACAATGTAAAATGTAGAAGAAATGATGAAATGAGGACTGAGAAAAAGAAGACCACTGGATTTAATAATTGAGGCCATTATTCAGAAGGAACAATACAAAAAGACTCTCAAGTTCTCTTTGAAGAACTTTTGAATCAATTGTGAGATGTGGGAGACACAGGCAAAGGAGAACCTAGCATGGTGTACCTGCATGAAAGAAAGCATTGTGGTCTATGAGGAAAGCAGAATTTCAGTAGCTCAAAAGAAACTTGAGATGTGCAAATTTGTAGCCATCTCCACTCCAAATGTTAAATGGACAATTTGTTCCCTACCTGTGGGAGAGCCTTCTGAGCTCATATTGGTCTGGGACACACTGTACCTTGACTTTAACATAGTGATGTCATTTTGTTCCTCTTCAAGAATGAAAGTCAACAACCAACCAAATAACTTTAGAGAGAACAGTTTTACTCTGGTGATGAGCTATCAGAAGTATGATTATAAAAGATTAAGTAGAGGAAATGACATCAAGGACAACCTTTTTTTTTTTCTTGGCATTTCCATGAGTTTGGGAGGAGATGCTATTGAATGGGAACCATCACATATACTTTTAGTTTTCCTCTTCTCAATTAGTGTTATTAGATTGGAAAGAAACCATCCACAATCAATCTGTGTCCCCTATAATTTTAAGAGTCTACAAAATGCCTGGCTGGAATGAGGAGTACAAACATGATCACTCTACTGAGTTAGCTATAAATGAAGATGCATTTGGAAAATAGATGTTTATCACTGAACATCTATCATAGTACATCACCAGGATTATAGGGGTGAGGGTATGGAGAAAACAAATACCTAGGCTGATATTGTTATAAGGAACTACTAGGGTAGATACTCCCTGCCACCAATACAGATATAATGTTTTCTGTTAATTGTAGCCCTGTAGGATTTCCTGGTGGACTGAGAAGTTTTATGACTTACCCAGTATCAGACCTAGTATATTCTAAATAGTGTTTGAACCCAGGTCTCCAAAGTTAACCTTCTATTCATTATTTAACTCTGCCTCTCATCATGAGAAATCATTTAGAAGAAATCATGGGCCAAGATGGTGGAGGAAAAGCTGTGACTCTCTCACATTCCCAACAAATCTGTCCACATAACTCCAATAATAATGCTGTAAGACAACTCCTGGAGCAGCATAACCCACAAAAGAACAGAGTGAGACTATTTTCCACCCAAACAGGGCTTAATTAGGCAACTGGGATCATCTGTTCTTTGGGGGTAAGAAAGAAGCTCAGCATGTGGTATAGATCTAACCCCAGGCAGGTTGCACCTCCAGAGCCTCAGAATCTTCAGCAGCTTCTTCCAAAACTTGGCTCACAGACTGGTGAGGGGGTCCAGTGGTTGGCCAGGGGAAAATAACTGTGGTGTCTGCTGAAGCTAAGACAGAGCTCCCATATTCTCAACCAGTAAGCAGACTCAAGTGGCAGTGGCCCAGTGGGAGAGGGGCACAGGCATGCCAAGCTTCTGACCATAGAGAATCAGATTTCAATCAGACTTCTGCTTCTGGGTTAAAGAGAAAGCAGGCTGTGGTTACTTAAAAGTCAGGCAGGCTGAGTGAGGGCCAAAATTAGATATACTGAGCATTATTTGGGTGACTTGCCTTAATATTGGGGTCCTGGAAATATGAGGGAACTTTTTAGGTTTAATCTCCCCTTTGAACTATTCTTTTTAGATATTTCTCTCAGGCCAATAAGAAAGGAGCCTCTAAGCTTTAGTTCACAAAAAGGATCAGATTTTATTACTTTAGAATTGATTAAACAACAAAGGTGAAACCAATAAAAATCAAAGATAAGGAAATAGGAAAATAGAAATACAGACAGATGCTCTTAACTCTAAACTTAGCTTAAGCTGGTTCAAAGGAATTTGGGGTTTTCAGTAGGTAACTCACCAACCTGAACAGCCCGCCATTTTATAGTTGCTCATGCGCCGCCACAACCTCATTCAACTGCCAGAGAGAGCATTCCCTGTTCCAGAAGGGACCTGAGAGTTTAGCCTACCGAAGTGCTTCGCCTCCCTTCAGGTCACGTTCAATCTCCCCTCCCCCAAAAGGGGAGGTCTTTCAAAAAGCTGCCTTCATAATCTTGGGGTGGGCCAGGTATGGCCCCTCCCAAATGAGTTAGCTAAAAATGGAAATATTAATCTTTACTACAAATAATTTTTACCACAGGTGAGAATGAGCCTAATCTTACCCTCTGGGGCTCCCTATAGCTTGGGTCACTGTGTCCTGGCAGCAACACTCCCAGAAGGAGTGTTGAAATTAACAAGGAGTTAAAAGCCAAGAAACAGGCAGTCAAGATGAGCAGACAGAGAAACCAGCAGACCATCAAAATCTTCTTTGGTGGCAAGGTAGATCAAAATACACCCTCAGAAGAAGATAATAACAAAGGCAAACTACATCCAAAGCTTCCAAGAAAAATGTGAATTTGTCTTAGGTCATGGAAGCTCTCAAAAAGGACTTTGAAAATAAAGTTACAGAGGTAGAGGAAAAAGTTACAAAGCTAGAGGTAAAAAAATGAAAGGCGAAATCAGAGTCATGCAGAAGGGTCATAAAAAAAAGTCAATGACTTGAAAAGCCAAATTGGCCAAATGAAAAAGGAGGTACATAAACTCTCTGAAGAAAATCATTGCTTAAGAATTAGGATAGAGGGACAGCTACATGGCACAGTGGATAAAGCACCAGCCCTGGATTCAGGAGGACCTGAGTTCAAATCTGGCCTCACACACTTGAAAATTACAAGCTGTGAGACCCTGGGCAAGTCACTTGATCCTCATTGCCCCACCCCCCAAAAAAAAGAAAAGAAAGAAAAAAGAAAAAAAAAGAATTATGATAGAGCAAATAGAAGCTAATGACTTTATGAGAAATCAAGACACAATAAAGCAAATCCAAATAAATAATAAAAAATGGAGGGCAATATGAAATATCTCCTTGGAAAAACAGCAGACCTAGAAAATAGATCCAGGAGAGATCATTTGAAAATCATTGTACTATCTGAAAATCATGATCAAAATAAGAGCTTAGACATCGTCTTCCAAAAAATTGTGTAAAGGAATGTGTCCTGATATTCTAGAAGCAGAATGTAAAATAGAAATTGAAAGAATTCACTGTTCACCTCCAGAAAGAGATCCCAAAAGGAAAAATCCCAGGAATATTATAGCCAAATTCCAGAGATCCCAGGTCAAGGAGAAAATATTTCAAGCAACTAGAAAAAAGGAATTCAAATACTGTGGAGCTACAGTCAGGATAACAAAAGATCTAGCAGCTTCTACAGTAAAGGACCAGAGGGCATAGAATATTATATTCCTGGAGGGCAAAGGAACTGGGACTACAGCCAAAAATCACCTACCCAGCAAAACTGAGTATAATCTTCCAGGAGAAAAATCGAACTTCAATGAAAAAGAGGACTTTCAGGCATTTGTGATGAAAAGACCTGAACTGAATAGAAAATTTGACTTTCAAATACAAGACCCTAGAGAAGAATAAAAAGGTAAACAGGAAAAAGAAATCATGAGGCATATTAAAAGGTTAAATTGTTTACATTCCTACATTGGAAATAATACTTCTAAGAATTTTCTCAGTATTAAGGTAGCTAAAAGGAATATACTTAGACAGAGGGCACAGGTGTGAATTAAATATGAAGGGATAATATCTGTAAACCATTTATTTTTTGTTTATCCTTTATTTTGTGGGGCAGACAAGATGGGGTGGCTTATGTCTGGGGCCAGATTCGGGCTTGTGGCCTCCTGGGTCCAGGGCTGGTGCTTTGTCTACTGTGTCACCTCGCTGACCCATGATGACATCTTTAAAATAAAGTTAAGGGGTAAGAGGAATGCACTGTAAGAAAGGGAAAGGGAGAAGTGGACTGGGGTAAAGTAGCTTAAATAAAAGAAACATGAAAAAGCTTATGGAGTAGAAGGGAAGATAGAAAATAGAGTAAATATCAAGGGGATGGAGTAGGATGGAGGGTAAGACAGTTAGCAATAGTAACTGTGAAAGAAATGATGAATAGGAATGCGATCATAAGTACATATGAAAAATGCAACCCATAAACAGAAAAAGAACTGATGGTATCTGAATACAGATTGAAGTATATTGGTTCCTCTTTCTAAAGTTATTTTGTCTATTTTCTTTCACAACCTGACTAATGTGAAGATGCATGATTGCACATGTATGACTTATATTGAATTGCTTGATTTCTTAGGGAGGGTTAAGGAGGGAGGGAGGGAGGAAGAAAATTTGGAACAGAAAATTTTTAAAAATCTATTTGAAAAAAATTGTGTTACTTGGGGAAAATTCTAAAAAGAAAATAAAATTTTTAAAAAAGAAATCACAAAGTTGTTTTTCAAAAATCCTTTAAATTATGTGTATATATGACTGTTTGAGTGTGTGTATGACACAGGCATTGTTTTCTTTGCTCCATACATCTTTTAAAATTTAGTTGTAGTTCCCTTGAAAATAAAGTCATCATAATATTTGCAATCCAGTGATCAATGAATCTGCCACTTTATTTAAAGTGATTGCAAAGTCCACATTCATTTGTCCATATTTCTGTAGTCTCAATTGCCACCAGCTACTGGAGTGAAATTTGAATGCCCAGGTGTCCCCTTGTCCAAAGGATAATCTAGGAGTGGGTGGTATGAAAACGTGAACATTTTTTAAAATGAGGAAGAATGATAGGTACCCTACATGGCACAGAGAAGGAACTTAATGTTTATCCAAGAATATGATGTAGTAAAGAAAAGGTTGGTTTTAGAGTCATCAGATCCAAGTTTCAATCACAGCTCTTAATCTTTTTACCAGTGTGACCTTGGACAAATTTTTGGCATTACCTGAGGTGTTGTCCAAAGAACTGACAACTCAGTCTATCTCCATAATGAGTGAGTTTTATTTTATTTTATTTTTTACATTAATGAGGGTTAAGTGACTTGCCCAGGGTCATAAAGCTAGTAAGTGTCAAGTGTCTGACACCAGATCTGAACTCAGGTCCTCCTGAATCCAGGGCCTGTGCACCACTTACCTACCACGTGAGCAAGTTTTATTAAGGGAGTTGTATATTAAATCATGGTCCAGAAGATAGAATGGCTGCGGCCCCAGGTCAGGATAAGATCTTCATTTTTTTATGGTCCCTTTGGTCAGCCTCCTTCCTGTCCACACTCCTCTGGGTGGAGCTAAAACACATCCTGTCTGAGCATGCTCCAGCCCATGGGGTTGAAGGTGGGATGTTAATTTGACTTTAATTATATGCTAAGAAGCAAAGGTCACTAGCTTATAAATTCAGGGAAGTAGGACACATGCTCAGGGCACAGTAATTTCCCTTAACTACAATGCCTTGTTGGATTGGAGGGCTTCATTAAAGTATGTTATTCTAGGGGATACTATTCCCCAAACTGTGAAGAATCCAATCTCATCAAAATCAACTAACCTCTCTGGGCCTTAGTGACTTCATCTATAAAATGGGATGATTCTTATGTTCTCTTTTAGTTCTATGTGTTCTAATCATTTTAAAGCTCTCTATATAAGTCCTAGCAATTAAAAAAGGTATTGTAGTTTAACCATTAATTATGCAAATGTGCTATAGCTATAGTTAAAGATACATACCTCATATTAAAATCATAATTTTTATGTAACAGTCTCTGGATGTTTTTAGGAAAAACAAATTCATCGGGGAAGGGTGTTTCTAATTTTAGTCATTATTATTCCTTACCTGATTAAATAGACAGCATTTATTAAATGCTTACAATGTTCAAAACAAAAATCCTCTGATATGGCCCCTTATTTTGTTTTGTTTGCCTTAATTCAGAAATTTTTTGTTTGTTGTTTGTTGTTTTTTGGTGGGTTTTTTTTGTTTCTTTTTGCCAGTTACATAGATCATAGTAACCATATGGATGTAGAATTTGTTTTGGTTTTAAATTCCATCCATATTAGATGTTCACTAAAACAAAATTTGAATGCTTCATATTACAAGTCAATTTTAAGCTGATGATTTCCAGACTGTCTTCACCTGTTTCCTATTTTCTTGAAGTTTACAAGGCTTAATTCTTGCTTTTCCTAACATTAGCTTAAGAAAGTGTTCAAAGAATTTTCCTGTAGCCATCCATTTGCTTTTCAAGATCATTACTCTGTATCAGTTAGCTGTGAATTGTAATTTGGATTAAGAAACTAAAAACTGGGTGTTACTTCACATTTTATTCCCCACCTGAGAAATAAATATAACACTCAAAAGTATTGTATGTAAATAAATGAAAATGCAGCAAAAATATGGAAGGTTAAATGTAAAGCATTTTTTCCCAGTTGATACCTTTTTAAGATGCCCAAATTTAGATTTATTTTATTCTGATCCTTTTAATTCCAACTTTAAGCAATTGTGCTGACTAGGTCCCTACTAGTTTCAAGATGGTATGACCTGCTTTTCTCTCTTTGCTATTTCCTGCTGCACCACCCACGTCCATGGTAGCAAATTAGCCACCTGCACACCTAATGGGAGAGGTTTCCTGAATCTTAAAGAACATTCTGTAAACTACTTCAAAACAAAGTATCAGAGGCTTTAGGGTGAAAATTCCTTCTGTCTGTATAAATGGTGGGTAAACCTTTTAAGAATCAGCTTTCAAATAGTACATAATCTCCTTTTGACACTGAATAATGGTGTTTAATGACAAAAAGAAACTGTATACTCTGTAAGCTGTGGAAGAATGGACAGATGGTAAACTACACTGAGTGTTTTATCAGCAGACTGCCATCCTTTGACTGGAGGCCAATAAAGAGTATTTGGAGTATTCGAGGTATAATAGAGGGGGAAGGGGAAGACAGGATGCCAGTGACAAAGCACCAGACAAAACTTCATCAGAGCTTCTGAAAAAGATAAAATAGGACAAGTACAGTTCAGAAATAAAGACAGGGTTTGCTGAGTCTTTTCACCATGTTAGCACATATTTCGACTAAGATTTTTATTAAGTACACAATGAGACCAATAGATAAAATTTGGGGAATGGAGACAGGTGGGAATCAAGGGTGTTGGGATTAATTGATCCATTACAGCTGAGTGATTAGCATTCTGATGAAAATGTAAAAATCTCCAAAGTTTGTATCAGCTGTACATTTTCATCCCCAAGCAGTAGTTCTTTCTAGTTTGAAAAACTACTGGTTCTCAAAGACAATTAAAAATTATTTTTATTTGCTTCAAGTCTGTTGACAATGTTAAAAATATGTTTTGTTGACTTTTCTTGATTCAAAAAGAGGGGATTTAATTCCACCCTTACAAAATATAAGCCAAGACATAACATGGCCAAAGTAGGACAGCTTTCCTAGTGAAATCTCCTAATCAAATGGATAAACAATAATGAAAACAAATGGAACCTACTGGATTTTATAACACCATGTATGAACTGTGAATTTATTTGAATTAATAAAGAAGCCATTGAAGTATATCTGTTCATAGTACAAATGTTCATTTAATACCTACTATGTGCAATTCTCTGTACTAGACACGATACATAATACAAGAATCACAATGCCTGCCCTAATGGAACTTTTAATCTAATGAATAGGACAAAAATAAGTATAATAGAAGAGATTCTTATATTACTGCTGCTACGACCACTATTAATAATAATAATAATTAACTTATTTATAAAGCATCTGAAGAGTTGCAAAGCACTTTATAAATATTATCTCATTTGATCATCACAATAACCTTGGTAGGTAAGTACTATTATTATCCCCATTTTACACAAGAGGAAATTGAGGCCCAAAGCATTTACCAGAAAGCCTTAGAGCTAGTGCATGTTGCAGGCAGGATTTCTTTGCTAAAAGTCCTGTGCATTAGCCACTACTCATATTTGTATAGTAACATTATACTTTACAATGAACTTTCTTCACAACAAATTTGATAGAAAGGCAATGATAGTGCTACTCTCATTTTATGGATGAAGATATAACAGACAAACAAAATGAATTGACAGGACAAATAGTCCTGCTACTACTATGCATTATAGCTAGGATTCAAACCCAAATACATTGTCCCATAACATCTAGATGTGGAAAAAGCCCATGGATATCATCTAGTTCAGTGATATCAAACTCATATGTAAATGAAGCCACTAATCTGTACAGAAGAATCCCTGTAGCCCGCACATTGATTTGGTTTTAAAATGTAACATTATCTATATTTTATTGTATTTTTATTTATTTTGTTAAATATTTCCAGTTACATTTGAATTTTGTTCAGGTGCGGTTGGGGGGTGTTGTGGACCATGTGGGCCTTCTCATATGATTGACACTTGTATTCTACCTATTTAATTCCAGGTCTGGTGTTCTCTCTACAATACCAAGCTGAAAGTGTAATAAGAGAGGGTCATAGTACTATGGAAATTTGGAGGAGGGAGAAGTTACTTCTACTTATTAAAAAGCCAATCAACAAAGATTTCTTAAGTAGTTCCCCCTTCTAAGTAATGTGGATATAAAGTTGTGGATAAAATATTAAAGATTAAAAGGAGCTTACAATTTGATGGGGAGGGGGTGATAGACAGCCTATAAATAAACAGGTAGGAACCAGTAGAATGTATTATTCTTTTTGTTATCTCTATCATCAAATCCTATAATATGGGCATAACTATCAGGTGTTGAATAAACTTGCATTGTTAAATTGAAGCAGGAAAGGCTGTGGAAAAGATAGAATTTGAGCTGGAACTTGGAGGATGGGTTGAAATCAAATAGGAGATGCTGGTAAGGTTTAACTAAAGGGAATTATTTGGTATACAATAGATAACCAAATGGTTAAATGATTTGGAGCAAAGTTTTAACATGACTGAAATTATTGATAGGATAGGAACCCTATGAACAAAAGAAAGAAAATCAGTCTATTTAGGGAAATAGGTATGTAATTCGACTGGAACATAGGATGCATGAGATCCATGAGGGAAAGTTACTTTTTCATTTTTATATTTGAATTCACAGTCTGCCCAAGGATACATTGTTTTTATTGCTGGTGTCATTCAGTTATGTCTGACTGTGATGCCATAGACCATAACACACCAATAATATTTTCTTAGCAAAGATGCTTGAATGATTTTCCCATTTCCTTTTCCAACAGATTAAGGCAAACTAAAGTTAAGTAACTTACCCAAGGTCTCACAGCTAGTAAGTGTATGAGGTTGGATTTGAACTCAGGTCTTCCTGAGTTCCTGAGTCTTGGCCCAATGCTTTGTCTACCAAACCACCTAGCTGCCTGCAAGGATACATTACAGAAGGGGGCAACTAGATGGTGCAGTGGATAAGGCACTGACGCTGGATTCAGGAGGACCTGAGTTCAGATCTGACCTCAGATACTTTACATTTACTAGCTGTGTGACCCAGGGCAAGTCACATAACCCTCATTGCCCTTAAAAAAAAGAATACATTAAAGAGACATTATATTGACAAAAAAGTTGTTGCTTGATTGAGATGAAGTGTGAAAAGTATGTTGGGGTCATATTTTGGAAGGCTTTAGATGCTAGGCTAAGGAAGGTGGGTTTTTTTGTTTGGTTGGTTAGTTGGATTTTGTTTTGGGGGGTTTGATAGTGGTGAGTCACTGAAGGTAAGAAACATTCAGGATCCAAATTATTATATGGATAGTGAAAAGAGATGAACCTAAATATAACAGCTATAAATGATACTTATGACTTACTTTTTAAACTATATGGAAGCTTTTAAGTTCTGAGCTGTTCAGAAGTGTGTTGGTGTAATAGAATGTATAAAGTAAGTAAGCAGAACAACTATAAGGGAAAAGAATTTAATTTTGCATATGTTGAATTTGAAGTTTCTAATAAATGTGTAATGATTACTGAAAGAGGTTAGGGATGGAAATATAAAATATGTAGTTATCTATATAAAAGAAATGTTTAAATCCATGGGAGCAGATAATATTGGTAACTGATTATAGAAAGTAGGGAATAAATAGAACTCTGATATATAATAATATTAAGCAAGCAGAAGGAAGCATGTTTAGTTGGGAAAAAAAAGAAGTATTGAATGTACAATGAATGTATCTATTTGAAAGAAAGTACATATGATCCTGTCTAGCTGTAATTGATGGGAAGCCCTCTGAAAGTATCTATTGGGACCATCTGTTCTTACCAACAATTCAGAAAACTTCCCTGGTGGAGGACTATGTAGGCTCCTATAGAAATTTTAAGACATATAATTTAGATTCCTTAATACATATGTATAAACAGATAAATACATGTGCTTAAAGCAACTTTTTCAGACTCTTCTACTGTTAATGACATATTGCAATCTGTATTGTTGGAAGGAAGTCATCATGCTGACAAAAATCACAAATCCTTGACTCATAAATATACAGATCCACACTGATATTATTATAGTTATTGTATCTATCAACTCAACTTGAGCACTTTTCTCAACTAATTTGGCAACTAATATAATTAGCACCATATCAAGTTTTTCTTCCATTTTGATTCTTTCTACAAGACAGTGGCAAACACCCTTAGGGAGTCTAAGAGGCTAGTCTTGATTCAGTCTGGTCTCCTGATAGCTTTGGTTCAATGCTATAACAAATTAAGAAACTCATAGATCATTCAACAAATAACAAGAAGAGATTTACTTAGCCATAGCAAGAGAAGGGTATAGAACAAGAATATGTATCATCCATAAATTGCACTGTGAACTGAATCAGGGGAGTGACACTACTTCTCTTCAGTCTGAGTTACTCTTAACAGGCCAGTAGCTGAGCATT
Organism: Dromiciops gliroides; assembly: GCF_019393635.1. Lineage (NCBI taxonomy): Eukaryota > Metazoa > Chordata > Mammalia > Microbiotheria > Microbiotheriidae > Dromiciops > Dromiciops gliroides. The sequence continues at coordinate 117,433,551 of NC_057866.1, read as the reverse complement.
GGAGAGTACCTTGGAGTCCTTTGTTTTGTAATTTGGCAATCAAGAATTGATGTAAATAGTCCAATCTTTTTGTTGTCTGATGAAATTACATTTAGAGAGGGGGTTTCAATAACATTTTAAGGAAAAACAACAGTAATCTATTGAGACCTACTGGTTCCACCATTGTGCTTATCTCTCTTCCAGTTTTCTGCTTTGAATGGCATTAATAATCTGAAGATTAGTGTACAATGTTTTTTCTATGGTTGCATTTATCAAGGAAACATATATGTATGGGAGATAACCTGGTAGAGGAGAGCTTTTAAGATTTCATTTGACTCCTAGTTAAATGTGTTTAGTTTTTTTTTAATAATCAACAAAGAATAAATGTTGAAATAGAATATTCTCTGTTTTAATTAGTTGTGTAACTCGAATGATGTTGTTTCCTTTTTCATAGTTTTATCAAATTCCATCAATTCACATGAGAATCATTCTAGGGATTGCATTAAGCCTCAGAATAACACAAGGCCTATCCAGAAGGATCCATGTTTACATAAAAGAGATTGGCCTAATGATCCAAACAGGAAAGTGAAATAGGTTAAGAACACTTATTCTCTAGGCTGACATGAAGTCAGATGACCAGTTAATTAAGTTAATGCATCAGCACATATACCTTGAAGAGCTATTGCAAATGGACAAAGAGTTAGACCTATATTCTTTTTTTTTTCTTTTTTTTTTAGCCACCTAGCTGTGCCCCTACAGTCTTATCTTTATCAGCTCTTTTGTGAAAATAATTTATAAATATAAACTTAAAAGTACATTGCCTTGGGGCAGCTAGGTGGTACAGTGGATAGAGTATAGGCCCTGGATTCAGAAGTACCTGAGTTCAAATCCAGCCTTAGACACCTGACACTTCTTAGCTGTGTGACCCTGGGCAAGTCACTTAACCCCAATTACCTCACCAAAAACCAAACAAAACCAAACAAAACCAAAAAAGTACATTGCCTTACCGAGTAATCACACTAGTGATTTTAAGACCAAATATTTGAGCAAGTTACCAAAAAAAAACCACAAACAACATTCTTACCTGTAATTTCCCCCTACTTCCATTTATCCTATGCTTACATTGTTTATAATAGTATACAATAAAGTATTAAAAAGAAGGGAAAGAGGGGGCAGCTAGGTGGCGCAGTGGATAAAGCACTAGCCCTGAATTCAGGAGGACCTGAGTTCAAATGTGGCCTCAGACACTTGACACTTACTAGCTGTGTGACCCTTAGCATGTCATTTAATTCTCATTGGCCCACAAAAAAAAAAAAGGAAAGAAATTTGTATTCACTTGCTGCTATCTCCTGAAAAAAAAATTGTTGAATTTACAAGACTGTAACCTACGTCTCAGAACCTGAAGTTCTGATTTTCCGTGGGTCAGGTATAGATTCTTCAGGAATGACACTGTGTTAATTCAATTATTGTGGGGCTAGGCTGGATTTTCTAAAATATTGCTATTTCTAAATTAATAGCTATTGCACCCATTTTGGCAATAAGTATTTATTATTAAAGTATATTAAATATTAGCGAAGAATTGACCGCATGACATATAACACAATCAGAAAAACCCACAGCGACATTTTGTCTCTATATTACCTATACTGGCCTAAGAGGAGAGCGTTCACCAAAAGGACAGCATTCTGGGCCTAGAGTATAAGCCAAGAATAGTGCTGTTTAAGGCTTTTTCCTCTTTTTGCTAGAGGCAGTTCCTTACACACTGATCAAAGCTAATTGGCTAGCAACATTTGCTTCCATTGGTTGGCATGACTCGAGGGTGGTTCATATTAAAATGAGCTGTACTGTGATGATATCAGGCTCTAATGGGAGAGATCTCCTGAGGGGCAAAGGCACATTCAGATACTTACAGTTTAACCCCCTCAATTCACTGAGCTACTCACAAAGAGTCTATCTCCATTTCTATTGTATGGCCTGCACAGGATTAGAACTCCCTCCTAAAAATTGACTTCTCTAAAGTGGGGTTTGGGGGGGGGAGGGAGAAACCAGATGAAAACTAGGTCCCTGAGTCCCCCCAAGAAAGCCATTATTAATAATTTTCTCAAAACACTCTCTTCCCCAACTTGTGTTCCTACCCAACATTTCCTATGGGAATCCCTTAATCTGAATTGTTCTGTTTCTGCCCAAATTTTCTCTTCAATCTCAATCTCTCTCTCTCTCTCTCTCTCTCTCTCTCTCTCTCTCTCTCTCTCTCTCTCTCTCTCTCTCTCCTTGCTCCCTCCCTCCCTCCTTCCCTCCTAATACCACAAAACAAACAAACAAAACACAGAGGTTCTCAACCAACCAGCAAAACATCATCCATATGTGAAACCAGTGGTTACAAGAAATGGAGAAATTTTGATTGTTGTGGATTAGTTCATTTCCTTGGCAGTATACTTTCTGGGGATGTACATATAGATGATGACATTGAACTATGTGATGCAAGAACTAGCTCAAGTGTTTGGGAGGCTCTGATGGAAAGTGTGGGAGAAAAGAGATATTAGCCTGCTTACTAAACTGAAGGTCTACAGAGCCATTGTATTGACCTCATTGTTATCTGCGCATGAAACCTGGACAGTATACCAGCACCAAGCCAAGAAATTGAATCACTTCCATTTGAATTCTCTCAGGAAGTTTCTGAAGATCATCTGGCAAGATAAGGTACTAGATATTAATATCCTTTTTGAGCTGAACTGCCAAGCAATCATACTCTGATAGGCTGGGCACCTTGTTCAAATGCCAAAAGTATATTTGCCCAAAAGCAAATATATATATATATATATATATATATATATATATATATATATATATATATATATATAGAATGCACACAAGGCAAGTGCTTATAAGGAGATACAAGGATACTCCCAATGTCTCTCTGAAGAACTTTGGAATTGATTATGAGACAGGTGAGACACTGTCTCAGGACTTCCCAGCATGGCATGCCCACATTAAAGGAGGTACTATGTTCACTGAGCAAAGCAGAATTCCAGTACCTCAAAAGATATGTGGGATTCACCTCTCCACTCTAAATGTTCACACGAATTATTTGTGTCTGACCTGTGGTGGAGCCTCCCCTGCTCATGTTGTTCTGATCAGCCACAAAGACAATGTACCTTGATACCAACACAGTAATATCATTTTGGTCCTCTTCAAGCACAAAGGTCAACAACCAAACCAAAACCAAATGTCTGTCTGTCTATCTATCTATCTACTATCTATCTCTCTATATGTCTGTCTATCTCATCTAGAGATAGACATTATCTTATCTTTATTTGCCCCCTTAAACAGTAAACAAACATACATATATATATATATATATATATATATATATATATATATATATATATAATAGAATCCCATGAATAATCAAGAAAAACTATCCCTCCCCCCCATCATTTTCCTCTCCAGTGGACTACCCTCTACTTGAAAATATTTGGAAGGAAATAAAGTTGAACTTTTTGGCAATCAACTCCTCATATTTCTTACTATCTTACATATCCTAGGACCAATATAGGCCCCTAGATTTATAAGACCACCATAATGATTTGGGACACTTCATATAAAGGAATCTGTATTTGGGGCTGCTAAAAAGGCAAACCCCACCCCCCACCAAAAATCACAGAGGTAGTGGGAGGCAAAGTTCAGAATAGCTCTTCTAAATTGTAGTTCTGTCATTGTTCATGATGAAGATGTTGTTCCCTTTCTGTTCTGGCAGGTGGGCCTGGTAACTCTCTATCTTCCATTAGAAGGTTGAGTTCCCCACCACTTGCTGCTTCACTGTTGTTTTTAGCTTCCACCTTTTCTGACATCATGTGATTTCTTTCTCTTTTTGTGCTGAACAATCTTTATTCTGGGAACTTCTGAGATGTTCTGTCTCTCTGTGGCTGCTATTGCAGATGATAAATGGATAGATGATCCCTTACCAATGTTTTGGTCCACTCTCTGGCTTCTGGTATCTTCCCATATTCTCTTTCCACATGATTACTTTATAGACCTATCCTCTACCTTTATAGATCGAGATTTCAGGAGTTAGTTTGTCCTTACCCAATTCAATTATTTAGTGCTAGGACTCAATCAAGTATCCTCAATTAGTTACAAATAAACAGGTCAAAAATAAGCCAGGCCTAAAATATTCCTCAAACCAGTGAAACAATGTGATAAAAGGAGATGGATGTACCTATTAGGTTAGAAAATGTGATTTCACTCACAGAGGGGACTTCTGGGTGAAAAAACTCCCTCTACTAATGGAAGTTGGCAACTTCTCTGCAAATTATACCCATAGTTGCCTAGGGCACTGAGCTTAAGTGACTTATCCAGTCACAAAAATATTATGTGTAAAAGGTGAGACATATTCAGTTCTTCCTGACTTCAAAGGTGACTATCCCCTAAACCACACTGGCTCTAACATCATAATCAATAACTCCATAAAGGTTTCATGTTTTACACCTATTAGTGTAATCATGTATATAGCATAGTCTGGGAATGGAGCCTATATTTTATGCATGCCTAAACCTTTAAGTTCTCTAGCACAAAGCAAAAACATGCAACTGATTGTTAATAACACAGAGATTATTGATTCCTGACCAAATGTTTTTTTGTTTAAAACAAAATATGTTATTATTGATACTGTAAAATGAATAATCCTTATTTAAACCATATTTGCTTTACCTCTTAGAAAATCTTCACTATTCCTTATATGGAAATATTTTGAAATGGCACCTATATAAGGGGTAAAAGTCCCAAATTTGGAATGATATTTCATAAGGAGAAAAGTTATAGTTATATAGAATAGTAATAATCAATCAGGAAAATTAATTAATACAGTCCATGTTGATGTTTTTTTTTCTAAAACAGCATGAGACTTTTTGAAAATTGATTAAATTTGAACCAAACCAGATTTAAGAGTATAGTTCCCATATTGCTATCATCATAAAAATTTATGATTGGAACATGCTTAGCTTCAAATTAATTCTAAAGTCATTATTACACCTATGTCAAAATCACAAACAAGAGGGATATTTTTCTGCTAGGAGAACAAAGCCCCCCTCCAGTATTCCTAACCTCAAAGTTTTATGTGTTGAAATGAAACCCTGAAAGATGATTTTCCCTTTCATTGTAAGCCAGAAGGAAAAAAAAAGCTTCATAAGCTTGCTTCATCACCAAAAACTTCAAAGTTCATCATCAGAAAAATAAAAATCAAATATAGGGTATATGGAATACTTAATGATTCTGTGGAATTTAATCACTGCAAGAAAGAAAAAAACGTCCCATGGAAAGCTAACTCTTCACATAATCTCTGGAACAAAAGCCATTCTCAGAAAAAAAAAACCTATTTATTTAGTACTTTATTTATTTATTTTTTTTGGCTTCTGATTGAATTTTTTTTTTAATGTATGAGGTATTTTATTTTTTCCGTTACATGTAAAGATAGTTCTCAACTTTTGTTTATACATGCTTTACAATTTCAGATTTTTCTCCCTCCCTCCCCTCCCTCCCCCCTCCCCTAGACAGCAGGTAATCTGATATAGGTTATATCTATATATCTCTATACTATTTAGTACTTTAAAAGAAAATTTCAGGAATAATATCTGTAGATTTAAAATCTCAACTCAAAATAGTGTAGCTATTCAAAATCTTTGAGATGATGTTAAAAGTCTCAGGCTTCTTTTTAAACATCTATACCTTCATTTGCTTCCAGATTTGTGAAGACCGTTTCTCTGGAAATGGATTTATAGGCATGACTAACTTTCATTTTCCCTTGCTTGCCAATAACTCAAAAACTTTTAGGCAATAGAAAATAGAACACTTGACTAGCCAAACTCCAGAGAATGAAGACAGTGTTGCTTAAGAAAGACAAAGAGATATATCTATAAATGACTAAGGGGTACGCAGGTTTTTGGAGAGGTTTTTAGCTAAGTTCAAGCATATAAATCCATCAAAAATCATCTTACAGTACCTTTATGAATAAGATGAGATTAGTTTCTCATTCTTGGGTCTACCATAATGTTAAGCCATGGGCCTTCCTATTTCAAAACCAAAAGAAAGAAGAGAAAGAATACTGTGATAGAAAAAAAGGGGAGAGAATAAGAAATGGGGGGCAAAAGAGAGAGGAAAAAAATAATTTCCTTGGGATATTACTCTGTTAAGTATACTATTCATAGTAGCAAGTACAATATAAATGGAAATAAGAATATGAGCACAGTCTAATAAATAATAAGAAATATATAAAGGAAGAAAATAGTAATGTTATTCATTATCTATACATAAATACACAGAGTAAGGGTAATAAAATTAAATAAGAATTTTATTATAATTTAACAACATTGAACACATGTGTATTTAACACATGGTAGTATGGGGGCAACTAGGTGGCACAGTAGATAGAGCACTGGCCCTGGAGTCAGGAGGACCTGAGTTCAAATCCAGCCTCAGATACTTGCCAAATTACTAGCTGTGTGACTCTGGGCAAGCCATTTAACCCCAATGGCAAGAAAGAAAGAAAGAAAGAAAGAAAGAAAGAAAGAAAGAAAGAAAGAAAGAAAGAAAGAAAGAAAGAAAGAAAGAAAGAAAGAAAGAAAGAAAGAAAGAAAGAAAGAAAGAAAGAAAGAAAGAAAGAAAGAAAGAAAGAAAGAAAGAAAGAAAGGGTAATATGTAAAACATAATTAGAACATTCTTTTTTTTTAAAAAATCCAAAAGGATTAGGTTAAATAAAAAGAATTATGTAGTAGCATTGTATATCAAGAATATATACAATGTAGAAATCAAAGAAAAGGGGACTAGAAAAAATATTATGGGAATATACTACAGACTCCATAACTAAATGGATGAAATTGGAAATGAGTTCTGGAAGGAGATCATAAAGCTGACAATGAGGGACTGTTCTAATAATGAGAAATGACTACAATTCATCATCCATCTGCTGGAGGTCTCTGTGAATTGCAATCCAACTGATAAATTCTAGACTTTCTTTGATTGCAAATTTCTTCCTTTAGGATTTGGAGAAAATGATAGAGCAACTGCCTAGACTAGACATGATTATGACCAAAAAGGAGAAAGCAGTTGCTGAAGGGGAAACACTCAGAATCTTGGGAGGAAATAACTTCAGGAAGTTAATATTCATTTTGAGAAGCATCACCACATACATATTGAAACAGAGGGAGACAGCATGAGACAGAGAGAGAGAGAAAGAGAGAGGGAAAGATTATTCCCATAATTCCTATAAAGAGGCATAGTTATTTAAGATATAGTCTACATCTGTACTTGGGACTATATTATCATAATTAATATATGTACATTATCAACATAATCTATTTTTTAATTTAGATTTTGAGAGAACAGATTTTAAGGAGTTCAGAGAAAGTGTAGGTAAGATATCACAACCCACAATTCTACAAGTGAATACATTTCTAAACAACTGAGATCTTCTCAGGATTGAAATTTGGTAAACACCAAAACAAAATCGCTTTTGGAACTGGGATGCCCTGGGAATTATTGGGGCTCTTTGAAAATATTTAAAGAATGGCTGATTAATTCTTCTTCAATAAACTTTAGTGAGATTATTTCTTTAAAAACATGAATAAGACTAGATAGCTATGCCAGCTAAAGTTCCCTTCCAGTTATGAAAATGAAACACTAACTGTTGCAGTGAAAAAGGGGAGTGCATCTTTCTATGGACAATGATGTCGCTGCCTATTAGTCAGATAGCCAAATGAGAATTTTAATAAAGAAATCTTGAGGAGGTGAAAATCTGGAAGCAAGGAGAGAGAACAGCATGCATGTGCATATATTTGTGTACATGTGATACATATATTATATTCACATATATGCACATACATATATATACCCATGCATATTTATATACATACACACAATAACTAGCATTTATATAGGACTTTAAAGTTTGCAAAATGCTATAGATTGTTAAGGGTTAAAATTCTAGCTAGTCTGTCTAAAATATCTAATGAGTGGTCGCCAATAAATTATAAGCTTTAGCAAGAGTTAGACTTTTAAGCATTTATTAAGGAGAATACGAATTTGGTAAAGAGAGAGAAAGGCCTAGATTCCTATCTATTAAAGGGAGAGCACATTTCTAGCTCCGCTCTCCACCAGAGTCCAAAGGAAAGAGCCCGAGACTGAGCGCCAGTCTCTTCCTTCCTCCTCCCACTAGTCCGCGTCACTTCCTGACTCCTGAAGAAAAGACTCCTGGTCTTGCCCTCAAAGACCTTCCCTTCATGGGCAGAACTCTTCTACAGTAAGTATCCAGCAGGTGGCGTTATTCCAATCGTTACAAGATATATTATTTAACTGATCCTTACAACAACCCTGGGAAGTAGGTGCTATGACTCTCCCCATTTTACAAATGAGGAAATTTAGACTGACCTGTTAAGTTAATTGTCCAAGGTAACAGTGATTTAAGTGACCAAAACAAGATTTAAACTCAGATATTCCTGGCTCCAAGCCCAGCATTTCCTCCACTGTAATACCTAACAACATAGTTCTAGCAGAATTATCTTGGGAATGTTAGAACTAGAATGGGCTGATAATTTTTATGAGTACTAATGATGGCAAAACTCCAAAGATTTCCATAGTCATGCTAAAAATATATATATTTATAGTGCAACAGGGGTTCAGTGACTTGCCCAGGGTCACACAGCTAGTAAGTGTCAAGTGTCTGAGGCCAGATTTGAACTCAGGTTTTCCTGAATCCAGGGTTGGTGCTTTATCCACTGTGCCACCTAACTGCCCCAAAGCTAATGCTGTATTAAAAAAATAAAGATTTGTGCCTATCTAGAGAGATAACTGTCTCTATATAGAAATAAATATCAACCTATCTATAGAGAGATGGAGAGAGTGAGGGAGGGAGGGCGAAAGAGAGAGGGGAGTTAGTAGGGGAGTCTGTTGTAGTAAATGACAGTTGAGCTATGTTTTCAAGGAAGGTGGATTTTAGTGTCAAGGAATGGCTTTGGAAGTCCCAAAAATAAAGTCCTGTACAGTTTCCCAAATGCACACTTACTAGATCCCTTCTTCCTATACAATTCTTGATCATTATTATTTCATTCTAGGATATATTTATGAATAGATTGTCTCAATGCAGCATCTACTTAGATGAATTTCAAATTCCATCTCACAGGCATTTTTTAACCATTGGGTTTCTTCTCTGTAAATGGTTAGGCCACTATCTTCTGAGTGGGTGCCGATTTCATTGAAATGTCAATTTAAGAAACATTTATTAAGTAATTTTTCTGTGGTAAGCAATGTGCTAAAAGCTTGGGATACACAGGAAGGTCGGTTCTTGCCCTCAAGGAGTTCACATTTAATGAGGGTCACACTATATAAACAATTATAGACGTACAAGATATATACAAGCTAAAATGTAAGTAATCTCAAAGATAAGGCATCAACATGGAAAGGAACCAGAAAAAGTCTCTTGCAAAAGGTGGTATTTTAACTAAAATGTGAAAGAAGCCAGGGAATTCATGGCAGAGAGATGAGAGAGGTCATTCAGGAAATAAGGGATAAGTAGTGAAAATATATGAAGTTGGGAGATGGAAAGTCATGTATAAGGAATGATTAGGAGGCCAATTTCCATTGATCTTATAGTGAGTGGAGGAGAGTAAAGTGTAGGGAAATTAGAAAGTAGGAAAGTAATAGGTTCTGAGGGGATGTTGGAGACAGAGGGTCCTGGATGTAATAGAGAGCGGTAAGATTTTATTGAATAGTGGGAAAACAGGATATAATTGGACTTTAGGTAGAGGACTTTGGTAGCTGAGCAGAGGATGGAATGTAGAGAAACTTGAGGCAGAGATATGAACCAGTAGGATATACTAATAGTTCAGTGATGAAGTGCTGGGGCTCGACACCAGGGTGGTGGTCCTTTCAGGGAAGAGAAAAGGGTTATATATGAGAGATGTCACAAAAGTGGTATCTCCAGTAATTATCAAAAGATTGGCTATGAGGGTGTCAACCACCTAGATGGAAAGGCTAGATAACTACAAGGATGGTGGTTTCCTTGACAATAACAGGGAATTTCAGAGTAAGGGAATAGTATGGGGAAATGATGACTTCAATCAGTCAGTCAATAAACACTTATGAAGATCCTACAATGTGCCAGGCATTGTGCTAACTATGGATTGAGTTTAAGGTTTCTAAATGGATATCCAGTTCAAGAAGTAAGTTCGATAAGAAATTAGAGGTGTGAGACTGAAAATCAGGAGAGAGTTTAGGATTGGATAAATTCATCAGAGAATCACTTGCCTAGAGATGATAACTGATTTTATAATAGCTTATAAAATCACAAAGAGAGAAAAAATAGGAGGAAAAGGAAAAGAGGTCCAAGAACAGATCATTGTGGAATATCCACAGTTAGTCAGAATGACCTGGGTGACCATCCATTAAAATGTGCCAGTAATGGAGAAATGGGAAGAGAAGAACAAGCTAAGAGCAGTTTCACAAAAAACTCAGAGAGAAGAGAATATCAAAGTCAAAGGTTACAGAGAAGTCAAAATTTGGTAATTAGATGATTATTAACTCTACAGATAGGAGTTTCTATTAAAAGATGAGTTTATAATCTGGGTTGCAGAGAGTTTAGAAGAGAGGGAGAAAGTGGAAATACAAATTGTAGATGGCTTTATTGAGGAAGAAATGAAGGAGAAATAGAAAACATCTAGCAAAAATGAATGGATCAAGTGAGTTTTTTTCAGAATATAGTGACACAGATATGTTTATGTGAGAGGAAGCCTGCCTAGTGAGGGAAAGATCAAATATTAGAGTGGGGACAATATTGGGAGCAATCCGTTGAAGCAGAGATAAAATGTTATCACTTTTGTATGTGGATGGGTTAGTTTTGGGAAGGACATGGGTCACCTCTTCATTTGAGGCAGGAGTGAAAGAAAATAGAGTGGGGAATTATATCAGAGGTTTGTGAGATGAGAAGAAGAGAAGGTAAAAGTACTAGTGAATATTGTTCTTTCTTCATGACCCTGGAAAAGATGATCAGCTCAGATTATATAGAATGGGAAGGGAGTGTGAAACAGGGAATCAAGAACAAGGTTCAGAATCATTGAGATGGGGAGAATATGACAGGCTGAGCATACACTTACCCTTAAAGAATGAGTTCAGGAAGATTATAGGTGACTGGAAAGGAGTCTATTGATGGAGAAAAGTGTTTAGACATTTAACAGCTCTCCCTCTATGTACAACTTGTGGCAAGTGGTAATTGTTAGAAAAGTTTCTAGCATGTTGAATGATCATCTAAAGAAGCTTTCAAGAAAAAAATAGCATGTACAAAAATCCCACAAATTGAGGACTGGATAGTTTGGAATATTTATAGGAACAGAAAGAAGGACTTGTCAAAGCTTTAAAATACTCCATCACAGATTCCATTATGTCCTATTCTCTGATCTTCCACTATTTTGTTGCATAATCATATGGAAATAATTTAATCTCTGTGGGCTTTCCTTGTAGTTAAAGCAACTTGACTTGGACTAGATGCTATTCAAATTCCCTTCAAGCTCTAACAGAATGAGTTTCTGGGCCTTGGGCATTATTTTACATTTTAAAAAAATACTATACCCTGACTAAGGAGAAGGTGATGACAACTCATACTTTATTTCATCAGGTATTATCTAACATATAATGAAATTAATAGCTAGGTAGCTGGTACTCTAATATAGAGCACTGGACCTGGAGTCAGGAAAACCCAAATTCAACCCCAGTTTCAGACATTAACTAGTTGTGTGATGCTGAACAAGCTAGTTAATAACTGTTTTTCCCAGTTTTCTGAATTGTAAAATGAAGAGATTAATAGCATGTTGTGCAGTGTAATTCTGAGAGTCAAATATGGTAGTATGTATAAAGTACTTAACACACTGCCCGGCACATAGTAGTCTTGAAATTAATGATTGTTTCATTTCTTCTTTCCTTTTACTGATGTGTGATATTGGCCTAGTAAATGATGATTTCCTTCATTCCTTATATATTTTTGCAGTGTCTAAAGATTTCAAGTTCTAAGTAAACAGAAATGAGAGATATGGAAAGTTCCAACCATGATGACAACAAAACACTAACTTTAAAAATGCATTTTGGTCACTATACAACTAGCAGAATATTTAAAAATAGAGAATCTCTCTGGAGGCACAAGTGAACATGTTTAATGTTTTGAAAGCTCAAGCAAGTTGCCCTTTTCCCAATGTGATTTTTTTTCTTAATTAATTTAGGACACTGTGCTATCAGGAGTTATTCTTAGGCTTTTTATAGTAAAAGAAAGGGGGAAAAAAGAAATCAACATTTTGTTTCATTTTTTCTATCATTTTGGAAGCTTGCAGAACCCATTATGAAGAAAAAGCCTCTTCTTTCTACTACCACTCCATTCCCAGTGGCTAGTTGATGGCATTCAACAAGATTTAAAGGCAGCATTCCTATTTTTTCTTAGAAATCCTTAAGTCCTTTCAAGGCTCAAGTCAGGTGCTACTTCCTATAAGACCCCTTTGCTGATTTTGTCAAGTGTTCATGATCCCCATGCCAACCAACAATAGAAACTTACTTGGTATCATTTTGCTCATATTTTGCATTGACTTATCCATGTGCACATTTCCCTTTAGAAAGGGTACTTAATGAAGGCTAGAATTATTTCATGTTTCTTTTTATATTAGTAGTTCCTATCATAGTGCCTAACATGTAGCAGAACCTTAAGAAATGTTTATTGAATTGAATAGGCATGGACTAAAATAAAAGGATCCCCCATTAGCCTCCTCTTCCCCTTTTGTGCATAGTTTGTGGTCCAGTGTTATTTTCTCATTCTCCCTATACTTTCCCACCCTAGTATCTCACTTGATTTCAGAAAGATGTTCTATATTGTACCCTCAGAAGGGGAACCAATACAGTATAGTGCTCATACTGTTACTGTCCTGATAGTTGACATTTGACTTTTACTTGAATATGCTATACAGGGAACCTGATATAAAAAATCCTATAAAGTTACAACTTAATAGGACATCAGAATAATCAAATTCATCTCCCTCATATTATATATGGTGCAAATGAGGTTTAGGACTTTTTTCCTTCTATGCTGTGCTAGTCTAAAGTTATTTCCAGTAAGGATAAGTATCTCTGCAAGAAACTAACTCAGTTTCACAATGGCTGCTTGATTTTTGTTTTGACTCAAATCCTGTGGCCAATCTGCCCAAGCTAATATTGCTTCAGGGAGGATAATGGTTATCAATTGCCTACTCATTTATCATGTGCCAAATATTGGCAGCTTAGCATCAGACTTATCAATGCCCAAATCTCCTGGCTATAAATCAACATGGGTGTCAATATTCACTAAACTGGCTGTGAGCTGCAAAGACTCCATACTGTGCTTTATCTTTGGCTAGGAGGACAGAAACTCTTTGGAAAACTGCTGCTATGTTATAAAAATTCTGTGGGATGAATCTCTTAGGCACCACTGTTAAAGACTGCTTTGGGTCTTCTACTTCCCCTCAAAGTAACTTTCATTCTTCATAGCTTATTCTGTGTACATGGCATTGGATGAAATAAATGGGTTAGCCAGGACCCTGGAGAGCTCCTGGCAGTTTTATATAAGGTAGTAGAGAGGATATTGAGAAGGGAGCCAGCTCAGACAACTGGCACATTTAAGTCTCCTTAAAACCAAGGTACCACATTTTCAAAAATAATTTGCTTAATGTCACACAATGGGAGAGGAGGAGAAGGGTAAGGAAAGTGAGGGGATCTTGTAGGGAAAAAATGGTTCCTTTGAATTCTTGTGGTTATGGTTGCCATGGGAACACCCCTCCAAGTGTGGAAAGGACATTAGTCCTGTGTGTTACTGGGAAGTCTGTCATGCTGGCAGCTGCAACAGCTAACCTGTATTGATTTGTGCAAATTTTTAATTTTTCAAAGGAATAAGGAGTGAACAGTCTTGTTTAAATAATGATCAAATTTCCCCATAACAAACCATAACAGTCATCTGAAATCCCAGTTCTGCCTACCAGAACATGTATTATCTTTACTAATTACTGTTTCTGTCTCTAAGTCTCTCCTAATAGCTGTGAAAAATGAAAAGAAATTAGAGGATGCAGAATCACCCTAAGGGTCCTATTTCCTCAGTTATTTGTTTGTGGCCCACTAAACTTCATGAACTATACTAATTTATGAACATCTTAGGTCTCACGAACCATGGTGTTTTTCATATGCATTGGAAAAGACTGCTTTATTCTAAATACAGGACGATCTGCTATCAAAAATTTGGCATGTCTTGTCTAGTGATCTGAGCCCAAGGTTTGCATTCCCATGCTGGCTCATGTCGGTGCCTCCACTGGTGTCCTTGGAAAAGCATTTCAGCTGTCAGGCACAGTTTTAAGAAATGTAAAATGCTAGAAATAAGTTCTTTTTTCTAGGTTAGCTTGTGGATTATTTAGCTTGAAAAAATATATAAGGCACTTTGAAGTGCTATGCAAATTCCAGCATCAGCAATTCATCTATGTATTAATTCAACTACCAAGAAGAGGCTTTCTAAAGCAAGGAAAATGGCTCACAATCCTTAACTAAACAGATCTATGGACAGTGGCACTACTAACCACTAACAGCAAGTGTGATGCTAGCATGGTCATGCTTCAAACTAACTTAAGTATGTATTGTGCAATCTGCTTGTTGAAAAAGAGAAGGAAACCATGACCTGAATGTGGTAACAAGAGTCTGTGACAGTTCAGAGTCTTGGGAAGTTGCCATTAAGTTAAATGATTTATTTTCAAGACTGAGGAAACTGTGTAGCGATGAGAACATCTTATCATTTATAGAAGTATAGGGGCATATTTCTATTTCAGTGGAGATTAAGAAGAAATATGCCTCATGAGAGAAATCTACCATCAAACTGTGATCAAAGGGAATTATTCCAAATAAGCTTTAGACTTTGCTAATATTTTACTAATACTGGCCTCTCCAACAAAATATGAGCTCTGCAGGAAGTTATAATGATAAAGTGACAGGTGGCAATTTAATAAAGTCCAATGATAATAATGCTTTGGTTTCAGAAATCTCAAGATTTAGAGGAAGTAGATTTTCATATGTTACCTTTAGGAAGTAAAGTTATGACCCATAGTCATATCTAGTAATATCTAGAACATAAACTTATACTGAATGGTAATAAAACAACCTTCAATTTCACACAAAGCACATTCCTCAAGTTACTTGATGAAAAGTCACTTAATTTCATCTGCTTTTTTCAAACAATTGATTCATAAATTAGGTACCCAAGAAAAGGTATTTCAAAAGGGAAGTTGACTTTCACTAAGTATTATTTTTCCTAAGCAATATCTCTTGACAAACAGTACCCAAATAAAATACCAGAAGGAAATAATTTCAAGTTAAAGACAAGTCTCTTTCAGCTGATCAAGATTTCCGGTAATCAGAAAAAATTAATGCAAAGCCCATATAAATATATGTGTTTAATTATATTAATTCAAAACAATCACAACAACAAAAACTCTAGAAAGGGTCACTTAAGTAGATATTTAACTCATCTTGTTTTCAAAAAGTCTAAAAGTTTTTCTAAGATTTCCTGCTTTTTTATTTGTAAAAATTATTATATTTTTATTTAAAAATTCCTTTTTATACATCTTTGAGATCTGAATTCACTCCCTCCCACATTCCCCACCCATTGAGAAGGCATGAAGTGTGATATCAATTATACATGTGAAATCATGCAAAATATATTTCCCTATTAACCAAGTTGCAAAAAAAAGGCAAGAAAAAATGAAAGGAAAAAATATGCCTCAATCTGCACTGACTCCATCAGTTCTTACACTTAGCATTATTCATCCTAAGTCCTTTGGAAATGTCTTAGATCACTATGTTGCTGAAAACATCTAAGTTATTCACAGATAATCATCAGAAAATATTGTTACTATTTACAATTTTCTCTTGATTGTGCTCATTTCACTTTCCATCAGTCATATAAGTTGTGCCAGGTATCTTTTAAACCATCCTATGTATCATTTCTGATACCAAAATGGTATTCCATCAAATCATATATAGCACCCTGTTCAGACATTCCCCAATTGATGAGCATCCCCTCAGTTTACAATTCTTTTCCACCACAGAAAAAGCTGCTATAAATATTTGTGTACATATAGATCTTTTTCCTTTTCCTTTTATCTCTTTGGAATACAGACAGTATGGTGAGTCAAAAGGTATGTACAGTTTAAAAGCCCTTTTCACATAGATCCAAACTCCACCAACTTTGCATTAGTGTACTGATTTTTTCACATTGCCTGCAAAATTTGTCATTTTCCTTCTATACCATATTACGCAGTATTATATGTATGAGGTGGTTCCTCAAAGTTGTTTTGATTTGAATTTCTCCAATCAAATAATGATTTAGAGGATGATTTCCCCCTGTGAGTATAGATAGGTTTGATTTCTTCTTCTGCAAACTGCCTTTTAAAATTCTTGACCATTTACCAATTGGAGAATGACCTGTATTCTTTTAAATTTCACTGAGTTCTCTATATAGTTGAGAAATGAGGACTTGATCAGAGAAACTTGTAGTAAAATTGTTTTCACCAGTTTTCTGATTTCCTATTAATGTTGGGTACATTGGTTTTGTTTGTGCAAAAGCCTTTTAATTTCACATAATGAAAATGATCAATTTTGCTTCCCATGACCTTCTCTATCTGGTATTATGGGCCACATTTCTTTTCCCTTAAACATAGATCTGACAGGTACAATTTTTCATGCTCCCCTAATTTGCTTACCCTTTTTTATATATCATGTACATATGTTTATCTTGGCATATGGTATGAGATATTGGTTTATACTTAATTTCTGTCAAACTGTTTTTCAGTTTTCCCAATAATTTTTGGCAAGAGATGAGTTCTTGTGCCTCAATATTGGATCTTAGGTTTTAGCAAACATAAGATTTCTGTGGTCCTTTACTTTTATGTATTTTGTACTTAATTTATTTCACTGATCTATCACTTTTTTTATTAATCAGTACCGGATTGTTGATTACTGCTTTGTATTACAGTTTGAGATCTAGTACTACTATGCCAACTTTCTTCACATTTTTACTTCACATTTCCTTGATATGCCAACTTCCTTCACATTACTTTTTGTAGATTCCCTTGATATTTCTAAACTTTTGTTTTTGCTGATATTATATGGGTTTTTTTTGCTCAATTTAATAATTCTGGTAGTTTATTGGCATGGCAGTGATATACTAAATTAATTTAGGTGGAATTGTCATTTTTATTAAATTGGCTTGTCTTAGCCAAGAGAAATTAATATTTCTCCAGTTTACATGCACCTTTATTTGTATAAAAAATGTCACATAATTGTATTTATGTAGTTCCTGAGTCTGTCATAGCAGGTAGATTCATAAGAATTTTATATTGTATACAGTATATTGTATATAGTATACAGTACATATATTTTGGCAGGGCAATGAGTGTTAAGTGACTTGTTTTGAACTCAGGTCCTTCTGAATTCTGGGCTGGTGCTTTATCCACTGCACCACCTAGCTTCCCCACATATAGTATATTTTAAGTGAAATTTCTCTATCTCTTCTTGTTGGACTTTGGTGGTAATATATAGAAATACTAGTGATTCATGTGGGTTTATTTTATATTCTGAAACTTTACTGAAGTTGTAATTATCTCTACTATTTTTGTTGATTACATAGCATTCTCTATCATCTGCAAGGAGTGAAAGTTGTTTGCTCCTTGCCTCTTCTAATTTCTTAAATTTCTTTTTTCTTGTCTTATTGCTATAGCTAGCATTTCTGGTACAATATTGTGTAAAAATGATGATAATGTACAGCATTGCTTTATCGCTGTTCTAATTGAAAAAGTTTCTAGCTCGAGGCAGCTAGGTGGCTCAGTGGATAAAGCACCAGCCCTAGATTCAGGAGGACCTGAGTTCAAACATGGCCTGAGACACTTAACAGTTACTAGCTGTGTGACCCTGGGCAAGTCATTTAACCTTCATAGCCCCGAAAAAAACAAAACAAAAGTAAACAAACAAAAACAAAAACAACAGCAACCAAAAAACCCTCAACCATCACTCCCCCAAAAAGAAAAAGTTTCTAGCTCATACCTATTACAGATAATGCTTGCTTATGGTTTTAAGTAGACACTATTTATCATCTTAAAGAAAGCTTTGTTTTTATAGGAATGGGTATTTTGTCAAGAGATTATTTTCAGTATGCATATGTTTTTGTTTGTTTTGTTATTGCTATAGTCAATTATGCTGCTAGCTTTCCAAATATTGGCTTAGCACTGAATTCCAGGTATAAATCTAGTCACACTGTTTGATCTTTGTAATATATGGTTTTAATCTCCTTACTATTATTTTATTTATAATTTTTCCATCAATATTCACTAGGAAAATTGGTAAAAAAATTTTTCTTTCTATTTTTGTTTTCCCTACTTTGGGTATTAAATCATATTTGTATCATAAGAGTAATTTACTAAGATGTCTTTGCCTATTTTTCAAAAAAAAATTATATAACATTTGAATTAATTGTGCTTAAATGTTTGGTAGAATTCACTTGTGAATCCATCTGGTACTGATGAATTTTTTTCTTATGGAGTTTATTTTTATGTCTTCTTCAATTTCTTTTTCTAAGATAAGGTTATTTAAGTGTTCTGTTTCCTCTTCTGCTAATCTGGGTGATTTTTATATTTGAAAATATTCATCCATTTTACTTAGATTATCAAATTTACTGGCATGTAACTGAGCAAAATAACTAAATAACTTTTTATAATTGTTTTAATTTCATCTTCATTGGTGATACATTCACCATTTTCATTTTTGATATAGTTTTCTTCTTTTTTAAAAATCAAATCGCGCAGTGTTTTGTTTTGTGGGGTTTTTTTTAATTTTATTTTTTCCTGAAACCAACTCCTACTTTTATTTACTAGTTCAATGATTTTCTTTCTTTCAATGTTATTAATCTCTTTTTTTTGATATTCAGGATTTCCAAATTGTTAATTAGGGATTTTAATTTTTTTAATTTCATGCCTAAATCATTGAACTCCTCATTCTTTATTTTAATGATGTAAGTGTTTAGAGACATTAATTTCTCCCTACATACTGGTGTGGTTGTATCCCACAAATTTTCATATATTTTTGGTATGTTTTCATTATTGACATTATTTCTTTCTATGAATAACATTTAATTTTTCCGAATAACATGTAAATTATCATTATTTTTAATGATATTATTTATTGTTACAATGATTTGTTCTTTAAGTTTGCTATAATTTTTTAAACAGATATAATTTTTATTTTATTTTATTTTGGCAGGGCAATGGGGGTTAAGTAACTTGCCCAGGGTCACACAGCTAGTAAGTGTCAAGTGTCTGAGGCTGGATTTGAACTCAGGTCTTCCTGAATCCAGGGCTGGTGCTTTATCCACTACGCACCTAGCTACCCCGCTATTAATTTTTGTTCTATGTTTCCATGGCATTTTAATGTATACAAATTTTATTGCCTTATTATCTTAAAAGGATGCATTTACTATTTCTGCTTTTCTTCATTTCGGGGTGTAACGATTGAAATGACACCACCTGCTGGAGACTTACTATAGCAAAGCTCCACCATGAGGAGAAGGTGTCTGAGGGCAAGATATCCAACTCTTTGGTGTCAGGAAGTGACGTTTGCTTGTGGGAGGAAGAGGGGGCAAGGCTGGCACTCTCACTCTCTTTGGTCAGGACTCTGGTTGAGAGTGGAGTGAGAAATGCTCTCTCCATTTAATAGATAGATTAATCTAGGCTTTTCTCTCCCTCTTTACCAAATTCTTATTCTCCTTAATAAATGTTTTAAAGTCTAACTCTTGCTAAAGCTTATAATTTATTGGTGACCACTCATTAGATATTTTAGACAGACTAGCTAGAATTTTAGCCCCTTACAGTTGCAAGGTTTATATGCCCTAATACATGGTTCATTTCTGTGATGGTGTAATGCACAACTGAGAAAAATATTATAATCCTTTCTATTTCCATCCACTCTTCTGCAGAGGTCTGTTATATCTAAATTTTCTAAAATTAGATTCATCTACTTAACATTTTTTTAATTTTATGGTTAGAGTTATCTAGTTCTGAAAAGGGAAAAATGAGTGCTTCCCCAATAGAGTTTTGCTCTCTATTTCCTCCTATAACCCATTAAAATTTCCCTTTAAGATTTTGGATTTCATGTCATTTGCTTCATATATATTTAGTATTGATATTATTTTATTTGTCTTAATAAAAACAAAGGGTGAAGTAAAGGTCTGCTTTCCATCACGGACTTAAAAAATAACTTTATTCATTTCCCCATTAAAATTGTTTCCATACTTCTCTATATCACTCCTACATAATTCTCCCTTTTAAAAAAAGGGGAAAAAATTAAACATATCACGCCAGCATATTTAGCCATTTCTAGAAGTGAAGTCAGTCTTCTGAACTCATAATCTGTCACCTCTGTATCAAGACAAGATCATATGTTTCATGATGAATTCCCTGAAAGGAACATTGTCATGAACTTTTCAAATAATTTTGGCTGACTGTTGGATACTACCTGTAAGCAAACAAGTCTTTTAATTTTTTCTGGGCATTCCTTATCAGCAAAGTAAGGGGACTAAATAATTCTTATCTATTCAAATCTCAAATTGGAAACATTTAGTAATGTTTATATTTTATCGTCCATTAGCCTGGGCCACATTTATAATTACAAGGATTTGTTAGATGGTATTTCAGGGTCATGAGCACAAAGAATTTTATATCTTCCCCAAACCACCATTTCTGCTGGTCACCTATGTAACCATAGATAATATCATTCTGTGCCTCAGTTCTTTCATTTGTAAAAGTGAAGGAGTTGGCTTAAATCTCTGATCCTTTGATCCTACCGCCAAAGTGGAATGGGTAGCCTCTGGAAGTCATGGGTTCCCCTTTCCCAGGAATTTTCCAAGTACTTGGATGACCATTCTTTGAGATACAATGAATCATATTCCTATATAAATATGGGTTAGACCTGATCCCACAGTCTTCACCTTCAACTTTGAGCTTCTGTGATTTTGTGGAATTGGAAGAAGAGACAAATAGGAGTAAAAAATTTAAATGAAATTAAATCTCTTTCACCTCATTCCACCTATATTCCTGAATATATGTGAATAACTGCAGGTCTATAAAGACATAATAATTTCTAATAAGATAGTATATTTTAGTGTTCATTGGGGTTTCATTCACACCCATTCTTTTTCATTTTTTACATTACAATTCCATTTTTCTCTTTTTAAAATACATTTCATTGGAATGATTAGAATCTCCAAAATCCTGCCCCCCAGGTAACTCTTCAGGAAAGAATGGTCTGTTGTGTTCTGGGTACAGAAGATCTAACAGTACCTGACAGCATCTGTCATAGCAGGTTTCATTAAAATTAAAATTAAAAGACTTGTTTGTTTACAGAACAGAGAAAAATGTTTGTAATCATGGCCTTATATTGTACCTCCTTTTTATCAAAAGAAACTATTCTTCTATCCTTGGATGGTGCTTGATATTATGGGAGTTAGGAAAGGTGGTTGAGAGGGCATTTGTAAAACAAAGAATTGAAAATCTATGAAAAATTACTAAGTCATTTTGTATGTTATGGAATAAAAACAAAAAAGCCAAAGATAAAAATATTTTTCATGATTGATACACGTGTACTTCTTTCTACCCCCCAAAAGCAGACTGAAACACATTTTTTTGACAATTCCTTAATCTGAAGTTTTGTTTTTATCTGTTTCCACAACCTAGATAAGGTAGAACTGTTTGCCATGACTACTCGTGTATAATTTATGTTGAATTGTTTGAGTTCTTGGGGTGGGGGTGGGAGAGGAGGGAAGAAGAGAAGTTGGAACACAAAGTTTAAAAAAAATTGATGTCAAAAGAAAAATTGTTCCCCCAAAAAGAACAGTATGGGAATATGTGTGTGTGTGTGTGTATATATATATATATATATATATATATACACATATATGTATATATATGTGTGTGTGTGTGTATATATATATGAGAAAATGATCTTTTGGGGGTTAAATATTCTGGGCCAATGTTGTATCTCTGAAATTGAAAACTGGTCAGAAAATAAAGCCAGGTTATTCCTCCTAGGTTCTCTAATTTGTGAACTCAAAGAAGCCAGTTCACTGAACAAGACGGTGGAGAATACTAGTAAAACAATGATGGTATAAACAGGAACGACAGGCTAAAGTATTGATAGATTTTAATTTCAATTTTTGTTTTTACACTGAATAAACCTCTGATAAATATCATAATCTACTGACTACAAATTATATAAATTTCTAGTTATAAGTAAACATAGAGATAAACTCCTCTAATCCTGTTATTTTTTAAAATAAGGAAAGAGAGCTCAGAGAATTAATGGCATAGAGGTTATAAGTGATAGAGGAGGAGTTTGAACGCAGGTAATCAGACTCCAAATGTAGTGGATGGATATTCTCCTGTAATATATGTCCTCCCTATTTCTTTCCTTCCCTCCCCTTCCTTCCTCTCCTCTCTTCTCTCCTCCCCTTTTCTCCTTTTCTTTTCCCTTCCCTTCCCAAACCATTTCTTTATTTTTCTCCTTTTTACTCTTCCCTTTCTTACCATTCCTTTTACTCTTTTTTCTCCCTTCCCCTCTTCCCTTCTTTTCCCCCCTTTCCCCCTGTTTCCTTCCCATTCCCTCCCTTCTTTCTATTCCCTTTCTTTTTTCTTTCCCTTCTTTTTACCTTTTCTCTGTCTTCCCTCTATTTTCCCTGGGGTATTTTTTGTTGTTTGTGTTTAATAAAGTTATATACTGATAAATGATAGAGTGGAAAGAACCCTAGATTTAGATTTAAAGCACATAAGTTGAAATTGTATCACTTACTTAAAATTCTATCCCTTACTACTTTTGAGAACTTGGGCCTCTCTAGGCCTCATTTCCTTATCCTTTCAAATGTTCACAATGTACTAGATGGTATCTAAGATACTGATTCTAAAATGTCTGTTTTTTTTTTTTAATTAATCATAGTAATTTCCTTATGTAACCATTTGGCTCCTCTGCCACAATGAACAATTCCTTGTAACAAATAAAAAACAATTAAGTAAAATGAATCAACATAAGAACAAGTCATATAACCCACAATTGACTTGAGTTTTCTAATATGTAAATACTGCATTCATATATTGTTTTTACCCTAGTTAATTTTGTGCCATTGAGGGTTATTTTATTTTTTACTTATTTATTTATTCATTCATTCATTTGTTTATTTATCCATTCATTCATTCATTTGTTTGTTTGTTTATTTGTTTATTTATTTATTTTTGCAGGGCAATGGGGGTTAAGTGACTTGTCCAGGGTCACACAGCTAGTAAGTGTCAAGTGTCTGAGGCCAAATTTGAACTAAGGTCCTCCTTTATCCACTGTGCCACCTAACTGCCCTTGATGGTTATTTTATAGTTAAGACTAATGTATGTGTTTGGTGGGATTTGGTTTCTGGGTAAGGGACTGGTGATATATGTCATGTCTTACCTTTTATAGCATTTTCATCATCATCTTTTGTAACTATTGGCCATTGTATACTCTCAAACCTAATTGTAACATGTTAAAGGCATAGCATTCTCTAGTTTATCAATGGGCAGAAAAAGTCTGAGAAAATAAAGGTGGAAAATTTGTAGCTCTAAAGAGGAAGTTAGAAAATCAGTAGGGCAAAACAAACTAAGCTAAAACTATGACAAGATTTTATGATATATAATATTGATGCCATGCAGCATTATAGAGCTCATGAGGAACTAAGACATATAGCATAAAGGAAAGAAATATTTCAGAAATAAAATGACACTAGCTCAGTGGGCCATGTAACTAGTGTAATGATTATACAAATAAACTCCTTCTTTTGGTAATGAATGGAAACTTTAAAATTTTTATTTCTAGCATTTTAAAAATGTATATTTGCTTCTGCATAAAATGACATCAAAACTGAGACTCACACCATCCATATTTAATGATCCATTTGAATCAATATGTGCTAAAGTCCCCATGCCAAATTTCCTCAGCTGTTCAATAAATCTGTCATAAAGAAGATGATATAATACCCGTAACAGATGCATTGATATGATCAGACACAGCAAAATACTCTATTTAGTGTCATAAACATTTCAACTTTAAAAGGCATTGGCATTTAGTAGCCCAGAAAGCTGACCATTCAGTAGCTTTCAATATACAGTAGTTACTGGTGACATGCAGTAAAATATCTTCTACTAACAACTTTAGTGTGGCACAAATAAAATGAGTTCTCTCATTTTAAGGAAATGGAGCCAATAGTGTTCCCCGTCATGTCACAAATTATTATATCATTGCATCACAAGACTAGAAGGGAACTTCACAATGTTTCTCTATCTCTATCTCTCTTTCAGAGATGGCTTAAAGGATCTTAAACATATTGTAAGACAATTCCACATTTTTCCTTAACTAGCTGTTTGACCTTGGGCAAGTCACTTAACCCCAATTGCCTCACCAAAAAAAAAAAGTTTACATACTTTTCCCTCATTAGTATATTTTTGGCAGAGAAAAAAACAAAATAATTTTCATATCTTAGGTAACCTTATTTTTTAAAAAATTCTTTAAAATAGCATAGGAATTTCTTTTTTATTACTTAAGTGGGTTAAAAATAAGAAACATATCTCTTCATGAAGAAGAAGAAAGATCAGACTTATTCAGTGGGAACCCAAAGGTTAGAAGCAAAAGCAATGGGTAAAAGTTGTATGGAAACATAATTACAGTTTCGTGTAAGGAAAAGATTTGTAATAATTAAAGCTGTCCATAATTGAAATGATCTGTCTTTGAAGAGATTGGTCTCTTCTTCTGTTGATGTTTTCAAATAAAGATTCATTTATCATTCCTCAAAATGCTTTAGAAAGGTTCTTGGATAGGTGCTGTTTGGACTAAGCAAACTCGAAGATTTCATTCAACTCTGAGATTCCATGATCATAGTAGGGTCGTGTATATAATTCACATTAATTTTACAATAATGTCTTTAATGGCACCTCCTAAATCCCATGACATCAGAGAGTAGAGAAAAAAGTACACAATTCATAGTTTTTGAAAGAAATAATATTGTGTTTGGGGATATTATTTTTTTAATTATCTCTTCCATTCTCTACAGATTAAATCAGTCAACTTTTTATCCTCCAAACCTACCACAAAATTTTAGTTGCTACCATATATCTTTGTTTCCCTCACAATAATTCATATATGGTAGATGCTTAATAAATAGTGGCAATTTATTGCTAACTAGGAAGTTGAAGTAAAGTAATTAAAAGGGTTTCTATAGTAAGATATATTTTATTGTACTAATCACTATTTTACCATAAAAGATAGAAACATTGTTTTCCTAGAGAATACTGAAAATGCCAAAGTGGTTGCAAAATATTTGGGGTTTCCTCACACACATTTATGGTACAAAATCAGTGAAGCTACAATTCCTAGAGTGAATCCACAAATAGATTGTCTTCGGTAGCTGATGGTCAGTATTTTCTGTTATGTGTATACGATGTGCTACAATAAAGCCTGCCCTTTATGTTTGTCTCCTCAAGCTGGTTTTTTCTATGTCTCTTCTTTTCATACCCAAACTCCTATAAAACATTTCCATAGTCATTGTTTCCACTTCCTGTCCTCAGATTCAGGACTCACTTCTTAGTGCCTTGCAATATTGCTTCTGACTTCACCACTAGACTAACACTTCTTTCTTCCACATTAACAACAGACTAATAATTATTATAATATCTTTTGTTTCAATGCTCCTCCTTCCTGAGTTCTCTTTAAATTTTGATAGTATTATGTACAAACTCTTCTGGGATACTGTCACCTCATTCAGTTTTCATGACACTGGTTTTCTTTTTGGTTTGTTTTGTTTTGTTCCTGGCTCTCCTTTTTGTCCGACTTGCCTTTCTGTCTCTTTTATGGGAACATCACCCATGTTCCTCCTCCGGGTTATGGGTGTTTATCCCCCAAGGCTCTATCCTAGATTTCCTTTCTTCTCTCTTTAAATTATAATTTGGTGATTTTATCAATTGCCAGTCAAAAAAGTACTAGTCCTATTTTTTAGGGGACCAGGGTTCAAATTCTACCACTTGTGTTTCCAACATGTGACCTTGAGCAAATAACTTAAATTTCTTGGGACTTAATTTATTAACATGCAAAATGAAGAGGGTTCCACTGAGTTCTGAGATGCTTAATAACTCTTGAGTTATGATTCTACTACTCCTATTGAGATAAGTCCCATATTTATGTAACTAATCCCTATTTTTATATGATCTCCAGTTGCATATCAAAACAATGTGCTAGATATCTCTATTTGGATCCACCCATAGACAAATTAAATATTTTCCCATACACTTATACCAACTTCCCATTGTCCATTGTTAGAACTAAAATGTTACCTGTCTGCTGAAGTATAAATATTCTTTCCCCTCTAGGTTTTTATGGCAATGATCTTTTTTGGTTCTTTCCCTAATTATGTGGGATCCTTTTCTGTCTCCTTTGCTGATTATTATCATCCAGCAAAGGCAAGGGTTGGTAAAAGATTTTGTATAGTGGGAAGAGCAATGATTTTGATCATACCTTTTTATAGATGTGTGTATATGTGTATGCATACTCACATGTATACACACCATACAAAGGAAGGAAGGAAGGAGTATGGGGAGAGAGGTGATAGATGATCCTACCTTGATCACTTACTATTTATACGACCTTAGACAAGTCACTTTACCTCTTTGGTTCTCGGGTTTCTTATTTGAAATGTGAGGGGGTTGAACAATATTTCCTCTAAGATTTTTTATAACTATATCTATGATGTTATGATCATTCCTCTCATCACCACCCCAAAAGATGTGTCCTGAGCCCTCATTATTTTTCTCTATATATTGCCTCTTAGTTACTTAATAAGATTTAATAGGTTCAGCTATTAGCCTCATGTGAGTGGTTTGCAGATTAATTCATCTGTCTTCTATCTAGACATTGTTTCTTGATTGAGCTATATTCCCACATTGGAAATTACCTATTGTACATTTCCTACTGGATATCCCATAGTCTTCTCAACTCAACATCTCAAAAACAGACTTATCATGCTCAAAGTTTTCCATCATCCTAATTTCCTCATCCCTATTCTTCCAGTTACCTAGGTTTGTAACCTTGGAGTCTTCAAATTATCTTACCTCTCATTCAATCAGTTGCCTAGGCTTGCTAATTCTACATTTCCAGAATCTGGCATTTATATCCATTTTTCTCTATTCATAAACTGACCACTCTAGTTAAGGTCCAAATTGCCTTTCTCTGGAATTTTGTAAGTCTCTTTATATCCAGTTATTCCCCTCTCAAATCCAACCTTCACACTTGCTAAGTTATTATCCCTAAGGCAAAGATCTTACCATTCTGAAATTTTCTGCATAAGAAATTCCAGTGCTTCATTATTCCCTCTACAATAAAACTGCTCTCTTTGTCAGCTAAAAGACCTTCTCTATCTGGTTATAATTTTCATTTTCTGCTTTATTGCTGCTCTTCACAGAGACATATTTGCCTGTTTCGCGTTCTGTGAACATGAGCATTCAATCTCTTCTCTACATGCCTTAAAACAAGTTATGTTAACTCCATGTGTAAAGGATTTCCCCTCCTCATCTCTACCTCTTGAAATTCTCATTAGGAGCTCCATGCACTAATGGAATAAGAGGTCGGACTCCCAAACCCCCTCCTAAGTCAAAATAAAAGAAAGAGATTTAGGCCTTTTGATTTCATCAGTATAAAGATCTTCTGGTGAGGCAACTGTATCTACTAATACAGATGGGCTATTTAAAGTCTTGGAGAGATTTCTGGAACACAAAGAGGTTCAGTAATTTGCTCAGTGTTTCACAGCCAGTATTTATCAGAGGCAGAATTTGAACCCCCTCCATAACAAAAACATACAATTCATTTATTCACTCACTCATTTATCTATCCATCTATTTATTGGTTTATTTGTCTGCTTATTTATTTGCTTATTCATTCATTTATTTATTCATTTATCTATTCATTCATTCGTTTGTTTGTTTTTTGCAGGGCAATGAGGTTGTTGACTTATCCAGGAGCACACAGCTAGTAAGTGTCAAGTATTTGAAGCTGGATTTGAACTCAGGCCCTCCTGAATCCAGGGCCAGTGCTTTATCCACAAAAAATATACATTTTAGAGGAGGAAAATAACTGATGGTTATCCGACATCATGGGAGAACAGATTTCAAAATAATTCAGAGAGAGAATAGACAGGATTTCAAGGATTATGGGTTTACTTGAAATGTTGACTGCAGAATAAGAGAGGGCTTTCAAAAACAAAATTTTGATGACACAATCATAAATGATTCAAATGAGAACTACAAGTTGTGAGTCACTAAAGAGATCAATGTGGTTCCACAGAGATTTCATCGACCAAATGAAGTTTTAAAAATAGATGTGCAGATTATGAAAGCAAGGGTAAATAATTGAAAGTGAATACAAAAGAAAGGTACAATCCTCTGAAAAATAATGCCAAGATGGTTGTAGTCCAGAATGAACAGGGTTTTTAAATGACAGAAAAGAGGAATGAAAGGGATATTTTAGCTATATTTAGAGCAAAGATAAAAAACAACAACAGAAAGGATGAACTATGTCTTAGAGTGGGAGACAATGTTAGTTGAAGGCACATAAGCAGAGCTACTTGATTCCTATTTTGCCTCTGCTTTCTCCATGGAACAGAATGATCTTTACTTTGCAAGGATAGAACAAAAATGGGAAATGAGAATACTAAAACTCAGTGAGTTACCATCTTTAAATGTGAATTATATCCCAGGGAACTAGTAGATTTGGTAGGTGTGATTGTATAACTATCTTCAGTGATCTTGGAATAAATGTGGAAAATAGGATTGGAGGCAAGAAAATGTCAAAGTATTGAAAAGAGGAAGAAGGATCATTCAAACATTAGTCCATTGAGGTCCAATGGTTCTGTGGAATAATTATTGTCTTTGAGGCATCAATTATAAGCATTGATGCTTACTACCTTCATGCTATTGGACAAGTCACTTTGCCACCATGGTCATCAGTTTCCTCAGGGTTTAAAATGAAGGGTTAGATAGATAGCTTTTCTGGTATTTTCCCATTCTTCATCTATGATTCTGTGAGGTTTTTTTTGATTTTCAATAACATTCTAGGTTTCATTAATAAAGAAATGGCACGTTAATACATGCAAAGAAAAATATTAGTCACTCAGAGAATTATCAAGAGTAAGTCTTGGGCAGCTAGGTGGCACAGTGGATAGAGCACCAGCCCTGGAGTCAGGAGTACCTGAGTTCAAATCTGGCCTCAGACACTTAACACTTACTAGCTGTGTGACTCTGGGCAAGTTACTTAACCCCAATTGCCCCACTTAAAAAGCAAAAAATAAAAAAAAATAATTGTATAAAGAGTAAGTCTTCCCAGATTAAAAAAAATAGTTGTTTGGAGAGAGTATTATTGCTATAGGCAGATAAATAGACAAATATAGCTAGAGAATAGTTTTTGTATAAAGGAGATTTTTTTTAGTGCACTGAGCATACCAAATATATAACATATATATGAATGTATTATCTAACATAGTATATATGTATAGATATAGATATAACTCATATTGAAATAAGTGTATGGGTGTTTCTGTGTGGAGATATATATATATATATATATATATATATATATATATATATATATATATATATATATGTAAAATAGTAGCCAAAAAAGGTAATATAAATTTAGACTACAAAATACCAAAGCATCCAAGTATTTGAAATGATAGTATTTGTAATTTGACTATTCTTTGCCCTGATCAGGCTACATGTGGGAAATTTCATGAAGGTCTAAGAAAGCATATTTTGAAAGGGCATTGAAAACCGGGAGTATTTATGCAGAAATTGACAACTAAGATCTTGAGTGTATTCAAAACATATGATAAGCAGTAAAGGGAAATATAATGTTTAGGAGAGAATAGAGGACAAGAGGCTACATAGCAGTCATCAAAGATTTTCATATGAACAAGAACTTAGAATTCTTTTCTTGAGAGCTGGAGGAGAAAACCAGGACCAATATGTAAAAATTATAGAGAGGGAGATTTTCAATTTAACAAACATTTATTAAATACCCATTATGTTCAGGGAACTGTTATAGGTGCTGGAATACAAAGTCAAAAACAAACTTACCTTATTATCAAGTAATTTACCGCCTGAAATGCAAATGAAATATGTATATATGTGTGCATGCGCACACACACACACACACACACACACACACAACTATATAGAGGTCCAACAGTGACATGTACTGCTCCAATATGTGGCCATGTGGTAGAGTAGAATCTTTCTTTGGGCTGAGAGAAGACTAGATGCCCTCCAAAGTCCTTTGCAATGCTTAGATTCTAGGAATCCATGTGGTTGCTCCTGGACATTTTGTTTTAGAATTTAAAACAGTAAAATTGGCCAGATAAAGGAAGAGAAGGCCAAATAAAGATTAAAAATCAATCCACTTAAAAAAAATCGATCCACTAAGAGTGATTTTAGATAAATTACAAGATTGGGAAGAAATAATGCTGAGAGAATTATTGAATGTTGTAGAATTCCAACTGAGATACCATATACTTCATTTATGAAAGTTACTTGAGGATTTCTGCTACTTTCAGGATGGCAGAAGAGCTTTTTTAGTACTTCGGTACATAAAAATTCAGCCAGTGAATTTTTAATGTTCGATTTTTTTTTTCAATAGAATGCATTCCAACTTGAAATCTCACAGCAATCATTATGTACACATTGTAAATTCTCATCACGATGGCTTCCACCTTAGTCAAATGTTGTACATTTTCTTACTGTGCTTACCAAAGCTCCTTCCATATGTTTCAGCCCTTAATGTGTCTATGATTTCATTAGTGTAGGCGCTCCCTGAACTGGGGCAGATTGTCATTCATTTATGCCTTTTTGTTCCATGTGATTACTGTCCATAGATTTCCATAAATCTTTCAGAGAGTCTCGACCAATGAGCTAAAGATCTTCTGGTTATTTAATATTTCAGATACTAGTAAAATACTTAGGTTATGTGAAATCCATAACTCTTACTACATAATCCATATCCTTTACTATACTTACATGAGATATTCCTGATGATACTTTGTTTGCCCCTTCTCACATGTAAGTCTTTACTGGAAATATGCTGAAGTCCACTTAGGACTATCATGTGGCTTCCTTTTACTATTTAGGTTTCTCTACAACTGTGATTCTGCTAGGATGACAGGTTCCATGATCTGCAGCTACACGCCATTCTTAAGAAAATCTATTTCTTTTTTTTTTTTTTTTTTGGTGAGGCAGTTGGGGTTAAGTGGCTTGCCCAGGGTCACACAGCTAGTAAGTGTTAAGTGTCTGAGGCCAGATTTGAACTCAGTTACTCCTGAATCCAGGGCTGGTGCTTTATCCACTTCGCCATCTAGCTGCCCCTAGAAAATCTATTTCTTAAAGAGATAGCTACTTTGACCATTAGTAGAATCCTTCCTTCATTAGTAACCCCCCTCATCCATCTGGAGTTTTTTGTAGGATATCCTCTTTGAAGCTTTAGTGGGCATCTCTCTCTCCTATATCCATCATATATTGCCTCTTTAATATTCTCAGAATGGAAGGAAATTTACTGGTCACGTATTCTAACCATATTTTATAGGAAGAGAAACTACAGGTAAGAAGGGTGAAGGGATTTGCTCATATATATACAAATACTAACTGCCAAAGCTGAGCTAAATCTTATGATTCTAAATGCATTATTCCATTCTTTTAACCACTATATCAAGCTTTTGTTAAATGTGAAGATAAGCCGAGATTTAACATTCATTGTAACAGAGGATAAATCTCCATTGTGCTTCCTTCATGAATAAATAGAACTGTCTTGTCTATGAGGAGGAGGAGTTGTAAAGTTAGTGGTAGTAGCAGTGATGGTGGTGGTAGGAGGAGGAGGAGGAATTATCATATTAATAGTATTAGTAGTAAGTGGCATTTGTGGGGAAAAGGACTAAATCCATGACTTTATTGATAGAGGGAACTTCCAGAAGACAAATGCAGATCTCTAGTGTGAGTTGGCAATTGATAGTCTTTGAGAGTCTCCTGCAGCCCTGAAAAATTAACTTACTTATTCAGTCACATACCCATTGTGTGTTGGAAGTGAGATTTGTCCCAGCTGAGGCCATCTTTTTATCTAGTGTACTATGTCGCTTCTCCCCAGTAACATTAGTGTTATAAAGTTTGAAATGTGTTTTATATACATTTATACCATTTTTCACAACACTCCTATGCAGGAAGTGTTATCCCCATTTTACAGATGAGAATGTTGAAACTCAGAAGGTGAAGTGACTTGCCCGTAAGTACATAGCAATTAGGTGATGGGATCTGAAACAAGACTCAGACTCTAAAACCAACATGCTACCTACTATACTGCCTCTCAAGGATTTAAGGCACATAGCTAAGATGAACATTTGACTTTTTTTAGAAGCTTTTTGAAGTGAATTCAGGATTTCTTTTAAATTTTAATGCTTTTCCCCCTTCAAAGAAAGAGAATTTCATAAATGTCCAGTAGTAGTTATATTTACTTTGAACATAAATGTCCTACTTCCCTTCTGCTATATACAGCCTAAATGACCAGAGTCAGATAACTTTCCTTTGGAAAACATGTCTAACTTGGACAGAAAGACTGCTAGTAGGCCAAAATAACTACTGCCTCAGTAACAAACAGAACACTGGGAATGAATAGGAATGTACAGTTAATTGATGAATGCATTCAATTCTAGTATAGATTTACCTAAGGAAATTGAGATGATCAAATTCCTTTCATCAAACATCAAACCTTGTTATTTATCCAGAGTACCGTCATCATGTAAGTATCTGTTCACAAATATTTTTATTGATATAGATCTAATCTCTGATGTGATTCTATTCCATATTTCTACCAGAATAAGTCATTTGACGTTCAATAAAAGGGTTTTCATAAAGAAAAGAAGCTGCTGAATAAGTAATTTAGATTTTTCGTTTTAAAGCAGTTTTAGCTTTTCCTTTCCTTTTCCAATTTCACTGACACTTCTAAAAGCCAAATACAAAGAGAGTCTATTAGAGAATATCAACCATCTGAAATGAAATGAAGAAGATTAAAAGTCAAGTACCCAGGAGTCTTCTTTTTTTCTTTATGGAAAAGAAAGTAGAACATTCCTATATGTCAAATTAAAGCTAGGAAGAAAGTAGAAATCTGGAAGATATATCACAAAATTGGCATATCCAGCAATATCACAACTTGAGAAAGAGGAAGGTAAAGGAAGCTTGTAAGAGAGAACTCTTTAAGGCTGGCCAAGTACATTAATTACTTTATATCTTCTTAACAGACCAGGGTGGCAGGTCCTGTTGAAATTACCCCCATTCTGTACATAAGAAAACAGATTGAAAGTTTAAGTGACTTGATTTTATTCGCTAAGTTTGAAAAGTGGAATTTGAGCCCAAATCTCTCCTGACTTCAATTCTATTGATTGTTTCACTGCATCCTTCTGTGGTAAAATTTATTTGTGGTAAAGATTAATATTCCTGTTTTTTGGCTAAGTCATTTGGGAGGGGCCACACCTCACCCACCCCGAGGTTACATATGCTACTGAGGTCAGGAGAACTCTCCATCGGCAGCTTTTGAAGGACCTCCCCTTTTGGGGTAGGGGAGATTGAGTGCTCCCTGAAGGGAAGCAGGCTGCTTCCAGAATGCTAGGCATCTTCCAGAACTCGTTCTCTTTTCAGTCTTGGCCCTTGAGCTGGTGGCGTGTTCGCTCTCTGTCTGGCAACTCCCCTTGCAGTGGCGTTGGCTGTTCTGGTGGCACAAGCAACTGTAGACTTTCAGGTTCCACGAGTTAATTATGGAAAACCCTAAACTCCTTTGAACTAGCTTAATTGGAAATGGTCTGAGGATTAAATAGGTTAAGTTTACAGTTAAGAGCATTTATCTATATTTCTATTTTCCTATTTCCTTATCTTTGATTTTTATTAGTTTCACCTTTGTTGTTTAATTAATTCCCAAGTAATAAAATCTGATCCTTTTGTGAACTAAAGCTTAGAGGCTCCTTTCTTATTGCCCTGGGAGAAATATCTAAAAAGGGCAGTTCAGAGTGGAGGGAGAACCTAAAAGGTCCCTCATATTTCCAGGACCCCAATATTAAGGTGAGTCCCCCAAATAACACTCAGTATATCAAATTTTGGCCCTCACACTTCTTTATGACTAAGAATTATCAATGAGAATGAAATAGCCATCTAGCATGGTAAGCCATCTGTCCTAAACATAAATGAAAGGTATACTATTCTTGGCAGGAAGAAAGACAGATTGGAAAGCATAATAAGGAGATAAAATAATGGAGAATTAAGGTCTAGATAAGAACGTCTGAATTTTAAAGTTAGAAGGGACATGTGAATTGCTCCTGCCCAGTCCAAAAATCAAACTTTGCTTAAAAAGAGGAAATGACATTGAACCTACTACTCCTCCTGAGGTAGTCCATTTTACTTTGGAATAGCTCTGATTGTTAGGATGATTTTCTTTAGCTTAAGCAAAAATCTTATGCAATTTCATTTAGTTAGCTATGACTCAGGAGCCTAGATTTTGGGTATAAATGGCTTAAGTCCTGATTTGGCAACTGATAACACCCTCTCCACTTGTCTTGGTTTTAACTTATTTCCCCCTCTTGGAGTTCCCTCAGCAATCTTAGACAAAACTCATACTGACATCTTCACAAATATGGGTAACATCACATCCGGCTTCTGTATAAGCATTGATTTAACAAACGCATTATCAGCTACAAGATTTCCTTAGTCTTACCCCACAGGGGAAAAAATAAAGGCATAGGTTTCATAGAAGTTCATAAACAATGCAGTAATCACAAAGATTTATAGTAGTCTATAAGCAAGACATTCTTCTTTCTCCCCAGTAGGACCCATTTTCTATAAGCTCCAGACTCAGCACACGATGTTGTAGACTCACAGGTTCTGGAAGGGACTTTATATACTATGAAGTCTAACACCCTCTTTTTACAGATGGAAAAAAAACTGAGGAGGGGGGTTAAATGACCTGTCCAGGGTCACATGGCAAGTAAGCATCCAAGACAGGATTCAAAGCCAGATCTTCCTGACTTCAAGTTCACTGTTCATTCTGGGCACTACCCTGCTCCTCAGAATGTAACTGAATTTAAGGCCATTATTCAGGCAATATCCCAATATTCTACTGAGTTCTTCTCTTGACATTTTGTCCCTCTGAGGGCTTTGAATGTGCCAGAATAGAAAAACACTTAGGGCTGCTAGATAGTAAATAGCATCTATTGCCCCAAAGAGAGTTTCTGAAGGCTTGTTTTTTGGGGTTTTTTTTTTGTTTTTGTTTTTGTTTTTTTTACCCCCTTGGTTGATATTCCTGTCTCCTGGAATAGAGCTTGGAGCAATTCAATATGATTCAATAAATATTTTTAAACATCGACTCTGTGTCAGGCATTGTATTAAGAGCTGCAGATACAATTAATAAAAACAAAGATAAATGCTACCCTCAAGGAGCTTACTTTCTAGTGGGAGGAGACATATAAAAGGAGGTGTGTGTGTGTGTGTACACCAGGGGATAACTGGCATGGAGGCATCTTGTTCCATGGAATTGAAATCAGGCAAAGCAGCAAATGCAAAGTGGGGTGATCTGAGAGTCTAGTTTCTTCCCTCTATAAAGGAAGGCATTGGGATGAGTTTGATATTCTGCGCTACAGCTCTCTAATCAAAAGAGAGAGAAGGCTGAGGGAAGGGAAATTGATCAAGGCTTTATTTAGCAGTACGGTAATAGAATGGGGGGGGTTCATCTTGTTCTGTGGAGTTGGAATCAGATAGAGCAGCAAAAGCATGTTATGTGCTAAAATGATTAAATGGTCATTGGTTGATTGCTTGAGCACCATGTGAGGTTTCTAGACAATAGTAATACTACTTCCTGGAGTGTAGGGTGTGTTCAGGGAATACCTGTACCATTGGTACGGGGGCTGCTGAGCTGTTTTCCACCTTTGGTGTCTATGTGATCCACCTAATTCTCACCTGTCAATACAAGAATCTGTAGCATGAGCAGTGGCCACACCTGGTAAACCATTTCACCAAACAGGATAAACCAGGGTGAGGTTAACCAAGGGGTCTCAAACCCATTATCAAGTTAGGAGGTGGTGTCTACTCCAAGCATGGGAAAACTTCCCCTGTTACAATGGATAGATGAGAACAAGTCCTATGGCAACAGGCAAGTGATGAAGAAGCAGGTGTGGATATACTGTGAACTGTAGTCACAACCCTGCACACAAGCAGTGCTGGTCATGGGGTTGTCTTCTCACTGGAAACAGCAGTGGAATTCAGCAGCCCCTGGGTGACTAAGCAGATGCTATCACAAGGCTTTATGAAAAATGCAATCCATCTTCAGAGAAAGAACTGATGGTATCTGAATACAGATTGAAGTACAATTTCTTTTTGTTCGTTCCCCTTTCTAAAGTTTTTTTTGTCTGTTTTCTTTACAAACTGACTAATGTGAAAATGTTTTGCATGACTGCACAGGTATAAGTTATATTGAATTGCTTGAGTTCTTAAGGGGGTGGAGTGGGGAGGGAGGGAGGGAGGAAGAGAATTTGGAACACGAAGTTTTAAAAATTCAATGTGAAAATTTTCTTATACATGTAACTTGGGGAAAATTCTAAATAAATAGATAAACAAATAAATGAATAGATAAACAAATAAATAAATGAGAGTATGATTGAATAAAGAACCAAATAAATAAATCAATAGATGAATGAATGAACAAATAAGCAAATATATGAATGAATAAATGAACTAAGTGATTGATTAATTAATTGATTGATTGATTAATTAATAAGGACTATACTGCTCACCTCCTGATGTAAGGAAGGGGATAGAAAAAGTTGCTTTAAAATTGTCAGTTTACCTGACCCTGGACTGATTACTGTGGTAAGTGGGGATCCCACCCTGTAATTAAAACACACACACACACACCCAAAACAAAACAAAACATAAAAACCCTTCTGCAAAGATGATTCCACTCACCATGGTACATGGAATGTGCAGAAATTTATAGATGACACAAAATCCAGTACACCTGAAAAGCAAATAGTTATTGTTGCTAGAGAACTCAGAATGTATTAAATCCAAATAACAGCCTTTAGTGAAACAAGGCTGTCAAAAGAAGGTCACCTTACTTTAGTCAAAGCTGGATATACAATTTTCTTGAGTGGCTACAGGAAAGGTGAGTGGCATGGGTTTTGCAATCAAAACTAGTCTAGTTAACAAACTTGTATGCTTACCAAAAAAAAAGTGAATGACAGGCTCATGCCAATGCAATTGCGATTTGCAGGAAAATGCCACACCAACATCATCAGTGACTATGCTCCAACCAAAATAAACCTTAATGAAGTCAAAGAAGAATTTTATGAAGTAGAGACCCTCACCATCAATATGCCAAAAGAGAACAAGTTTATAATTCTGGGTGATTTTAATGTGAGAGTAGGTTCACACTACCAGACACAGCATGGAGTTCATGGGAGAAATGGTTTTGGAAACAGCAACAACAATGGTCACTTACTACTAAAGATGTGTTTCTCATTATCTTCTCAACACCAACACTGCCTTCTGTTTATTTAAATATAATAAAACTT
The DNA here is from genome assembly GCF_019393635.1 of Dromiciops gliroides. NCBI lineage: Eukaryota > Metazoa > Chordata > Mammalia > Microbiotheria > Microbiotheriidae > Dromiciops > Dromiciops gliroides. The sequence continues at coordinate 117,395,789 of NC_057866.1, read as the reverse complement.
CATGGATGCACCCTTGTAGCAAACAGTGGCATTTAATAGACTATGTGATTGTAAGGAGAAGAGACAGATAGGATGTGAGAGTGTTAAAAGCAATGTATGGCACAGAGTGCTAGACTGATCATAGATATCCTCTCCTATCTAAATATTTGCATTCAACAAAAGCAGTGACCCGAAGGCAAAATGACTACCAGAAGACTTAATGACAACAGATTAGAGCTCTTCTCTGAGAAGGAATTGTTTGTTGCTAACTTGGAGAATCAGCACATGTTTGGCAACAGTGGAGCAGAAAAGGAGTGAGCAGCTTTCAGAGATTTGGTGTACACAACTGCATTTGCTCATCTGGGTCAGAAAACTCACAAACATCAAAACTAGTTTGATGAAAATGATGTGAAAATTCAGAAGCTACTAAATGAAAAATGAGAACTCCACAGGGTTTACCAGCAGGATATCTCATTAATCTCTAAGAGGGCAGCATTTAACTCCATCAAAAGTAAAGTGAAATAGATTAGGGAGCTGCAAGATTCTTGGTTCAGTAATAAGGCAGATGATATTCAGTTTTATTCTGAGAGTAACACTCCAGAGGGCTTTTATGATGCCCTGAAGTCTATTTATGGGCCAAAGATATATAGTACATCTCAGCTACTCAGTGCTGATGGAGTCACATTGATTAGTGATAAGGAAATGAACATGGAGAGATGGGCTGAACACTTCCATAGCTTTCTGAACAGACCATCATCAATCAATGCTAAAGCCATTGACTGTTTACCTCAGGTTGAAGTTAATCCCTCTCTATAAAAATTTAAACTGAAGAGGTTTTGAATGCCATTAGATTCCTTTCCTGTGTCAAAGCACCTTGTGCTGATTCTATTCCATCTGAGATTTACAAAGTGGGAGGGATACAGTGTTCATACAAAAGCTGACTGAAATTTTGGGGGTTATATGACAAGAAAAGGCTATGCCCCAGGAGTTCAAGGATGTCTTCATTGTCCATTTTTATTAAGGTAAAGTAAATAGATAGTTTTATGACAATAACAAGGGAATCTCTCCCTTAGCTGGCCAGAGTCCTCTTTAATAAACTGGTCCTTCACCTGCAAGATAGACATCTAGCTGAGAGCCAGTATGGCTTCGGAAAGGGCAGAGGAACAGTTGATACAGCATCTGCTGTCTGACAACTGCAGGAGAGACGTCAAGAGCAGAACAAAAGTCTGTATACAACATTTGTAGATCTGACCAAGGCCTTTGATACTATCAATCATGAGGGTATACAGAAAATCATGTCAAAATTTGGTTACCTGGAGAAGTTCAGCAGTATCATATGTTAATTTCATGATGGCATGCTTGCCTGGATTCTGAATAATGGACGATGCTCTCACACTTTTACAGTTACTATGAAATGAAACAAGCTTGTGGTGATGCTCCTATGCTTTTTAGCCCTGAATTCAGGAGGACCTGAGTTCAAATCTGGCCTCAGATACTTGACACTTACTAGCTGTGTGACACTGAGCAAGTCACTTAACCCTCATTGCCCTGCAAGAGGAAAAGAGAGAGACAGAAACAGAGAGAGAGAGAGAACATATATCCATTGAAAGATGGACACATATATGGTTCTGTTGACACTATATTTAGCTAAATATGCTATAACACAGGCTAGATTCCTTTATATTGTCCACAATTATAGGTATATAAGCTTACTATGTATGAGACATTCCATGTTCTAGTCTAGTAACCTAACAATAAAAGAAGTAAGATATTTTGGAAAGATTTTTCCTTCTGAATCTATGCTAGCCCACAGCTAGCACTGCTTTCCTTTTATTATGTTAAAAAAAATCCCTGTTTTAACATTGTAGTCTAGAGTTTTATAAGCAATTGATGAGAATCTCACTGACCTATAGTTTAAAGAAGCCACGTTTCCCAGTTTTGAAAAGAAAGACATATGTCCTCATGTTTTCCAATCAAGAGACACCTCTCTAGTTCTTTTTTTAAAAAATAATTTATTTTTTTTTCCAGTAACATGGAAAGGTAGTTTTCAACATTCATTTTTATAAGATTTATAGTTCAAAATTTTTCTCCCTCCCTCCACAAGACAGCAACCAATCTTATATATGTTGTTATATATGTACAATCCATAAATAGTATTGTTTTTCTTAGTCTGTTTTCAATCAACATCAGTTCTTTCTCTGGAGGTGGATAGTATGCTTCATCATTAGTCTTTTGGGATTGTCTTGGATCATTGTAAAGCTAAGTTTGGTTTTTTGTTTGTTTGTTTTTTTAAACTGAAGTATAAGATTTCCAAGGAGAGGGAACCCAACACCTCAAGAGATGTCATTATGCTTTTGGATGACACTATTTTTTTTTAAATTTACTTGTTTTCCCAAAATTCTGTACTTAGCAACTTCAACCATTGCCTCTAGTTCTATCATATGTGCTCAAGTGGAATATATCTAGTCCTTAGTGAATTTCATCTTATTAGTTTCAGATCAATGTTGAGTCTAGCCTATAAAGAGAAAAAAAATCAGCATAACTGCATTAATAGGAGTTGTTCAAGGGATTTTGAAGATCATATTATAGGATTTTTAAATCAATAAAGTATTTTTAATTAAGGTATACAGGTTAGGGTTTTGTTTTTAACCATAATACTGCTGTATATTTGATATGACATAGTGTAAACATAACTTTTATATGCACTAGGAAGTCAAAGATATCATGTGACTCACTTTATTGAGATATTTACTTTATTGAGGTGGTCTGGAACCAAACCAAATATCTTTTAGATATATCTGTACTGTAGTGGATGAGACATTGACAAGATATGAAGCCCAGAAGACCTTGTTTCAAATCCTACCTCAGTCATTTATTAACTGGGCAACCTGGGCAAGTCAATTAAGCTCTTTTGGCTTTGGTCACAATGATCTTCAAGTCCCCTTCCAACTCAAAATCTCTGATCCTTTTATTATGACTATATTGAAGGACAACAACAGTAAACAAGATTATAAGAGAAGCAGAAAACTGGGAAAGAATTTTTGAAACAAGTATCTCTGATAAAGGCCTCATTTCTTAAATATATAGAGAAATTAATCAAATCTATAAAAATGCAAGTCTTTCCCAAATTGATAAAAAGTCAAAGAATATGAACAGGAAGTATTCAGACAAAGAAATAAAAATTACCTATAATCATAAGAAAAAATGCTCTAGATCACTATTGATCAGAGAAATTCAAACTAAAACAATTCAGGTATCACCTCGCACTTATAACAGTGGAGAATATAACAGAAAATAAAGGAAAATATTGGATATTGGAAGGGCTGTTGGAAAATTGGGATCCTAATCTACTGTTGGTAGAGTTGTGAATGGATCCAACCATCCTGGAGAGCAATTTGGAACTATGCACAACAGGCTATAAAATTGTGCATACCCTTTGATCTGGCAATACCACTGCCAGGTTTATATACCAAAGACAATCCCAAAAAGAGAAAAATGAAGCATTTCTACAAAAATATGTATAGCTGCTTTTTTGTTGTGGCTGAGAATTAGAAATAAAAGGAATACCCATCAATTGGGGAATGGCTAAAAAAGTTGTAGTATATAATGGTGATGAAATATTATTGGGCTATAAGAAATGACAAGCAGGATGGTTTCAGAAAGGCCTGGAAAGACTTGTATGAACTGATATATAGTAAAGTGAGCAGAATCAGGAGAATGTTGTGCATGTGACAGCAATATTGTTTGATAGAGAATGGTGAATGACAACCATTCTCAGCAATACAATGATCCAAGACAATCTCAAAGGACTAATGATGAAGCATACTATTTACCTCCAAAGAAAGGACTTTTATTTATTGAACACAGAATGATTCCTGTTATTTTTTACTTTCTTTCTTTTTTTCTTTTATTCAATTTTTTTATACAAGATGACTGATATGTTAATGTTTTACATAGTTGAACATGTATAACCTGTATTTCATTACCTACTGTCTCAGGAAGGGGAGGAGGGGAGAGAGGGATAAAATTTGGAATTCAAAACTTTAGATAAAAATTATTATTAAAAAAAAAGAGGGGCAGCTAGGTGGCGCAGTGGATAGAGCACCGGCCATGGAGTCAGGAGTACCTGAGTTCAAATCTGGCCTCAGACACTTAATATTTACTAGCTGTGTGACCCTGGGCAAGTCACTTAACCCCAATTGCCTCACTTAAAAAAAAACAAACAAAAAACAAACAAAAAAAGAAAGACAACAAAGAAAGTAACCCTTAGTCTACATTGCACCTTCTACTGTATTGTTACTTACTTTAACCATTACTTTAAAGGTCTGTTCTGAGTTATTATAATTCTGGATCATTTTATCATATATATGATCAATGAAAAAAATTTCCCAAATGCACATTTTGCAAAAGCTTCAGGAAACAAACATAAAAAGACAAAATGTAATAAATGCCTTCTTATTAGTTCATTCTTCTGTACTGTTTTCTTGCTCAGGTACAAAGTATAGTCCCTTGAGTTTCAAAAATGATTTGGTTCTTTAAAAATGCAGTTTCTCAGCATTTCAATGAGTTATCTTCATTAAATTCCATTAACTGAATTAAAGTAGTTTCTTTTCTACATTTTCATTATTTACATGGATTTAAAGGAGCTTCCAACTGATTCTATTTCATTTCTGTTCCTTAGGCAACTGAGTGTTCTTTCTTCCTTTTTCTTCCTTGAGTACCTCTTTTCTAGGTTAAAATTGTTTTATTTAAAAATTTTCATAAGAGTGATACTTAAAAGAAATTGCATCTAAAGAAAGAATGGAGATAGTAGTTTCAAAAATATATGGGAAGACTTCTATTAATGTTGTTCTATTTTTAAAAAAAATTCATGATCAATTGCCTGAATAAATCAAACTTCTCATAAAGTAACTCATGTCTGTCTACCTCCTCCTCACTTCATTGAAAAGTCAAGTATAAATGATTTCTTATAAGTTTTCTCTGAGCAAAAGCCATGAAAAACATATGAGGTTCATCTAGTAGGACTTTCCTAGGTCCTTTGGAGACTATAAAGTGCTCTGGTGAATTATGATAGTGAGAAACTCCTTTATCTTCCTTCCTGTGATATATCCAATTATTTTAGGATTAAACACAACTCACACAAATGACCGATGAGGTACCATTTAGCTTTCTCTCTGTAAGATCTAATTAATTCTGTTTTCTAAAGTTTAAGAGCTACATCAAAGCATGTATCAACACTTCCATTCATGGAACCTAATAATACACAGGCTTTTTTTTTCTTTTGCTGCCACATCAAACTTTTTCTTTTTTTTTTTGGTTGTTTGTTTATTTAAATTTATTTTATTGTAATATTTGCTTTCCAGGTGAGCAAAGTTTAGATACCATGGGAAAAAAATTTCTGGCACATGTCAATCAGCTGCTTGTGGTGCTATGTATTATCAATGCCACCAGGTGGCATACTAACATGAGCTATATGGGCTTATTCAACTGAACATGTGCAAAAAAATACCTAGACATCCCAGTCATGTGCTCAGAACTCACTACCAATTGTATATGCACAGAGAACCAAGTCATCTTAATTATACCTGAACTCTGCCTATAAATGTTTGGGAATTTATAAAATCATAACAAATAACTCATAACTTTCTTGGTTCATGTGTTTCCACACACTTAAATCCCAATTTAGCTTCATTCCCAATGAACATCTCTCAAAGAACTTATACATTTAATATTAATGTGTTTAAATGCATTTAGAGCTAAAACAAACAAACAAAAAAGTTAAAATGAATTTTGTCACTTAAAGCATGAAACCCAAAGCAGTGGAACACAACTGACCACTTCAATGTCTTTTTTTTTTTTTTTTGCAAGGCAATAAGGGTTAAGTAACTTGCCCAGGGTCACACAGCTAGTAAGTGTCCAGTGTCTGAGGCTGTATTTGAACTCAGGTACTCCTGAATTCAGTGCCGGTGCTTTATGCAATGTGCTGCCTAACTGCCTCCACTTCACCTTTTGACAGCATCTGGATATATAATTCCCTCCACTTTCTCATCTGCATAATACCTTTCTCCCCTGACAGGGACACTGAAGACAAATGCACCTATTGGACATGCATTCTACTAAAAACCCAAGGTATTTTTGTATGAATTGTTGTGTAACTGTGTCCCACTCCACACTCAATATGGATATAGTTGGTTTTTTTAAAAATAGAAGTGACAGTTATTTAGCTGCCATCCTAGCCCATTGATATACTAGTATATCCTTATACTAATATTAAACATTTTAGCTATTAACTTTTAGCTTCATCATTCACAAACTTTATAAGCCTGTTTCCTATGTCTTCAGTAAAGTCCAAGACTAAAATATATTGAACAAAGCAGGGTCAAGAAATAGGGTTGCATGATGCCCCATTAGGGATAACTTTCATGGCTAATCTTCAAACATCAATTGTCTGTCTTTGGGTCCTGATCTTTCACACTCAATTCTGAATCTATGAATTATAGTATAATCCTTCCCGAAGCTCTCTATATTGTCCGGAAAGATATCACGAGAGATTTTGTCAAACGCCTAGTTGAAATCCAGGTAAGCAATTTCATTAGCATTTCTCTATGCAATTATGCCAATAACCTTGCCAAAAAAGGACAATATGACCTGACTTGTTCATTATAAATCCATACTGTGTCATATTCATCAATACTTCATTTTCTAAATCCTTACAAAACATATGTTGAATAATGAATTCATCAAGTCAACAAGTGAACATGCATTTATCATTTTCTTACCATGTGTCAGTCACTGTGCTAAATTTTGGGAATAAAAGTACAAGCAGAAAAAAAGGTAATTCCATCCCTTCTAATGGGGAATACAGAGGAAAATAGCTGAAAAGGGAGGTACATGGTGACGGCACCTTAATAGGAAGCATAATGGAGAAGTCTGGAGGAATGCAGTCCTAGTAGGAAATAATGAGGTAAGGGACCTGAGTACTCTTCTTAAACAGAGACTCTGAGATGAGCTGTCCAGTGAAAGAGAGACACCAAGGGTAGTGGGTTCTTCCGAAGCCTGAACTTGGGGGCTGAAATTGTCTTCAAGGATGAAGACACCATTGGGGCATGATGAAGAAGTAAGGAAGAGTGCAATCTGGTGAAAAATTTATCCATTCCAGAATTCTGTCAGTAAAGGATGATGGGTGTGTGTGTGTGTGTATGTGTATATGTGTGCGTGTATGTATGTATACATTCATATATATATATGTATATATACATTGTGTATGTGTGTACATACATATACACACATACATATACACATATTAACATTTGGACATGTCTAGATTCTCTAGTTTAATGTTGCCCATCTTTAATGATGATTATTTTCTTTTTATTTAATGATGTGAATATCCTAATAACAAATGTATAATATCCAAAATTCACTGAAATATCAGATTTGGGAAAGAAGAATTTGTAAATTTTTAACCAGGAAATACAATTGCTATCCCTGCTGTTCATCAATAAAATTTTAGTAATGCATTGCTGTTATGGAAGATCTAAAATGTTTGAAGTAAAGTGTTTTATTTTATTTTTTTCTACTTCTGTGGATAATGGTTAATTGGAAAATAAGTAATTCATCTTCTTATCTCCACAGAGTTCATTCAATGAAGATTGAAAGACCAGGGAATTTCAATGAGATTACATTTTTCTTTTCCATACCATCACCAGTCAGATGTTGAATACTTTATGAATCATCATCTCAAATATCACCCTTGGCAAAACACTCTACAGGTGTCACATTTGTTCAACAAAATCACATTTGTTAATATACTTCTCATGGGGAAACAAAAAAACCAGCTTATTTCAATTTCTTTTCTAATTATTAGGAAATGTCAAGAAAACTAAAAAAAATGAATTGCCATTAAGGAAGCAATCACAGAATTGTTGCATAAATGTATATTGCTCTTATGATTCACAGGATCACACGATTATAATTTAGAAGAAGGAACCTCAGAAGACAGTTAATCTATCCCACTCATTTTACAGAAAAACAATGCCCAATAACTTTCCCTAAACAATACAAGTAGTAATTAGAAGCATATATATATATATATATATATATATATATATATATATATATTATACACACACACGCACACATACACATACATACACACAACATGTCTAATGTGGAAATGTTTTACATGACTTCATATGTATCACAGTTATTGTATTTCTTATCCTCTAAATGAGTGGAAAAGAGAGTGGATGGAAGGAAAGCATTTGAAACTGAAAATAAAAACAAATTTAAATGGAAAAAATAAGATAGTAGTAGCTTAGATTCAAGTCCAGGTCTGCTAATTACAAATCCAGGATTCCTTCTACTCTACAATTAAATATCAAAAAAACCAAAACAAAACAAAAACAAAAAACAAAAACAGCAACAGTACAATAGGGATTTGAACTGATCTTTTTTTCATTTGTTTTAGGAACTCCAAGATAAGAAATCTTCCTCTCTAAATGCAGATTATAATCTTTTCTACAGCATAGGGTTATAGGAATGCCTAGGGTAGTGAAAGGTTATTTCACATAGCTTGTGTGTGGCATAGGAATTACTTGAATTTAAACCTTCCTTGATTTGAGACCAGATCTCTTTGTATCTGTATCTGTATCTGTATCTGTATCTGTATCTGTATCTGTATCTGTATCTGTATCTGTGTATGTGTACATGTATGAGTATGTGTATGTGTATGTATACGTGTATGTGCATGTATACATGTATGTGTATATATTGTAATGATTGGAATGACGCCACCTGCTGGAGCCTTACTGTAGAAGAGTTCAGCCCATGAAGCGAAGGTCTTTGAGGGCAAGACCAGTAGTCTTTTCTTTGGGCATCAGGAAGTGACGTTGGCTAGTGGGAAGAAGAAGGAAGAGACTGGCACTCAGTCTCACGCTCTTTCTTGAGGACGCTGGTGGAGAGGGGAGCTAGAAATGCATTCTCCCTTTAATAGATAGGAATCTAGGCCTTTCTCTCTCTCTTTACAAAATTCTTATTCTCCTTAATAAACCCTTAAAAGTCTAACTCTTGCTAAAGCTTATAATTTATTGGCGACTACTCATTGGATATTTTAGACAGACTAGCTAGAATTTTGGCCCTTAACAATATGTATACATGCATGTATTTACATTTATGTTTTATGTTTATCTTTATATTTTTCTCTGTCAGGTACCACAGGTAGCAATTCACTTAACCTGATTTGCCTCAGTTTCTTCAACTGTAACATGAACTGGAAAAATACATGACAAACCACTCCAGAATCTTTGCCAAGAAAATCCAGGTGGAGTCATGAAAAATAGAACACAACTGAAATAAATGTACAACCACAACAAAGTAAAAAGAAAGCAAGACATAATCAAAAAATGCTATAAATGTGTCACTGCACTGACATTATATTAAATTGGACAAGCCACAAGTGCACATGAAATGGAATGAAGACACTTTCAAAAGCGTCTTGGACTCTAAGGACACTAATGGACTAGATACTTTTAAAATGTGCTAGTATAATATTATAACAATATTGGAAACAGTTATAACCAGTTATGGGCAATAGTTTCATATCTTTTTTTTAGTGGTACCCTCAGGTCCAAGTCATGCAACAACATTTTGCCAATAGACACATGGCAGACAAAACAAAGAATTACATTTATAAACATAAATCAGATGAAAAAAGAGATAGAATTAAGTATCTATTAATATTATAAGATAGAAAAAGCGAAGAACCAAAGATCATGGAAAATCTGTAGTTAATGCAGACTTCAGATATCATCCTTAACATAAAAACGGATAACAAAGAGAGCCCCAATATATCAAATAATTTCTAAAAGATGAATTAACTAGGACTAGAATTTCTACCCAAAGTAATTTTGAGATTGATAGGATGAAAAGGAAACATGAATGAATAAATACATTCTCTCACACTATTTTGCATAAAGTATTACAAAAGCAGTCCTAAGTCCTGTACATACAACTATATTAACAATGACTATATTCATACGAGAAAAAGTGGTATCATAAAGCAATACGTTTAATGACAGCAGTGAAATGCCAACATGACAGAAGAGAGAATTTGAAGATCAGTAGAAAGGCAACTGAATTTAATTAGTTTAATTTAATTAATTTGCAAATACATTTTAAAAAGTCAGACAATATTTCTCAACTAAATTCAATCAAGAAGGGGAAAATATGTGGAATACAGAAAACAAATGTTTATCAGAAATTCTAGATTCCTTCTCTCTGTAATGAAGAAAGTCAGAATTTATACATCTTAAGCCAAGAGTAGCACCAAATGGATACAAAAGGTCACATGATAAACAAATTAGAATGATGAGAAACATTGCTTTCATATCTATTGAGCAACAAAGAAATGATAAAGGAAATGAAAGTTTTGATTCCATAAAATTAAACATATTTTGTAAAACAAAACTAAATTAAAAATTAGCTAAAATTGAAAAGGTAGAAATTGATTTGGGGAAGGGTCTATGAAGTAAATTTCTCTGATAAAAAGAACAAGTTATGCAATGACAAAAGGATAACAGAAAGTGTTTTACAGTTTGCCAGATGCTTTATAAATATCTCCTTTGACCTTCACAACAATGCTGGGTGGCAGGTGATCTTATTATCACAGTTTTAAACAGGAGGAAACAGAGGCAGGCAAAGGTTAAGTGACATGTCCATTATAACACAGCTACTAAGGTTTTAAGACAGAATTGGGACTCAGGTCTTCCTGACTCCAGATATAGTATTCTATCACTTTGCCACCTAGCCACCTCAAAAATATAATAAAGGCAAACACCTTTAAAAGACCAATGTCAGGACCAATGCCAATCCAGAGCATTAATGTTGAAACATGCTACCTACCTTCTAACAATGAAATGATGGAGTAAAGATGCACAAGAGAAGTACATCTGGAGACATGGTCAATGCAGCAATTTGACTGTGCACATGGGTTATGAGGGCTTTGTGTTGTCTAACTTTTAAATCAAGGGGCAGGGCAGAGGGAGGACAAAAACAAATATCAAAAGGTTAAGGGGCCAAAAGGAGTCAAAGCTATGCAAAAGCCAAAACACATGCTTCAATCAATTAAAAACTTTGCTTCAGAGGTTTAAGAAGCAAAGTAATCAATCACAGGAGATCAGAAAAAGCAAATAAGAAAAAGCAAAATGCATTATGTATTAGGTTATATGAAGTCAAACACAACAAAAAGAAGAGTTGTATCAAATAAGCAGCAGAAAGTTTGTGCACCATGAAAATAATTAAGGACAAAACAGTTATTTTAAGAGTTGGTTGAAATGTTAGGTTCTCTACAAAACTGGAAAGCCTCTTGCCAACTTTCTCATGAATATGGATCATATGTCTATTACCAAAAGATCAGAACTCCAAGGATCCTTCCAACTATAGACTCATTGTTTATGTACTTCATACAAAACATTCACAACTTTATCACAAAAGACAATAATACATATTACTTTCAAGTAAGAATTACACTGACTATAGAGAAAAGACAGTATACAAAAATTCCCAGCATTATAAAGAGCAACTAATTATTGATTCAGTATACCTACAAAAATTTTATAATGCTTTTATTGATTAATGCAAACCCTTTGACTCAGTTCCACATTAATTATTTATTCATGTTGTGAAAACATATAGAAGAGACCTAAGAATACTTAGAGTTTGAAAATATTTTACATTCACATGGAAATCTGTGCTCTAAAACAAGCAACCAACTCAATCATTCCAAGAAAAATTGATATAAACTATGTTATTTTTCAGAGAGAGTTCAAGTCTATTATGATTCCTCTTAGTTTTAAATTTATTTCCATCATTACTAAATAGCATTAAATATGGCTTCCAAATTAAAGAAATTGAACCAAAAGATATTATTAATCGTTTGAAATATATAGACAACATTATTCTATCAGACTCAACTAAAATAAAAATAGATACATCACCTAATTTGATCAATGAATCTTTCTTCAAGGATACCAAAAATCTCATTTGGACTTTATAAATGTAAAATTCTTAACATAAAGGAAAACTTGTGTGATAATCAACAAAACAGTGGGTCCAACATACTAAGACAGCTATAGAAAGTATATCCTCATCAAAAAGTAGCAAGGATATAAATAGAGAAATAATAATTTCTCGCTGATGGGTCAAGCCAAGCCGATATAAAAAATGAAATTCCTCCCTAAATTTTCTTGCTTTTTTTGTGTATGTTAAAATCCCAAAATATGCCAAGAAAATTATGCAGGAAAGAAAGGTAAAGAATCTTAAGTGTAATGATGAAAAAAATGGAAAGGAAGGACATTTATCAGTATCAGATCTCAAATGGTGCTACAAAGTAGTAATCATTAAAATGATTAGGCACCAATACAAAAAAAGTAGTATTGATCAGTGGAACTGATTAGATATACAACATTCAGAAGCAACCAAACATAGCAGGGTAATATTAAATAAAACTAAAGACTTAAATCACTGGGAGACTGAATCACTATCTGACAAAAACTGCTAAGAATACTAGAGAACACTCTGACAGAAATTAGATTTGGAGCTATGCCTCACACAACACAACACATTATTCCCCAAATAAATAAATGACATCAGTGTAAAAGGAAATCACTTTTTGGATCTATGAACTGGGAAAAGTTCATGCCTAAACAAGTGATAAAGGACATTACATAAAATAAAATGGACAGTTTTAATTATGTAACATTTAAAAGCCATTGTACAAACAAATCTAATGCAGGAAAAAATGGAAACGAAAGGAATACATGGGGGAAATATGTTTTCATCAACTTTCATTTCTAAGAGTTGTAGCATCCATAGGTAAAATTAAGAAGTCCTCCATGTACAATATTTGCAAGAACTAGGCCAATAACATGTCAACAAAGAGATATGAAATAAATGGCTAAGTCTTTCAAATTTGGTTATAGAAACAAAGGGCTTATGATGGCAGCTTAGGGCAAGTTCATTGCCATCAGAAATTACAGAAGGGTTATTGTTAAGGATCCCAGACTGTTATCTTTTTCTATTTTTTATTAAAATCTATTTAATTATTTATTTAATAATTTACAATTCCCCCCCACCTTACATGTAAAAACAAATTGTAACAGTGATTTTTGAAACTTTGTGTTCCAAATTCTCATCCATCCTCCCTATCCCCCCCTTAAGAACTCAAGCAATTCAATATATATTATACATGTGAAGTTGTGCAAAACATAGAGGACAAAAAAACTTTAGAAAAAGGAACTAACAATAACAACATAATATACTTTCATCTGTATTCATGTACCATCAGTTCTTTCTCTGTAGATGGATTGCATTTTTCATAATTCCTTCAGAGTTGACTTGGATCATTGCATTGCTAAAAATAACTAAGTCATTTGCAGCACATCACCAGGTGTAGCTATCAATGTATATTACTAGAGGGAGTATTAGAAATCATATAAGGGGGGCAGCTAGATGGCGCAGTGGTTAAAGCGCTGGCCCTGGATTCAGGAGTACCTGAGTTCAAATCCGGCCTCAGACACTTGACACTTACTAGCTGTGTGACCCTGGGCAAGTCATTTAACCTCCACTGCCCCGCAAAAAAAAAAAAAATCCCCCCCCCCAAAAAAAGAAATCATATAAGACATCATTGAAGACTGCAAAAACCAAGTGCCCATTCACTTTACAGCAAAATAAGACTTTATGACTAGACGTTTTTGTAAAGAGTTTACTACATTTCATGGACTAACAGAAAACAAATGTCCAAATGGCAAAAATAGACATTAATTATGAAGTAAAGTAATAAACTATGTTCAAGTTGGCCTTTTGTCACAGAGGAAATCAACCATAACATTAATCCAAAAAATTTAATAGATAATATCATAAGAAATACTCATAATCACCAACCTGCATGGACTAAAAAGAGTCAAAATATACATACATAGCAGAAGAAATCAAAATCACATGTGAACAGGATGAGATAAATATCATCCTGACTATTACTGTAATTAAACAAGATGCTTTCACTGATCCTACAGGAGTTGACCTTACAACCTAATACTTTTAGTCAGGTAGAAAAAACAAAAAACACAAACAATTTTGTCCACTTATGAAACAGTCCACAGAACACTAAATACAGAAGAACAACAGCAGGATAGCAACTTGTTCCAGTAAAATTTCTAGCTAAACTCTTTTGAACAAGGTTTTTTAAATGAGAATATTAATTATTGTTATAACAACCATGGTGAGGATAATTATGTTAAAAACAAGCATATTGGTTTCTCTTTTTCTAACAGTGTTATGATATTAAATATAGTAACAATATACTAAAGTATTTCCATTTTCCTCACTCCTAATGAAATTCTAAAATTCTAATTTTTACTCAAGATTATGTAAAATATTTTAAAACACCAACAAAATGATATGATATGCCTCAAACCATTATGTAGAAGTTTGATTTTTAAGTCTCTGACGAGTTAGAGACCATGATCACAACAAAATAATAAAATTTAAAAGGTAAACATATACTTAATTATAAAATATATTTGTTAAAATGTGATTATACTTCATTTGTAATCAATTTTGTTTCCAAAATGCACTTAAACATGGAATATATTATGCGTTCTATAAACTACATTATTTTTAAGTTTTAAAATATATTTTTATGATAATCTCAAGATATACATATAAAATTAAATTTCAAATATATAGCATTTTCCCCCTATCACACTGTAATTAATAATGAAGAAGGTTTGGGGCTGTTAGTTTAATCTTAACTTCTGTCCAAGGCCCTGATGTCCCTTACAGAATCAAAGTATTATTTCTGTCCTTTAATTTTCCCCACTGATTGCTTTCCCACTTGATTTGACAAATTCATATTTCAATTGCCAGAGGCTGTAATATTCAATTTTCCTACTCACCCACAAAACATACATTATATGTTCACACAAAGTTAATAATGCTAATGTATTCACTTCAAAAGGCTAGCTTTGCATTATTATCTATGGTCCATCATGACTGAGGGTTGAATTATACAAGGACGGGCAGAAAGAGTAAGGTCAGAATCAGGAATCCAAGCTATCCAGGTAAATGCAGTAAAGACTGTAAATTCGAGTAAGTCCAAGTATCAATAATCCTAGGGACAATATTCACATGTATTTGTGTGTGTGTGTGTGTGTGTGTGTGTGTGTGTGTATGTGAAGGTATACCTGAACTCAGTAGATGATGACTTCACAGGTAGGGGAAGGGTTAAAACACCATTAACAAAAGGTCCAAAATGAATTCATTATAAAAGTATCCATTGAAACTAGATCAATGCAGGTAATAATGTTCTACAAATACTCTTTCATGAAGAAATTTTATGGTGCTGTAGCTATGTGGGTGTGAGCATATCTATATTTGTATCTATCTATATATCCATATATACACAGATAGATAGATAGATAGGTAGATAGATAGATAGATAGATAGATAGGTAGATAGGTAGATAGGTAAATGGATAGATGGGTGACAGATGGATGATGGATAGATATAGATAAATCTGTAGTGAAGTTGCCTACCAAAGTATCTAAAAGTTTGCAAATATTTTGAAATAAATATCAAAAGACAAGTCGCTGATGAAATATCAAACCATGTAAATTTTAAAGAAAGCAAGGAATATAATCAGGACATTCTATAATGGTTCAAGAGACAATTCAGAACCTTGAGAGAACAAAAAGGTTTGGGAACAAATGACAGAATCTTATGCCTATATAATAGAAATAATTAACAAACAGCAGTATTATGGTTAAAAATAAATAACAAAATCTAAAAATACTGTAGTAATTTAACTACTGTTTAGACCTGCTGAATTTCCTTACCATGATCATACATTGAACTTGGCCTATTGAAAAATATTTTTCAGGCAGGTGAATCAAAATGATGAAGGTGTTCCTTATCTGAAAAATAAATTTCAAAGAACCAGTTAATTTTAAACTCACAAATTTATTTACTCCTTCAACATTTGGGCCTTTCTGGTTTTTCAGGTCTAGTTGGCTAGCAGCTCTGACTAAAATCCCAGTGAAGGTGAGACTGAAGAACCACAAAGCTTTAGTCACACACACAAAAAAAAGTCCATTATCAATCTGTTTATAAACTATATTTATTGTACTTCTGTTATTTCCATTTTAAAAGAGTCTAAAAGTAGGAGCAATATATAGCAATGGAAGCAGTTCTACAATCTGAGGACTTGTATTTGAATCTGATATTTCTACATGAGTCATCCTACCTCCATTGTCAACCTACCCATTATCACTATGAGAAGCCTAGAACAGGCATCTCTAAGGTCTCCTCTACTTTAAAATTAAATGAACAAGTCGTCCTTGAATAACAAGAGCCATTTTCAATTAGAAAAGATAAGGAGAAAATAGCTATGTTGCTATAATAGGACAACAAATAAATTGTTATTTGAAGTATGAAGTTCAAGAGGAATAATGGCCTAGTATCTATTATAAGCTGTCTCTTAGAAAATTTCAAGACTGACTTTCTTCTTTCCCCTTTGTCCTCCTTCCCTCCCGCCCTCCATTTCTTCCTTACTTTGTTTTTCTTTCTTTCATTGCTCTTTACTAGCTTTTCATTTTAGAGATATCTTTCTGATCAAGTTGAAAAAAGTTCGATTTGATTTTTTAAATCATGCATTTTAACGCAAAATTAATTTGTTATTAAACATGAGTGCTACATTTTTTAAAAGTAGAACTCCCACCTTTTAAATATTAGAAGACTCCTCAAAGAGCCTCCAGAATATTGAGTAGGTTATCTATGGAAGAAATGTGGAAAGACAGGCTAGAAATCCCACAAGATAAGGGGACATGGGAAGTGTTGTGATGTGGTCTGGTGAAGGGTGACAACCACAAAGGAATTAGGATACAGACATTTCTCCCTTAAAATATTTGTATAGTTCTTCAGACTCTTCCCATAGCTCCCCAGGGCCCCAACCCTCTGTAGCCCACAACCAGAGATTCTTTTGTGCCTGGAGCAGAGGACCCTGGTATGGGGCTAGAGCAGAGTTGCTGCTGCTGCAACTGTCACCACTGTTGCCCATGCTGGGGGAGTCAAATTTGCATAATGCAAATTTACATAAATCTAGAACTATCAGTATTGAACCTTAGTAAGGCAGCATACACAAATAAATCTGAGCTCACACAGGCCATTCCTATTCTGTCTTCCTTGTTCGTGGAAGAATTGCCATAGAATGATTTTAATATAATAAATTGTTTTTCCCCTCCATACTTCACAACATCTTTAAATGATGATGATGATGAAGATGAAGAAAATGGTTTTATACACTAATGTTTTGGATATATCTAAATTATTTAAATTTTATGTGGCAGTTTCATGTTTCTTCAAATCAATGACTTTTCTGCTTTATAATGCTATTAGGACATGTGGAATTTCTAATATATATATATATATATATATATTCCTTATATGAAATAACATATTTGTCACACTTATAATGAGTGAATTTCTAATTAGGCAATTACTTTATTATATAGTTTTAAGAAAAGCAGAGTCATTAGACATTCTCCTGCAAATTTTCCTTGTCATAATAGAGTTGAATTTATATATTAAATTAATTCACCTCATTATACTGTACATGCCAGTCACTAATTTTCATGATAGTATTGCCAAATCAAGTAACCATAGCTATTAATTTTGGTTGTTAAAATGACTTTATTCTAAGCATAGAAACATAATTTGAAAAAGAAAAATTTACCCTAACATAAAGGTTTTGAAATATTCTTAAAATAACTTACTTAAGATTATTTGTGTGTAAATATGTATATATACATATATGCATGTATGTGTACCAAAGTTATAATCATTCCCCAATAAGCTATATTAATTAAGTATATTCTTCTCACCCCGAAAACCATCCCTTTCTGAACTTCACTATTTCTACAAAAGGTGTACAATCCTTCCAATCATTCTGGTATAATTCCATCTTTAACCCCCTACTGTAATTCCCCATACCAAATCAATTGTTCTATCTTGTCATTTTTGCATTTACCACACTTATATCTTTCATTTTATCAACAATCATGTAGACACCACCCTATTCTAGGTCTTTATCATCATTCACCTCAACTATTGCAATAGCTTCCTAATTTATCTCCCTACCTCAAGTATCTTCCTCCTCTAATTAACATATTTCTGATATAATTTTCCTAAAATCCAACTAAAGAAAATCATTATGAGAGTATTTAGGGCTCTAGGTGGAAGAACAACAAAAATATTTTCAACATACTGTGGTAAAAATTATTTGTGGTAAAGATTAATATTCCTGTTTTTAGCTAACTCATTTGGGAGGGGCCACACCTGGCCCACCCCAAGGTTACAAAGGCAGCTTTTTGAAGGAAACAGAAACAATATGGACTTGGTAACAACATTTTCTCTATTAGAGATGTTTGAATATCAATATGTTTAATGTATAACAAAAAAAATCAGAGTACATTATATTAAAAGGAAAAGTTCATATTACTAGCAAAAAATATAATTTCTGTAAAACACTGTCTATCATTTAGCATGATAGTATTAAAGAGAACAGTGAAAAAGTAGGGTTGAACTATATATTCAATAATAATTGATGTTTCATTTATGCATAACCCTTCCTCAAAGTTTCATTAAATCATTGTCACATGGAATCTTTGGGACTAAAAGGTGTTTACAGAACTTTCAATTTTAGAAGGAAAAATAAACCATTTTTGCTTTGTACTTATATTTGAACTTCACCAATTCAGAAATAGACAAATAGATCCAATACTCACATGCAATTCTTCTACTACAATAAACCTTCAAGTTACATGTGCCTTACAAGAATTATTTTGTTTTTCAATCTCTTGTTCTTTTAGTGGGTGCTCGAGGTCAGCCATGCAATTATGCTTAAATAACTTGGCTTGTAATATGAGATGCTTTTAATCCCTTCTGAATAGCAAAGCAGGCAGCTCTATCTACAAATACAATACCCCCCATTTTGAATAAACTGGAATAGCATTGACAATGGTGGCAAATCCATATTAGTAAATAATAGCTTCCACAGTTTTCAAAAACTCTACTAAATGTTCTCCCAATTCTAAATGAACATCAAATGTGCCATAAAACACTTTTGGTCCACATGTCCCAACACCATATTTTTAGAGATGCTATGGCTGCCTCCTTTACCCCAAAAGTATCTGAGTCCAATAAACTTAAATGATGCCATGTTTATACATTCCTTTCTATTCATCACAATTTTATGGCCTGAAAGGCCTGAAACAATGATGTAGTTAAGATCAGGATAGTCTTTTGAAACAGGAGGAACAGGAGGTTCTAGCTGCCACTGTTCAATTAATTCTTCTTTTTCCTTGGCTATGAGGTCAGATCATTCTTGTAATTTGCATGTTTTGGAGAAAAGAAGTCTGATTATTCAAAGAACTAGAATTCCTTCCAAAATAAGGTGGTAGGCAGGAACCTCATACAATGCCTGAACCATCTCCTCCAATAGCCACTGTTCTCCAACTATCTCCACAGCCTACAGGAGGGAAATACCTTTTATGTGTTTTTTTTTCCTTGAAATGCATAATAAATATAACTTTCAGGTGGGACCTAAAATAGAGAAGCATATGCTCACCACAGATTTTTGCTTCTGTCATGTAGGGTTCCAGTGCAGAGTCCAAAAAGAAAAGCATATATTTATAATTTATCCAGATGTCTCTGCTTCCAAATTCATTCTCCAGGAGGCCTTTACTGTTTGTCTAGCTGCTGGATCCTTTTCCATTGTGTTTATCTTCTCCTTTCTATATCTTATATGCATAGTTATTTACAAACTGTTTCATCGATTAGACTATGGGCTCGATGTCAGGAACTGTATTTTCTCCTTATTTTGTATCCTCTAGTGCTTATTACAGTGGTTGAAACATAATAAACTTCAAATAAATATTTGTGTACTGACTCTTGGTTGTATCAAACTCCAAGACATTAATAGTTCACAAAATGAGATTTAAAAATCACTCAGAAGAGTTTGACCTAATGATCCATGCAAGAAAAACAAAAAGGATGAAGAACCCAGATGACATACAACTGAATGGATAATCCACAAGGATAGTCCATCACTACACAGATCTTGGACAAACACCGCAAATGAGCATTGAACTAGAGAAAGAATTAAATGGAGTGAGCTGGCTTGCCTTTGGGAAATGTCAGGCTTCTTTTAATCATCTCAAGCTCTAACGTTAAGCAAAGGCTTATGTTTTTAACCATAGTATTCTTAGAGTGCTGTTGAATAGCTGTTAACAATGAAATATTGCAATCTCAGAAGAAATAAAGTTAAGGAGCAGCCAAAGTGTAATGGAGAAGGATGTGGTCACTTTGAGAATATTGCAAAAAGAAGGGGGTGATTATGGCACAGTCTTAGGCTAAGGAATGACAGTAAAATATATTTGAGTGGAAAAGATGGTTGGGTCATATGGGATGAGCAAAAAGCATAAGCTAATGGACAGCCCAAATGTTTCACTGGAATCTACAAAATGTTAAAAATATTCATTAGGAAGCACTGTTCCCTTTTCCCTAGAATGTCCCTCCCCCTTACCCTGTTGCAGTGAATTTGACTGCAAGACAGAAGACAGAAAGAAGGATTACAGACCAGAGTGCTCTGGAGCCAGTTTTCTTCAGTTCCTTAAATTGTTAAATTTTCAGTGTGAGCATTTTTCTTGGGAAATCAGCAAATGCAAAAAAATAGGGCTTGATTTGTTGCTTTATTTGATTGTCTAAAAAGAGGTGGAGAAAATGTTATGAATGCAGATTAAATTTACAAATGTCTTGTGTTTTCAGGAAGTCAGTTATTAAACATTTACCAGCATACCATGGTATAGACAGTCATGGATTGGTTGTGATATTGCATTGGTGGTGGGGTTGGGGGAGAACCCAAATTAACAAATTCACCTTTTCACTGAGTATTGCAATTCTACTAAGTAGTGCATGGGTTAAAGAGTAACAGATGTATAATAAATTCAATTGTTTATATTTGTGCTATATAAAAATAGGTTTTTGAGCAATAGGACATTGGAATAATTAATGTTACAATATACCTAAGGTAAATGGACAGAGAAATGGTAGGTAGAAATACCGGAAATCTGTTAACTGACTTCCACATAGGAGGCAATGTAAGGAAATTTATTCAAGTGAGCAAGCATTTATTAAATACCTACTGTGTGTAAGCATGGTGATAAGGATTGGGGATATGAAAGAAGACCAAAAAAGATCCCTACCTTGAAGCACATCACATCAAATTGAGAAGAAAACATGTAAACAGTGAGGTAAACATTATTTACATTGTATAGAGCTAGTTTGGGGGTTCTGCAAATTTTGGGTACTTCCAAGGTGGTATTATCTAAGAAGAGGCATGGTCATTGATCTCTTTGTCTGTTCCCTGGTCTTTACCCTAAAAGGGACTTTGTTCCCCTGTAGCCACAAGTGTTAGTGCTCCTTTTGCCACTGGACCTGTGATTTGAGCCTCTGATCTCCTGTGGCTACAAGTGCCACTGCTTCTTTCATGATTTCTCAAATCATGGACCCTGCTCCCTTTTAAGTGACTAAAAACACTCTTGTCTGCCCTGTAACTGTGAACACAACCCCTGTATCCCAGTATTGTCAAGTATTACTGCTCCTCTTTCGCCTGGAACTATGATGCTGAACTCTCTATGGGCAATGAAATAAAGTCTTGAACCCAGTAAAAGCAAAGTGTCCCCTGTAATTTCCTTCTGACCAATTTTCCAACCCCCCCTTATAGTGTGTGGCTTGAACCCCTAAAGCTGCTGTTCCTGCCATTCTTACCACCACCTCCAAATCCTGCTGCTGGTGATGCCATGGCATTACTGTGCTGCACCATGAACCTGACCACCCCTATGGAGTGACAGA
The DNA here is from genome assembly GCF_019393635.1 of Dromiciops gliroides. Classification (NCBI taxonomy): domain Eukaryota; kingdom Metazoa; phylum Chordata; class Mammalia; order Microbiotheria; family Microbiotheriidae; genus Dromiciops; species Dromiciops gliroides. The sequence continues at coordinate 117,373,844 of NC_057866.1, read as the reverse complement.
GCTTTCCTGTTAATCTCCTAAATTATCTTGGGTTAGAAAATTGTTTTTTCTTGACCTTTTTGTTGGTTCTGCTGCTCCAGAATTCAATTTGAGCAGTTTATTTTCAAGTTGTTTAGAAGGGAAAGTTGGGAAATTTCAGGTGTGTTCCTGCCTCTATTTTGTCATCCTGGCTCCTTTCCAGATTCAATCTTACTGGTTAGCAGTGTGGCTATGATGAAAGCAATCTTTGAACCTCCATTTTGTCATCTATAAAATGTGATTTTATGTAACTTTAAAAGCCATAAGTATGTGAGTTATCATGATCCCTAGAAAAGTTAAAGTTTAAGGCAAGTTTTGTTTTGATTTATTCTTCTAGAACTTATGAATGATGAGCACACAGTTTATTAGGACAAATTTATATCAACATATACTACCCATAAGTTTGCCTTCTCAGTGCTTAGTATAGGAATTTAAGTACCTGCTTAAAAATGTTTTTTGTTTGATAGGTATAACAATGGCCTGAACAATACGTCAGTATGTAAACTATCTGTAATTTTGATGATATGGAAATACCTTCCATCAAGAGAAATTGAAAACCATCTATAACTTAGTAGATAGTCTTAGAGTAGTGCCTAGGAATTAAAGAGGTTAAATGACTTGCCTATGGTCAAATGAAAAGTTTTTGAGGTAGAAGTTGAACCATAGTCCTCCTAAATATCAAATCAGCACTATATCCACTGTGCTGTGCTGTGCGAGCAAAGCTAAAAGGGGGGATTTAAAATTATATATCTCTTGTGATAAATATAATCTGTTGTAACAAAAATAATTCAGCATATGTTTAAATGATATATGTCTACATTTAAATGTTGGCAATTCCTTTACTCAGAATGTTTGGGGCAAATGGTATTTCTGTTATATCAAATCAGGTATCCTGTAATAAAATAGTGACTTAAAATTGTAGTTTTATGAGTGAGTGTAATGTCATTTAAATTAGCCATCAATGGCTTTTTTTTTTTGCAAATACTAGAACCTAAAATGGTTTCTGTCCTGATTGTAGTATTGTCTTGTCTCATTCCATTTCTTTCTTTAGCTTGCTGGAAAACAGTACAGCATGAGAGGAAAAGATAGCTATAAATCTGTGCAGCCATTCATGGGCATAAAACTTGGATGGATTGACACCCTTTAAAAAGGTAAAAACTACTGGCTGGCATGAAGAATTGACCCCATTAACAATATTCTGTAAAGGGCAAAGATAAACCATCACCAACTCTGGGGTTCAGTGAAAGAAGCTGTGAGATTGCAGCAGTAGTAATATAATGATTTACAGGCTGGTCCCATTCGAAAAAGGCCTATAGCTCATAACATGAGTATCGCAGTATGACATGGAGTTGTATAAAAAGGCTTTCATTCAGGACCAGCTCTAAGCACTTCACAATGTTCTGCTCCTCTATCAAACACTTCCTTCCTTCACATCCAGTCATGTACTATGCCTTACCCTCTAATTCACCTGCCATAATCTTCCCAGGCTAGATACACTGCCTTCCACTGACTCTATTGCTCTGGTTGCATCTTCATCTCTTTCTTATAGAAGTTTAAATAAATCTACTTCATGGAGTAGTTATAAAGATAAATTTGGTGCTACATTGAGATTGGAAGAATGCTCTATAAGTGCCATAGTACATCTATAGACATTTGATTTCCTCTGTTTATGACATGCCAGTATAAATATAAAGTGGTCTGATACTAAACAGAATTAGTTAACCCTGGACAAACAAGTCACATATTACCACAGCCCAAGCATACGCTGTATATGCCTCTAGGAAGCAAACAAAATATGCCTGAGTTAGGGAAGAATCTTGCCATTTTCTTTAAATATATACTTGCATAGATGAGAAGCAGTACAGTGTAGTAATGGAGTAGGAGGAGGAAGACACAGCTTCAACTCTTGCTTCTGACATATGCCATTTGTTTGACCCTGGACAAGTAACTTAATTCTCAGCACCCTGAGGTGATTCTATAAAAATGTGCAGAGCAGGCTCTAATATTGATTAGAAGGTGTCATTTCCTCATTTTGGATTTCCATATACAAGAAAAATCACAGTTCCTACACACACACACACACACACACCTCACACAGTTTTGTTTTGTTTTGTTTTCCATTGCTATCACTTCCCAATGAATCCTTATATTTACTACAAATGGAATCTTCCGTCTAAAAAATGCCAAACAGTCTGGATCTGCAAGTAAAAGGCAGCCTTCAGCAATAGTTGACTGAAATCAAGATTCACCATTACAGTGATCACATTTTTGACATCTTTAATTGTTGTCCTCTTTTTAAATCATTTTGGTCATTGGATGAAATCATTCTGGTTCTGCTCCCTTGACTGTATTATTTCTATATAGTCCTTCCTAGATCACCATGAATACTTTGTATTTCCTATTTTCAGATTTAGAGCTGGAAAGGACCTTAGAAGTCAAGTTCAACTCCCTCATTTTACACATGAGGAAACTGATGATGAGAAAGATGCAGTGACTGGCTTTACACAACAAGAGTCTGAGGCAGGATTGAAAGTCAGGCCTTCATGACTTCCAGCCCAGGGTTCTACTGCCTGTATCACCTCACTGCCCTCTTAGAATGTTATCAACATTCCATTATATTAATATACCACAATTTGAGCAGCCATTGTCTAATTGCTAGACCTGAAATCTGTTTCTAGTCCCTTGCTACTATACAACGCCTAGCTATAAATATGCTTAAATAAATAGAGTGTTTCTCTCTTTCCTCAGTCTCCTTAGGGTATATGTCTCATAGTGATATTTTTGGGCCAAAGGTAATATACATTTTAGTAAGTTTCTTAGTGCGATGTTAAATTATCTCACAAAATGACAGGAGTGGGTCATAGCCCTAGTAAGTGCTTTACAAATCTTGTCATTTTTCTAGTTTGAAACTTAAGTAGAATAAATAGCAATATAAAAATGTTTATGTAATTATTAAGCATACATATATATCTATATGTATATATATGCATATATGTGTTTATGTATGTATGTACAGGGCAATTATAACACCAAAAAACCAACAGTGTATTCTGCTAAAAGGAAGTGAACTCTGTGATATTGGGTAAGTTATTTAGACTCTTAAGGCCTTACTTTCTTCATCTAGAAAATGAAGGAGTATACTAGATGACATCCATGCTCCTTCTAAATCTATGATTTTATGTTCCCACAATCATCTCTAATCTTGACTTTATATAACCAGACTTGACTTCAGAAGCTTGAGACTACCATAAACCCCATCCAGTATTACAGAGTAGAAAGAACAATGTACTTGGGGTTAAGAAACTTGGAGTCAAGACTCATCTCTTATGTTCACTAGTCTAGCCATGTGACTCTGGGCAAGTCATTCCTCTGAATCTTGAGTTCTTAATTTATAAAATACTGATAATAATCATGATAACATTACCTACACCTCATGGGATGGTGGGGAAAAAAGCCCTTTGTAAATGTAAGGAACAACATAAGTGGGATATTATTGTTATTATTGTTTTTCATCCATACAATTGATACATAGGAAAATTAGTTTGAAAGCAGGAATTGCTCATTGCCTACTCAATGACCCATTGTAGGTGGCTTCCTGTTTGCAGGTGGGGGTTTCATTTGTTCAGTTATCACAGTTCTTTCTCCAGAAACGTAGGTAAGCCTGTGGTATCATCTATTGCTACAGGTTGATTCCTAAAAACTGAAGCATGAGAAAAATGAAAAAAAAAAGAATCCTCAGGGGACACTCTTCCACAATGTTTGGATTATCCCTCCTAGCCTATATTAAACAGACATGTCATCTGGTGTGTTTCACTTAGCATTTTTCCATGTTTATCTGGGGAAACAATGACGACTTCATGATCCTGTGAGAATGGTGATCTCTTTGTAAGGAAAACATTAAAAAACAGTAGTAATTCATCATGGAGAGGGCTCTCTTTGGGTTTTCCAGTTCAACTTATACATAAACAATAATTTGAACTTCACCTTTTCTGACAAATACTCATAGAATTGATTTGAAGCCTTCAATGAAGCAGGATCGACTGCTTCCTGAGGAGTCCATCGGCTTACGTGCAACTCCAACATATTACCCTTCCCTGGTAGGAAGAATAGGAAAAAAAATCTTAATTCCTTTTTTTTTATATTTTGACACTCCCCAGCACATCCATTTAAAAACAAAATAATAATGTGCTGTGCCTTTTAAAAATTTCATTCTGTTACTAGTCTTTAGTTCCATATTCTCTACAAATCATTTTTTAATCTCAATTTGTCCATTCCTTGTGTATTACCATCAATCTCTTCAGAAAAGTTCCTTTTTCTCCTCATCAAAATTTCTTTTTTAAGAGAATTGTATTCCCAAGAGCATCCTACCCACTTTAAGGCTTACTTTCCTTGTAATAATAGTATAAATAACTAAAACAATAATAAGTGATGTCTATATAGTGCTTTCATCAGCCACCCTTGAAGAAAAGTGCTATTCATTTTACAGATGAGAAAACTGAATCTGGGAGAGTTCAAGTAACTTGACCAAGTTCATAGAGCTATTAAATAGTAGAGCTGCACTTTTTCAGCCCATAACATTTTACCTTGCCTTTGCTATAAGTCCTTAAAATCTTCTTCCCCCAAACCTGAGGTACATTTCAAACTGTTCTCAGCTTTCATCTCTTCTATTAGGGATGCTATAAGATAGAGTAGTCACTACAAGGTCCTCATCAATTCTTCCAACTCTTTCAACTTTATTGGCCAGAATAAGGTCCCAATAAACAATTATTTTCATTGTCCCCTGGTCACTTGAAGGATCAAATTAGCATTAGTCTAATAGAGGCAAGGAAAAGGAAGCAAATAGGTCATTAATAAGTGAAGAGAAAAAAACAGAAGAAACATAACACTCTCAATTTAAAGCAGCTATATTTTAAGATGTGGATAGTCTTTTCTACTTGAAGAGACCTGTATTCTCCCTTTATACCCTTCTAAGCAACAATTTGATCTACATTTAATTGGCCTTCTTATTAACCCTGTAGCTTCTCTTTAACTTACAAAAATTCCAACCTAAATCGGACCTGAACTCATACAGACACGCTTAAACAGAACATAATGCACTTTTTTTTTTTTTTTTTGCAGAGCAATGAGGGTTAAGTGACTTGCCCAGGGCCACACAGCTCCTAGGTGTCAAGTGTTTGAGGTCAAATTTGAACTCAGGTCCTCTTGAATGAAGGGCTGGTGTTTTATCTACTATGTTACCTAGCTGCCCCACCACAATGCACTTTTAAAACAGAGATTGAATTTTATTTCCTCCTATTCCTGAAGTATCCTATGTCATGCTTATCTTGTATTTACTAAATAAACATCTTTCACTTTATGCTTGACCATCTAGCAAGGACATTCCAAATTTTGTTCCAGCTTGGATATAGATTATTTTAGTGATATATATGCCTTTGTAAAGTAGCTTCAAAGTTCTATTTCTAGTGTGGAAAATTTTAAATATGCAAATTAAAAGGGAATGGAATTCTTTTTAAATTCAGAAAAAGAACTACAATGACAAGATGTAAAACTGCTTTAGAAAAAGTTAGAAAAGGAATGACCTACTTGGGATACTCCAAAGAAAGTAGTTTATGTTTCTATATATTTGGTTTTTATAAATAAAAAAAAAACGGACAAAGAAAGATACAAAATAAATCTGGATAATTTTGTGGAAGACCAGAAAAGACTTCATTTAGAACAGGGTCATTTGAGTTAAGTCTTAAAGAAAATTAGGAATCCAGAGTGGCAGATGTAAGAAAGGAAGTCATTCCACTCAAAGGGAAAAGCCAGTACAAAGACATGAAGATAAGAAATAGAGTGGCATATATGAGGAAAAGTAAGAAGGCCAGTTTAGCAGATCATGCAGTTCATGAAGAAGAAGGTGCAATGAGGCTAAAAAGGTAGGTAGCTTAAGAAATTAAAAACAATTAAATAATTTGAAAGTCTAACCAAATGTGCTCTGATAGTTTAAGATTCCATCTTTGCCTATCCTTCATGATAATTGTCTTCTATCCATAAGTTTTCCACAGTGGGGTTGACCCAACTTGCCATATGATTATAATACCTAGAACACTCCAAAATCCAAAGAACTAAAGTTGAGGACCACTCAATAGCCAATAGAAAAATGTGGCAAGGTGTAAACAGACTGTAACAAATTAAAAAACAAAGTCTTACACATGAGGAACAGTACAAAGGCATTGTTAAACTAGCTTAAATAGAGGAATAAGGTAGTCACATGACATCCATGAGGGGTAATTCTTAGATAGCTTGAATCTTCACAATATCAAGAGAATGTAGATAAAAGACACTATATTTTAGGGAAATCCTCTGTGGTGGTGGTGGTGGCGGGGGGGGGGGGGGAGATGTAAGAAGGCAAAATAGAAGATTTAAGTGCAGTTTAAAGAGTTCTATATTTCAAGTCAGAGGACATGAGTTTAAATTCTGCCCATTTTCACCATTTAGTCTCTCTATGGTCCTTGACAAGTTATATAACCTGTTTCTTTGTTTCCTCATCAGAAAAATAAGAAGATTGAACTTGATAACCTCTAAGTACACTTCCAGCAGAAAATTTATGATTGGATTATAACAGGGAAATAGAACATGTGCAAAGAACGTCTGATGATTCTTCTCATATGGACAAGGCTGGGGAGCTTGTTTCAAAGAGAGTTGTGTTGACATACAATGGAAATAGCTTAGAGAGATTTTTGGATACATAAACATGTATAAACATTTTATAACTAGTTCTGGTTCTGCAATGGAAGTCAAAGAAGCAGCTTTTCTTCAAGCTATCCAACCTATTGCAAATGTGGATTAGCAGCAGAGAAACATTGCATGTGTGCCAGTCCCTTGTCAGAATATTCCTAAATAAATTAAAAATAGTAATTTAATGATTCTGATTAAAGGACAAGATTGACTCATCACTAGTTACCCTTTTTATCACAGAATGTCACAGCAGAATAAATATCACAAGATTCTTTGAATTTTCAATAAAATGAAATGCAAAAAAGGAAATAACTCAAGTCAAGCCCCACTAAAATATCTCCTGATATCTTCTAAGTCACTTTCAGTTATGAAAACTGAGAAATTGATGCTCCAAGGGCTTTCCCTCCAATTTTCATTAAAGAATGAAGTAGTGGAATAACTTCAACAAACAGGACTATATCTATCAATATTCAGCATGTCCTTTATCTCCAAATGTGGCTTAATCTCTAGTAATAAAAACTCAAGTGAAAGGGCAACAGCTCTGGGGAAGGAATGGACTTGAATGATTGTCAGGGAGATATATAAGTGAACCAGATGTACAGGACATAACATACTACTCTCCACTTATGGCAGCAGTATTATCTGTTATTGATGCTATGAGAAGACTTTATTCACAATAAAGAATGTAAATCTTAGAAAGCAGAGACATTATTTTTCTACACAGAAGTTCTAATTCAAAGAATACCTCATCCTGACATGGAGATGAGTGATAGGAAACCAATTTAAAAGGGCAAAAAAATGCATAATAAGAGAGTTAGGAGACAGATGGAAATAGAATGGAGGGACAGAGAGAATGAAGGTATGGAGTTTGCTGTATATTGCCCATTTAATTTATGGGTATCGACATGAATCTCTCTAAATATGGTTAATAGGCCTGGGTTTGGTGAGGTGGAAATGAGATAATGGATATGAAGCCCTTTGCAAACCTTGAGATTTATATAAATTCCAGTTTTCTTGTTAGCATTAGCTTCCAATCACCAGATCTCTAGTCTTTTGATGACTTCATTCCCTGAGCCTTCTACTAAACCAATCCAGAGCTAAAGCAATGTTTATAGAGTAATGAAGGGGTAGGCTGGTAATTGTTTAGAATCCAGGCTCTCCATAAAAAAAGGTATATATACACACATTTGAGTTTAACCTAAATAATTTTTAAAAATTTAAGTCTATACAATGAACAAAACAATGCATTAAGCTCTGACTTCTAATGACAGTAGAATTCTGTAATGTAAATACCAGCAATGAAATTTTTTATTCTGTTTTAAATTTTGGGCTCCACATTTTTCCCACTTATTTGGAATTTTATTTTTCCCAAATTACATGTAGAAACAAATTTTAGCACTGATTTTTAAAACGTTGTGTTCCAGATTCTCGTCCTCCCTCCCTCCACACCCCCTTAAGAACTCAAGCAATTTTATATGTTATGCAAGTGTAGTCATGCAAAAAATTTCCACAGGAGTCATGTTGTGAAAAAAAAAAAAACAGACAAAAACCCTTTAGAAAAAGGAACTAAGGGGCAGAGCCAAGATGGCGGAGAGGAAGCAGCAAGCTGCCTGAGCTCTCCTTCTGTTCCCTCAAAAAGAACATTAAATCAAGCCTCTGGACAGATTCTGAAACTACAGAACCTGCAAAGCGACAGAGAGACACAGTCCTCCAACTAGAGATAATTTAGAAGACTTCAGGAAAAGGTTGGTCTGACTCGGGCAAAAGGGAGACCCAGCGCAGGGCAGCAACCCAGCGCCGAGGGAGCCAGGGCAAGTCAGCAGGAGCTGCGGGCCACAGCCGAAAAACTGAGGCCCCTGGAACCTGGTTCAAAAATCTGGTGGCCAAGAAGGACAGTGGAAAAACCTACCTGCACCGGCCGAGAGGGCCACGAAAGGGTCAGGTGGGATCAGACGCCGGGGTCCGGCGCCTAGCTGGCCGAGCACAATCAGACAGGAAGTGCAGGGTGGGGGATCTCCACACACCATAAAGGCCTCAGAGTAAAAACCCGGTCACACAGCACCTATACCCCTGCACAAGAAGCACAAAACAGGGACCCTGGTGCCCCCAGAGCAGACCTCAACTTAAAAAATAAATAAATAAGCTGCAATAATGAGTAAGAAGCAAAAAAAAGCCCTCTCCATTGAGAGCTTCTGTATCAATAGGGAAGAAGCCAACACAAATTCAGATGAGGACAATAGCCTCAAATTGCCTACATCTGAAGCCTCATGAGGGAAGGTGAATTGGTCTCAAGAACAAAAAGCCTTCCTGGAAGAGCTCAAAAAGGATTTTAAAAATCAATTGCGAGAGGTAGAAGAAAAAATGGGGAGAGAAATGAAAGCAAAACAAGAAAACTATGAAAAAAGAATAAGCAGCTTGGAAAAGGAAGCACATAATTTCACTGAAGAAAACAATACCTTAAAAAATTCATCTGGCCAAATGGAAAAAAAGGTGCATAATCTCATTGAAGAAAACACTGCCTTAAAAAATTCACTTGGCCAAATGGAAAAAAAAAGGTGCATAATCTCACTGAAGAAAACAATGCCTTAAAAAGTAAAGTGGGACAGTTGGAAGATAAGGAATCCATGAGACACCAGGAATCAGTCAAGCAGAATCAAAAAAATAAAAAAATAGAAGAAAATGTGAAATACCTCATTGGAAAGACAACTGATCTGGAAAACAGATCCAGGAGAGACAATTTGAGAATCATTGGACTGCCTGAAAGCCATGACCAGAAAAAGAATCTAGACACCATATTCCAGGAAATTAAGGAGAACTGCCCTGATATCATAGAATTAGAGGATAAAATCATCATTGAAAGAATCCACCGATCACGTCCTGAAAGAGACCCCAAAAGGAAAACTCCAAGGAATATTGTAGCCAAATTCCAGAATTATCAGGTGAAGGAGAAAATACTCCAAGCAGCCAGAAAGAAGCAATTTAAATATCATGGAGCCACAGTCAGGATTGCTCAGGACCTGGCAGCTTCAACATTAAAGGATGCAAGGCTTGGAATATGATATTCCGGGAGGAAAAGGAGCTTGGATTGCAGCCGAGAATCTATTACCCAGCAAAAATGTGCATTTTCTTTCAGAGGAAAAGATGGACATTTAATGACATTGGGGACTTTCAATCTTTCCTGGTGAAAAGACCAGAACTGAATAGAAAATTCTATCTCAACATACAAGACTCAAGAGAAGTTTAAAAAGGTAAACAGAGGGGGGAAAAAAAAAGGTTACCCTATTAGGTTAAACTGTTTATATCCCTACACAGGAAAATAATACTCATAACTCTTAAGAACTGTAAATGTATTTGGGCAGAGAGAAGGACTTTACATAGAGGGTATAAATATAAATTGTCTTTGATGTGATGATACAAAAGAATTAAGGGGGTTAAAAAGGGAGTCTATGGGGAGGAGAGGAAAGGGGAGGTGGAATGGGACGAATTATATCATATGAAGAGGTGGAAAAAAAAAACCTATTACAATAGAGGGAAAGAAAGGAGGGGGAACATTGTTTCAACCCTATTCTCATTAGATCTGACTCAAAGAGGGAATAACATATACGTTCACTGGGATAAAGAAACTTAACTCATTATTTAGGGAAGCAAAAGGGGAAGGGAAAGGGGGGGACTGATAGAAGGGAGGACAAAAGCAAGGGAGAAAAGGGTAAAGAAAAGAGAGGGGGGTGATAAAAGGGAGGGCAGATCGGGGGAGGCAGGGGTAAGAAGTAAAACGTCAGTGAGGAGGAATAGGGTGAAAGAAGGGGGGAAAAGTACAAAGGGGGTAAATAGAATGGAGGGGAATAGACAGTCAGTAATAATAACTGTGAATGTGAATGGGATGAACTCTGCTATAAAACGGAAGCGAATTGCAGAGTGGATTAAAAACCAGAATCCTACAATATGCTGTTTACAAGAAACACATCTGAAGCAGAGGGATACACACAGAATAAAGGTAAAAGGCTGGAGTAGAATATATTATGCCTCAGCTAAAGTAAAAAAGGCAGGGGTAGCAATCTTTATCTCAGACAAAGTGCAGGCAAAAATAGATCTCATTAAAAGAGATAAGGAAGGAAATTACATCTTACTTAAAGGTACTATAGATAATGAAGTAATATCAATATTAAATACGTATGCGCCAAGTGGTATAGCATCCAAGTTCTTAGAGGAGAAGTTAAATGAGTTACAAGAGGAATTAGACAGTAATACTATACTAGTGGGGGATCTGAATCTCCCCCTCTCAGAATTAGATAAATCTAGCCAAAAAATAAATAAGAAAGAAGTGAATGAGGTGAATAGATTACTAGAAAAGTTAGACATGATAGATGTCTGGAGAAAATTGAATGGGGATAGATAGGAATATACCTTTTTCTCAGCAGTACATGGCACATTTTCAAAAATTGACCATGTATTAGGGTACAAAAACATCATAGTCAAATGTAGAAAGGCAGAAATAGTAAATGCATCCTTCTCAGATCATGATGCAATAAAAATTACATGTAAGAAAGAGCCAGGGAAAAGTAGAATGAAAATCAATTGGAAACTAAATAATTTCATTCTAAAGGATGAATGGGCCAAACAAGAAATCATAGAAACAATCAATAACTTTATCCAAGAGAATGACAATAATGAGACAACATACCAAAATCTATGGGATGCAGCCAAAGCAGTGCTTAGGGGAAAATTTATAGCTCTAAATGCTTACATAAATAAAAAAGAGAAAGAGGAGATTAATGAATTGGGCATGCAACTTAAAAAGCTAGAAAAAGAACAAATTAGAAATCCCTAATTAAACACAAAATTAGAGATCCTGAAAATTAAAGGAGAAATTAATAAGATTGAAAGCAAAAAAACTATAGAATTAATCAATAAAACTAAGAGCTGGTTTTATGAAAAAACCAATAAAATAGATAAAATATTGGTTAATTTGATTAAAAAAAAGAAAGAAGAAAACCAAATTACCAGTATCAAAAATGAAAAGGGTGATGTTACCACCAATGAAGTGGAAATTAAGTCAATAATTAGCAATTATTTTGCCCAACTGTATGCCAATAAATTTGACAATCTAAATGAAATGGATGAATATTTACAAAAATACAAACTGCCCAGGTTAACGGAAGAAGAAATAAAATCCTTAAATAAACCCATATTAGAAAAAGAAATTGAACAAGCCATTAATGAACTCCCTAAGAAAAAATCCCCAGGGCCAGATGGGTTTAGGGGTGAATTTTACCAAACATTTAAAGAACAATTAATTCCAATATTATACAAATTATTTGGAAAAATAGGTGAAGAAGGAGTTCTACCAAATTCGTTTTATGACACAAATATGGTGGTGATACCAAAACCAGGCAAAGCAAAAACAGAGAAAGAAAATTATAGACCAATCTCCCTAATGAATATTGATGCTAAAATCTTAAATAAGATATTAGCAAGGAGATTACAGCAAGTGATCACCAGGATAATACACTATGACCAGGTGGGATTTATACCAGGAATGCAGGGCTGGTTCAACATTAGAAAAACTATTAACATAATCAACCACATCAATAAGAAAACCAACCAAAATCATATGATTATCTCAATAGATGCAGAGAAAGCTTTTGACAAAGTACAACACCCATTCCTAATAAACGCACTAGAGAGTTTAGGAATAGGGGGAGCTTTCCTTAGAATAATAAACAGTATCTACCTAAAGCCATCAGCAAGTATTATATGCAATGGAGATAAATTAGAGGCCTTCCCAATAAGATCAGGGGTGAAATAGGGATATCCATTATCACCCCTATTATTTAATATTGTCCTAGAAATGTTAGCTTTAGCAATCAGAGAAGAGAAAGGAATTAAAGGAATTAGAATAGGCAAGGAGGAAACAAAACTATCACTCTTTGCAGATGATATGATGGTATACTTAAAGAATCCTACAGAATCAAGTCAAAAATTACTTGAAACAATTAACAACTTTAGCAAAGTAGCAGGATATAAAATAAATCCACAGAAATCTTCAGCATTTCTATACATGACCAACAAAGTCCAGCAGCAAGAGATAGAGAAATTCCATTTAAAGTAACGGTAGATAATATAAAATACTTGGGAGTCTACTTGCCAAGAAAAACCCAGGAACTCTATGAACACAACTACCAAACACTCTTCATACATATCAAATCAGATCTAAATAATTGGAAAGATATCAATTGCTCATGGATAGGCAGAGCTAATATAGTAAAAATGACAATACTGCCTAAACTAATTTACTTATTCAGTGCCATACCAATCAGACTACCTAAAAATTATTTTATACAGCTAGAAAAAATAATAACAAAATTCATCTGGAAAAACAAAAAATCAAGAATATCCAGGGAAATAATGAAAAAAAATTCACAGGAAGGTGGGATAGCGGTACCAAACCTGGAGCTTTACTATAAAGCGGCAGTCATCAAAACTATCTGGTACTGGCTAAAAAATAGAGTGGTAGATCAATGGAATAGGCTAGGCTCAGGAAATGCAGTAGTAAATGACACTAGTAATGGAGTGTTTGATAAACCCAAAGACTCCAGCTTCTGGGATAGGAACTCAGTATTTGACAAAAACTGCTGGGAAAACTGGAAGATAGTATGGCAGAAATTAGGCATAGACCAACATCTTACACCTTATGCTAAAATAAGGTCAAAATGGATACACGATTTAGACATAAGAGGTGATACCATAGGTAAATTAGGAGAGAAAGGAATAGTGTACCTATCAGATCTTTGGAAAGGAAAACAGTTTTTCATCAAACAAGAGAAAGAGTATATTATAAAATGCAAAATGGATGATTTTGATTATATTAAATTAAAAAAATTTTGTACAAACAGAAGCAATGCATCCAAAATTGGAAGGGAGGCAGAAAGCTGGGAAACAATTTTTGAGGCCAGTGCTTTTGATAAAGGCCTCATCTCTAAAATATATAGGGAATTAAATCAAATTTATAAGAATCCAAGTCATTCCCCAATTGAGAAATGGTCAAAGAATATGAACAGGCAGTTTTCTGATGAAGAAACCAAAGCTATCTATTCCCATATGAAAAAATGCTCTAAATCTCTAATGATTAGAGAGATGCAAATTAAAACAACTCTGAGGTACCACCTGACACCTATCAGATTGGCTAAAATGACAAAAAAGGAAGATAATAAATGTTGGAGAAGCTGTGGGAAAATTGGAACACTAATGCATTGTTGGTGGAGCTGTGAACTGATCCAACCATTCTGGAGAGCAGTTTGGAATTATGCCCAAAGGGCGATAAAGCTGTGCATACCCTTTGACCCAGCAATTCCACTTTTAGGTCTTTTGCCCAAAGAAATCATGGAAGGGGGAAAGGGACCCACATGTACAAAAATATTTATAGCTGCTCTTTACATGGTAGCAAGGAATTGGAAGTTGAGGGGGTGCCCATCAATTGGGGAATGGCTGGACAAGTTGTGGTATATGAATACAATAGAATACTATTGTGCTGTAAGAAATGATGAGCAGGAGTTCAGAGAAACCTGGAGGGTGATGAGTGAGATGAGCAGAACCAGAAGAACATTGTACACGGTATCATCAACATTGAGAGTTGACCTACTGTGATGGACTATATTCTTCTCACCAATGCAATGGTACAGAAGAGTTCCAGGGAACTCATGATAGAAGAGGATCTCCAAATCCAAGAAAAAAAAAATAGAACTGTGGAGTATAGATGCTGATTGAACCATAATATTTCTTTTGTTTTGGGTGCTGTTGTTTTTTTTTTTTTTTCTATTTTGAGGTTTTGCATCACTGCTCTGATTTTTTCTCTTGTAACAGGATTAATGCAGAAATAGGATTAATGTTATTATGTGTATATATATGTGTGTATATATATATATATATATGTATATGTATATAGAGATATAGATATAACCTATATCAGATTACCTGCTGTCTAGGGGAGTGGGGAGGGAGGGGACACAGGGAGAAAAATCTGACATTGTAAAGCTTGTATAAACAAAAGTTGAGAACTATCTTTACATGTAACAGAAAAAATAAAATACCTTATACATTAAAAAAAAAGAAAAAGGAACTAAAAAAAATTCTTCTTAAATCTGTATTTAGATATCATCAGTTCTTTCTCTGGAGATGGATTTCAGTTTTCGTAAATCCTTCATAGTTGTCTTAGATAATTATATTGCTGAAAATAACTAAGAAATTCAATGCATATCATCTTATAACATTGTTGTTATTTTGTATACAGTACATTTCATTTTGTATCAGCTCAGTAAGTCTTTCCAGGTTTTTCTGAGCCTCCTGCTCATCATTTCTTTTTTCTTTCTTTTTTTGTTTTTTTTAGTGCAGCAAACATTTATTTTATGTTTTTCAAGTTACATGTAAGGGTAGGCTTCAACATTAATTTTCATAAGATTTAGAGTTCCAAATTTTTCTTCCTCCTTCCCTTTCATTCCCCCTCCACAAGACATCAATCAGTCTAATAAAGGTTATATATATATATATATATATATATATATATATATATATACTATCTAAAAGTGCTCTTTTTTTCAGTTCTTTCTGTGGGGGTGGATAGTAGGCTTCATTATTAGTCCCTTGAGATTGTCTTGGATCATTGTGTTGCTGAGAGTAGTAAAGTCATTCACAATTGCTCATAGAACAATACTGCTGTCACTATGCACAATGTCCTCCCAGTTCCACTCACTTCACTATATATCAGTTCGTATAGGTCTTTTCCAGGTTTTTCTGGTATCATCCTGTTTGTCATTTCCTACAGCACAATCCCATTCTACTATAATCATATATCTTATATTCCTTGATTCCCAATTCTTAGCCACCACAAAGAGTTGCTATTAATACCTTTGTACAATTTTCCCCTTTTTCTCTTTTTCATGATTACTATTGTTAACCGTTTCCCTCCATCCTATCCCCTTCCCCATGATATTTACTTTACATCTTCTTTCACCCTATCCCTCTTCAAAAAGATTGTGTTTCTGTCTGTCACCTCCCCCAATCTGTCCTCCCTTCTTTTGTCCCTCTATCTTTGTCCCCTTCCCCTCCTATTTTCCTGCAGGGTCAGATACATTACTCCACCCAATTGAGTGTGTATGTTATTCCCTCCTCAAGACAATTCTGATGAATGTTAGGCTCATTTACTGCCCAGATTAAATAGATTATTCCCCCAAATTGGTTGTGTGTGTTAATCCCTCCTTGAGGCAACTCTAAAGAGATTAAGGTCTTTGAATCTATTCTTATGAGTGTAAAATTCATTTACTGCCCTACTCCTCCCCCATCTTTTCCCCCACTCCATAAACCCTTTACTGTTTCTTTCATGTGGGATTCATGCTACATCTGCCCTTTCCCCCTGCCCCAGTGCATTCCCCTCACCCCTCAATTTTATCCTAAAGAGATCATCAAGGGGCAGCTAGGTGACACAGTGGACAAAGCATCCAACCCAGACCCAGGGAGATCCCAGCCAAAACCCAGCCTCAGACACAAGACAATCACCCACTGCACAACCCCAGGTATGTCACCCACCTCCAATTTTTTATGGTTCTCTAGGGTCTTGTATTTGAAAGTCAAATTTGCCATTCAGTTCAGGTCTTTTCATAACAAATACCTGAAAGTCCTCTTTTTCATTGAAGTCCCATTTTTTCCTCTGAAAGATTATACAAGTTTTGCTGGATATGTGATTCTTGTTTGTAATCCCAATTCCTTTGCCCTCTGGAGTATCATATTCCATGCCCTCTGGTCCTTTAATGTAGAAGCTGCTAGATCTTGTGCTATCCTGACTGGGGATCCACAGTACTTGAACTCTTTCTTGTTGGCAGTTTGCAATATTTTCTCCTTGACCTGGAAGGTCTGGAATTTGGCTATAATATTCCTAGGAGTTTTCCTTTTGGGATCTTTTTCAAGAGATGATCGGTGAATTGTTTCAATTTCTATTTTACCTACTGCTGCTAGAATATCAGGACAATTTTCCCTGAGAATGTCTTGGAAGATGATGTCTAACCTTTTTCCTTGATCATGGTTTTCAGGTAGACCAATACTTTTCAAATTATCTTTCCTGGTCCTATTTTCCAGGTCAGTAGTTTTTTCCAAGAAAATATTTCACATTGCAGTATATTTTTTATTCATTTGGATTTGCTTTATTGTGTCTTGGTTTCTCATAAAGTCACTAGCTTCCATTTGTTCAATCCTAAATCTTAGGCAATTATTTTGTCAAAGAGCTTTTGTACCTCCTTTTCCATTTGGCCAATTTGGCTTTTCAAGCTGTTGACTTTTTTTCTCATGTCTTTCCTTCATCACCTTCATTTCTCTTGCCATTTTTTCCTCTACCTCTCTAACCTTATCTTCAAAGTCTTTTTTGAGTGCCTCTATGGCCTGAGACCAATTCATATTTTTCTTGGAAGCTTTAGATATAGGGAACCTGATGTTGACGTCTTCCTCTCAGGGTGCATCTCGATCTTCCTTGTCACTAAAGAAACTTCCTATGGTCTTCACCTTTCTCTGTCTGCTCATCTTGCCTTTCTTTTACTTGACTTTTAGCTCCTTAATGTGGGGCACTGTTTCTAGGCTGCACTATCCCAAGCTTCAGAAGGTTCCAGGTGGTATGATTTAAGGAGGAGCAGATTCTTCACTCACCTGGCCTGTTCCCTTGTCCATAGATTATCTCAGACCAACTTGCTAATCAACCCGCTTTGTGTGTTGTGGTTGTCAGCTCCAACGAGCCTGTTCCCCTCCTTCTCCTGGGCCACTGCTACTCAGGCCTACCTTCTGGTTCCCAGCAGGGGTGAAAAACCCAAATTCTGATTCATCACCAGCGGAGACCCCTGTAATCTCCCCCCTGCCAAGGGCTCAGTCCTCTCACCAGACTGTGAGCTCAGTTGCAGACAACACTGGTACCGCAGCTGATTCAGAGGCTCTGGTCATTTCTTTCTCTAGTGAGACCTTCCTAAGACTGGATCTGTGTCAGGGTGACTGTGGGGTTGGGCTCTACTCCGGTCTCATCACAGCAGCTCCCTCCTTCTGACCTTCCAAGCTGTCCTTGGTTGGAAGATGATTTTAGCACATTCTTCTATGGATTTTGCTGCTCCAGGAATTGTCCTATGTCTTTATTTGCCTGTTTTTTGGAGAGATTGTTTCATGAGTTCAAGAGATCACTGCCTTTCCTCCTACTCATCATTTCTTTTAGCATAGAAGTATTCCAACATCTCATCCCATAATTTGTTCACCCATTCCTAAATTGATGGGCATCTCCTCAATTTCGATTTCAACATTTTGTTGTTTGTTTGTTTTTTATCTCTTTTTGGATACCAAAGTAGTAATGGTCAAAGAGTCAAAGACTATGTATAGTTTTATAGCCCTTTGGCCATATTTCAAAATTGCTCTACGAAATGTTTTAATCAGTTTACAACTTTACCAAGAGTGTATTAATGTCTCATTTTCCCCATATCCCCTACAACATTTGTAATTTTCTTCTGCTGTCCTATTATCTTATCCAATAGGTATGAGGTAGTACCTCAGAATTGTTTTGTCCTGCATCTTTCCAATCAATAGTGAGTTAGAGAATTTTTTAATCCTTTCATCTGAAAACTTCAAATCATTTGATCATCTATAAATTGGGGAACAGCTCTTATTTTAACAAATTTGACTCAATTCTCTATGTGTTTGAGAACTGAGGCCTGTCAGACAAAATTGCTCCAAACATTTTTCACAATTACTATTGCAAACTCTATTTCCCTCCATCCTATTCCATCCCCATGACATTTATTCTATTTTATATCTTCTTTCACCTTATCCCTCTTCAAAAGGGTTTTGCTTCTGACTGCGCCCTCCCCCAATCTGCCCTCCCTTCTTTCACCCCTCCCTCCTTATGCCCTTTCCCTCCTACTTTCTTGCAGAGTAAGATATATTACTCCACCCAATTGAGTGTGTATATTATTCTTTTTGAGCCAATTCTTATGAGAGTAAGGCTCACTCCCCCATCTTCCCCACCTCTCTATAAGCATTTTCTTGCTTCTTTTATGTGAGATACTTTATCCCATTCCACCTCTCCCTTTCCCTTTCTCCCAATGGGTTCCTCTCACCCCTTAATTTTATTTTTTTAAAGATATCAGCCCGGGGGCGGCTAGGTGGTACAGTGGATAAAGCACCGGCCCTGGATTCAGGAGTTCCTGAGTTCAAATCCGGCCTTAGACACTTACTGGCTATGTGACCCCAGGAAAGTCACTTAACCCCCATTGCCCCGCAAAATATATATATATATATATCAGCCCTTCGTATTCAACTCACACCTATGGTATCTGTCTAAATATACTCCACCCAACTGCCCTAATAATAAGAAAGTTCTTATGAGTTACAAGTATCATCTTCTCATGTAGGAATGTAAAAAGTTCAACCTTTTTAATATCCCTTATGATTCCTTTCTCCTGTTTACCATTTTTATGGTTCTCTAGAGTCATGTATTTGAAAGTCAAATTTTCTATTCAGCTCATGTCTTTTCATCAAGAATGCCTGAAAGTTCTCTCTTTCATTGAATTCCCACTTTTTCCCCTGAAGGATTATACTAAGTTTTGCTGGGTAGGTGATTCTTGTTTGTAACCTCAGTTCCTTTGCTTTCTGGAATATCATATTCCAATCCCTCCAGTCCTTTAATTTATAAGCTGCTAGATCTTGTGCTATCCTGACTGTGGCTCCACAATACTTTAATTGTTTCTTTCTTGCTGTGTTTAATATTTTTTCCTTGACTTGGGAGCTCTGGAATTTAGCTACAATATTTTTGGAAGTTTTGATTTTGGGATCTCTTTCAGGAGATAATTGGTGAAGGCTTTCAATTTCTATTTTAACTTCTGCTTCTAGAATATCAGGGAAGTTTTCCTTGGCAATTTCTTAGAAGATACTATCTAGGATTGGTTTTTTTGATCATGGCTTTTAACTAGTCCAATAATTTTCAAATCATCTCTCCTGTATCTATTTTTCAGGTCAGTTGTTTTTCCAAGGAGATATTTCACATTGCCTTCTATTTTTTTCATTCTTTTGTTTGTGCTTTATTGTGTCTTGATATCTCATAAAGTCATTAACTTCCATTTTCTCAATCCTAATTTTTAAGAAATTATTTTTTCAGAGAGCTTTTGGACCTCCTTTTCCATTTGGCCAATTTGAATTTTCAAATTGTTGACTTTTTTATTGATTTTCTTGCATCACTCTCATTTTAATTTCCATTTTTCCCTCTACCTCTCTTACTTTATTTTCCAAGTCCTTTTGGAGCCCTTTTATGGCCTGAGACCAATTCATAGTTTTCTTTTTTTTTTTTTTTTGAAGAGGCAATTTGGGGTTAAGTGACTTGCCCAGGGTCACACAGCTAGTAAGAGTTAAGTGTCTGAGGCCGCATTTGAACTCAGGTCCTCTTGAATCCAGGGCCAGTGCTCTATCCACTGCACCACCTAGCTGCCCCCAATTCATATTTTTCTTGGAAGCTTTGTTATATTCTTCTGAGGGTGTATTTTGATCTTCCTTATCATCATAGAAGCTTTCTAGGGTTAGCATTTTTTTTTCTGTTTTTCTGTTTGCTCATTTTCCCAGACTATTTCTTTTTTGTATTTTTTTTTGGTGAGGCAATTGGGGTTAAGTGACTTCCCCAGGGTCACACAACTAGACACTGTTAAGTGCCTGGGGCTGGATTTGAACTCAGGTCCTCCTGAATCCAGGGCTCTATCCACTGTGCCACCTAGCTGCCCCCACCAGACTATTTTTTTTCTTTTAACTCCTTGTTAAACTTCCAGGGAGGAGGATACACTGTCCCAAACCTCAGGGGGGCTTGAGCTGCTGTTCTCTGAGAATTCCTCTAGGAATTTGTAAGTCCCTAGCTCCCCCAAGGTGGCACAACTCAAGGATAGGTATGTTAAGCACTCTCTTGGCCTATGCTCTAGCCCACAAGCAACCACAGGCCCACTTCTTCACCTTAGAACCTGGAACAGGGCCCTGCTCTACTGTCACTGCAAGCTCTGGTGTGCCTGAGACCCTCCTACCTCTGGGACTGCCACCCAAGACTGTGACCAGGATCTGAGCACAGGCAAAACAACAGAGTCCTACCTCAGTAATCTCCCCTTGGCCAACCACTGCCCCCCCCCACCATCTGTGGGCTGAGTTCCAGAAGCAGCTGCTACCACAGCTGATTCAGAGGCTCCCAAGTCCTGGTTCACTGGGGCTGGGTCTGCAGAGCTGGGCTGTATTCCACTCTCACTTTAGTACAACTGACCTTTCCTGCTGACCTTCTAAGTTGTCTTTCATTGGAAAATTATTTAACCTTGTCCTTTTGTGGGTTCTGATGCTCCAGGAATTGTCTTATGTAATCATTTGATGGTATCTGGAGGAGTCTTGGGGAGAGCTCAGACAAGTCATTGCCTTTCTTCTGCCATCTTGGCTCTGCCTCCAACAATGAAAATTTAATAATTGTCCTTAGCAATCCAGTTAGAGCTTGTCCCAACATACTCCTGTCCATAGAGAAACACCAATATTTATCTCCTCTAACCACCCCTCTAAAAGGAAGACTCTGATTCCTTCTAGGAGGGGAAACAGGAGATGGAAGTGAAGGTTGGACTTCTGGCCATCCTCAGAGTAAAAGGCTTTCACCAGAGAGAGACAGGCAGATGGATAGTCTGTTTATACAGATGAATCTATATTTCTCTTAGTTGAGGTGGAGATATCTCACTTTTGATTAGAGCCGATTCACTCTGTGTATTGTTTGGTATATTATTTCATCTGTATATCGTCTCTGATTTCTGGTTCCTAACAGTTTGGATAGTGGGTTTATGTGCCATCTGCTATATGTGTTCATTGTGGACCTGATATCTGGTGGAAAGGGAGTCAAAGTTCCTATATATAGTTTGGGACACTCCTTCCCCATTAAGGGGTAGTGATGAGGAGCTCAGCTTAAAACTAGAGGCTATTTCCCCATGACAAACAATATTTGGGAGGACACATATACAGATATACATACATACACATATATAAACACATTGTATATGAGTAGATATATATATGTATATAATATACAACACATCTATGTATGTATATTGACATATATGCATACCTACATCATACAAACATATTTAGATATTATATATAAGTTCCACCCAATATAAAGTTAGTATAGAGGAAATAATTTATTAGTTTAAGCTGAGTTCCTGATCATTATTAATTTTTTTTGTGGGGCAATGGGGGTTAAGTGACTCACACAGCTAGTAAGTGTCAAGTGTCTGAGGCCGGATTTGAACTCAGGTAATCCTGAATCCAGGGCTGGTGCTCTATCCACTGCACCACCTAGCCGCACCCCCTGATTATTATTTCTTAATGGGGAAACAGTATCCCAGATGATACATTCAAAGTTCAACTCTTCCCACCAAATTTCAGTTCCACAATGAACACATGTAGTAAATAGCATAGAAATCCATTCATCCAAGCCAACAGCAACCAGAAATCAGAGAAGATATACAACTGAAATGATATAATAGACAATAAGCAGAGTGAGAAATTTCCAATGAGAGTGAGATATCTTAAACTCAACCAAAAGAGAGCATTCCACATCTTACCCAAAAGGAAATGAACTAAAATTTCTAATGTAACAAGCCATAGATAGGAACATGACACAGCCCTACCTTTTTGGCTTCTTCCTATAGTGTTCCTTTCCTTTCAGGGAACTCTCACTAAAGAGAATCTGGAACAATATCTTTTCTTTTTTGAAACTAGAAGTGAGCAGACCAAGTTTTCTCTTTTCCCAAGCTCTTGCCAACATGGTTCCTTCCATAGGTATGAAATACTGGATAACCTATCTTCACTCATAATGAGGAGTCATGCAAATCAGTTTTGAGCCATGTTCTACATACTTAGAAACAGAAACTGAAAGGCATGTTTCCTTAGTCTTGTAATCTTCCATGAGTATGGAAAACAGATCAGTGAAACAAATAGCACTTGCATAAATTTTAAAGATTCTAAAATAGTTTTTTTCTAAAAATGGAGAATACCTGCCCTTAAGTACATCATAGAAGTATAGAGGGGACCAGTGATGAGTTAGAATAAGATAGACAATATTGAGAGAAGGCAGAAAATTTTTAATACTTGCGTGGAAGGTGCAAAAAGATGTTTTTCTCATCAATTATAAGAATAATTGTCCCTGCTCCTGGTATGATTGAATTATATTCAGTAAAATTGTACTGGTCTCATCCTAGATTTGTCTGGTAATAGAATATTTTGAAGAATTTAGGAAACAGTGACAGAAAGAGAAAATTGACCTGTAAGATATCTGGGGAATGACAGCAGAGCAACAGCTTTCTGTATTTTAAGAGCTTAGAAAGAATTCCCTGAGATTCACTTTAGTCAGAATCAGTAGTAGGGACTGAGTATAAATAAATTCTAGGAAGAAAGAAGAGATGGATGAGACAAAGTCTTATAATAAAGTATAAAGAAGACGAATAAGAAATTGTTTACCTCCCCCCCATTATGAAATCACAAGAAGGCAAGGGACTACCAAGCCTTCAAAAAAAAGGGAATAATAGACATGAATTACAATATGACTAGAGTGTGATCAGATAAATATTAAGTTGTTAATATATTTTGCCACAAATATCCCTTTAAATATAAAGAGTTTATATAGTTTGACTTCTGTAGGTGCCATAAAAAATATTTCTTGCCTACAGAAGTACCATTTTGATTTCTGAATAATCTTCATATACCATTTAAACAAAGGGTGCTTGGAACTAAGAGAAATGTAAAGGCTACACTTGCAAAATGAAAATTCAATTCTCGAGTTTGAAAATTAATTCTATATAACTATGAAATACTGTTGAATGTTACAGTGTTGTAGGGCACAAAGCTTAATGCCAGCAGTTTCTCAACGGGAGCATCTTTTCTTCTTTCTCTTCTTCCTCTTCCTCCTCCTCCCCCTTTCCTTTCTTTCTTTCTTTTCTTCCTTCCTTTCATTCCTTTCGTTCGTTCCTTCCTTCCTTCCTTCCTTCCTTCCTTCCTTCCTTCCTTCCTTCCTTCCTTCCTTCTCTCCCTCCCTCCCTCCTTCCTTCCTTCTGAGAACTACAAAATTTACTGAGAACCCACCCAGCCCCCTCTTTCCCAGATGAATGAATTGCCTGGGGCAATTCTGGATTCTTGATCTACTTATGGACCTTCCCCCAAACAACTTCTCCCCTCCCAATGTTTCCCCACCCTACTCCCTGGGTTTTCTATGTGAAAGAGTTCTATTGTTTCTTTTGTTAAAGCTTCATTTACAATAAGTAGTTGTATGTGACTCCAGTGTAATCTTTTGGTTCCCTTTTTGTTCTGTTACCCCATAAAAACCCTGTCTTCTGTTCCCATCTTTGGGTATTTGTAGCTTTCCAGCTTTGTGATACAAAGAGCTATGGTTCCTCTGCCCTGATTAAAGACCTTATTTCTCCCATATTGATTGTTTCCTTAATTTCCAGGTTAACCCTTCCTTCCTTTCTTCCTTTCTTCCTTCCTTCCTCCCTCTCTCCTTCCTTTATTCCTTCCCTCTTCTCTCCCTTTTTCCATTAAGCAATCATATCCTTTCCTACCGGCAACCTGCACAAAGGAATACAAATTTGCCTGGCCGAATTTCACTAGATTTTTGGGGTCTACCTGCAAGATGTCTTCTAAAGATCAATCCTTAAACTAAAAACTTTGGCCCTCCTTGATTAGCCAACAATAGGTTCTGGCCTCATTTTGCCATTGTTTGGCTTCTAGGTGACTCAGCATGGGCCTAAACAGCAATTATATCTCTTTCGGTCAGAAACCTTGAGGGTCCTCCCTGCTTCCCCCCTCCCCCCAACACACACACACACACACACACACACACACACACACACCTAGCCTTAATCACTGAATGGGTTTTGCCTCAGGCAAACTCAGATCAGTGAAAGTCTGTAGCTTAAAAGGCCAAGATGTCCTACTGAATGTGGAGCCATGTCCAATTTTTCTGATAATCTATCTTTCCAGTGGACCCAGATGGCTCTGGAGGAGAAAGTGAAGCTGGTGACTTTGCACAGCCCTTCCTCACTTAAATCCAATTCATTGCAGGTCATGACATCTGTCATAGTCCTCTTTGAGAATGATGGATAAACAACAACAACAACAATAACAACAACAACCTAATATTGCATTACAAATGCTAGCTTAATGAACAGAATAAAAAGAAGTTGAAAGAATAAAAATAGGCAACAAGGAAACAAAATCATCACTCTTTGCAGATGATATGGTAGTATAGTTAGGAATCCCTAGGGAATCAATTAAAAAAATAGTGAAAATAATTAACAAAGCTATAGAATATAAAATAAAACCACATAAATCATCATTTCTCTATACTACCAACAAAATCCAGTTGGAAGAGTTAGAAAAAGATATTCCATTTAAAACAATTCCAGACAACATGAAATATTTAATAGTCTACCTTCTAAGACAAACACCCAAACTAAACAAATACAATTACAAAACGCTTTTTACACAAATAGAGATCTCAGCAATTGGAGAAATATTAATTGTTTGTAGTTTAGTCCAGAAAAATATAACAAAAATGACAGTTGTATGTAAGTTAATTTGATTTTTCAGTGCTATACCAATCACACTACCAAATAATTGTTTATATACCTAGAAAGGACAATAACAAAATTTATTTGGAAGAACAAAAAGTCAAGAATATCAAGGGAATCAATGAAAAAAATGAGAAGAAAAACAGCTAAGAAGTACAAGATTTCAAACTCATAAAGTGGTAAGCATCAAAATGATCAATAGAGTTGTGGATCTGTGGAATAGATCAGGTACACAATAGACAGTAGGTACTGCCCATAGTAATCTATTCATTGATAAATCCAAAGATACAAGTTTGGGGGGGGGGGGGTAAGAAGTTGCCATTTGATGAAAATTCTAGGA
Source organism: Dromiciops gliroides (assembly GCF_019393635.1). NCBI lineage: Eukaryota > Metazoa > Chordata > Mammalia > Microbiotheria > Microbiotheriidae > Dromiciops > Dromiciops gliroides. Next base: position 117,348,128 of record NC_057866.1, on the reverse strand, counting down.
AAACTGAAAAGCAGTTCAGAAGAGTCTAGGTATGGAGAAATATCTCACACAATCTATCAAGCTAAATTCAAAATAGATAAATGATTTAGACATAACTTTTGACATAAGTAAGTTAACGTAGCATAAATAATACCTGTCAGATCTATTTATAAAGGAAGAGGTTATGGCCTGAAAAAGAGGCAAAGGGTATCATGGGCAGTAAAATGGATTATTTTTATTACATGAAACTCTCAAGATTTTGCATAATAATAATAATAATAATAATAATAATAATAATAATAATAATAATAATATAGCCAAAATTATAAAGAAAGCACAAAACTGGGAAAATGATTTTTGCATGTTTCTCTGAACAAAAATTTCATTTCTTAAATATATAGGGAACTGATCCAAATTTATTTTTAAAAATATAAGCCATTCTCCAATTGATAAATGGTCAAAGCATATGAATAAGCTATTTTCAGAAAAAAAAGACATCAAAACTATCAGTCACATAATAAAAATTATTGTTTACAGAAACGCAAATTAAAACAACTCTGAGGGGCAGCTAGGTGGCACAGTGGATAGAGCACCGGCCCTGGAGTCAGGAGTAGCTGAGTTCAAATCTGGTCTCAGACATTTAATACTTACTAGCTGTGTGACCCTCGGCAAGTCACTTAACCCCAATTGCCTCACCCAAAAAAAAAAAACAACTCTGAGGTACCAGCTCACACCTATCAGACTGGCTAAGACTACAGAAAAAGAAAATAACAAATTTTTGAGAGAATTGTAAAAATTGGGACACTGATGCACTGTTTGTAGAGCTGTGAACTAGTCCCACTATTTTGGAGAACATTTGGAGAACAATTTGAATCTACATCCAAAGGCCTGTAAAACTTTGCATCAAACTCTTTTGTCCAGCAATACTACTACTAAGTTTATATCCCCCAAAAGATAAAAGATAAGCATATTGGTTTTGTTCATTTCTTTTTGGTTTTACCTTTTTTTTTTTTTTTGCATTCCTAGTACTTAGTGCAACATCTGGAACATAGTGTATACTCCATAAGTGTTTGCTGACTTTACTTGATTAATGAGTTCCCCAGGAACGGAAATATTCACATGAAAATCACTTTACTTGAATTGTTTGGATGGCCACTTATGAGTCTTTTTTTTTTTTTTTTAGTGAGGCAATTTGGGTTAAGTGACTTGCCCAGGGTCACACAGCTAGTAAGTGTTAAGTGGCTGAGGCCGGATTTGAACTCAGGTACTCCTGATTCCAGGGCCGGTGCTCTATCCACTGTACCACCTAGCTGCCCCCACTTATGAGTCTTGATCGAGAGAATTCTTGTTCAGTTACACATTGGATTTGATGGCTTCTGTGGTCCCTATTAAGATATTCTGTGAATTATATCATAGCTTTCCTTAACATCCTTATTGTTCCCCAAATACCTCCATTTTCCCCAGAAAACACTGAATCTTCCTTTTTTCCTTTCTTGTATTGTATGAAGTATTGCATGTCTTCAATATCCTCAAAACCTATCAGGTTTTTTTCTAATCCTATCCCAGCACTACTTATACTTAGTATAATCATTTCATGAACAATGTGGACCATACTACTGGCCTGGTCAGCCTGAGAAAGGAAAATAAATGCAAGCTTTAAAGTTCCATTACCTGTGTAATGATTGGAATGCCGCCACCTGCTGGAGACTTACTGTAGAAGAGTTCTGCCCAGGAAGCGAAGGTCATTGAGGGCAAGACCAGGAGTCTTTTCTTTGGCGTAAGGAAGTGACGCAGGCGAGTGGGAGGAGGAAGGAAGAGACTGGCACTCAGTCTCGCTCTCTTTCCTGAGGACGCTGGTGGAGAGGGGAGCTAGAAATGTGCTCTCCCTTTAATAGATAGGAATCTAGGCCTTTTCTTCTCTCTTTACCAAACTCTTATTCTCCTTAATAAATGCTTAAAAGTCTAACTCTTGCTAAAGCTTATAATTTATTGGCGACCACTCATTAGATATTTTAGACAGTTTAGCTAGAATTTTAGCCCTTAACACCTGAATTAGAGTTGCAGCCCTGAGACCTATTATTTATGTGACCATAGTCAAGTCCCTTAGCCTCTCTGGTCCTCATCATTGAGATTTTGCTACTGCAAACACCGTGTCAATCTATACCCCAAAAAACTGCAGGAACCCTCTGCCCTGTAATTTTCCAAAGCAAAATATTATTACCTCTCTCCCTTATGTATTGTCTTTATTGGAATATAACCTTCTCAAAGATAGGCATTGTCTTTGCTATAGTATTTATATCAGCAGATCTTAGCACAGTGCTTGGTACATTACAAGCACTTAATAAATACATTTTTCTTCATTTATTCATTCTTCTCTATAGTGAAGATACTATTTCCCTTAATTAACTTACAGATATGTAGGCAAAAACATGTTTTAGATATGCCTACATAAATTTGATCTGTTCTTATTCTTATGATCACTTTATAACATCATGCTGGCCTTGTTTTATTTTGTTTTGCTTTGTTTTGGAGAGAAAGGGTGGATCTGGACTTAATACTTCTTCGGTAAGGAATTTCTGGTATGTATATTCCCTCCAACCACTGAGATCATCAACTCATCTATAATTTAGACATATCTATGTGTGTGTGTGTGTGTGTGTGTGTGTGTGTGTGTGTGCGCGCGCGCGCACACGCGTGCAGGTATTATATAATACAATAATATATGTGCTGTGTTATAACATAGTATTATATGTATATACAATAGGATAAAAAATATATAGTATATATTTATATAATTTCCCCCCAATTACATGTTAACAAAATTTCTTAACCTTTAAAAATAAAGATTTGAGTCCAATCATATAAAACATTTCCATATTAGTCATTTTGTACAAGAAGACTTAAATAAAAGAAAATAAATGAAAGAAAAGAAGTAAAAGATAGCATGTTTCAGTTTGTATTCAAACAATATCAGATCTTTCTCTGGAAATGGACAGTATGCTTCATCATTAGTAATTTGGGATTGTCCTGCATTGTTGTATTGCTGAGAGTAGCACATTGGCTCATATTTCTATTTTTATTGGTTATGTTATTATTGGTGTTGTATTATTGGATCTGTTCATTGCCACTAAATGAGAAGTAACTTTATGCTTCCATGTTCAAAAAAGCAGGACAAAACCTGGAAATGAAATTAACATATTCTTCTAAACCCCAACAAAGCTTGCCCCTCTCAATAATTGTCAATTTCCACAAAAATCCCTGAAGTAGTTTTCAGGATTTGTATAGGTCAATGAATGTCTTGGAAGCAAAGTCAGCAGGGTTCAGAGAAAGGGGAAAAAATCAAAGGTCAGGGTTATAGTCTAAACTATACCCCATAGTTGATGAACATTCAAATCTGTCACTAAATGCTATTACTTCAAGAACAAGCTTCCAAGAAAACATGTTTTAAAATCTATATAAGAATAGTCAGTCAATAAGCATTTATTAAGCACCTAGTATGTGCCAGGTACTGTGCAAGTGATGTCCTAAAAGGAATTCACAATGCAACAAACAGGAAACAACTTGTAAATAGATATGTACAAAAACGTTATATAGAAAATAAGAAATAATAAAGAGTGAGAAAGCATTAGAAATAAGAGGGATTTGGAAAGGCTCTCTGTAGAAGACATAAGGATTTAGCTGGAACTTGAAGGAATCCAGGTAGAGAATTGAAGGAGAATATTTAGGCATGGGAGACAGACAGCAAAAATGCCAAAAGCCAAGAGATCATGTGTCTTGTTTGTGGAACAGCAAGGAAGCCACTGTCACTGGAAAGGAATACATGGAAGCATGTAAGGTATAAAAAAATTTTAAAGGTAAGTGGTTAGGGACTACATGTAAAGGGCTTTGAATGTCAAACCAAGGGTTTTATATTTCAACTTGGAGGAGATAGGGAACCACAGGCAGGTGAAATGGTTGCACCTGAGCTATAAGAAGATGAATGGAGGATGGAGTGGAGTAGAGTGGAAAGAAAATTGTTGTAATTGCTGTATACTAACCAGCAGCCTAATATAATAGTCTAGGCAAGAGGAGATGAGGGCCTTAAACAGGGTAGTGGCAGTGTTAGAGAAAAGAAGAGGGTAAATTCAAGAGATAGTGGAAAGGTGAAATCCACAAGCCTTGGCAACAGACTGGATATTTGGGGGACAAGGTAAGAGAGTAAAGAGTTAAGAATGACAACTAGATTGTCATCCAGCCTGAATAAGAAGATTTTGGTGCTTTTAGCAGTAATAGAAAAATTTGGAAAGGGGGAGTAAATTTTTTTTGGGGGTGGTGAGGCAATTGGGGCCAAGTGACTTGCCCAGGGTCACACAGCCAGCAGGTGTCAAGTGTCTGAGGCCGGACCTGAACCCAGGTCCTCCTGAATCTAGGGCCAGCGCTCTATCCACTGCACCACCCAGCTGCCCCAGGGGGAGTAAATTTTGAGAAAAAATAATGAATTCAATTTTGGGAATACTGAGTCTAAAATGTAGATAGATCACCTAGTTCGATATATTTAATGTGTTGTTAGTTGGAAATCTTTCAGTGGAGGTCATTAGAAGGGTTATGGCTAGTATAAATTAACTTGGAAATTTAATTATAAGTATATAGATGAGAATTGAATCCATAGGAGTTGATAAGATGACCTAGTCAGATAGTATAGAGGGAGAATAGAAGGCATATTACAAAGCCATGTAGAACATTCATGTAATAAAATGATATGTAATGACCTAGCCTGAGGTAATTGAAAATAGCAACTCACATTTACATTGTATTTTATGGTTTACAGAGTACTATTCTTCCACCATGCCTGTGGAATTGGAACTGCAGGTATTATTAGCTTCATGTTGCAGATAATAAAACTGAGGATCCCATAGTTAAATGTCCTTCTTCAATTTATATAGTTAGCAATTTTCAAAGCATTCAAACTTTACCTAAGTTTACCTAAGGTTTACCAGTTTACCTAAGATCATTATTCTCTCAGCTGCATCACTGACTTTGCATACTTGAGATTAGAGCCCAAAGGCCTTTGAGGTCATAATAATAACACAAAATTTGAATTTTAAAGGCAAAAATGAAAATATGCAATAAATTAATGGGGAGCTATTTACAACAGTATGGTAAAAAAGATCAGTGAAGTAGTAGCATATCAGCTGTTACAAAAACTTGCACACATTACACCTCTGATTTTTTTTTTGACTACTGCACATAGCCATAAATGTGTACAGGTGACAACATGAAAGTGAAAATGAAGTTACTAGTAACATTACTCAAATGCTTGGAGTCACAAAAGTTGAACTGTGAATGTTGAAGATTGACTATACATAGGTTGGGTAAATCAGGTATATTTCAATTTCTTAATGGTCTTTTTAATTTTAGTTAGAGAATTTCTCTTGTCATTTATCTGTCTCATACATATTTGACTGGGCTCCTCTGACTAAACCAATCTTTTCTTGTAATTCAGGACTTTCTTCCTCTGTTCCTCACTTCAATATCCCTATTTTGGGTAATGGTATCATTATCTTCCTGTCAATCAGACTTGAAATCTGTCACAGATGACATATATCTTTGAATGTTGAAGATGAGAGAGAATGATCGACTCTGTTTTTCACATCTATTCACTTCTCTCCTTTCAAACTGATATTACCCTAGTTTAGGTCTTTTTTATCTCTCAAATTGACTAATCTTATTAGGTTCTTAACTGGTATTTCTGCCTCAAAGCTTTCTCTCTTCCAATTCATTCTTTATCATGCCACTAAACTAATCTTCCCTAAAGATCAACTTTGATAATACTGTCTCCCTTATTCAAAAATGTCTAATGGTTCACCATTGCTCATCAAATACAATCACACTTTTTAGGATATGATTTCTTTTCATTGTCATTTGTCTTCATATACCTATACTTTAGCCAAGGAACAGAGGTCAGGTAGGAATGAGGACATTATACAAAGCAGGTCAAGAACATTCTCTGACAGAATAGCTGCTCTCCACATGAGAGAGGGTTTATAAGCAGCATTTTCCTCAGATAGGAGAGTCTATTAAAGGTGACAGCAGCAAGGATTTCAGCAAGCAACTGGTGACTTCCCCTTTCTATCCATAGAAACTGCAGACCCTTGCAATGTGAAAAGGGCAAACAAAAGCCATATGCTAGATAAAGCTCATATATGGTATTTAGATTCTCTCTGATTTACTAAGCTAACTAAGTAAATGCCAATGACATATTTTTATTTCACAGATTTTATTCCTTCTATTTTTGATTGTCTCTGAAAAGTAAGAAAATATCACAGGGAACAACTTTTGTTCCACTGAATATGCCTACCTTGGTTTTTGAATAATTTAAAAGGCCATAACAAAGATTTCAGATCTAAATTATTTACTTGCATCATGGGCTTCTTTGCTCTAGTGATATATTTGGAAATTATTTTTAAACTTAACTAGTTTTCTATTTAAGTTTTGGTAATACATAAGTAGAAAGGAGACAGTCACTCTCCCAAATGAGAGATTTTTAAAAATAAATATGTTGATATAGTTCCTTTTTAAAAATAGGAACAGTATAATGAAAATTTATTCATGCCTAATTTTTAAATTCATACATAACTAGATTTTCATAGGAGCTGAAAGATTCAATCATTGGTTCAACATTTTAAAATATTTAAAATTTTCCTTTTCATTTAAATTTTAATTCAGTTCAGATTTTGGTGTCCATACTAAGTATCTGAGTGTCATTTGGCATTCTGTAATTCCTGTATAAAATTGCATGATTCAGTTCCAGTTTGTTAATCCTAACTTTTACATATAGATTGATTTAATGAAAACCCTTTTTTTGTGTGTTTTCCCTATTCAGTATGGTTGCTCTATAATTTTAAATTAAATTCCATCCATGCTTGATTATTCTGTCTTTTTCTCATCCATTATCTTCTAAATATCTGCCATAAAGGATATTTTCTACATTCCCCTGACATTCTTCTAGGTCTTTATCTCTTTCTCAAGTACCAGTGCAATAAGGGTACTATCTATCCATTGTGTCTAGTCCTCATTAAATTACCAGTCCATTTCTTATTCACTAACACACATCAGCCTTCATATCTCTTCTCCAACACTCAAAATCATGGATGTATGCTTACAGAAAAACTTGAACTTGGTAAAATCATTTGACAAATTATCTTTTGATACTTGCTGAAGTGAGGATGCAGAGACTCAAAGGAAGAGGCTTAGTATGTGACCCAAACCCATTTCAAACTAGTGTATTTTGTACATAAATATACAAGCATAAATGTCAGTATTCTCTGTGATTCAATGCAAGTTCTTTGATAATGCCTTTCTCAACTCTCCCACCAAAAGAAGTTATTTCTAGATCACATCAATTCCTACTGAAAATTTACACCAGGGGCAGCTAAGTGGCACAGGGAATAGAGCACTGGCCTTGGATTCAGGAGAACCTGAGTTCAAATCTGGCCTCAGACACTTGACATTTCCTGGCTGTGTGACCCTGGGCAAGTCACTTAACACTCACTGCCTTGCCCCCCCCCCAAAAAAAAAACTGGTTACACCACTCTACCTTTCTTATTATACTGATTTATTTAAACTTATGCTATAATGATTTGTATGCAATTCAGATATCTTTTATTGGACTAGAAAAGCTTTTTTTAAATTTTAGACTTTTATTTTCCAAATTACATGTAAAAATAAATTTTGACATTGTTTTTTTTTTTTAAACTTTGTGTTCCAACTTCTCTCCCTCCCTTCCCTCCCACTCCTATCCTAAGAACTCAAATAATTCAACATAAGTTAAACATGAGTAGTTATGGCAAACAATTCTACCTTATCTAGGTTGTGAGAGAAAACAGATAAAAACAAAACTTCAGATTAAGGAATTGCCAAAAAAAAAAAAAGTGTTTCAGTCTGTTTTCAAATACCATCAGTTCTTTCTCTGTAGATGTACTACAACTTTCCTAAGTTCTTCACAGTATATTGGATCATTGCCTTGCTGAAAATAACCACATGCTTCCCAGTAAGATGATCTTACACTAAGGCTGTTATTTTGTATATAGTACAGTTCTCTCTTCTTCAGTTCATGTTGGTCTACAGTTCTCTCTTCTTCAGTTCATGAGGGTCTTTCCAAGTTTTTCCGATGGTATCCTGTTCATCATAATTTTTATATAGTTCCTTGAACTTGACAGAGAATTTTCTTCACAATAGCCCAGCAGAGTTGGTACCACACATTGACATTGCAGTCAATCATCATAACTATTTCCTTCCATCCCATTCCCTTCCAATGATATTTATTCTATCTTATTTTGCTCTAATCCTCCTCAGAAGTGTTTTGCTGCTGACTGCCCCCTCCCCTGCTCTACCCTCTCTTCATTCACCCTTCCCTCCTTATCCTCTTCCCTTCCTACTTTCCTATAGGGTTAAATAGATTACTCTTCCCTATTGAATGTGTGTGTTATTCCCACTTTGAGCCCACTCTGATGAGGTTATGGCCTTTGAGCTAATTCTGTTTTCTAAATTTTTCTTCCTCCCTCCCTCCCTCCTCAACTCTCCCTATGAAATCAAGCAAGTCAATATATGTCATACATGTGGTGTTATGCTGAACATCTTCACCTTCCTCTAAAGTGTTTTGCTTTTAACAGCTCCCTCCCCAAAACTTCTCTTCCCTCCTTCCCCTCTTCACTCCACCCCTACCCATCTCCTTCTCCTCCCACTTTTCCTCAGGGAAAAAATATATTACTATAACTGCTTGAGCATGTATGTTATTCCCTCTTTGAGACAATTGTGATGATAGTGAAGTTCACTCACTCCCCCTCTTCCCCTCCCCTCCATAGGCTTTTTTCTTGTTTCCTTCATGTGAGCTACCTCTCCCCATTTCAGCTCTCCCCTCCCCCCTCCTCCAGTCTATTCCTCCTACCCCTCACCCCTATTTTAAAGATGTCATCATGGTTTAGCTAGGTGGCACAGTGGACAAAGCACCATCCCTGGGTCCAGGAGGCCCAGAGCCCAAATCCAGTCTCAGACACCAGACAACCCACCTTGTTTGCTCCACAAAGAACAAGGGTACACAAAAAATAAATGATTTACAAATAGCATCCCTTAATATTCATTTCAGACCTGTGTCCTCTGTGTATTCCTTGCTGAAATAGTTCTTATGAGTTAGAAGTATTATTTTCTAGTGTATTACTGTAAACAGTTTAACCTTTTAATGTCCCTTGTGATTTCCTTTTCCTGTTTTATGATTCTCGAGGGTCTTGTATTTGAAAGTCAAATTTTCTATTCAGTTCAGGTCTTTTCATTACAAATGCCTGAAAGTCCTCTTTTTCATTGAAATCCCTTTTTTTCATCTGAAATGTTATGTTTCGTTTTGCTGGCTACGTGAATTTTGGCTGTAGCCCCAGTTCCTTTGCCCTCTGGAATATCATATTCCATGCCCTCTGGTCCGTTAATGTAGAAGCTGCTAGGTCTTGCTTTATCTTTACTGAAGCTCCACAGTATTTGAATTCCTTTTTTCTGGCTGCTTGCAATATTTTCTCCTTGACCTGGGAGTTCTGGAATTTGGCTATAATATTCCTGAATGTTTTCCTTTTGAGGTCTCTTTCAGGAGGTGATTGGTGGATTTTTTGAATTTCTATTTTAGTTTCTGCTTCTAGAATATCAGGGCAATTTTCCCTCACAATCTCTTGGAGGATGGTGTCTAAGCTCTTGTTTTGGTCATGGTTTTCATGTAGTCCAATGATTTTCAAATTATCTCTCCTAGATTTATTTTCTATGTCAGCTGTTGTTCCAAGGAGATATTTCACATTGCCCTCTATTTTTTCATTCAATTGGATTTGCTTTACTGTGTCTTGGTTTCTCACAAGGTCACTAGCTTCTATTTGTTCAATCCTAATTCTTAGGCAGTTATTTTCATCAGACAGTTTTTTAATTTCCTTTTCCATTTGGCTTTTCAAACTGCTGACTTTTTTCTCATGACTCTCCTGCATCACTCTCATTTACCTTTCCATTCTTTCCTCCTTTTCTCTACATCTTCTTTCTATTTCTCCTACTTTCACTTCACAGTCCATTTTGAGACCTTCCATGGCCTGAGACCAGTTCATATTTTTCTTGGAAGCTTTGGATGTAGGGGCCCTGTGGTTGATTTCCTCATCTGAAGCTGCACTTTGATCTTCCTTGTTACTTAAAAAATTTTCTATAATTCTGAACTTTCTTTGCTTGCTCATCTTTTACTTGATTTTTAACACTCTACTGGGGGGGGTGGGGAGGGCTGCTTCTCGGCTCCACTCTTGTTCCCAGCTTCAGAGGCTTCCTATGTCTTGGCTTGAGGGAGGGAAGGTTTTTCTCTTGCCTGGCCTGTTCTCTGGTCCAGAGATAAGCTCAAGCCTACTTACTAAACAACCAACCAGCAAAGCTTTCTGTGGTGTGGTTCTTAGCTTTGACAAGCCTCTTCCTCTCCCCTACCTGAGCCTCCCACTGCTCAGGATTTCTTCCTGGTTCCCTGCTGGGGTGGGACAGCCGAATTTTCCCCGTTCCTGCTGGTACCCCTGCATTTCCCGCCCCCACCCCCACCCCCACCCCCCGGCCAATCAGCCCTCTCACCAGACCGTACACTCCGTTCTAGAAGACACTGGTGTTGTAGCTGATTGAGAGGCTCTGGGGTAAATTCCTCCAGCAGTGAGGCTAGTGTGTCTGTCAGTGTGATTGCAGGGTTAGACTTTACTCGTGGTCCAGTATGGCCCCTTGAAATCTATCTGTAGCTGGAGAATAATCTCAGTGCTTTTTTGTGTGCATTTTTCTGCTCCAGGAGTCTTTTATTGCTATTTTTGGGGTGATTGTATCAGGAGCTCTGTGTGTTAAATGTCTTTCCTCTGCCATCTTGGACCCGCCTCCTCTAGAAAATCGTTAAAAGCAATAACTATGCCTTTTAAATTCTTTCATTCCTTGTAACAAGTGAGATGACCCTTTGCACAATGTGGGAATTGTTTGTTTGTTTTTGCTAATTAAAAGAACAGATGTCTTCTTATGTAAGGCCAATTTTTAAAGGTATCCAGAAATAATCTCATTGCCAGAGCATCCACTTTGGAAACCTAATGATGCTTTAAAAACTGTTGGCTAAAATGTTTCTACTATTGGTCTAGATTTGTTCAATTTAAGCTATAGTTTATTATTTCCAATAGTGAGAAATTTAACACATTTCTGTTTTAGTTCTTTTTTCTTTGATGCTTGTCCCTAAATATATTTATTATTTTATTGAATATAACATAACAATATTTTATTGTATGCATGATATATCATTAAGTCATGTTCTATATACTTCAATCAATTGTTTCTAACATGAAATGATCAACTCCTGTCTCTATTTTTATATCTTCTACATTCCAATCTGCTTTTAATTTGTTACTACCATTATGGATCCACTATAGTCCCCGGAGTTACAACCAGTATGAGTGATTCAGTGATGGAAGCAAAATGGTCAACTATTAATCTTTTGCTAAACATTCCATCTTCCATTTTACTTTTAGAGAAATTGCATGTGTCTTTAAAATGGTATCGCTAGACATGATTAAAACATCAGCTATAAAGTTTGAGTGATGAAGAACAATCTCCTGTTTATTGCAGGGTATGTAGATCAAGGATGTCAAAGTGATAACTTTCCTGCTCTATTCATAAACATTTTTAATTTGTGAAACACCTGTGAATGCACAGAAATACTGGATAGTAAGTTATAATTGGAAAAATTGGACCTACAGAACTAGATTTCCTAACATTTACCATTTCTAAGCAATAGGTTTATATCTAGGAATCTCTCAAGAAAAATTCTAGTATTTAATCAGAATCTGAATCTAAAAGTCCTTTCTAATTAAAAACCCTGTTTTATCATAAAGTAGATATACAAACTGCGTAAAGGGTTTTACTGTAAAGGATAATCATTTTAAACTAAAATTATATTTTTCACTTCTAAAAAGTGTTATTCTGTTAAAATTATGGCTTGTTATTAAACGTGTGATTCATGCAACTCACACAGATTTATGACTTTCAAGCATGCTAATTATAATCATAAAATTATAGTAGAGACTTTATAATTTATCTAGCCCCATCACCTAAGTTTTACATGTGAGGAAAAATGAAGTACAGTGAAGGTATGTATATATATATATATATATATATATATATATATTAATCACAGTGAGTAGCAGATAAGGCACTGGACCCCTTGGTATCTTGACTTAATACTCTGCCACAATGTTTGTTAAAAGGTATACATAATTATACCTGGCACATGAATCCAGTTTGGAGAGGGTGTGGGGGAGAACACCTGCACCAAATAGGCTTTGGGCTATATCTCTTATGTATGTAATCCTTGCTTTAAAAATCCTATTTACCACTACTTCCTTCTCCCTTCCCTACCCTTTTATGTCCCCCATGCCCCACAAAAGAAAGCAAATACTCGGGCATTAACTGAAGTCTATTGGGAGAAGATCTCCCAGTGCTAGGCATCCCATTTCTGGAATTCAGTATTTACCAGGACACGGTTGTAAACATGTGGAGCCTATATTATGCTTAGAACCCGCTAGAGTCTACCATCTTCTGTCTCTGTCTGCCCTTTAATAAAATCTATCCAAACAAATGAACAATGAGTATGCTGCTTAAGTCAGGTCTGGGTGATGTTTAGAACCCAGTAAGCTGCACCAACGTAATTGGTAGAAGTGGTAGAGTCCCTTGCCATCTGCCAAGACAATGCGAAATAATGATCATTAGAAATGGTAAAAGTCAATGTTGGGGTAGCTAGGTGTCATAGTGGATAAAGTACTGGCCCTGGATTCAGGAGTACCTGAGTTCAAATCTGGCCTCAGACACTTGACACTTACTAGCTATCTGACCCTGGGCAAGTCACTTAACCCCCACTGCTCCACCAAAAAAAAAAGTGAATGTATACACAATTCTTTATGAATATTTTCTTATAATAACCTGTACATAATTAGTACAAATACTATATTATTGTCCCTGTTTTATGGATGAGGAAATTGAGAAGAAAAGAGGAAATATTAATTATATAAGGTACCTCTTTTGCATGTAAATCTCAGAGGTAGAATTTGAACTCAGGACTCTCCTAATTAAAATTCCAACACCTTTTATGCTACACTACACTACAAGTACAATTCCATTCATAACTTTTTTTTTTAATAATTTTTTTTTTTTGTGAGGCAGTTGGGGTTAAGTGATTTGCCCAGGGTCACACAGCTAGTAAGTGTTAAGTGTCTGAGGCTGCATTTGAACTCAGGTCCTCCTGGAGCCAGGGCCAGTGCTCTATCCACTGTGCCACCTAGCTGCCCCCATTCATAACTTTTAAAAATGAAAAAAATCTTTTAATTCATAAATTAGAAAAAGAGTTTGTCCCATTTCTGTTTAGTTCATTAGCCTACATTATTGGAGATGCTTATGTTTAGCTAAAGTGGGCACATCTGATGATATCCATAATGTATATTTTAATGTATTGTATGTGACTATTAAATAATAATCATTGCTAACAATAATATGACAAAATATAAGTGAAAACACTCCACAGAATGTAACATTATATTTGAATGTAAGATAGCTATTATTTCTTGTATTATATATTTAAGTCCACAATGACAGTTACAGAGAATAAATAAGATACTAGGATAAATTTAATTTTTAAAGGGAACTGACTTTCATAGTCAATACTAATTTACACAGAATGAGTTTCTAGTTTACTTAAAACAAGTGTTCCTCTATTATCATTGCCTCAGAATAAAGTTATCCACAAAAATCAAACAATTATCAATAGCATAATATCAATATAGTTTGCATAACAGAAGCTACACCACAAAAGTAGAGTAAATTCAAAATATATTAACAATTTAAATCAAATTGATTAGCATTTGGATACAATCAGTCATGGGCATGAAATGCTATTTAATCAGGTAATGACTTCATTAACTATGGTTAATCACACACCACCTTGAACTCATTTTCCAAACTTAGAATTAATTATTCAAATTACAGCAATTAAAACATACCAGTCAAAAGCTGGATTCATTTTTAAAATGTCTCTGCAAGCTTGCCAAAAATCTACAGATCACTTGCAGGAATCCAAGTACGTATTAAACATCTTAACTCAAAGAAAAATCTTAATTCAAAGAAAAAATCCACCTATATGAAATACTTTTATATGGCTGTGAGATGTAACTTATGTGAAGTATTTTGTTTTTTCTCTTTAAATCACATAGCAGACCCAGAAGAATTAAAGAGTAAAAGATCTAGCTTTAAAAGATGCAGCTCTCAGTTGAGGTATTAGATATTACCGGACATTTTCATTTTTTAAATGAGAACCTTGGCTTGTTATTTTTCCAAAAACATTAAGATAAAGTCCAAGTACCATTATATGATTGTTTTTCAACATATGCCTAAACAATTTATATTCACTTATCACTGGCTATGTACAAGGTAATATGCTAGGTGATGCAGGTGATACCAAAATAGAAGACATGACCCCCACCCTAAAGGAGCCTACAACTTGGTTGGAAGGGCAAGAAAATACAGGAAAAGTAACACAGTGGTACAATATAATGATAGAAGATATGTGTGATTGATTAGTGGGGCAGACAATAAGTGCTATGACTTCAGTGGAGGAAGAGATTGAGTTTAAGTTGTAATGGCTGGGAGTACAAGTCTAGCTCCCTAAATTATAACTCTTGTCACTGTTTTCCAGCAAACAGTAATTTTATTGCACAGTAAATGAAAACTAATAGTGATGGTAAATTACTTATAAAACCAAAATGGCATGACCTAGTGATTCAATTTTTTTAATGTACTTACCTCTAAGGAAATACCAGCATTCATTTATAATTCATGAGTTTTGATAGAGGTGGACACCTTTCACCAAATTAGAAATGGTTATCTGAATACCAGAATTATTCATACTCTACATTCCTCCAAATGAAGTTTTTTATATAAAAAGAGTTATGCAAAATTAAAAAAAAATCTAACCCTAACCCTTCTCTAGGTTATACAGCATCACATCAAGCATCAATTTTCAGAGAATTAATGCAATCTCACTGTCATTCTCATCCTGTATTTACAGTACATTGGAGAAACATTATTAGCCTGGTAATTTAGTTTAATGGAAATTATGCCACATTATCTAGAATTTATAAAATAACACTTTGAATAATTTCATTTAAAATTGCTTCTAAAATTATAACCCTTACATTAACACTCAAAGAGGAAACAATATCAGGGCAAAGCCACATCCTTTTGCTTTGAGAAATACTGAGTAATACTATGTTTCATTAAATTTGACCCTAAAGTATAATAACAATTTTAAAGAGCTAGATTAAGGTAAATTAAAATGGTACATAGAATAATCAAATAAATTTGTTAAAAACATACAATTTATATGATGAAACAAAAGGGAAAGAGTTTTATAGATTGACTTTGTCGGGTGTCTCTTTAGAATAAATGGATTAATTGGAACATTAAAAAAGAAAAACTAACAACATGGAATAGTATAAAGAATACATGGATTTGAACCCTTGCTTTGCCAATCACTATAGGTGATTCCACGCAAATCACTTAATTTCTTTGGATGTTGTTTTCTTCATTTGTCAAATAAAGGAGTTAGACTACATTCTTTCAAAGGTCTCTTCTCATTCTGAAATCCTTTTTAGAAGTCTTAAGTTTTGGGGCAACTAGGTGGCGCAATAAAAAGAGCATCGGCCCTGGATTCAGGAGTACCTGAGTTCAAATCCGGCCTCAGACACTTAACACTTACTAGCTGTGTGACCCTGGGCAAGTCGCTTAACCCCAATTGCCTCACCAAAAAAAAAACAAAAACAAAAACAAAAAAAGAAGTCTTAAGTTTCATTGCATTGCTGAAAAACTTCAAGAGCACAGTGGCCTTCATAAAATAGATACAGTGTATATTTATATACATGTATGGGTTATTGTATTAGCCTTGAAAATAAGTACAACAAAATATACCCACTCTTTAAAAACAAACCAGATTGCACTTCCTCAGCTGTGTTACAGCTTCTTGTATGGTAAATAAAATGCCATCTTACATAAGTCCTGATAACTGTTACTTGCCTGAGTTTTAAAGGAACATGGTTAGCACTAAGGTATACGTATAAATGTTATGTGTATAAATACAGGTAGCCATACACATTTGTCTTCAAAATGAACATTTGTCTCTCACATCTCACTCAATCCACACCCCACACATATTACTAGGTTGATAAACATTTCTATGGAGAGATGGGGCTGACAAAAATGGGTGTGTGCATGTGCATGCAAAGGAAGCTGCCAACTCTTATTTTAAAAAAAACACAACAATTTTATTTAAAGTTTTGAGTTCCAAATTACATTCCTCTTCTCCCTAAGGCAGTAAGCAATCAAATATAGGTTATAACAGGGGGTAGCTAGGTGGCACAGCAGATAAAGGACCAGCTCTGGATGCAGGAGGATTTTTGTTCAAATCTGGACTCAGACACTTGACATTTAGTGGGCAAATCATTTAACCCTCATTGCCCCCTGGAGGGGGAACTTAACAGCACAGGTATAAATGTGTTTTTCCTTAAAATAATAAGAAGCATCTACCTAAAACCATTAGCAAGTATTATTTGAAATGGGGGTAAGTTAGAAACTTTCCCAAAAAGATGAAGAGTGAAACAAGGATTCCCATTATCACCAATATTATTCAATATTGTATTAGAAATGCCAAGAATAACAATAGGCAAAGAAAAAGAAATTGAAGGAATCAAAATAGGCAAGAAGTAATAAAACTATTATTTTTGCAAATGATACAAAAATATACTTAGAAAATCCTAGAGATTTAACTTAAAAGCCAGTGGAATATTTTTTTAGCAAAATAGCCATATACAAAATAAACCCACATAAATCATCATCATTTCATTATATCACCAACAAAATCCTCTAAGAGGGGCAGCTATATGGCACAGTGGATAAAGCAATAGCCCTGGATTCAAGAGGACCTGAGTTCAAATCCGGCCTCAGACACTTGACACTTACTAACTGTGTGACCCTGGGCAAGTCACTTAATCCTCATTGCCCTGCAAAAATAACTAACTAGATAAATAGATAGATAAATTAACAAATAAATAGGTTAATGAATAAATAGATAAATAAATAAAAGATTAAAAAAACCAAATCCCCTAATAAGAGTTAGTAAGTGATACCCTATTTGAAATAACTGTAAATAGCACAAAATACCTGTAAGAAGACCTGCCAAGACAAACCCAGAAACTACATGAATATAAGTATAATAAATGCTTGATCCAAATAAAGTCAGATGTAAATAATTGAAAAAATATTAATCGTTCATCACTGGCAGAGACAATATAATAAAAATGACAATTCTACCTAAGCCAATCTACTTATTCAATACTATTTCAATTAAATTTCCAGAAAAAAAAATTATTAAGCTAGAAAAAAATGGGAACAAGATTCTTTGTAAAGGCTGAGGATGGGGTTAATGGGTCTATGGATGTAAAATATTGTATTTATTGTAAGATTTTTCTCAATGAATTAATTTGTTATGCTGAGTTTTTCCTCTTTCCTTTTTTTTTTTTAATGTTACATTGGATGATCCTCTGGGAGGTAAAGGGACAGAATCCTGGGAAAAGAATGAATGATCTAGGGAAAAAAAAGACATTGATAAAATGTATTGGGGAAAAAAGTAAATTGGTATTCCCTAATTTCAAGAAGTTCACAGTCTAAAGAAGGACACAACACATTTAAGATATTTCAGCTACAAGTTAGATATGGAGGCTTCATGGTCCTTAGGATACAGTAGCAAAGGAGATGATAATGCATTTTCTTTTATATCATTTTCATAGATAAAGTAGCATACTTTTCTGATGGTGAACAATATAACAGTGGTTTTGACTGATCATAGTAAATTTCTTTTTTAAGGTCTTAAGTAGTAATATCTGCTGTGGGGAGGGGGGATACTATACCTGCAGAAAGACGGTAGATTAAATTTCTACTGGGATCACTTTCCAGATAATGGCTATCTATAGCTATTGGATTGGGAAGGGTGCTGTGATAGCATAGCTCTTGTGCTTAGGTGTCTGTTGGTAGCACTTGATCAGAAGTTGGTATTGGTGGCATCAAGGAAGGTTGGGGCCTCTTGTCCTTTGTGATTGCTCCCTTAAATAATGGTTATAGAGCCTGAAGTGATCATAGAGCCAGTAGTCTTGGGCATATTGCTGTTCCCAAAGTTCTTGGGTACAGAGTCCTACAATATCTCTATCGAGGTTTAAGCAGAGGTGTTAGTCAGGGTGATAGGGTAATATAACTTGCTCAGAACATGCCACATTCTTTCTCTCCCTCAGGATAACTTGCTACTTTGGCTAGGTTAGTTTGTCTGCCCTGTAGACAACATTCAGAAGAAGACATTTACATTCAGGCAACATTCAGAAGAAGACATTTACAACAACTTACTGATTAAAGGCTGGAGATGGATGTAGCTAATTTCTAAGATATTGTAGGTTCCGAAGAATTTACAATATTCTTTTTCACTCTGTTAATGTAAAATATGATTTTATTTTGCATAATATCTTCTTCAGAGTATTTTGTCCTTTTTTCCATTAAATGTTACAGAGTCTTTACATTTTCCAGGTCCTCCTCAACAACAGATATCAAATCACAAAAATAAACAAATAAATAAACAAACAAACAAATAAATAAATACATGATATCAATATTCCTGATTAATAGAAATGGCTATAATAGTCTAGTCAGTCTTTCCTAATCCTACACTATGCCAGCAGGTAAAGTGCATTTAAGATAAAAAACAAAGGTTCTTATTCTCGTCATACTGGTAATCCTTTCCAAACCTCTTTACATCAAATAGACTATATTGGAATTCATTAGTTTCAAGAATCATCATACAAATAAGTTCAGGCAATCATCCTTTTCTTTATTTAAATACATGATTTTAATTCAGTACTTTAACTCCTGCCGTTGATGCTGATTTCAAACTTAAATGTAACTCAGTGTCTTAGAGAATTGCTGGGTTACCAAGATATTAAATTACTTGCCCACAGTCATAGTACCAGCAAGAAACAGATGCAAAGCTTGAACCCAAGGCTTTCTAAAACTTCCCATTCCTCCCACCTTCCCTTTGCCCACTATGCCATGCAGCTGCACATACTGATATTATGAAATTTAAACTAGAATGACTGAATAAAGAAGAACAATATTCAAACGAGCATCACAGATCAAATACCTGCAAAATGACTGCTAAATGTCCTCCCTTTGCTTTCTGAAGACCTCTTTTGTTTTTGTTTTGTTTTTTTGATGGGACGATGATGGTTAAATGACTTGCCCAAGGTCACACAGCTAGTTAAGTGTCAAGTGTCTGAGGCCGGATTTGAACTCAGGTCCTCCTGAATCTAAGGCTGGTGCTTTATGCACTGCACCACCTAGCTGCCCTCCCTGATGACCTCTTTTAGGCAGGTTTTTCCCACTTAATAGGATGTTATTTTTATAGTTACTTGTAAAGATATTTTTCAGCATTCATTTTTATAAGATTTGGAGTTTCAAATTTTTTTCGTTCCCTCCCTCCCCTCCCCAAGACAGAAAGCAATGTGATATAGGTTATAGAGTAAAATCATGTTAAACATATTTCCACATTAATCATGGTGCAAAAAAAGAATCAAAACAAAAGGGGAAATCATGAGGAAAAATTAAAAGGTGAAAATAGGATGCTTTTATCTGTATTCAGATTCAATATAGGTCAGTTAGGTGATGCAGAGGATAGAGCACTGGCCCTGAAGGTGGGAGGATCTGAGTTAAAATCTGACCTGAAATACTCAATAGTTATGTGACCCTGGGTAAGTCACGTAACCCCAATTGCCTTAAAAATTGAAGACCATCTCCAGTCATCCTGATCTATATCTTTTCACTGGACCCACATGGCTCTGGAGGCGAGAATGAGGCTGGTGACCTTGCACAGCTCTCCTTCATTTAAATCCAATTCACTGCAAGTCATGACATTACCATGATGTCACAGTCCTCTTCAAGAATGAAGAACAAACAACAACAACAAGAGACTTTGTAGTTCTGTAAGGAATTAATTGTGATTTGGGGTTTCTATGACCCCATCTTTGCTTCATTATGGTCAGACTAAAAAGATGTAATCTTGAAAAGCCTAAGAGAAGATGGGTATGTACTTGAAGAGATTATATAACAAAGGAAAGGAACTCTGATCAGATTTGTCATGTATATTAGGTGGGACTGAATAACACAAAGAACATTTATTGAGTCAAAATATCCAAGTAAGTACCTAAGCCCCACCTAGGAGTTCCCCCACACCCACATGGGCCTGGTCAAATTATAATGAGGACAGGGGAAGCTGGGTGGTGCAGTGGATAGAGCACTGGCCCTAGAGTCAGGAGGACCTTAGGCAAGTCACTTAACCCCAATTGCCTCACTAAAAAAAAAATATTGTAATGAGGACAGCCCAGGAAGGGGAAGAGAGGACTCCAAGAGGGATGGGGAAGAAAGGCAGAGAGAGAGAGAGAGAGAGAGAGAGAGAGAGAGAGAGAGAGAGAGAGAGAGAGAGAGAGAGAGAGAGAGAGAGAGAGAGAGAGAAAAGCT
Source organism: Dromiciops gliroides (assembly GCF_019393635.1). Taxonomy (NCBI): domain Eukaryota; kingdom Metazoa; phylum Chordata; class Mammalia; order Microbiotheria; family Microbiotheriidae; genus Dromiciops; species Dromiciops gliroides. The sequence goes on along the minus strand of NC_057866.1, from coordinate 117,327,494 downwards.
GGTGGTGGTTGACCTTCGAACTAAACAGGGAGACACTGAACAGCTGATTCTCCTTGGAACTACAGATTCCAGATGGTGGCAAGTTTATATTGTTGAAACGAGGCTGGCTTTTTAGGTCAGCTGAGCTGGAAGCAAGTTTAGGATTCAAGTCAGTTTTTGTTCCAAGCAAGCTATTCTCAGTAGCTGAGAAAGCAGAGCTTATTTGAGGTACCTGGGTGCCTTTTTACCCTAGAGATTTAGATTCTAACCATCTGTGAGGTGGGTCATATTTTTCCCTTTCTCTATCCCCTTTCTCATCGTCCCTGGTTATATTAACTTCACTTGTGTTGTAAATTTTGTTCCCATTAATAAAACCTGATTTGTTTGTGGAAAAGAGGATATTAATCTCCTTTCTTATCAGTCTGAGAGAAATAACTAAACAAAAGACAGTTTGGAAGAGAGAAAACTCTGGACCTAGAGTTCTCCCATTATTCCTGAACCCCAGTATTACAGTGAGCCACCCAATTAACTCTCCCCATACTGAATTTGACCCAAACAGTTCTTTCTCTGGATATGGATAGCATTATCCATGAATGATGACTCTTTAATATAGTCCCAAGCAACTGCTCTGGTAATTGAGGCTAATAGGTGAATATGAAGACCAAACTCATTGAACTATCCAGCTGCAATTGATTTTACAGTGTTTCTCCTAACAACATCATCTGTAAGTAGCCTACTCTATGTCCCAAAGTATGTTTTTTTTTTTTTGTAGCTGATCTTTCTTTTAGTATCTTTGAATCAGAGAATTACAGAATAAGAAGTGGAAGAATTGTTACTGACCATCTAGCTCTCATATCACAGCCAAGAAAACTTATCAGAGACATTAAGGGACTTGCATTAAATTACTCAGGTAGTAAGTGTAGAAAAAAGATTTAAGTACAGTCCTCTTATTCCCAACACAGCACTCTCCCCACTATACTGCCCTCACTGAAAGCCTATTTTTATGGAACCAGAATTCTATCACTGATTTTAATTTACTTCTGAAGTCCTATTATGGTAACTCTGTGTAGTTAAGAATGTAACCTAAATCTCCCTGGAGGTAATCAAACCTTTTTTTCCACAATAATTACCTTGTTTTAAGCTTAGGGAAAATGTAATGCCCCTAAGGTTCATGTTGTTCCATTCTCTATGGTTTTAGGGAGTTTATTTTAGACAAAAAGATTTCAGTTCAACTACAATTACTCTAAGCTCCAGGTTAGGAAAATCCTTAGCATTAAGGTAGGAAGGGCCTCTGTTCTTAAACTTAAACTTTATATCTACCTCCAGTTAACCCCTGGCTGCTTTGACATTGAGGCAAAATTCAGGTTATTGAAAATGTTTGGGTAATAAAACAGGAGATTATACTGTAGCATAACTGGATAAATAGCAAATAAATAAACATTTATTAAGGGCCTACCATGTGCTAGACATAGTGTTAAGCCCTGGGGACACAAAAAGAGGCAAAAGACAGTCTCTTCCCTCAGATTACAATCAAATAGGGAAGACAGCAAATATTTACAAATAAGCTAATTAAGAGGAGGAACACACTATGATTAGGAGAAATTGGGGAATGTTTCTTCTAGAAGAAACCTAGGGGAGTCAGTAGCTAGAGATGAGGGAGAACATTCGAGGTATGAGGGACAGCCAGAGAAAATGCCTGCAGCCAAGAGATGGAGTAATTTATTCCTGGAACAGCAAGGAAGCCAGTGTCATTGGATTGAAGATTATATGAAATGTTAAAATACTGGAAAGGCCTGGCAGCTAGATGGCGCAGTAGATAAAGTACCGGCCCTGGAGTCAGGAGGACCTGAGTTCAAATCTGGCTCAGACACTTAAGACTTACTAGCTATGTGACCCTGGGCAAGTCACTTAACCCCAATCGCCTCACCAAAAAAAAAAAAAATACTGGAAAGGTGGAGGGATGGTGGTAGGTGATGAAGGGCTTTGAATGCCAAACAGAGGAATTTGTACAGGTGGGCCAAAAGTCATGAAGTCAAAAAGGTGTTTCAATATTTAATAGCTCCTTTTGTTTTTGATTCACAATGTCATAGCATTATATATAGTATATATAGGAAGTAAATATGTATATATATATATATATATATATATATAAATAAAGAAAAATAATTTTCAAAAAGTTATTAAAATGTTACACCCCTCCATGACTTTTCAACCACTGTATATCTGATCATAGAGTCAATATGAAGCCATATTTTAAAATGGACCTTTAATGAAATGTTGTTCAGCTGTTTATTCGGTCATGTCCAACTCTTTCTGACCCCATTTGGGGTTTTCTTGGCAAGGATAATGGAGTTGTTTGCCACTTCCTTTTTCAATTTATTTTACATTTGAGGAACTGAGGCAAACAGGAGTTTTGAGTAGGAGTATAAAATGATAGCTACTGAATTTTAGAAAAATTACTTTGGTAGATGAATGCAGAATGGAATGGAGTAGGGGGAGACTTGAGGAAGGTAGACCCATCAGTAGACGATTGAAATAGTAGAAAAGTGCGTAATAAGGGCTCATAATAGAGTGGTTGCAGTGTCAGATGAGAGAAAGGGGTAATTTTACAGATATTATAATGATGAAATCAACAGGTCTTGGCAATAGCTTTGATTTGGCAGTGGGGATTGGTGAAAGACAGCAAGGTGTCTATAATGATTGCTAGGTTGTGAGCTGGAGGGACTGGAAGGAAGGTATCACCCTCTACAGTAATATGGAAGGTTACTGGTTAGGGAGGTTTAGGGGTAATGCTAATGAATTTGGCCTGGGATGTGTTGGATTTAAGATGTCTGAAAGGCAGTTGGAAATATGAGATCAGTGGAGAGGTTGGGGTAAAACAGGTAGATTTGAGACATGTCACCACAGAGATCCCCCACTGAAGTAATATAAAGTATGGAGATCAACTGAAATAATATAAAAGAAGAAGCTAATTGGTGCAGTGGATAGAATCTCAGGCCTGGAATCAGGAAGACTCATCTGAGTTCAAATCTAGACTCAGATACTTACTAGCTGCATGACCCTGGGCAAGTCACTTAATCCTGTTTGTCTTAGTTTCCTCATCTGTAAAATAAACTAGATAAAGAAATGGCAAACCATTCTAGTATCTTTGCCATGAAAACCCCAAATTAGGTCACAAAGAGTCAGGCATGACTGAAAATAAATGAACAAAGGGAGAAGAGAAAAGGGCCTGGTATAGAACCCTATGAGAAACCTATAGTTTGAGGGTATGATCTGTATGAGGTAGTAGCAGAGAAAGCTAGTGAAAGAGAAGAGCTTTTTTCAGTCCTTGAGTAGAAGTATACTACTGGTGGTATCAGACTAGGTCTTCTTTTTCAAATATCATGTAGGGTGATGCCCTTCTTTAATATCACTCTTGACCAAAGCTCAGTTCTATCTTCTTTTTCTCCATTCTGCTGGTTGCCAGATCTTATCCCTGCTCCATATGTCTTTGTTTCATGCTTTCTGCTTCCAGACTTCTGAAATCTCTATCTGGTTCTGAGTTGGTTCCTCCCTTTTATAAAAATTGCCAAGGCATGACCACATCTCTTACACAATGACTGATTGATTTAAGGAGGTATATATACTTAGGTTCTATTTGATTCAATCAAAAAGTATTCTTTGTGGGTAAGATAATAATGGATACCATCTTCACAATCTCATTTATTCCATACTGAACTCTCTTCACTCTTCTTTTTGGCTCTCTCTACTTTCAAAGTCATTGGAAAAGAAAATTTGTGAATAGCTACTCATTTATTCATTGATCAAGTATTTATTTTTAAAAACTACTATGTGCCAGGGATTGTAGTAGACACTGCAGATATAAAAACAAACAAAAATTAACATTTCTGCCCTTAAGGACTTTATATTCTATTGGAATAACTGTCTGAGGGTGTTTGTATGGAGAAATAACCAATTTCTTTTCCCTTTTTTTGCCTCCTTCAGGGGAGGGCAAGTGAGAAAGAAAAAACATTGTACATAGAGTAATGTCCTTTTTACATTTTTTCATAAAAGCTGACAAGTACAGATCTGCAGAAGTTTCCACAGAGTTTGTCATGTATGCAGTGAAAGAGATACAAAACTATATAAGGGAAAGCATACACAAGCAAGTCTGTCAATCCCATCCTTCTCCTCTTCCCTTTCCTATTCCCATTTGCCACTGTAAGACATCACTGTCTAAATCTTCACTTTTTTTTAATGTGATGTCAAAGACCTATAATAATCCAGTAACAGTAAAATAGCCTTGTCGTGCTTGAATCATGCTCAGAATTATATGTCTTGAGGAAAGTGAGAAGTATCATTTCAGAGAGACATCAAGGTACTCTATTTATTCACTGGAATACAAAAACCACACTTTTAAAATACCATATTGAGCATTACAACCTGTCTTTGCTTTTAATCTTAAAATATTCTTTATCTTCAGATGTATTGCAAGCATCACATTGAATGTTCCTTTTATTTCCGAACACTGGAAAAATGTAGATTATGATTTTTCTTCGCTAATCTCTGAGGAATCTCAGTTTTACATTAGTACTTTTCTCCTAATTTATTTAAATTTTAAAAGTACATTGGCAATTTTCTGGAATTTTTTCAGCTGGTAATTTTACTTTTTATAGTAAATTCAGATATATTTTCAAGCATAATGTTCTCATTCTCCCTAAAAATTAAAGGCAATTTTTCATTATAGGGAATTTTGAACAGAAAATCTGGACACTTCAGTTTTATTGCCTGCTGTATCTTATTTAATTGTGTGATCTCAACCAAGTCACTTAACCTTTGAAAATTTTAATTTCCTTTACTATAAAATGAAGGAATCAGATAGCTGGTCTCGAAGGACTTTAATTTCTCTAAAGCTGATGGTCTAATTGTAAAAAATACAAGAAACTAGCCTCTGAGTCAGAATGGCTTAGGTTTAGATTCTGCCTTTGATATCTACTGGCTATGTGAGCCTGAGCAAATCACTTGACTTTTCAGGGTCACCATGTAACACTCCAAAATGATAAGATGCAGAAGTATTATTGCTGTGCACCTGTGAAGAAAGTTTCATCACTGGGAATTGCTTACATGAATGAAATCCCTTTTCCCCAGTCCATCTTCTCTATTTCCACTGCTATATTAGTACAAGCCACCTGCCTAGACTATTATTGTATTAACAGGCTCTCCTGCCTCTTTCCTCTATCCTCTCCAGTCCATTATTTTTAATATTGCCAGAACAATATTTATTATTCATTAACCAGGACTTGTCATTCCTCTGCTTTTCATATATGGTGTCTCTTCCATTAGAATGGGAGTTCTTTAAGAGTCAGAACTGCCTTAATTTTCTATTAGCATTTCCAATGATTAGCACAGTGCTTTGTACATAGTCAATGTTTAAAACGATCTCCATTTATTCATTCATTCAATAGTTCCCTATTTTCTACTCAATAAATGTCAACTTCTTTACATGCTTCTCTTGGCCCTCCAAAATTTTTATAACACCTAACTTGTCAAGCCTCATTTCATGTTATTAACCACCACACCCTATGCTATAGCCACACTCTATGCTCTATTTGCTGTCCCTAATGTGTTACCTACCCTCTTATCTTCTGAGTTTTTTTTTCCTTCAGTGCTTCAGTATTCCTGGAAAGTCCAAGGCTCTCCTGCACCCCTTTAACTATTAAATTCCTACCCACACTTTAAAGCCTTTCTCAAGTGACACTTTCCTGGAAACTTTTGCTGATCCACTATACTGGCAAAAGCTACGATCCTTGGGATTCACAAAGCAATCTATTTTCCAAAGTGTTTCTAATATACATATCTTTTAATTGTGAGGGGTCTAGTTGTTTGTGCATGTCTTATCATCTTTCAAGTTCCCTAAATTCATGGGTTCACAATATTTTGACATTGTTACATATATCTCCTCAAAATATTCTTCTACTTTCCCTTTTCAGAGAGTCATCTCCTATCAGTAAAAAGTGAAAAAAATCAGCAACACTAAATTGAAAATCAAAGAAAAGTGAGAATATATAGAAAATTATACACCCACTATTTTTCACTTGAATCTACTTTAGCACTCTGCACATAGGGCTTTATGACTAGTTATGGAATACTGAAACTTTAAAAGGAAGAAATTAGACTAGATCCTTAACTTTTGGGGTCACAGAAAATTTTAGCCATCTAGTGAAGCCTGCTTATCATTTATTAGAATAATATTTTTAAGTAATTGAAGGAAATATTAAATTTTACTTAAATGCTAGTGAAAATAAAGCTGTGATCTTTTTTCCAACTGAGGTCACAGATTTGAAATTTATCTTGAGATTTTCTGGACTCCTAAGGTATAAATGCTGGCATTAGATGATCTCTGATGTCCTTTTAAGGGTGTATTCTGTAAAATCTGCCATCTCTAAAACAACAACAAACAAACAAACTTTCTAATGAGAGTAGGGGGAAAAATTAAAAGAATGAGCTGAAACTTTTAGCAAAGGTAAAAAAGAAGAACTTACTTCTTCATGCCAAAAACGAATCTGTTTACAATCCACAGATTAGGAGATCCTTCATATTCTTTTTTTTTTTAATCCCTTGGGTTTAGCATGGTTCCTGGCACAATGGAGGTTTTTAGTTATGTTTACTGACTGACAGCCAGATAAAGTTTATCCATTCTGTGTGTGTGTGTGTATTTATGTGTATGTTTTCTCATGTAGTAAGGATATCAGTTTGGGGAACACAGTAGATAATGGAGCAGTGATCTTTCAGTGGTTCCCCATTTCTTACTAAATAAATTATCCTATCTTGACATTTAAGGCACTGCTAAATAGAAGTTATAACTACCTTCCTAGTATTAACTCAATTTGCATATATGACATTCCAGACAAGCTATATTGTTCTCTATACACTGATGTTCTGGCTCAGGACTTAATCAGGTTCTTTTCATGTTTCAGGGTTGGGGTTGAAAAGAAATGAGAAAATTTTAGATTTTATAACCTTAAACAAAAAGAATTTTCCTCAATAAACAACATGAAAAGTTGTGACCAGTAAAGGCATATCCTTGGTTTAATTTGGCACAATCTCTCCTTATCTACACACTTGCTATAATGGTTCATCTGATCAAAAATATGTGTTGACTTGTCCAACAGTACTGAATGGTTATGCTTTAAATGACCAAGAATCAGTGTCATTTGTTGGAATTTAAGTTCCTTGGAATAATGGGGTTTTAAGGATAGATTCATTGTTTCTTTTAGGGACAAATTATGTTTTAAGGACCTTCAAGTTGTACTCCCATGGATCCCAAAAGATCAGTAGAATATGTTTCTACTACCACACTTGGTTTTGTCCTGACATCTCCTACATCCATGGTTTTGCTCACACTGTGGCCCCAAACAGAAATGGCTATTTCCCCTCTACCATCTATGCCTGATAAAGTCTTTATCTTCTGAAATTCCAAATTCTGATGTCAGCTCCTCCAAACCTACAAAAAACAGTCTCTTTTAAAATGATTGGGATATTTCTTTCCTCAGATTTTTCATGGTACTCTGTTTTCTGTATTTCTCCTCCATATTTATCATATCCCCTTTTATAAATTAATTGTTGGTGTATATGTGGTCTGGGGCATATAAGGTATCAAGCAAGACTAGCATCTTTGGTATGAGGGCTTGCTAAGCCCTTTTCAGGGCTGTTCATACATCTTTGGTTTTCATCTGGCACTCAACTCTCAACTGTGGCTCCAGGAAGATATAGCATATGTGAAGATCACACTCCATAGACTGTCTCAGCAGATGTATGTGAGAATTGGAATGATACCCCCTGCTGAGAGGAACACTGTGAGCTCTGGCCTGAAAAGAAACCATGTGACTTTGGTGTCTGGAAGTGACCTTTCTGGGGTTTTCGAAGATCAGATCAGCATCAGGAAGTGATGTCTGCCACCCGTGGGTCCTGTCAATCAGTGTTACCAGCCAATTAGCTTGGAGCTGTGTGTGTGGATGGCCCTGTTTCCTGTTTCACAGGAAGCTTCTGGGAGAAGCCACTTAGGAGCAGGGGCCTTGTTTCTGGATAGGGACTTGGTGGAAGAGACAGGCAGGATAGGAAGAGCAGGCAAATCTCATACTTTATCCACGTATTTCTCTTTACTAACCCCTAATATCCTTTAATAAATACTTAATGCCCAAAGATTGGTGCTATATGTTTTCTAATTTAAGGCGACCACTCATTAGATTTAGACATCACAGCTAGAATTTTAGGCCCTTATATGTGCTAAACTAAGCTGAATGTAACCATCAGAGAGCTAGAGAGGTGTCTACCCAAAGCATGTCCAGCAAAATGGGTGGATGCGAACATTTTTTCCAATGTCCATGAAGGCAGCTAAAGTAGGTACTATGGCGCACTTAGAACATGGTCAGACAATAAAGATGGGGGACAGCTAGGTGGCGCAGTGGATAAAGCACTGGCCCTGGACTCAGGATGGCCTGAGTTCAAATGCAACCTCAGACACTTGACACTTACTAGCTGTGTGACCCTGGGCAAGTCACTTAACCCTCATTGTTCTGCCAAAAAACAAACAAAAAACCAAAAAAACCTAAAAATCAAAAACAGACATTAAAAATGTCAAGATCATTTTTCTGCCACTACCATTGGACTTCAATGACTCTGGAAGACAGAGTGAGGCTGGGGACATTGTGCACCTCTGCTTACTTAAATCTAATTCAGCAGAATGCTGGTGCCAAGATGGTGGAGTGAGGAAGAAACCCTCTGGAGCTCTCCCAAATTTCCTCTACAAACCAATAGAAAACTGCCTCTAAATCATTCTAGTAGCAGGGAAGCAGCTTACTAGCCTGGCAGGAAAGGCCTTTTAACCTGGGTGGAAGGGAAGTGAGGTTAAAAAACAGCAGCAGCTGCAGTAGGAGTAGTTTCTACACTGACAGCAGAAAGCCAGAAGTGGGCCTCTGAGTTTGGCAATTCACCACTGAGGCTTTGCCCTCCTGTAAACCAGTAGCCCCTTAGGCAAGTGAGCAATCTGTGCAGCATAGCAGGGACCCTCACCAGGCACCCTAAAACTAGCACAGACCACCAGAGAGGCCTTGACCCAACTGCTGACCTGTAGTCAAGCCCCACCCAAAATGGCCAACAGCATTTCCCACCTCTGGGGCCTACCAGCAGAGAATCTTTTTCCAAAACAAACCAGCAGCAGAAGGCTCCAACCATTAGCAGATTTGCAACAAATTTACCCCTCTAGGGTAGGGATTCTCTTACTAAAGTAGCCCAGCATCAGGGCCCCCCACACTTGGGCAGATTTGCAGCAAAATTACTCCTTCAGCTAACAGAGCAACCCAGCAGCAGGGGCAGACCAACAAAAAGGGCCAGCCAACAGAAAGACTTTGTTAACTTTTGCAACCCAGCAACAGGGCACCACCTCTGGAGATGGCCAGCCCAGGGGAGGCCAAAAAGAGAGGACTAACCCCTGAACACCAGTCATAGGAGAAGCTTGCTCTATAGAGAAAGCAAGCAGCTAAGCCCTGAAGCCTAGTGAAAGCTACCAATAAGATCCAGAGACTCAGCACAAAAACTTGAAACAGTGCAGGAAGAGAGCTCAACTGTCTCATAGAAACTTCAAGTCACAAAAAAGGCACTAAAATGAGCAAAAAATTAAAAAAAAACTTGACTATTGACAGTTACTACAGTTATAGGGAAAATCAAGGCATAAACTTGAAGGAGGACAATAGTAACAAAATGGCTACAGGTGAAGCTTCAAAGAAAAATGTAAATTGGTCTCAGGCCAAAAAAAAAAAAGGAATTCCTGTAAGAGCTTAAAAAGTCCTTTAAAAATAAAACTAGAGGGGGCAGCTAAGGAGTGCAGTGGATAGAGCATCAGTCCTGGATTCAGGAGGACCTGAGTTCAAATCTGGCCTCAGACACTTGATACTAGCTATGTGACCCTGGGCAAGTCACTTCACTCTCATTATCCCACCAAAAATAAAGAAATAAAGAAATAAACACACACACACACACACACACACACACACACATACACACACATATATGTATGTATTTCAAGAAATTATCAAAGAAAAATGCCCTGATATACTAGAATCAGAGAGCAAAATAGAAATTGAAAGCATCCACCAATCACCACCTGAAAGAAATCCCTAAATGAAAACTCCCAAGTATATCATAGCCAAATTTCAAAGATCCAAAATCAAGGAGAATGGATTGCAAGCAGCCCAAAAAAAAAAAAAGATTCAAATATCACAGAGCTATAGGCAAAATTACATAGTATTTAGGAGCTTCCATTAAAGCACCACAGAGCTTGGAATATGGTATACTGGAAAGCAAAAGAGTTAGGTATACAACCAAGAATTATCTACCCAGCAAAACTGAATATAATTTTTCATGGAAAAATTGATATATGATGAAATGGAGGACTTTTAAGCATTTCTTATTGAAAGGCCAGAGTTGAATAAAAAGTTTGACCTCCAAATATGAGACTCAAGTAATATATAAAAAGGTTAGAAAGAAACAAGAAAGAGAAGCTGTAAGAAATCCAAAAATGTTAAACTATTTATATTTCTACATGACAAGATAATATTTGTAAGTCTTAACAACTTTATTATGAGTAATTAGAAGGATCAAATGTAGCCAGAGGTGACATATGTAGCCATAATGTGACATTGATATTAGATCCAAATATATAAATAAATAAACAAACAAATAAATGAATGAATAACTACATAAATGAATGAATGAATGAATAGATAATAAATAATTAAATAAATAAGTAGATTAATGAATAAATAAATGAATGAATGAATAAGAAAATAAGCAGATGAATAAATAAATGAATGAATAAAAGAATGAATGAAAAAATAAACAAATGCATAGATAAATGAATGAACAAAGAGACAAATAAATAAATAAATGAGCCAATTAATTAATTAATTAATTAAGGGATAAGAAAGAAATTTCATGGAAGTAGGTGGCAATATAATAGGGTAATTTTTTTTTTTAGGTGAGGTAATTGGGGTTAAGTGATTTGCCCAGGGTCACACAGTTAGTAAGTGTTAAGTGTCTGAGGCCGGATTTGAACTCAGGTACTCCTGAATCCAGGGCCGGTGCTTTATCCACTGTGACTCCTAGCTGCCAGGGTAAATTTTCATACACACACGAAGATGCATAAAAGAACTATCATAATGGAGAAGAAGATGGGGTTGGGGTTGTGGGCAAAGATAAAACCTTACTCTCACCAAAGTTGACTCAAAGTGGGTACAGAAATCTATCTTATCCTATAAGGAAGTTATAAAATGGATGGGGAAAATAGAAGGGGGAAGGGAGACTGATAAAAGGGAGGAGATATTGGGGAAGGTGGTAATCATAAGTAAAACACTTGTGAGGAGGTAAAGGGTAGAGGTTAAGAGTAGGGGGCATAAAGACGTGAAAAATACCATGAAGAGAATAAACAGTCATCATAACCATAAATGTGAATGGGATGAACTAACCCATTAAACTGAAGCAGATAGCAGAATGGATTAAAAACCAAAATACTATAATATGTTGTTTACAAGAAACACATTTGAAGCAGAGAGCTACACACAGGGTAAACATAAGGGGCTGGAACAGAATCTAATATGCTTTTGCTGAAGCAAAGAAAGGAGGGGTAGGAATCATGATTTCAGAAAAAGCAAACATTAAAATAGATCTAGTTAGAAGAGATTAAAAAAGGAAACTTTATCTTGCTGAAAGGTACCATAGACAATGAAGTCATATAAATACTTAACATATATGCACCAAAAGGTACAGCATCTAAATTTTTGAAAGAGAAGTTCAATGAGTTACAGGAGGAAATAGATAATTAAACTATACTAGTGGGGGACCTTAACCTTCCCTTCTCAGAACTAGATAAATCTAACCAAAGAATGAACAAGAAACAAGTTAAGGAAATGAATAAAATTCTTGTAAATTTAGATATGATATATTTCTGGAGAAAACTGAATGGGAATAGAAAGGCATATACCTTCTTCTCAGCAGTACATGGACCTACACAAAAATTGACCATGTATTAGGGAATAAAAACCTTAGAACCAGATACAGAAAAGCAGAAATAGTAAACATACTCTTTGCAGATCATAATGTAATAAAAATTACATTTAATAATAGATGATTGAAAGAGAGATTAAAAATTAATTGGAAACTAAATAATCTGATCCTAAAAAACTAGTAGATCAAAGAACAAATTATAGAAACAAGTAATGATTTCATTAAAGAAGATGACAATGATGAGACAACTTGTCACAATTTATGAGATACAGCCAAGGCAGTACTTATGGGAAATTTTACATCTCTAACTGCTTACTTACATTCATAAAATTAAAAAAGGCAGATTAATGCATTGGGCATACAACTAAAAAAGGACAAGAAGGGCAGCTGGGTGGCATAGTGTATAAAACATCGGCCCTGGATTCAGGAGGACCTGAGTTCAAATCTGACCTCAGACATTTGACATGTACTAGCTGTGTGACCCTGGGCAAGTCACTTAACTCTCATTGGCCTGCAAAAAAACATTTAAATTAAATTTGGGGGCAAAAAGGTGGCACAGTGGATAAAGCACCAACTCTGGATTCAGGAGGACTTGAGTTCAGATCAAGCCTCAGACACTTGACATTTACTAGCTGTGTGACCCTGGGCAAGCCACTTAACCCTCATTTCCCCACCAAAAATAAAAACAAAAACAAAACAAACAAAAAAGACTAGAAAATGAACAAATTAAAAATCCCCAACTAAACACCAAATTGGAAATTCCAAAAATCAAAGGAGATTAATGAAATTGAAAGTAAGAAAACCATTGAATTAATAAATAAAACTAGAAGCTGGTTTTATGAAAAAATCAATAAAATAGATCAACCACTGGTTAATTTTATCAAAATTTTAAAAGAAAAGAAAAGAGGAAAACCAAATTACAAGTATCAAAAAATGAAAGGGGTGAACTCAACACCAATGAAATGGAAATTAAGACAATTATTAGGAACTATTTTGTCCAATTATATGCCAATAAATTTGACAATCTAAATTAAATTAATGAATATCTACAAAAATATAAATAACCCAGATTAACCAATGAAGAAATAAAATACTTAAATAGCCTAACTTTAGGGAAAAAAATAAACAAGCCATCAATTAACTTCTTAAAAATAATCCCCAGAACCAGATGATTTCACTAGTGAATTCTACCAAACACTTAAAAACCAATTAATTTCAATACTATATAAATTATTTGAGAAAAAAAGTGAAGAAGGAGTCCTACCAATTCTTTTTATGAGACAAATATGGTGCTGATACCCAAACCAGGAAGATCCACAAAAGAGGAAGAAAATAATAAACCAATCTCACTAATGAATATTGATGCTAAAATTAAAAAAAAATACTAAAACAAAAGATTATAGCAATATCTCACAGGAATCATACAGTATGACCAGGTGAAATTTATACCAAGAATGCAGGGCTGGTTCAATATAAAGAAAACTATCAACATAATTGGCTATATCGATTAAAAAAAATGAAGAAATTATATAATTTTCTCAATCGGTGCAGAAAAATGCTTTGACAAAACACAGCACCCATTCCTATTAAAAACACTAGAGAACATGGGAATAAAAGGAGTTTACCTTAAAATGATAAGTAATATTTCTCTAAAACCAACAGCAAGTATTCTCTGATATGGGGATAAGCTAAAATACTTCCCAATACAGTCAGCGGTGAAGCAAGGATGCTTATTATCACCTCTATTATTTAATATTGTAGTAGAAATGTTAGTTGTGGCAATGAGAAGAAAAAGAAATTAAAGGAATTAGAATAGGTAATAAGGAAACAAAACTGTCACTCTTTGCAGATGATATGTTATACTTAGAAAATCCTAGAGAATCACCTAAAAAAGTACTTGAAATTATTAACAACTTTAGCAAATTTGCAGGATACAAAATAAACCCACATAAATTATCTGTATTTCTATATATTACCAATAAAATCCAGCAATAAGAGATAGAGAAAAATTCCACTTAAAATAACTGTGGGCAATATAAAATACTTGGGAGTCTACCTGCCAAGACAAACCCAGGAACTGTATGACCAGAAGTATAAATCACTTTTCACACAAATAAAGCCAGATCTAAACCATTAGAAAAAATATTAATTTTTCATGAGTAGTCCAAGTCAATATAATAAAAATGACAATCCTACCTAAGTTAATTTATTTAGTTACTTCTATACCAAAATATCAAAAATATTTTATTAGTCTAGAAAAAATAATGCCAAAATTCATCTGGAAAATTAAAAGCTGAAAGATATCACAGGAATCAGTGAAAAATACAAAAGAAGGTGGTCTAGTAATACCAGATCTCAAACTATATTATAAAGCAGTAATTATCAAAACAATCTTGTACTGGCAAAGAAATGGAGAGGTTGATCAATGGAATAGAATAGCCAGAAATTACATTACAGAGAATGACTATATTAGTCTAGTATATGATCAACCCAAAGATCCAAGATATTGGAACAAAACCTCATTATTTGACAAAAACTGCTGGGAAAACTGCAAAACAGTATGACAGAAACTAAGAATAGACCAACATCTCACACCGTTTACTAAAATAAGGTCAAAATGTATATATGATTTACACATTAAGGATGATATCATAAGCAAATTAAGAGAGCATGGAAGCATTGATCTGTCAGATTTATGGGAAGAGGAAGAATCTAGAACCAAAGAATATATAGAGAGCAAAATAAAATGTAAAATGGATAATTTTCATTATATAAAATTAAAAAGGTTTTTCACAAACAAAACTAATCTAACCAAAATTATGTGGGAAGCAGAAAACTTGGAAAGAATTTTTGAAACAAATATCTCATAAAGGCCTCATTTCTCGATCATATAGAGAACTGAATAAAATCTATAAAAGTATAAGACATTCCCCAATTGATAAATGGTAAAAAGATTATGAACAGTTTTCAGAAAAAGAAAGAAAAGCTATCTATAATAATATTAAAAATGGTCTAGATCAATATTGGTCAGATAAATGCAAATTAATACAACTCTGAGGTATCCCCTCATACCTATCAAAGAGACAAATATAACAAAAAATATTTGTATAAAAATATTTATAGCAGTTCTTTTTGTGGTCAACAAGAATTGGAAATCAAAGGCATGCCTATCAATTGGGGAATGGCTAAACAAGTTGTGGTATATGATGGTCATGGAATATTATTGTGCTATAAGAAATAAAAAACAGGATAATTTCAGAAGACTTGGAAAGACTTGTATGAACTTATGTATAGTGAAGTGAGCAGAAAGAAGAAAACATTGTACACAGAGACAGCAATACTTTTTGATGAAGAACTGTGAATGACTTAACGGTTCTCAGCAATACAATGATCTAAGATAATTCCAAAGGACTAATGATGAAACATACTATTCACCTCCAAAGAAAGAACTGATATTGATTCAACACAGACTGAAAGATGTTATTTTTCACTTTCTTTCATTTTTTCTTTTATTCAGTTTTTCTTGTACAAAAAGTCTAATATGGTAATATGATAATGTTTTACATAACTGTACATGCATAACTCATATCTGATTGCTTACCACCTCATGGAAGGACAAGGGGAGGGAGGGAATGAGGGATAAAATTTGGGATTCAAAATAATAAATACAAGTGTTTATTATCCAATTCACAAGTGAATCAAAATATCATCCCATGATGTCATCAGTTCCTCTTTGAAAACAAAGGACAACCAACAACAATATGTGGTCCACTGTGTCCTATCTCCCCAAACCATAAACCACTAGATTAGAAACACTTTGAAAGGAAGTGGTACAGGGGGCAGCTAGGTGGCACAGTGGATAAAGCACTGGCCTTAAATTCAGGAGGACCTGAGTTCAAATCCAGTCTCAGACACTTAACATTTACTAGCTGTGTAACCCCGGGCAAGTCACTTAACCTTCATTGTTCTGGAAGAAGAAGAAGAAGGAGAAGGAGAAGGAGAGGAGGAGAAGGAGAAGATTAAAAAATACAGTGGTGCTTTGACTATCCTTGCACTAGTACACTGCCTCATATATATTAGGTATCTAATAAATGCCCAGTAAATTAAAAAAGAATAGTAGCCTACATATTGGAAAGAGAAGTGTACTGGGTCTTCTATCTGGTATACCTCAGATGCTTATGTATTCTTTCTATCCCTCAATAAGAGTAGCATCTTCAACTAAATTAAACTCTGAACCCAAGAATGGAGGGGGAAGAACAGGGGATTTTCCAATAATAAAACCCCTACAACCTTTTATAGTATTAAAGGAATGGGGAAACAGTTAAAATTTGTTGATCATATAGTTTGTGCCAGGAACAATGCCATTAGGTGCTTTACAAATATCTCACTTGGTCCTCACAACAAACTTCACAATAACCACTATGTAAAAAGTGATATAAATCAGGAATCAATTAGTAGTCCCTGACCTCAAGTGACCTATAATTTTTTAAAAAGTTGGATACAGCCAAAATAAATGCATATTAAAGAAGGTAGAATGTAATTTTTGCAAAGGAGAGATTCAGAAAAAATACTGCCAGGAAATATGCCTTCTTCATCTGCAAAAGTGAATATACAATTAAATACACTACAAAATAGGCTTCTTGTTAATGGATACAAATGTAATATAAATTTCCCTTCTGTTTTCCTAAAGCTTTCCAATAAGTTAAGAAATGTTGAAAGAAATGCTATAAAAATACACACTTGGATTTGAATCTCTAATAAAATTTTTAAATGCCTGTGGTTAAGGGAGGTAAGTATGGGCTGTTCCAACTTGACAGTAAATATTTGATGTCGATTGTGAATATGTTGACTGATTTTTTTACAATTATTTTTTCTCAATTATATGTAAACACAATTTTTAAAAATTTCTATTTTTAGAAGTTTGAGTTCCAAATTCTCTACCTCCCATTCTGCTCCCACTCTTTGAGAAAGCAAATAATTTGATATAGCCAGTATATGTGCATTCATTCAAAACATTTCCATGTTAGCCATACTAGAAAAAGAAAATACAGATGAAAATAACAAAGTTTAAAAAGCATGCTTAAATCTGTAATCGTACTCCATCAGTTCTTTCCCTGGAGGTTAATGGCATATTTTGTCATAAGTCCATTATTTTATCACAAGACATAGTTTCAAATTGCTCTTGAAAATGGTTGGATCAGTTCATACCAATAGTGCATTTATGTCTCTATTTTTCCACATCTCTTCCAACATTTTTTATGTTCCTTTTCTGTCATATTAGCCAATCCTATACTTGGGAGGTGATATCTAAGAGGTATTTTTCAATTTGCATTCGTCCAACAAATAGGAATTTAGGGCATTTTTTCATATGGCTATAGATAGCTTTGATTTCTTTCTCTGAAACTACTCATTTATATTTTGTGACCACTGATCTATTGGGGAATGATTCATATTCTTATAAATCTGACTCAGTTCTCTATATATTTGAGAAATGAGTCCTTTATCAGAGAAAATTGCTGTAAATTTTCCCATTTCCAGATTCCTTTCTAATCTTCACTGTGTTCACTGTTAGTGCAAAAGCTTTTTAATTTGATATAATCAGTATTATTCATTTTATGTCTGTGATGTTTTTTAACTCTTGTTTGGTAAAAAAAAAAATTCTTCCCTTACGCATAAATGTAGCAGGTAGAATATTCTATGTTCCCCTAATTTGCTTATGATGTTGTACTTTGTGTCTAAATCACGTACCCATGATATTATGTTAGGGGACAATATGAGATGTTGGTATACCTAGTTCGTGCCAAAATGCTTTCCAGTTTTCCCAGCAGTTTTGTCAAATGTTGAATTCTTATACATAAAGCTTGGATCTTTCTGTTTGTTATTTACTATGAAATTGTTATTTACTACTGTGTATTGTATTGCTAATCTAGTCTATTGATCTGTCATTTTCTTTTTTAGCTAGTACCCTATTGTTTTGATGATTACCAGTTTGTAATGTAGTTTGAGATCTGGTTATTGCTAAGCCACATTTCTTCATATTTTTCCATTGATTCCCTTGAAGTTTTTGACCTTCTGTTCCTCCATATGAATTTTATTATTTTTTTCTAGCTCAATTTTTTTGTAATTTGATATGTATGACACTAAATAAGTAGTTCATACACACATATATACAAACATATGTGTGTATATATACATACACATGTATATAACTTATTTTTGTTATATTGGTTTAGACTACACATGAGGGAGGTATGGGGTATGTTCAGGGAAGACTAGTCCCTCTGGTGTGAGGGCTGTGGAGTCCTTTTCTGGGCCTCTTTTCACCTTGGCATTCCACCTGATTCACCCACCTTTCATCTGTAACTCTCTCCATAAAGCTTTAGTATATACAGTTTAAAAGTTAACCTTTTAGCAAATGGGCTAAACCAGGTAACTGAGTTTAAAGGGTAACTGAGGAGTATTAAACACGTTGGTGAATTAGGGGGATCTACCACAAGCAAGTGAAGATCTCCCCTGGCCAAATGAGCTGATGAGAACAATTTGTTACAAGAGTCATGAAAGTAGCTGAAGCAGGCGCTATGGAGCACTTAAAGCTTGGTCAGATATTGAAGATGTCAAGGTCATTCGCACTCTTCTGGGTCATCTCCAGTTGTCTTGACTTTGTCTTGCCACTGGACTTTGATGACTCAGGAAGAGAGGGTGAGGCCAATTACTTCATGCAATTCTGCTTCACTTAAATCCAATTTATGTGGGAATCAAGACATCACCCAAATCATTTTACCATTTTTCTCTATCTCAAAGTCCAGTGGCAACACACAAGTAATGAAGCAGTAGGTGCAGCAACTAGGAGTTGAAGTCATAAACCCATATATAGGCAGCCCAGGCCAAATGGTTGCCTTCTCACTGGAAGCAATAGTGCAATTTGGTAACCCCCTGGGTACCTGAGCAGCTTTTTAAAAAGACCTCACTGCTCACCTACTGGTGTGAGGAAGAAGATATAAAGGGTGCCCTAAAACTTATCTGCTTCACCCAACACTGACCTACTTACATCAGCAAGTGAGGATTCCACCCTTCAGTCAAAACACAAATGAATGAATGAAAACTTTTGCAAAGATGATTCTACTCAGCATTGATACATGGGATATGTATACAATTATGGACAACATAAAATCCAGTAGATCTGAAAGATGAATAGTTCTTGTGAGAAAACTCATCAAGCATTACATCCAAACATCAGCGCAGAGTGAAACAAGACTGGCATATGAACACTAGCTTTCTGAAATCAGTGCTGGATATACATTTTTCTAAAGTGGCTGCAGTTGAAGGGGAATTTCATGAAGTTGGTATAGGTTTTGCAATCAAAACTAATCTAGTCAACAAGCTTGTATGCCTACCAAAAGGAGTGAAAGACAGACCCATGACAATATGATTGCTACTTGCAGGAAAGTACCATGCCATCATTATCAGTGGGTATGCTCCCACTATGGTGAACCTTGATGAGATCAAAGAAAAGTTTGTAAAGACGTAGAGTATTTCATAATCAATGTGACCAGAAAAGACAAGCTTTTAATTCTGTGTTTCATTTATGTACAAGTAGGCACAGACTACCAGATATGGCAGTAAGTCTTTTGAAGGAATGGAACCAGAAACATTCCTGTTGCAGCAATGGTCACGTACTGCAGAAAACTTGTGCATCACATGACCTTATCAAAAACAACACTGTCTTCCTAAGTGCAAGAAAAATTCATGGATGCACCCTCACAGCAAACACTGGAATTTAATAGACTATGTCATTGTATGGAGAAAAAGCAGACAGTGGGTGAGAGTGACAAAGGTATCGTGTGGAATGCTGGACTGATTACAGACATATCATCTCCGACCTAAATATTCACATTCAACAAAAAAGGCAGCCCTAAGGCAAGATGACTACCAGAAAACTTACTGTCAACAAACTAGAGCAATTTTCTAAGTGGGAGGAGTTTGTTGCTAACTTGGAGTGAAAGCTGAGCCAGCACAATTGGCAACAGTAGAGCAGAAGAAGAGTGGGCAGCCTTCAGACATTTAGTGTACAGAACTGCATTTACTCATCTTGGCCAGAAAACTTACAAACATCAAGATTGTTTTGACAAAAATTATGGGGAAATTTAGAAGCTGCTAAACAAAAAATGAAAACTCCACAGGTTTACCAGTAGGATAGTTCATATATCTCTAACAAGGAAGCATTTAACTCCAACAAAAGTAAAGTGAAAGATAAGCTTAAAGAGATGAAAGATTCTTGGCTCAGGTAGAAGGCAGATGAAATTCAATTTTATGCTGATAGTAACAATCTAAAGAGTTTTTAAGATGTCCTGAAGAATATTTATGGGCAAAAGACCTATATGGTATATCTTAACTACTCACTACTCATGTACCAAATGGATTAGTGATAGGGTCATGATCCTGGAGATTGAGACTGAACTCTTTCACAGTGTTCTCAACAGACTATCATCAATCAATGCTGAAGCCACTGATTATACATCTTAAGTTGGAGTCAATCTCTAGTCAAACTTCCAATTAAAGAAGAGGTTTTGATTGCCATTAGGCTCCTCTTGTGTGATACACTGACTGGTGCTAATTCTATTCCAGCTGAGATTTACAAGGCAGAAGACCCAATGCTCATACAAAAGATGACTGAAATTTTTCATATCATATGGGAAGGGGAGGTTATACCCCAGGAGTTTGAGGATGCCACCACTATTGATCTCTATAAAGGTGAAGGAAATAGGTTGTCCTGTGACAATCTGGGGAGGGGCTTCTCTCTCTTAGTCAATGCTGGCAAGATTCTTGATGGACTCTTCCTAAATAAACCATTTTTTTTCATATAAAAACGGTCATCTACCTGAGAGCAGTGTGGCTTCATAAAAGGCTGAGGAATGGTTGATATAGTGTTTGCTGCCTGACAACTCCAGAAGAAGTGCCAGGAGTAAAACAAAAGTCTATATACAACGTTCATTGATCTGACCAAAGCCTGTGATACTGTCAGGTGTGAGGGCTTCTGGAAAATTAAGTCAAAATTTGGTTGCCAAGAAAAGTTCATCAATATTGTAAATCACTTTTATTTTGGGATGCCTGCCCAGGTTCTAGATAATGGACACTGTCCTCACACTTTCTCAGTCACCAGTGGAGTGAAGCAAGGCTGTGTGCTTGTTTATATTCCTTTTACTATGATGTTTTCACCAATGTTGTCAGACACTTTCAAAAAGGTAAAATCAGAACCAAGGTCAGTTACCACAGTGAAGGTAAATTATTTAACTTGAAAAGGCTATAAGGCAAAAAAAAAAAGTGGAGGGAGAGTTGGTGCATGATCTTTTGTTCACAACAGGAGAATTGGAGAATGATTTTTGTTTTTGTTGTTTTCAGATGATTGTGCATTCACTGCAGCCTCTGAAGCTGAGATGGAACAAAGTATGGATCTGTTATCTGTTTCTTGAGCTAATTTTGGCCTGACAATTAACATCAAGAAAACACAGGTTCTCCACCAGCCAGCACCACACCATGTATGTGTAGAACCATTGCTCATAACAAATGGAAACTTTTTGATGACTGTGCATAAGCTCACTTACCAAGATAAGTGTACTTTCCAGGATTATCTACATGGATGATGAAGTTGACACACATTGCCAGAGGTAGCTCAATATTTGGGAAGCTTCAAAGGAAAGTATGGCAAAGAAGAGGTATTAATTAGACTAACTACCAAACTGAAGGTAGACAATATACTAGTGCCATGCCAGGAGAATAGATTGCTTCCATTTTAATTATCTTAGGAAAATTCTGAAGATCAGCTTGCAAGATAAGGTACTGGACACTGAGGTCACTTTCTTAAGCTAAATTGCCATGCATTCAAACTCTACTACAAAGAGTACAACTCCAACAGGCTGGAGATATTGTTCTAATGCCAAACATAAATTTGCTTAAAATCCTATTTTATGAAGAACTCACAAAATGCAGGTGCCCACATGGTCATCAGAAAAAGTGATACAAGAACACTCTTAAGGTCACTCTGAAGAACTTTGTACTTGGTTGCCTAACATGGGAGACACTGGCAAAGGACCAACCAGCATGGTGTGCACCCATCAAAAATGGCACTGTGCTCTCTGAGCAAAGCAGAACTCCAGTAGGTCAAAAGAAAGGCGAGATGTGCAAATGGAAAGATATCTCCATTCTAAATGTTCATACGGACTATTTTTTCCCAACCTGTGGCAGAGCCTTCCAACCTTATATTGTTCTAATCAGCCAGTCAGGAACAACATACCTTGACTCCAATATATCGATGTCATTTTGGTCCTCTTTGAGAACAAAGGACAATAACCAACTGAACCATGAGGAATTCACATTTCCCCAGCTGATTAGGTCTGACTTTATTTGTGAGAAAAGTGTGTTGTAATTGCATTCATATAGTTCGTGGGTATGTCTTGGAAGGTAGACTTTCAAGTATTTTATACTGTCTAAAGCTATTTTGAGTGGAATTTCTACGTCTTGGTGCTGGACTTCGTTGGTAATATATAGAAATACTGATCATTTATGTGGGTTTATTTTATATCCTGAAATTTTGCTGAAGTGAATTATTTCAACTAGATTTTTTAGTTAATTCTCTAAGATTATTTAATTATACTATCACATAGTCTTCAAAGATAATTTTGTGTCCTAATTGGCCATTTTAATTACTTAAATTTCCATTTCATTTCTTATTGATATAGCTAGCATTTCTAGTACAATATTGAATAATAGTGTTGATAATGGGTACCCTTGCTTAACCCCTGATCTTACTGAAACTACTTCTAGATTATAATCATTATAGATAATGTTTCCTCGTAGTTTTAGGCATATACTATTTATAATTTTAAGGAAATGTCCATTTATTACTATGCTTTCTAGTGTTTTGAACAGGAATGAGTATTAGTGCTCTCCTTTGCTTGTAATTGAAACCAGGGTTCTTACTTCCTCGTGAGAGACCACAAGAACTCACTTCTGCCCTGAACAACCATGGATTCTGCTCCCCACAGTTTTACTCCTTTTGGCCCTAGGACTACTACCTAGAACTGTGCATGTGTATTGGTAATGAAGCAGTGTCTTGAATCCAGAACTAGTAAAGCATCTTCTGCAATCTCCTTCCAACCAGTTATCCGATATACTCCCCTTCCTAGTATCCATGGGCTGGAAGCTCTTAAAGTTACTGATATCTTCAATGCAGCCTCTGCCAAGGCATAACTGAGTTATGGTCTGTGGACCCATTACCACCCTGGTGAGACAAATCTTTCCCACTGACCTCCTGAGGTTATTTGTTTGTTTTATGGGGCAATGAGTGTTAAGTGACTTGCCCAGGGTCACACAGCTAGTAAGTATCAAGTGACTGAGGCCAGATTTGAACTCAGGTTCTCCTGAATCCAGGGCCAGTGTTTTATCCACTGTGCCACCTAGCTGCCCCCTGAGTTGTTTAGAGCTGGAAAATTGTCACCTGACCTTTTGTTGATTCTACCACTGCAGAATTCAATTTGTGACATTATTTTAGAGGAGTTTGGAGGGGTTGGAAGAACTTAGTGGAGTGCTTCTCTACTCTATCATCTATGTGGTTTGATTTTGTTGAAATGTATCCCTTTAATAAAGGGTTTTTAAGACATCTTAAGTTCAATTTATGATTTGGTCCATCATCTTGAAATGAAATTGGGGTTGAAAATGTTTTCAAATGTATATAACTGCTTTATTTTTTATCTCACTTCAAAGCAATTGCTTGTTAAAGAATAAAAATTCAATTCTACATGACTAGCAAAAATGCTAAGTACAGGGAATGCAAATACATAAGATAATTGCCTTAATTGAGCTTGGTAGGTCACAGTACCAGAAGCAGTCACTAACAAGGTTGTGGTTTTCTTATTGGTAAGTAAGCAACAATACCTTCTAAATTAACTGCTTGCAATTATTTTGAGTTCCTCAGTTTGAGGAGTAACAGTATCTTTCCTCTTCCATACCACTCATTGCAACATCATTTAAAATATTTTGTTATTCTTAAAATGCATACTTTCTAAAGTATTTAACACTGCATTATTAATTTAAATCAATGGTTATAGATATGGTATAGAAAAGTATTAAGGAGAGATGTACCACTTGTTTTCCTTGTTTCAAACACAAAATCACTCTCTCCAATATACTGTGGCTAAACCCTGCTGTAAAGTGATGTCAACAAACTTCAAACTCTTTTTTTCTATTTTAGCCAAATATGGTACTGTCATTTTAAGTGGCCATTGCAAATTCCAGACTTCACCTTAAACTAAGATAACTTGGTGAGACACTCTCTTCACCTAATAGTCCAAAGCAAAGGACTACTGGCATTTGGATTTCCTCCTATATATCACTTGTCATTGCACATTATCTCCCAGAAACAGCTGGTGACACAGAGACATTGTGCCTCTAGGAAACTTCTCTTTTCTCCCTTCCATCTGTTTCAGTCCATTTACCTCAGAGATAAAACACTGTTTTAGTTGGTCTGTTCACAACATCTTATCCACATCGTAATTTAAATCCCTTCTGTTGGGGAAACAGATCCTGTCTTTTCCTTGTTACTGTTATTTTTCTTTAAAACTAGCTGAAAATGATGGCTCCCATTGCACAGTAGTCCTATGGAAACTGCAAGCATCTCCCACTTGTTAGAAAGGAAAATAATTCTAACTAGGGCACTAAATAGAAATTATACTTGTAAGCCAAAACTGTTGTCAGCAATATATGTGATTCTATTCAATATAAATTGCATTTGAGTCTATGAGAACAACAATTAATTATCACCAGAGATCAGCAGGGATTTATGACTTAAAAATACTCTGAATGTCTTTCATTTAAATCTATTTTGTGGTTCTAGAATGGAACCCCCAATAGTAAAAGTGGTAAAGAATGGGAGAAAAAGCCTATATTCTCTAGTGTTCAGATTTCATATATTGAGGGCTGTGTGATTTGCAAAGCTAGCTGTAGCAAACTCAGCATATACTCCCAAATAAGCTAAATATGAAGTCAAAGAATTGAGTATGATTTGTGAAGAACAAGTCCACTCTTTACCCTATGGAATGCTTGACTAGGATTACACTGATGGAGTAATAGAGTAATAAGACTTAGGAGGAATTTCAGAGGTCATCTAGTCCAATCACTATCTGAAATATGAGTCTCCCTTATAGCAGCCAAAAGATCTTTCATCCACTTGATTACCTCTAGTAATAAGGAACTCATGACATACTAATTTTGTCTCTCCTATGTTAGAACAGCTCTCTGTTTATTGGGAAGTTGGCTTTAACACTGGCTGAAAATATGTTTCCTATAATTTTTACAGCCAGTATTTCTGATAAAGGCTTCATTTCTAAAATATATAGGGAACAAAATCAAATTTATAAGAATGCATGTCATTCCCTAATTGAGATATGGTCAAAGGATATGAACAGGCAGTTTTCAGATGAAGAAATCAAAGCTATCTATTGCCATACCAAAAAATTGCTCTAAATCACTACTGATTAGAGAAATGCAAATTAAAACAACTCTGAAGTACCACCTCACACCTATCAGATTGACTAATGTGACAAAAAAAGGAAAACAATAAAGGTTGGAGAAGCTGTGGTAAAATTAGAAAATTAATGCATTGTTGGTGGAGCTGTGTACTTATCCAACCATTCTGGAGAGAAATTTGGAACTATGCAAAAAGGGCTATAAAACTATGCATATCCTTTGACCCAGTAATACTACTATTCGGTCTTTATCTCAAAAAGATCATAAAAGGGGGCAGCTAGGTGATGCAGTAGATAAAGCACCCGTCCTCGATTCAGGAAGACCTGAGTTCAAATCTGAACTCAGACACTTGACACTTACTAGCTGTATGACCCTGCACAAGTCACTTAACCCTCAATGCCCCCCCCCCCCGAAAAAGATCATTAAAAAGGGAAAAGAACTGACATGTACAAAAATATTTATAGCTGCTCTTTTTGTGGTGGCAAAGAATTGGAAATTAAGAAGATATCCATCAATTGGGGAATGGCTAAACACGTTGTGGTATACAAATGTAATGGAATACTATTGTGGTGTAAGAAATAATGAGCAGGTGGATGTAAGAAAATCCTGGAAAGACTTACATTAACTGATGCTGAGTGAAATGAGCAGAACCAGGAGAACATTGTATGCAGTATCAACATTATGTGATGATCAACGGTGATAGACTTAACTCTTCTCCACAATACAATGATGCAAGATAATTCCAAAGGACTCATGATGGAAAATGTTCTCCACATCCTGAAAAAAAGAATTGTAGAGGACAGAGCAAAGACATTAAATGCACAGGGCTCCTGATACAATCACCCCCCAAAAAGCAATAAAATAACCGTCAGGGCAGAAAAACACACAAAAATATGGGCTGAGAGTTTTCTCCAGCTATAGATAGATTTCAGGGGGCCATGCTGGACCACAAATAAAGCCTAACTCCGCAATCAGGCCAACATACTAGACACACGCCCAAGGAATTTGTCCCAGTGCCTCTGAATCTGCTGCAGCACTGGCGTCCTCTGGAACCAAGAGCACGGTTGGGCTGAATGGCTGGCCCGGGGGGTGGGGGTGGTAAGTGCATGGGTACCAGTGGACTGGGGGGAAGGATTCGACTGTCCCACCCCAGCAGGCAACCAGGAAGAAATCCTGAGTGTCGGGAGGCACAGGTGGGGGAGGGGAACCAGGGAGCAGTCTCATTGGAAGCTGAGAACCACACCACAGAAAGCTTTGCCCTTTGGTTGCTTAGTAAAGTAGGCCTGAGGTTATCTCTGGACCTGAGAACAGGCCAGGTGAGATTAAAACCTGTCCCCCCTCAACCCAAAACACCTGGGACCCTCTGAAGCTGAGAACAGGAGTGCAGCCGAGAAGCAGCCCCCCCACCCCCAGTGGAGAGTTTAAAATCAAATGAAAGCAAGACCAGGCAGGCTGAGAAGAAGCCCAACCATCCCTCGGGCCACACTGTAGCTTGAACAGTGTGTCCTGGAAGCAGAGCCACACTTTAAGAAGGAGTTAAAAGCCAAGAAATAGTAAGCCAGGATAAGTAGGCAGAAAAAGCAGAAGACCATCGAAAACTTCTTTGGGGGTAAGGTAGACCACAATACATCCTCAGAAGAAGAAGATAATAACAGGATCAGAGCTCCAACATCCAAAGCTTCCAAGAAAAATATGAACTCGTCTCAGGCCATGGAAGCTCTCAAAAGGGACTCTGAAGAGACAGTAGGAGAAACAGAAAGAAGATGTAGAGAAAAGGAGGAAACGATGGAAAGGGAAATGACAGAGATGCAGGAGAGTCGTGAGAAAAAAGGCAATTTTGAAAAGCCAAATGGAAAAGGAGATTAAAAAACTGTCTGATCATAATAACTGGCTAAGAATTAGGATTGAACAAATGGAAGCTAGTGACCTTGTGAGAAACCAAGACACAGTAAAGCAAATCCAATTGAATGAAAAAATAGAGAGCAATGTGAAATATCTCCTTGGAAAAACAGCTGACCTGGAAAATAAATCTAGGAGAGATAATTTGAAAATCATTGGACTACATGAAAACCATGACCAAAACAAAAGTTTAGATACCATCCTCCAAGAGTTTGTGAGGGAAAATTGCCCTGATATTCTAGAAGCAGAAGCTAAAATAGAAATTGAAAGAATCCACCGATCACCTCCTGAAAGAGACCCCAAAAGGAAAACCTCCAGGAATATTATAGCCAAATTCCAGAACTCCCAGGTCAAGGAGGAAACACTGTGAAGCTCCAACAAGGATAAAGCAAGATCTAGGAGCTTCTACATTAAAGGACCGAAGGGCATGGAATATGATATTTCAGAGGGTGAAGGAACTGGGACTTCAGCCAAAAATCACGTACCCAGCAAAACTGAGTATAATCTTTCAGAGGCAAAAATGGGATTTCAATGAGAAAGAGGCCTTTCAAGCATTTGTGATGAAAATACCTGAACTGAATAGAAAATTTGACTTTCAAATAAAGACCCTGGAGAAGCATAAAAAGGTAAACAGGAAAAAGACTTCATGAAGGATATTAAAAGATCAAAAAATTTACATTCCTACATGGGAAGATAATACTTTGATATTAAGAACTATCTCAGTAACAAATTGACAGAAGACAGGGATAAACTGAATATGAAGGGATGACATCTGTAAAACATTTATGTTTTGTTCTTTGTAGGGCAGACAGGGTGGGGTATCTTATGTCTGGGGCTGGATTTGGGCTTGGGGCCTCCTGGGTCGAGGGCTGGTGCTTTGTCTACTGTGCCACCTAACTAATCCATGATGACATCATTAAAATAGGGTTGAGGTGTAGGAGGAATAAACTGGGGGAGGGAGAAGGGGAGAGATGGTCTGGGGAGAGGTAGTACACATGAAGGAAACAAGAAAAAAGCTTATGGAGGAGAGTAGAAGAGGGCGAAGGAGTTGGGGAGTGAGTGAACCTTAATATCATCAGAATTGGCTCAAAAAAGGACTAACATACATACTCAAGTAGGTATAGTAATATATTTTTGCCTTGAGGGGAGGAAGGGAGAAAAAGGAAGGGGGGAAGAAGGGAAGGAGGAAGGGGTAGATTGGGGGAGAGAGCAGTAAAAAGCAAAACACTTTCAAGGAAGATGAAGATGTTCTACATTACTGCACCAGTATGACATATTGAATTGCTTGATCTCATAGGGAGGGTTGAGAACGGAGGGAGGAAGAACAATTTAGAACAAAGAATTAGCTCAGGGACCCTGATCTCATCGGATTGGACTCATGGAGGAGATAGCTTTCATACCCAATTGGGAGGAGCAATCTATTTAACTTTGCAGGAAAATAGGAGGGGAAGTAGGTAAGGAAGGAAGGGTGAAAAAAGGGAATACAGAGTGAGGGAGAGGATAGTCAGAAGTAAAACACTTCTGAGGAGGAATAGGTAAAAAGAAGAGAGAGTAAATGTCATGGGAAGGGAGTGGGATGGAGGGAAATAGTTATGATGATTGATTATAATGGCAAAACATATGGTACCTACTTTTCTGGGCTTTTATGAAGAAAATTATCTGTCAAGCTTAAGGTACTATATACAGGTTATGATGAACAGGATACTATCAGAAAAACCTGGAAAGACCTACATGAACTGAAGCAGAGTGAAATGTACTATATACTTTTTGGGGCGGGGTAGGGCAATGGGGGTTAAATGACTTGCCCAGGGTCACACAGCTAGTAAGTGTCAAGTGTCTGAGGCTGGAATTGAACTCAGGTACTTCTGAATCCAGGGCCGGTGCTTTATCCACTGTGCCACCTAGCTGCCCCAGAAATGTACTATATACAAAATAACAGCAATAGTGGGGGATGATCTGCTCGGAAGCATCTGGTTATTTTCAGCAAGGCAATGATCCAATGTAACCCTGAGGGACTTATGAAGATTGCAGCCCATCTGCAGAGAAAGAACTGATAGTATCTGAAAAGAGATGGAAACAATTAATTTTTTTTCTTTTCTTCTTTGACAATTCCTTAATCTGAAGTTTTGGGGTTTTTTTTGACTGTTTTCTCTCACAACTAGCTAATATGGGAATTTTTCCATGACTACTCATGTATAACTTATTTTGAATTGCTTGAGTTCTTGTGGGTGGTAGGAGCGAATGGAGGGGGGAAGAGAAGTTGGAACACAAAGTTTTGTTAAAAATTGATGTTAAAATTTTGTTTTTACATATATTTTGGAAAATAAAATTTTATTCAAAAAATTAGAAAAAAAAAAGATCTGTGGACTCTGGATGCAGATTGAACCATACTGTTTCTACTTGTTTTTTGTTTTTGTTTTTTTGTTTTTTCAGGTTTTTTCATTTTGTTCTGATTCTTCTTTCACAACATGACTAATGCAGAAATATGTTTAATGTCATTGTACATATGTAACCTGTATCATATTGCTTGCTGTTTTGGGGGGAAGGAAGGAGAAAAATTTGGAACTAGAAATCTTATAAAAACAAATGTTGAAAATAATCTCTAGATGTAACTAGAAAATAATAAAATACTTTTACAAGAAAAACAAAAGGGGAGTATCTAGGTGGCACAGTGGATAAAGCAGCAGCCCTGGATTCAGGAGGACCTGAGTTCAAATCTGGCCTCAGACACTTGACACTTACTAGCTGTGTGACCCTGGGCAAGTCACTTAACCCTCATTGCCCTGAAAAACAAAACAAAACAAAAACAAACAAAAAAAGAAAACACTTCTCTTTTAATGTTACACATTGCTCTTCTGCCTTCTGGAGTGAAGTAGAGAAAATATAAATTTACTTATATATTAAGAGAATCTGTGAAGACATACTGAGTAGGTAAAACTATGATTTTCCTGACTCATGTTTTATAGTTTTATGCTGTAATTTTCACATATCCAATTTGACCAGTTGTTTATCCCTAACCTTGCTTAATGTAATTTTCTAAGGCATTCCACTTAGCTCACTGACCTACATTGTCCAGAGATGAGTAAACTAGATTCTGAGATAGCCATCTAGAAATTTTTTTTTTTTTTGGCGGGGCAATGGGGCTTAAGTGACTTGTCCAGGGTCACACAGATATTAAGTGTCAAGTATCTGAGACTGGATTTGAACTCAGGTACTCCTGAATCCAGAGCCAGTGCTTTTTCCACTGTGCCACCTAGCTGGCCCTGCCATCTAGAAATTCTATGAGAATGACCAGAAAATAATTAATTCAATTGTGAGAGCACCTACCTTACAATACTAGTATCTTTCAACCATTACTCAAATGGTTCTGTAATCTCATTAATTTTTAAATTCTTCCAAAGATGCAAATCATAGCCCATTCATAACTGCCCATGCTTTGAAATCCTAGTTCATGATTTCTTATAACTTCATCATATGAAGTCTACCTAACATGCAGAAGAACTCCCTCATATATTTTTGGCATAATGAGTGCAAATTAATGGGACACCATGGCTACCCCACTTGTTCTCCTTTACCCTCACCACATGACCAGTACATCTTCTTTTCTTATTATTCAATACTTTGATGCCATTTTTTACTTCTAATTTATAAAGGTTCTTATTGATTATATAATACTGCCTGCTCACACTGATCAGGCATTTTTCCAGGAAGCTCTAGGTGATGATATTTATAATTCTTCAAACACTAGTGCATTCCAAAACCACATAAGTAGTTATACATGTTGTTGTACTATAAGTACATGTGCTATATTAATAGATTTCCAATACTAGATGCATGATCTATGTATTGTTTTACTTTAAGTTCATATTTGCAGTACTGTGCTATACAAAAAGTGAGAAATATGTATTTACATATACACATACACAAATACGATTATGTGTATCCCTTATACCTAGAACAATAAAAAATTTATCTCTATTGTTATTTATAACAATTACATAATATATACATATATACACATATGTATATATATATGACAAATACATCAGTATTATGTAAAATGAATATACTATATATAATATTTACTCAAATAAATGTGCAATACTGGGTTTTAAAAGTTATACTACCCTTTATTGTCAATATCATAAAATGAAATGAATTAACCACCAAGAAAAAATTATCTTTGATACCAAAATGGTAACTTTTTCCATATTGGACTACTCTTTGGTTTAAGTCCTATATTCCTGATCATTTTGTAATTCCTTCAAATCCAGGAAAAGCAAGTCTTTTCTTGCTTTTTTTTTTCCTGCCTCAAACTCTCTATTTTTACTTTGATGTTCCATTGTTCCATACCATAAACAGATCAGATGAGATCAGATCTTGCCCTTTTCAGGAACTATACTCAATATTACTTTCTAAATCCATTACTGGAAATTGTAAGCTTATTTTTGATAGCTTTAACAGTAATAATGAAATCAATATTTAAATTGTTATTTGCTAATGTACTTAAGTGGCTTTGTTGTTATTCATAAAGGCTTTTTTTTTAAAAGTATATTTGTTTACTGAAGTAGCTTTGAGGCAGCAGATAGTGCATCACCGTCTGAGCCAGAAAGACCTGGGTTCAAGTCCTGCTTCTGATACATACTGACTGTATAACCTTGACCAAGTGATTTAATGCCTAAATATTCTAGGCATTAAACAGAGAAACTAAAGAGTTTCAGTGTTATTTTACTCATTGGGGAGTTCCTTTCACAAATGATATTACAATTCCACAGTGACACCCAACATATATTCATTTATATTACAAATACTTATATGTATTTATTACCTAGTATACCCTTTCAGTAATAATAACCCTTTATTGAAGTAACCATTCAACAAGTATATAATAATATTAATAATAATAATAGACAACATGTATGTACTTTTTTGGGGGCGGGGCAATGAGGGTTAAGTGACTTGCCCAGGGTCACACAGCTAGTAAGTGTCAAGTATCTGAGGCCGGATTTGAACTCAGGTCCTCCTGAATCCAGGGCCGGTGCTTCATCCACTGTGCCGCCTAGTTGCCTCTATGTACTTCTTAAATATTAAAATCATTATATTATCTCTTCTGAAACAACAGTTATGGTCTTGGCATCTGGAAAACCAGATTACAATAAACAAATGGGTGAATGGAACACCAAGGGAAATTAAATAAAAGCAATTATTTGGAGCTATTTTAGATAATTTTATGCCAATAAACCTGATAATCTAAATGAAACATACTGAGATAATGTCAAAATGGGTACATTATTTAATGGAAAGGGTGATAGTATAAGCAAATTATGGGGACATGGAATATTTAAACTGTCAGATTTAAGTATAAGGGAAGACTAGAGAAAGGATTATGAGTTATAAAATGTATAATTTTAAGCATATCAAAATAAAAAGGTTTTACACAAACAAAACCAATGCAGCCAAGTTTAGAAGTAAACTGGGTAAATTTATACCAAGTTTCTCTCATAAAGGCCTCATTTCTCAAATATAGAGAAAACTGAATCACATTTATAAATGAGTTATTCTCCAGCTAAGTGGTCAAATGATATGAATAGTTATTTTCAGCAGACATCAAAACTATCACAAGTCATATGAAAAAATGTCATAATAAAATGCCAGCTCACACCTATCAGATTGCTAACATGACATAAAAGGAAATGAGAAATGTTGGAGAGAATGTGAAAAAATAGGTACACTACTAATATATTGTTGGTGGAATTGTGAACTTATCCAACAACTCTGAAGAGCAATTTAGAACTATACCCAAAGGGCTATAAAACTGTGAATACCCTTACACCCAGAGGTACCACTACTTGGTTTGTATCTAAAAAAGCTTAAAGAAAAAGGATAGGTGGGGGGCAGAGCCAAGATGGCTGAGAGAAGTCAGTTAGTTGCCTGAACTCTCCCCAAGACCCCTCCAAATACCTTCATATAATTCCATAAGCCAATTCCTGGAGCAGCAGAACCCACAAAAGGACAGAGTGAAACCATTCTCTAGTAAAAAACAACTCTGAAGGTCGTCAGGAAAAGTCTGTTGTACAAGGTGAGAGTGGAGTCCAGCCCAGCTCAGGTCATGCAGACCCAGATTCAACCCCAGTACAGATCCAGCCCCAGCCCTAGCCCCAGCAAACCAGGAGCAGGCCTTGGGAGCTTCTGGAACTCAGCCCAGGGACTGTGAGGGGGTCAAGTGGTGAGCCAGGGGGAGATTACAGGGGTCTCTTTGCTGATGCTGAGGTGGGACTCTGTTGTTTTGCCTGTGATTGGATCTGGGTTTCAGTCTTGGGTGATGGTCCCAGATGGGGGAGGAACATAAGCACACCAGAGCTTGCAGCCACAGTGGAACAGGATTCTGTTCCAGGTTCCAAGGCAAAAAGCAAGCCTGTGCACAAATACAGCCTCAAATACTAACTAGATTTGTGACCCTGGACAAGTCATTTATTACTGTTTACCTCAGGTTTTTCATCTATAAAAATAAGCTGGAGAAAGAAATGGCAAACCACTCTAGTATCTGAGAAAAGAAAAGCCCCAAATGGGATCATGAAGAGTCAGACTTGACTGACGTGATTGAGTAACAACAGTAGTTATTATTTTTATCTCCGTCATCTAGCACAGTGCCTTACCCATAGGCACTTAATAAATTTGCTGATTGGTTAATACTGTTGTTCTATTTTCTGTCAAACTGCTTTCTGATTTTCATAATAGTGCTTATAAAATAGGTGGTCCTTTCCCTAATAGTTTGTGTTCTTGGCTTTATCAAATATAGGTCTGTTGTTTCCTATTGTTGATTTAACCTGTTTTATTTTATTATTATTATTAATAATTTTAAGGGGATTAAGAGTGGAAATAATAATATCCCAGGATTCTGTACCCCAATGTTTCAGAATTATGGTAAATAATTCTTTTATCCCACTAATAATCAACCTAGATCTCAGATGAGACTTTCCTCTAGTTGCTAGACTAGCCTTTCCCCAGACCCTGGAATGAATCTGGCCACTAGATCAAAAGAATTAGAATGAGTAGATTTTACAACTCAGAGTATCCAGTATTAAGTAATGTTTGTTTCTGACTTTGGTGTAGCCTGGTTCTAGCAACTGGGGTTTTGCTTTGTCTAGTGTGACTGACTTTTACATTGAGCTATGCCAAAGCAATCACACTTTACCTGAGTACCTGCATTTTTCTTGTCTTTATAATTCCTTCCCTCAAGCATATCAGACCAAAATAAAGTAGGCTTTGCATTTACTTATTTTTTTTGAGAATGTTATGATTTGAATGACTCCTAAAGGAGAAGGATATAAGAGAGGGTGAAAATGCTTGCCTAAAATCCCAAGGTTATTCTCTTTAAAAGCAATGTTCTTCAAAGACAGGCTTGAACATATTACCAGCAATGCACAGGGCATTGGTATGGACATTTCATACTACATCCTCAATATTAACCAAGGATTATGACTCAGGTAGCAATATTGGGAGTTAATCTGATTTAAATTCAAAACCCAGATTCCACGAACCTGAAATGAGACATTATCATGTTCGAAGTAAAGGTATTCTTAATAGTTACCTGAAGAATGGTCTATACAACTATTCTTAGTTTAGGACCCAATGGCAAAGAGAAGTGGTAATTTAAGAAACAGACATACTTCACATTTGTTTCCCCCAAAGAACAAAGAAAAAACCTTTTGTTTCTTATGTCCTCCCATATGTCCTTTTTTGCCTGGAAGTTTGAGTATCAGGATATTTAGAAAATGCTGTAGATTTTTTTTCATTAAATTGAAATACATGTAGTTACTGGGGATACTAGGACAAACAAACATTCCCTCATTTAAATGATAATACATTATATAGGAGCTTACATTCTGTAAGAATTTTTCTACATCTTCAATCTCAGCAAAAGACAGTGATGACAAATGGTATAATAATATTTCTGAAGATCAATTTTCTTAAGGTTTTTTTTTGTGAATATATTGCAATGAGACATGACCAAGTGACTTATGAAATAATATTTTTGTATTACACTTGGGCCTGAAGTGGACAACTTTGCTAAGTATTTTATTTATCTGTCTGAAGAGAAATTGTGAACTGTTACATTTTAAAGTATTTTCTAGTTTTATTAAAAATGAAAATGACATTATGAGTATGATTCAATTTCTTTTTTAAAAAATCATAAAAGTATTTTATTATTTACCAGTTACATGTAAAGATAGTTTTCAAAATTTGTTTTCATGAGATTTTTAGTTCCAAATTTTTCTCCCTCCTTCATCTCCAAGACAGCAAGCAATCTGATATAGGTTATATATCTACAATCACATTAAATATATTTCTGCATTAGTCATGTTGTGAAAGAAGAATCAGAACAAAAAGGAAAAACATCAAAAAAAAAACAGTAGAAAAAGTATGGTTCTGTATTCTCAATCTGCATTCAGAAACCATAGTTCTTTTTTCTGGATGTGGAGAGCATTTTCCATCATGAGTTTTTTGGAATTGTCTTAGCACATTGTATTGCTGAGAAGCGGTAAGACTATCACAGTTGATCATCACATAGTGTTGCTGTTACTGTGTACAATGTTCTTCTGGTTCTGCTCACTTTACTAAGCATGAGTCCACTTAAGTCCTTCCAGGTTTTTCGGAAATATTCCTATTCTTCATTACTTACAGCACAATAGTATTCCATTACATTCATATACCACAACTTGTTTAGCCATTCCCCAATTGATGGGCATTCCCTCAGTTTCCAATTCTTTGCCAACACAAAGAGGGCTGCTGGTAGGACAGCTAGGTGGTGCAGTGGATAAAGCACTGGCCCTGGATTCAGGAGGATCCGAGTTCAAATCCAGGCTCAGACACTTGATACTTACTAGCTGTGTGACCCTGGGCAAGTCACTTAACCCTCATTGCCCCACAAAAAGAGAGAGAGAGAGAGAGAGAGAGAGAGAGAGAGAGAGAGAGAGCGAGCTGCTATAAATATTTTTGTCCACGTGGGTTCTTTTCCCTTTTCTATGATCTCTTTGGGATATAGACCTAGTAGTGGGATTACTGGGTCAAAGGGTATGCACAGTCCCATATCCTTTGGGTGTAGTTCCAAATTGCTCTCCAGAATGGTTGGATCATTTCACAACTTCACCAACAATGCATTAGTGTTCCAATTATTCCACAGCTTCTCCAACATTTATTATTTTCCCTTTTTTGTCATTTTAGCCAATCTGATATATGTAAGATGATACCTCAGAGTTGTTTTAATTTGCATTTCTCTAATCAATAATGATTTAGAGCATTTTTCATAGGGCAATAGATAGCTTCAATTTCTTGATCTGAAAACTACCTGTCCATATCCTTTGACCAATTCTCAATTCGGGAATGACTTGCATTCTTATAAATTTGATTTAGTTCCCTATATATTTTAGAAATGAGGACTTTATCAGAAGTAATGGTCATAAAAATTGTTTCCCAGCTTTGTGCTTCCCTTCTAATTTTGGCTGTATTGCTTCTGTTTATACTATTTTTTAAAAATTTAATGTAATCAAAATCATCCTTCTTGCATTTCATAATATTCTCTACCTCTTGTTTGGTAATAAATTGTTCTCTCCATAGATCCTTCCTCTCCCAATTGACCTATCATATCACCCTTTACGTCCAAATTGTGTACCCGTTTTGATCTTATTTTAGTATACAGTGAAAGATGTTGGTCTATGCCTAGTTTCTGCCATAGTATCTTCCAGTTTCCCAGCAATTTTTGTCAAATACTGTGATTCAGTTTCTATTGCTATTTTATCAACCTGTTGGTCATGGAGCAAATATATTAATTACTTAATAATTTGTAGTTAAATGAACATTTGTAGTTGATCTAAGAACCATGTTACTATTTACATTCTTTTCCTCTTTCCCCAATACTGTGATTACTCTCCTAGAGTAGCAAGTATGCTCCACTTAATTTTAAACTTTTGTCCATTTCCTGAATAACTTAGAGCCAAAAGATTGGCTCTATTTTTCCTAGTGGTAAAAGTTGAATGGTAAACTTCTAGGTTGTTAGGTAGGATAATTCTTGAACAAAAGAAATATAATTCATTATACTGCATATTATACTTTCATGTGCTGGTGACATCTCCCATTTAGAATAATCTCCATAAATACAGTTTTTCTAGAATCTTCAGTGTATCTATATGCAATAGGCATTTAATGTTTATTAATATTCTGCAGTTAATTTGAGTCCATCTTCAAAAATTTCCTAGTTTGGCAACACCTTTTGGCATGGCCTTTAAGAATACAGATCTATTGTGTTTTAAGATATTATGTTCATTTTGTGGGGCTTAACGTCATGATAGTTTATTTCAAGTATAAGGTTCAGTTCAAATCTCAGGATATATACCCATGGAACTAGCCACTCCTGAAAGTAGATTCTAGTTACTGGTAAAAATAGATGGAACAGAAAATGAGCATAAGGGAAACTTAAACTCCTATGTTGTGAATATGAACTTGTTAGTCAATCCTATTGGAATAAAATATAAGTAAACACATACTTGACTCCATGTATCAGAAACTCATGTGTTAATGCTGATAGACATGCCTTGAGTGACAGCATCTAGAAGAACATACGCAATTCTACTCCCAAAAGTTCAGTAAGAGACAACACCAGAGACAAATAGTAATAAAACAAGACTGGAAAAGAATCATGGTAATACATTTTACATCAGCTTAAAAAGTCATATTATTAAATTTAAAAATTAGAGAGAAAAGTATACCTTTCTCTTTTTCTAAACTACAAAGATTCATTCAAATTGAGACATGCCTCAAGTCATTATGTTAGATAATGAAAGAGTTATGCCTATCTATATCTATATAGATCTATACAGAGAGACGTTTAAAAAGACATATCACATCAGAAGAAACTCTGATGTAAAAAAAGGATTCCAATATGTTAAAAAAACTAATAAATTATAATAAAAAAGATAATTTTAGATACTAGGGCTATAACTTCCTTTCCTAACTTTTGTTACACATTAGTGATCAAATCCCTGGACTCTTTGAATTTTTGCACTAGAAGGGATCTTGGAGGAGAGTTAATACAGTCCATACTAGAACAGAAACCCGTTCTTCAACATCCCCAATACATTCAGCTCATAAAAATCTCCATTGCCAGGAGATTAACTGACTCTTTCAATAGTCCATTATACTTTTGGACAGCTGTAATTATTAAGAAGAATGTTTTTCTTATGTCATGTCAAAATATGCTTCCCTATAATACCCACCCATTTCTTCTAAATCTTCCCTCTGAGGCCAAGCAAAAGAAATCTAATCTCTACATGTCTTTCAATTATTTAGACACCAGTCATATCTCTTCAACATCTCTTCGCCAGGCTGAACATCCTTAGTTCCTTAAACACATGTTTGTATGGTATAGTTTCCAATTACATCATCATCCTCATCATGGTCCTCTGCCTTCTTAAAATAAGTCAGACAGAACTCATCACAGTACCAGAAATAGAGTATAACCACAGTATATTGGCTCCCTTATTCTGGATGCTATACCTTGCAATATTACTTTAATTTTGTCTTTATTCATTAGTTGATTGTTTTAATAATTCAAGTGGAAGAAAAAGAGGACAGAAGTCCCATAGGATAAGTAGGCTTGGAGGAGTTAGGTTATATGTGTAGAGTGGAAATACCCGCACCGATTAAATCATGGATCTGTCAAAGTTAGTACCATCTTATTACATTCAACCTGCCAAGATCTTTTTGAATCCTAACTCTGTCATCCAAAGTATTTGTCATCCCTTTCAGATTTGAAGGTTATTTATATATTCAATAAGCATGCCATCTTTGTTTTCATGTAAGTCACCGATGAAAATGCCAGCAAAATAAGTAAAACAACCAAGGCCTTCAGTCAGTAGTAGAGATTTTCTTCCAAGTTGACATTGATCTTTTAATCTTCACTAAATCTACCTCTTCTATTATTCACTCTATGTTTTATCATATCATCATTTTATGATATGATAATAGGATCTAAAAACCTCAAAACTAAATGAAGAAAAGCAAAAGTATTAAATGTACATTTTAAGTCCAGAATGATATGATAAATATCATAAAATATATCATGAAAGATTTTTTTACTGTGTTGATAAGACCCAGGTCTCTCACACCCATAGCTTTCCTCTGCCCTATCTTTTTTTCTTTTTTGTTCTTTTTTCTTTTTTTTTGCAGGGCAATGAGGGTTAAGTGACTTGCACAGGGTCACACAGCTAGTAAGTGTCAAGTGTCTGAGGCCGGATTTGAACTTCTGAATCCAGGGCTGGTGCTTTATCCACTGCACCACCTAGCTGACCCCTTGCCCTATCTTTCTAATAAAATTGTTTACAAAAATGAGATTAATTATTTTCATGGACTCATATTGGCTAAAAGGAAAAATGCTTGTCTTTCTAGCTTTTGACAAATCATCTTTTAATAATTTGTTTCGGGGCAGCTAGGTAGAACAGTGGATAAAGCACCAGCCCTGGATTCAAAAGGACCTGAGTTCAGGTCTGGCCTCAGACACTTGACCCTTGCTAGCTGTGTGACCCTGGCTAAGTCACTTAATCCTAATTACCCCACAAAAATATTGTTTCAATCTAAAACAATAAACATTCATTAAGTACCTACTACATGTAAGATAGTTATTTTAAAAAATCAGTATATGGCTTCAAAGATCTTACATTCTATTAGATAATAATGCTCTAGAACGAAGCTTCTTAAACTGTGGGTCACAACCCCATATGGGTGTTAGAGAAGAGTGAGAGGATAAAAAGAGAAAGAGTGATAAACAGAATAAATTGGATTACATTTCCCCTAATCATAACTGTGAATGTGAATATGAATTTCAATTTTTAATTTCACATTACTAAAAGGCAACACAGACAATGAAGTAATATCAATACTAAATATATATGGACCAAATGACCTAGTATCCAAATTCTTAAAAGTTAAATTAATTATAGGAATAAATAGATAGTAAAACTATACTAGTTGGGAATCTCCACTTTCTTCTCTCAGAACTGGATAAATCTAACCATAAAAAAACAGATCTTAGGAAAGTTAGATATAATAGACCTATGGGGAAAATTGAATAGGAAGAAAAGGGAGTATGCCTTTTTTTCAGCTGTACATGGCACCTTCACAAAAACTGACCATGTGGTAAGACCTCAAAACCTCAAAACCAAATGAAGAAAAGCAAAAGTATTAAATGTACATTTTAAGACAAGAATGCAACAAAAATCACATTTTGATACTGGGTTATAGAAACATATATATTAAAAGCTACTTGAAAACTAAATACTCTAATCTTTAAAAAAATCAGCAGGTCAAAGAAAAATATCATAGAAACAATAATTTAATTAAAGAATATGACAACAATGAGACAATATTCCAAAATTTGTGGATCAAAGCCTAAGCAGTATTTAGGGGAAATTTATAATTTATATGTCTAAATGTATACATCAGTAAAATGAGAAAAAGACAGATCAATAAGTTGTACATTAAAAAAAATAGGATTAAATATCCTGAATATCAAAGGAGAGATTGATAAAGTTAAAAGTTATAAAATAAACTAATAAACAAAACTAGAAGCTAATTTTATAAGAAAACTAATAAAACAGTTTAATTTTATTTTTAAAAAGAAAACTAAATTATTACTATCAAAAAGTGAATGTACCATCAATGAAGATGGACTTAGTTAAATTTTGTCCAATATTATGCCAGTAAAATTGATAATCTAAGTGAAATGGATGAATATTTACAGAAATTCAAATTGCCTCAACTGAAAGAAAGAGCAGCTTAAATAACCCTATCTTAGAAAAATAAGCTTCCTAAGAAAAATATCCCCAGCACCAGAGTCACAAGTGAATTCTATTAAATATTTTCTGAACAATTAATCCCAACATTATATAAACTCTTTGGGAAAAAATAGATATAGAAGTCCTACCAAATTGCTTTTATAAGAAAAAATATGGTTTCATACGTAAACCAGGGAGAGCAAAAACAAACAAAAAAACCATAGGCCAATTTTCTTTATGAACATTAATGCACAAAGATTACCATTACTATATTACAAATATCATACACTATTACCAGGTGTGATTTATAGCATGAATAATAGGGCTAATTCAATGAGGAAAACTATCAGCATAATTGACCATACCAATAACAAAAACATCAAAAATCACATGATTATCTCAATAGATGCAGAAAAGGCCTTTGACAAAATACAAGTCATACCTGTTGCCAAAAAACCAAAAAACCAAAACACAAAACCTGAAGCAATAGAAACAATCCAAATCAATGGAATCTTTCTTAAAATAACTAGTATTTATATAAAACCAAGAGAAAGCATTGTAATGTGGATAAAATAGAAGTCTTCACAAGATCAGCAGTGAAAGAATAATGTTCATTATGACCACTATTATTTCAATATTGTACTAGAAATATTAGCTGTAGTAATAAAATAAGAAAAAAGATATTTAAGAAATAAAAATAAGCAATGATGAAATAAAACCATCACTCTTTGCAAGTGATATGATAGTATACTTAGAGAAACCTAGAGAATCAACCAAAAAAAACCTAGTTGAAACAATTAACAACTTCAGCAAAGTTGCAAGATATAAAATAAGCCTACATAAATCATCAGACTTTCTATATACTCAACAAAACAGAACAAGATTTTTTAAAAAATCCATTTAAAATAACTGCAAACAATAGAAAATACTTGGGGGTATACTTTCCAAAACAAACCCAAGGATTATATGAAGAAAAATGACAAGAAATGGTAAGCAGCACAGTTTCAGAAAAACCTCGGAAGATAATACCAATTTATACAAAATGAAGCAAGCAGAACCAGAACATTGTACACAGTAAAAGCAATATTGTAAAGCCAATAACCTTTGAAAGATTTCCTTATTCTAATGATCAAAGATAATTACAAAGGATCTGTGATGAAAAATGCTATGCACATCCAGAGAGAACTGATAAACTCTGAACATAAATTGAAGCATGGCCTTTTTTCTTTAGTTTCCTTATTTTTGTTGTTTAATTTTGTTTGGATTTTCCTTTGCAGTATGGCTCCTATGGGAATAGGTCTGGTATGACATCACATGTATAATCTAAAACAAGTTGATTTCTTTCTCAAAGAGTGGGGAGGATTCAAAGGGATGGAGAGAATTTGGATCTCAGATTTATGAAAAAACTATTAAAATATTTACAAGTAATTGGGAAATATTTAATAATGTAAATTTATAAAGCGATTTATCTATCATATGCTGTGCTTCCAGTTAAGAAACTCAAGGAGATACTGAGATAGTTGAAGTGCACGAAATTCTTTGAAAACAGTGAAAGTGACATACAAATGCTTTTTATTTCCTATCATCATACCTCTCTCCTCTTAGTGATCTGCTTTTTTGAACTCATTAATGGTTTCTTCACTTGGCTTTGCAGTTTATAATATACTCCCCACTAGAATATCACATCTATTTCTTCTTCATTTGATACTCACCATAACATAAATTCAACCACTCCTTCATCTTCAAGTTCAAGTGTTTTCATGCTGTTTTAGATCTTTTGCAAATACAATGCCGCCTACTATCTATTTCATACAATCTGTTCCCTTTGGATAAGAAATACCTTTTCATTGCTTTATTTCAGTTTTAAGTATAGTACAATAGAAAGTGTACTGGACTGGAAGAAAGAAGACTAGGGGGTGGTGGTCAAATACTGGCTCTGTAGTGTTCTAGATCTCTTACTATGGGCAATCATCTCATATATTTAAGTTTTCCTCATCATTTTTTTGTTTTTTCTTTTTGTTCATTTATACTTTTTTGTGGGGCAATGAGGGTTAAGTGACTTGTCCAGGGTCACACAGCTAGTAAGTAAGTGTCAAGTGTCTGAGGCCCAATTTGAACTCAGGTCATCCTCCTGAATCCAGGGCTGGTCCTTTATCCACTTTGCCACTTAGCTGCATCCTCAATTTCTTCATCTTTAAAATGAGGATAATTATTCTAATACCATGTACCTCTGAAGCTTGTTGTAAGGAAAACATTTCAGAAAAGAAAAACCTCAACAGTACTATATAATAAAAAGTTATTGTTATAATTTTGGGGCATGTCTCATCCCATCAAATCTTAGTTGTACCTTTAAGATAAAAATCTTAGATGTACCTTCAAGGTTGCCATTTTCACCTTTTGTTAGGAAGCTCAATTCAAAATTTTCTTACCCATACTCTCCTTATTGGTATTTACACAGTTACAGCTATGCAGTATAGCATCATATATATGTGTGTGTGTGTGTGTGTGTGTGTGTGTGTATAATGCATAGCATTATATAATAGCAGTGCAACATTATATATAATATATACATATATACATACATGTATACATATGTGTGTGTACAAACACACACACA
The DNA here is from genome assembly GCF_019393635.1 of Dromiciops gliroides. Taxonomy (NCBI): domain Eukaryota; kingdom Metazoa; phylum Chordata; class Mammalia; order Microbiotheria; family Microbiotheriidae; genus Dromiciops; species Dromiciops gliroides. The sequence continues at coordinate 117,283,610 of NC_057866.1, read as the reverse complement.
CACACACTTTGGTGGGGCAATGAGGGTTAAGTGACTTGCCCAGGGTCACACAGCTAGTAAGTGTCAAGTGTCTGAGGCCAGATTTGAACTCAGGTCCTCCTGAATCCAGGGTCAGTGATCTATCCACTGCTCTACCTAGCTGCCCTATATTATATTTTTGAGCGACTGTTTACCGTCATAGCTAGTTTTCCTATGTCAGTTTCTCATGGGTTTTGGGGGGAGAGAAGCTCTTACCCATAATAAATGATTTTTAGAATGTTAGTTTGTTCCCTGTCATTTTTATCCATTACTACTATATATTCCCAACTTTTTATAGGGAAAAAAGAAGAATCTAGGTATCAATGCCTCAAGATTTAATTTTTTAATCATCTCAATGAATACATATTGGTCCAGATAGCCCAGACTAACATTAAATTTCTTGATTGTTCCTTTTTCAAATTGTATGATGTTAGAGGAAATAGAGATTGATAGAAGGTAGTAATCTTCAGTGAATGCACTGTTTAGGTAAGCCAAATTTTGTTTTCCAAAAAAATATTTTGTACTATTGCTTCATGTTTCAGATTCACCAATGCAGAAGCCTGTGGTATAAATCAAAATGAAAAATGTATATTTGGCATTTTCACTCTCAGAAGAATCTGAACTTGTCTGAATGACACATATCCACATATAAGGAATTTAACAGCTTTCTTTGTGCCATGTGGAGCCAATTATAACATGACTGATCTCTACCTTAACACTAAATTTGCAGTCATACCTGCCCTCTCCTGCTCATTTGGAAGGTTGATTCTTCTAATTCTATCTAATGTAGAAGATTCAGTTTTTATAATTCAGTGTGCTTGAATAATTCTCAACCTTTTTCACCTGGTAAAATTCCCTGCCCTACCAGGAACCCATGATCTATTGCTTCACCACCAAAAAAAAAGCAGCTTTCAATTTATCTTTAGGCACTTTTGTAAATATTTTGGAACTACTATTTGTTTTTTCTTTTGCAAGAAATCTTAAGCACTGTGAGAACATAAGAAAAAAGTAAAGACAACAGAGGTCAACTAACCTTACTAATCATCCCCAGAGTTAATGGATCATCAATCAAATGGATCTTCTGAGAACTGAATTTCTATATAATTCCTATTTCCCCTCCTTTGTCATTAAGTTATGAATTCCAAGGGTTTTTTCATAAACTTGGCATTTTATTCAGTGATACGGTAATATTTTGACTTATTGTTAATATTAATTTTCTAAAATACAGGCTTTCCTCCAAGAAATTATCTTCTGTAACAATTTCAGAACCAGAGAAAACACCAAGAAATATGAAATAGAGATAACTGTGTTTGATGATCCCCCCTGATTATTACTGTCAAACATGATGTAAGGCATGGTACTATTTGCTCATTTATTGAGATTAAGTTTGAAATATAAGAAGAATCCACTAGACAAAATGAGACCTTCCATACTCACATGTAGATGACATTGTACTGAATGCATCATACAGTCTCAGAAAAGAAAGGGAATTCAGAAGTCAATTAGTCTAGCCATATATTAAAAGAAATCTATTCAACAAAATACCCAATAAGTAGTCATAAAGCCTTTGTCTGAACGTCTCATGAGACTCATCGCATCTACTTCCTGGCTATATTCTTGCTTGTAATCTTGGTAACATTTTTATCCTAGCATATGCTCTCTTCCTCCTTCCTAATTTGCCAACTCCAAAATTTCTAGTTATGGAATCAGAATCAATAATATCAGCATTGTGTCAATCTAAATGGGTGTCAATCTACTCTGCGATTCCACTCTCCATCTCTATAACTTTTTTTTTTTTTTTAGTGAGGCAATAGAGGTTAAGTGACTTGCCCAGGGTCATACAGCTAGTAAGTGTTAAGTATCTGAGGCCAGATTTGAACTCAGGTACTCCTGACTCCAGGGTCGGTGCTCTATCTACTGCGCCATCTAGCTGCCCCGCTCTATAACTTTTAAAACCACGATACTCTGACCCCATCACCACTCTCATTCTTGGGTTGTCTCTCCTATTAAAACAAAATCTTTTTAATGACTATTATTTGATTTTTGCTTTTGTGTATCCCTAGCATTTTGGCAGTGTCCTAGGCACTCTATAAATAAAAGCTTTGTAGATCATTCAAACTCTTCCATTCTACAGATAAAGAAACCTGAGAAGCTTATGTGACTTGTCCATAGTCATAAAAATAATTAGCATATGTGCTAATCGAAAATCAAGTTTCTTGGCTCCAAGTCCAAAATCCTTTCCATTAATGGACTGTATTTAATAAGGCATGGAAACAAGGAGAATGTTTTAGAGGGATTTCTATGATAATATATTGGGGAGAAAAAAATGCTGCTTTAAAGGTTGAAGAGTATGAGTGAAATAAAACACAGTATGACCCAAGGAGAGAAGAGAATGAAGGGGAAAAATTAGTGCAGTGAACACCAAAGTCTTTACTGTGTTGCTTATTTACTGTCAGATGCAGAGCAAATAGGTGGGAAAAATGTTAGGGAATGATTATATCAGTTCTTTCATCTTGGCTTCAGTTATCTTTTGTGTTTAAAAGTCCCAGAGAGGAAATGAAGACAGTCTATCATTGTTTAGATTGTTGGCAAGCACAAAGTATGTGAGGAGTGTGTAGGTACAGAGGACAGACAATATTGCAGATGGGGCAAAGAAACAGATGTGTGCTACAGCTAGCTCACACCTCTGGAGAGCCAATTGTTCAAGTTTCATTGTGAGCATTTACACTTTGGAAATTTACAAATATTACATATCAGGGCCTAGTTGTCAAGACTTAGGAAAGTGATGGCAAAAATGTTAATAATGCAGATTAAACTTAAAAGAGAAATAGTTCTTCTCTACTAAAGGCCTCATTCCTCAAATATATAGGGAATAAGCAAAATTTATAAAAATAAGTTTCCAATTGATAAATTATCAAAGGATATGAATAGTCAGTTTTCAGAAGAAGAAATTAGAGCTGTTTGTAGTGATATAAAATGATTTAAAGCAATACCAAGGTCTGCAAAGTTATATGCAGGATATGGATGGATGTTGCCTATCCTACTAATACCCCATTATTCAAAGATCCATTCCTGGTTATCTTGCCCTTTATTAACCTTTGTTTTGTAAACAAACAAGAGACCAGATCTTCTCTTACTCCAGAATGAGTTTTCCATAGTGATCTGTACCCTGATCATGTATTCCTCTTTCCTAATAAATCTGTTTTTATTTTACAAAAATAATAATAATAAAATAAAATTATCTAAGTGAATATTGATTAGTGAAATGTGAATTAAAACGAGTCTATTAGTACCTCATGATTACTGTATTGACTAACATGACAGAAAAGGAAAATGAAACATGCTGGAGGGGATGTGGAAAAATAAGGACATTGATGCATTGTTGATGGAGTTGTGAACTAGGCCAAATAGTCTGGATAATAATTTGGAATCATGTCCAAAGGCCTATAATATTTTTAACCCAGCAATACTCCTACTAGGTTCATATGTCAAAGAGATCAAAGAAAAGGAAAAGTACCTACCTCTATGTACAAAAATATTTATAATGGTTCTTTTTGTGGCAGCAAAGAATTGGAAATCAAGGGGATGCCTATCAATTTGGGAATGGCTGAACAAGTTTTAGTATATAATTATGATGGAATATAACTGTGTTTCAAGAAATGATGAAGTGGATGGTTTCAGAAAAACCTGGAAGAGCTATATGAACTGATGCAGAGTAAAGTGAAGTGAGCAGAACCATGAAATCATTGTACACAACAGCAAAAACAATGATCATCTGTGAAAGATTTAACTACTCTGATCAAAATAATTATCTAAGTCAATTCCAAAGGACTCATTATGAAAAATATTATCTACATTCACAGAGGGAACTAATTAAATATGAGTATAAACTGAAGGATATATATTTTACTTTCTTTGTTTTTCTTTCTTTTTTCAACATGACTAGTATGGAAATATGTTTCACATTATTTCACAGGTATAATTGTTGCATATTGCTTACCCTTTCAATGGATGGGGGAAGGACTTGAGGGAGGGATAGAATTTCGAGCACAAAATTTAAGGGGAAAATGATTAAATATTTTAAAACATTTTATATTCTTCTATCTGATGATGACCTCCTATCTTTCCATCTCTTTCTATGTCTCATTCCTTCCCAAATTAATCTTCACTCTGACTGAGATCTCCATTCTCTTTACCCCTTAGTATTTTCTCAGGACCTTCTGCTTATCCCTCACCTTTCTTGATCCTAAAGAGAGCCATTTGGCTGTGCAATATTTTCTGCTTTTTAATATTTTAGGCACTAAGCCTATCAATACCTCTCTTATTTACCAAATATTAATCCAAAATTAATTCTATCAACTGCCTCCTTACAGGCTGCTAAACACAGGTAGAGGAAATCACACAACTATCCTGATTTTGTAATAAATTCATTCTATTCAAATTCTTGGACGCTCACTGTAACAAGAATGTCTTTATTGGTTCTACACGTTACTACTCCAAATTATTTTCCTAAAATTATTTTATTTTTTCAAATTTTCCACTTGTTTTTTCTATTCTTCACTCTCAGATGAGTAGTTAGTTATTTTACCTAGAAAATTGAGGCCATTTCAATGTGAACTCCCTCTTTCTTCTCTTCATTTTAAAACTACTTGACAGCATCCCCCTCCCTCCCCTTCTGCCAGTCTCTGACAATGGGAAGCCTAATTTCAAATACTAAGCACATGCATTCATAATATGTCATCCATCCTGTCATCAACAGGAAATTGCAAACTCAATCTCTACTCTCACTATTCTTCATCCCTTCCCTATCTACTTATCACTTCTTTATTGTCCTCAAACATGGTCCACAAGTCCCCATCCCTAAAACAAACAAAAACCCTTTACTAGACCCTATCATCCTCTCATTAAATTAACTTTAGCTGCCCTGCCTTAGGCAAACTCCTACAAAAACTCACTGGATCCACATTCTTTTCTCCCATTCAGTTATCAGCCTTTTGTGATTTGGCTTCTGTCATCACTTGACTAAAACTTTTCTCTCCAAAGTTGCCATGTTCTCTCACACTGCCAAATCTGAGGATCCTGTTTCTCCCCTAATTCTTCTGGAATAACTTTTCATATTTTATACTATGGATAATTCTCTCTTCCTGAATATTATCTCCTCTCTGGATTTCCATGGCAATATTCCCTACTGGCGCTCCTACCTATGACCCTTCCTTCTACGTCTCCTTTGCCAGATCATCATTCAGATTCTGCCCTCTAAGTTGCAGGTATTCCGTAAAACTCTAGCCTAATTTCTTTACCTACATTCTATTTCTTTATGACCATATCATTTCCTATGGGTTTAATTATCATCTCTCTTTCAAAGACTAGATTCTATGACCTATCTATCTAGCATCTATCTATCTCAACCTCTTTCACCCAAATCTTTCTTCTGCATTTCAATCCTATTGGTCATTGCAAATCCAACACCCTACATACATCTTACTTGTCTAAAACAGTATCCATCATTTCTTTACCTAAACCTACTCCTCTTCTAGACTTTCCTACTTTTGCACCATCATTATTCTGGGTTCCCTAGGTCATCACCTTGGTATCATCCTTGTCTTCTCACTTTCCCTCATCCCACGTATTCAAATCAGTTGCCAAATCTCATTGCTTCTACCTTCATATTGTATTTCAAATTGAAACCCTACTCTTCACTTGCATAGATCTGACCTCAGATCAGGCTCTTATAATCGCTCTCCTAGACTATTCTAAACCTCCTATTTTGTTCCCTACTCTAATTTCTTTCTACTTTGATTATTCTTTTATCCTGTTTCCAAAGTGATTCTCCAAGTAACTGTGAAAAAAATATGAAGTTTGTTTGTTAAAAACCTCATTTCTCAAACATATCAAAAACTGAGTGAAATTTATTAATTCAGAGTCATTCCCAATTAATAAATGATCAAAATATATGAATAGTTTTCAGGTTAAATAATCAAAGCTATCTATGGCCATATAAAAAAAATGCTCTAACTCATTATTGATTAGAAAGATGCAAGTCAAAACAATTCTGGGGTACTAACTCATACTTATTGGATTGGATAATAGGACAGCTGAGGAGAATGACAAATGTTGTAGGGGATATGGGAAAAAATGAGACATTAATGCACTGCTGGTGAAGGTGTAAACTGATTTAACCATTCTGTAGAGGAATTTGGAATTGTGGCCAAAGAGATATAAAACCACACATACGCTTTGACCTAGCAATACCACTACTAGGTCAGTATCCCAAAAGAAATAAAAACCAACAAGTTAAAGGACTATATGTACAAAAAGTATTTATAGCCTCTCTTTTCCTGTGCCAAACAATTCAAAATTTAGGGGATGTCCATCAATTGAAAATGGCTAAACAAATTGTAGTATGTAATTATAATGGAATACTACTGTGCTACAAGAAATGATGAGCAGGATTCTCTCAGAAAAACCTGGAAAGAATAACATGGGCTGATGTAAAATGAAAAGTACTATGTACAAAGTAAAAGCAATACTGTAAGATGATCAGCTATGAATGACTTGGCTATTCTCAGCAATTAAATGATGCAAGACAACTCTGAAGGACTTATGATGAAAAATGTTATCCATCTCCAGATAAAGAACTGATGGTGTCTGAATACAGGTTGAAGCATATTTTTAAATTTATTTTTCTTGAGATTTTTGTCTGTTCTCTTTCATGAAACCTGGCTAAAATGGAAATATTTTGCATGACTACACATGTATAACATATTGAATTGCTTGCCTTCTTAAAGGGACAGGGGAGGGTTGGGGTGGGAGAAAGGAAGAGAATTTGGAACACAAAGTTTCAAAAATGAATGTTAAAAATTGTTTTTACATGTAATTGGGGAAAAATAAAATTCTAAATAAACAAAACAAAACAGAGCAAAAAAAAGGAAAAAACCTTCTAATCAAATAAAAATGATTCTTCAAAAGCACTGATCTACCCCTATTACTCCCCTATTCAATAAATTCTTGTAAGTCCTTAGAATCAAATATAGACCCCTATAACTATTAAAGCCCTTGACTACACACAGCTAGCTTACACAGCTAGTAAATGTCAAGTGTCTGAGGCCGGATTTGAACTCAGGTCCTCCTGAATCCAGGGCCTGTGCTCAATCCACTGCACCACCTAGCTGCCCCCTTTTTCTCTCTTTCAAAGTGAATATCACATTTGATGCTAAATTCTAGAGACCTGAGGCCAAACCACCTAAATGATCTGAATTCAAGAATTCAGATAGTTGTATAGCATACAGAGATACCAGCCTTCTGATGAGATGTATTGAAATATTTACTGAAAAAAAAGCCTTACTTTAGAAAGAATGAAAGGAAGAAAAATATTAGAGGTATTTCTATGAGCATAAAAATATTGGTTCTCTCCTGGGGGTAAAATCATTGTGTTCTTATGAAGTAAAAGCATTAAGATAGAATTCCTTCAGCCACATCAGATAGAGCAAAAAGCAAATAATGTATTTCCAGAGAACCTGAGAATCTCACTTCTTGAAATTCTCCTTTCCTCTCCTGGGGAGTTTCACCCTGGCATCTGAGTCAGTAGTATCTCTATTCTGTCACTGTCATTCCTTTCATCCTGATTTCTGAACTACTGATATTTTAAATGTTTTAATGAATATTTCATTTATTTATTTCTGTGGCTCACAGAATGTGGCCAAAAGCCTAGAAAATAATTAATAATGTAAGGGGCTCCCCAGCTTTGGTTGAATTTCTTACGTCAACCTGGCAAAGGCTCTAATCGAACATATGGGTCTCACCACATGCCTTTAACTCCAATAAACTCAGTTTCTGCCAAGGCCAGCAGTATAAAATTCCACAATCCTTCCACAGCTCCTTCTGAAAAACACTATCCTGAGTCCCTTGAAATAAAAAAAATTCAAATCATTTATTGTTAAATGTTCACCATCAGGAGAGTGTTCTGTCATATATTTCCTTGTATGTATTTTGTATAAATCTTGTACATACTTGTAAATGTGCAATTTCCGCCCCCATGAGAGAATATAAACCCCTTGAGAAAGAAGACTTTTTTTTGGTTGAGAGGAGAAGAAGGATTCCTTAGTTCCTGGCAACTCATTAAATAGATGTTATTATTGTTATTATTGCTTGATTCATCTTTTCATTCTCAAACAAATGTTCCTTCTGCATGTTATGTTTAAAACTTTGTCTACTGAAATATTATTATGAGAAAACCAATGTGCTATGCAGAAGAAGAAAAGCCAAGGTAAATAATCAAAGACATGGATGTTGCTCTAAAAGAGCTTATATGTTAGTTGTGGAGATGAAACATATGAGTAGCTATAGTAGAAAAAAGAACATTCCACAAGGGACTTTTGAACAAGATTCCCAATTTTCCATAGCTTTACCTAAATATTACATTGTTTCTTCACTCATTCTCATTCTTTTCCCCTCCCAAATTAGAGCCAAAGCACAAGTTTCCCTAAGATTCAGTGTTTCAGCATTGGCAGAATCCAGCAAATTTCGTGGTCAGAAGTGTAGAAATAATTGACAAGAACAAAATTCATAAGTGATACATAGAGCATTTTAGACATTGTAAAGTACTTTACTAAATATATTCTCTCACTTGAGATTAAAAATAAGCCTGTGGGGGCAGCTAAGTGGCACAGTAGATAGATCACTGGCCCTGGATTCAGGAGGACCTGAGTTCAAATTGGGCCTCAGACACTTGACACTTACTAGATGTGTGACCCTGGGTAAGTCACTTAACCCACACTGCCCCGCAAAATAAAATAAAATAAAATAAACAAACAAACGAACGAATAAATAAATAAATAAGCCTGTGAGGTGGGTGCTATAAGAAAGATTATCCCTATTTTAGAAATGGAGATACTGAGCCTCTAAGATGTTAAAGATTATTAACAAGTCCATAACCATAGTGTTAGTGAATGTGTGAGGCAGGGTTTAAAGGTAGATTTTAGGCCCTATATCACATTTCTTTTCAGAACAGGATGCGACTGGTAGTTCCTATTGGTTTGCCACCATGTGGGATTGCAGGAGCTGCTTGCCCATCGCTTCTGATAGTGGAGGTTAGGAAGATCAATTTTGGATATGCACTTGTTTAGTATTTTATATTTTTAAAGAGGTCAGGAAACCTATTTAACCCTTTGAAGATGTTAAAGGGAGAGCTAAAAGGTAGTTCAGCAGGAAATTAGAACCAAACGATAACAAGGACACAGTATTTCCAGGAAGCTCCCCTTGTTAGAAGATACTGTCAGTGAAAGGTTGATCAGAGACCAATTAAGACCCTTTAAATCAAGAAGGCTGTATTTGGAGGCCAAACAGGTAGGCCTGAGTTGCTCTAAATTAAATGCCAACAAATAACTCTGACAGCTATTAGAACAATTGCTTCATAGATTGGTCCTCCTGGCTACTGTGACCATAGACATAATTAACTCTTTAATTCTAGTACTTTATATTGCCTCGTGGCCCCTTAAACTAAGCACTACAACTGATACATGGGTTCCTAGGTAAGTGGTCTTTCTTTCCATGTATCCTTTGCCTCATTTAACCCAAAACAGCACCTTTCCGAGAAGAACAACATATCCCTGCCTTTTCTGTTCTATTGTTTCAATCCTAGCCAAAGTGTGTGATTTTTTTTCCTTCCAAATGTCCAAAAACAACTGCAACTTGAATGTTCCTTCTTCTAAATCACTCCAGTGCTCTGATGATCTTTAATTTTATCAGTGTAGGTATCCACTTCCCTCCCACAGATCAGAATTGCTCTATGAATTTAGAAAATGATCTTTGAAGAGATTTTGAATCCAACAAATTCATAACTATGCCCCAAACCTGGTGACAAGTCTCTCCAAATGATGGTAGGATTAGTTCTTGGATGAGATGTAGTCCATGAACAGGCACATATTGTTTCCAAATTATGATACTTTAATTAAATACAAATTCAATGTCAATTACTATAAAATTCACTGTAGAGTTTTCTATTCAATGAGGCATCATTCTTTTCAACCAGACCAGGTAATTCATAGTTCTCTGTCTCTCTCTCTCTGTCTCTCTCTGTCTCTCTCTCTCAACACAGACACACACATGTATATTTTTCTCAACAAAATTTGGTGTCATAATTGTAAGGATATAGCTCTATATCATCCACTATTTCCCATTATCTGCAAAGTAGTCTAAGAGCTCTTTCAGACATATTTTCCTTATTTAAAATCATGTGGTTTCTACCCAGTAGATTATCTTACCTTCAGTATTCAATAATTCTAGTCTTTTCAGTAGATTCCATCAACTTGCTCATTTTGGAGGAAAGATTTGCTGCCCTTTTCCCAATAGTCCCTCTAAAACGTTTCTTATGTTGAGATGTAGTGCCTGAAAGAACCACTGCTTCCACACACAAAAACAAAAATATGATGGATTTTGCAAAGAATTCCACTCAAGGCTTAGCTACTTTTTAGGTCCACATCTTTTCAAACTATAATTCTATATCCCTTCCCAATGTATTCACCTTTAATAAGCAGCCAGGGAAATGATTAGTTCAAATAAAAGACGCATAATGAAATGTCATAGGGTTTTTTTTTTCGTAGCTATAAAATGCAGAAAGCACATATGACCAGGGCACACATCAAAGATGCATATGGAGCTAAAGTATGCACATTGGGGTTTGTATACTTAGGAAACAAATTCTCTTTGTAACACTGGGTGTTGTTTTGGAGCCATATTACTAGGAGCCACAATCCCTCTGCATTGAACTTACAACCTTGAAGAAAGAAGTAGTGAGCCCCACTCTGGGAACACAATCTAATATTGCAAATGGAAATTTGGGTGTGTATTCTCAGAGGAATTATAATACAGGGATGCTACAGGGCTTTTCATGTCTTCTGGTAATGTTATTGGGCTTCTCCTTCAGGGTTTCCTGTGGTGTCTGCCAGACATGGTGACACTGGAAAAAATTCTTCTGAATGATGCTCTGCAGGACACCTGGTCTCCTGTAATAGTCTCTAGGCAACCATAAAATATAAATGGGTACTACGATTTTCACTATTTCTACTTTCTATCTTCTGTTAATAATAGTTTTTGATTATTATAATATATAATTATGTATGTATGGCTGTGTGTGTATGTGTGTGTGTGTGTGTGTGTGTGTGTGTGTGTGTGTGTGTGTGTATATTTTTTTCCCCCCAATGAGAAGAGTGGGCCCTCTCATGCATTTAGTTAAAAGACAGAAATCATCTTAGGCATAGAACCAGCAATATCCAATATCCAAAGATGAAAGTCGAAAGGTGAAAAGACTTACCTGGCTTTTTGCATTTTATGGAAGAAATGTGGCTCAGTAAATAGGGTCAGGCTTGGAGTCAGGAAGACCTGAGTTTGAATCCTGACTCAGATATTTACTATGTGGCCCAAGGAAAATCATTTAACTTCTCAGTACTAATTTCCTCATCTATTAAATAGGGATAATAATATCACCTATTTCACAGGGTTGTTGTGAGGATCATTGAATTAACTTATGTAAAGTACTTTGCAAACCTTAAATCTCTTACACAAATGCTATTTATTTTTCCTTTATGGAGTAGCTTGTCTTTTTTGAATGTTAGATGGAAGTTATGTTTCTTTTTCCAGGTTTCACTCTGAACTTCCGTTATCAAGCCCAAGCTCTTCATGAAGCTGCACCCCAGGCCTGGAATCCACACATTGGAAGTGCCACTCCTTCCTGCTACAGGTCACCTCAGTTTCTCCCAGCATCCCTCTTTCCAGCTACCCTTTATATATTGTCTTACTTCATTAGAATGTAAGCTCTTAAAGAGCGGGCCTGTCTTTCTTGGCACTTGGGAAACTCAAAATAAAAGATAATTGATTAAATGACCTTGTTCCAAGCATCAAGCAGTCTTCCAAGCTATTACTCAGGCTTTTTATTTTCTTTCCACCAACCTTTCTGCTTGCTGAACTTGTGTCCCCTTTGGTCACCTCATTCTGGTAATTCTAACCTGAGTAGTCTATAGAACTCCCAGTTTTATTATCTGGTCTAGAATAAGCCTGATGTTATGCATATAATGCTCCTCAGCTCATAATCAGACAGCAGCACTCATTTAAAGTTGCCTAGTTTTTTCAACTCCAACCCCCTCCACATCTCCCTTTTAGATAAGTTGGAAAGAGAAAGGTATTACACACAAAGCTAAGCCCAAGGGAAGGTCTCTTCTACAAGGCTAACCAAATGCTTAGCCTTTCTATGTGTAGATATAGTAAGCCAAAATTTAAATAGATTTTGAGGTCACCTTAAACATAAGTAAACCATAGTTGAAAAGTAGAGGAAAAAGAAACAAAATGAGGTTTAAAAGATTAGTACTATGTTTAATAAACAACTGCTATTGGTTTATGTTTTGTTTGCACCTATGTGTATAAAGTCAAAATAGCAGAGAATTAACAGTCTCAAACATAGGACAGACTTGTGAACTTAGGGACAGTCTGTAGACTCAGGCAGTGAGTATATGAATCCTGCTGAGGAAGCTGTGATGCTCCAACTTGTTTCCCACATAGTTAATCTCTCTGTGTTAGATCCCCAGGCTCCAATACTCTAAAATTCAAGAGCTACCAGAATTTCTCTTGGCAGAAAATCTTGCCCCACTCCCATTTCCCCATGGATACACGTTCTTGGTTTTATTCCACCTCCACAGAAGCTCAGCCCTGGCAGTAACTGAAACCTTTAAATAGCAACAGTTTACAGCAGTAAAATGTACTAGGTCATAAGCTCTTATAAGGCTAAGAATAATATTTATTTACTCTCTCTATCTCAGTACTTAGCACAGAGTTCCACACCCTGTAAGCACTTCATTCACTCAGTATTCAAAGAACATGTATTAACCACCTACTATATGCTGAACACAATAGTCAAGCAGTGGTGCAGATAAATATTTAGAAAATGTATTTGTCTTAGGGCAGCTGGTGCTTACAGTCTGTAAAGAGAATTATTCAAGTCTAAAAATATGTATGGCCTACTATGTAACAGGCACTGTGGCTGGTAGCACAGGATAAAAATTAAATAAATACCCCCAAAAAACAAACAAACAAACAAAAAATCCCTTCCTTCAAGAAGTTTATACTTCACAGAAGACATAAACATAGATAACTAAAACACCTTAAGTGATAATTACCTTATGGAACAAAGGGAAAATTCAACTAATGGAAGACATAGCTAACTGGAGGGATTAAAGGGGTTTTCATTGAGTGATTTTTAAAAGAAAGGGTAGTAATTTAGTGAAGAGAAGGAACAAGGATCTTTCAGGCACAAGAAGTAGTAGAAATAAAATTACAAATGTGGAAGAATATAAGTCTATTCATATGCAAAGAGTAGTGTAATTTGCCTATAAAATAGTGTGTGTGTGTGTGTGTGTGTGTGTGTGTGTGTGTGTGTGTGTGTGTGTGTGTGTGTGTGTGAATTTGAATGCCTGACAAAGAAGTTTTCATTTTACTGGGTAGGCCCAGGAGAATCCCTGAAGATTTTTGAACAGAGTGTTAAGAAACAGTATCTTCTCAAAATCACTTTTTTCCTTGACATATCTATTGGTACATGTCTCCCTTGACAGAATGTAAGTTCACTGAAGGCAAGGATGATGACTCTTTCATTTTGGGGTCAATATTCTCAGCTTCGCAACAAACAGGTATTAATAAATGTTGACTGATTGACAGATAAATTGAAGATGCATATATGCTATTTGGTATACAAAATTGAGAAACAAGTTTTCCTTAGCTATAAGAATGCCAGTTTTTCAGGATATAAAAAAACTTTTTGAAGGAGTTGTGTTTGAATAAAGCCTCCCCAGAAGGTCTCTGCACTAACCTGCACAGTGTTCACAGAACGGGATGTGTTGGGACGAGCTACAAAGCTGCTATAATTAATATAGGACACATGACTAACTCCAAACTGTGTGATGGTACCACATTTATAATGGTGAGGATGAATAGAAGTTTCCCTGTTCTATACTTCTAACCTCTTTTCTGTTCTATTAAAATCCTGATAGTTAACCTGATATCCAACAGAATTAGGTACTAATCAGTCATTTTTTGACCATTTTTGTGGCTTTCTTGCCCTTCTCTCACACAATGACTTCCTCAAGTTGCCTCAGAGATGAGTAATTAAGAACGACAGTAGCAGTAAAAATGCAATATTTGCTTGATTTTGATTTTCCTCAGATATTCTGCTGAAGGAGTTAAGCAATTGGAAGCCAAATTTTAATATAACTTTTTTTGGTTTGTTTTTAACATCAAGAGGTTTAATTAACAGGCAATGTTCCGATTGTTACCATGGCCCTTCCTTTAGACTTTCTAATAGTGGAAAGTATTGCTGCCTACTAGTCCACCTGTTCATCTACTGACTCCCCAACTCTGTCCGTTTCTTCTCTGTCCATCTGCTAAGAGCCTAGATGCTTCCTTATCCTCTTATCATCCAAATTTGAAATGCTTCATCTGACATCCATTTAGAAATGCAGCATGGGGGCAGCTATGCGGCGAAGTGGATAAAGCACTGGCCCTGGAGTCAGGAGGACCTGAGTTCAAATTCGGTCTCAGACACTTGACACTTACTAGCTGTGTAACCCTGGGCAAGTCACTTAACCCTCATTGCCCCACCCCCCCCAAAATGCAGCATGATGTACCAATTCAGCTTTTTTCCTCCCATTCTCCTCTTTTTACATTCCTAGACTCATATTTCAATTCTAATGTTTCTATCAAAAAACCAGTAATTTCTTTAGGTAAATTTAAACTCTAATTAAAGAATTCATTTAAATTATTAATTTAAATAATTATTTAAACTATTCTTATACTTATTCTTCTCCTTTTCTTGGAATTCTTTTTTTTAATCTCCTTTTCTTCCCTTCCTTCTCTCTTCCCTAATGACCCTTGAGCCTCACTTCAGATGTCTGCATGAGCACTGGAGTCAGAAGTACTAGATTAGTTGGGGTGGAAGCAAGGGTAAGAATCACTTCTTTAACTTCCATTTTTTCCTCCATAGATCCAGGCTGATGTTGGACAACCTAAGAAGCTGCTGTAACGATTGGAATGACACCACCTGCTGGAGACTTACTGTAGAAGAGTTCCACCCATGAAGCGAAGGTCTTTGAGGGCAAGACCAGGAGTCTTTTCTTTGGAAAAGGAAGTGACGCAGGCTAGTGGGAGGAGGAAGGAAGAGCCTGGCGCTCAGTCTGAGGCTCTTTTCCTGAGGACTCTGGTGGAGAGTGGAGCTAGAAATGCGCTCTCCCTTTAATAGATAGAAATCTAGGCCTTTCTCTCTCTCTTTATCAAATTCTTATTCTCCTTAATAAATGCTTAAAAGTCTAACTCTTGCTAAAGCTTATAATTTATTGGCGACCACTCATTAGATATTTTAGACAGTTTAGCTAGAATTTTAGCCCTAAACACTGCTAGAATTAATACAAGACACAAGGCAGATTCCAACTATGTAATTATATCACATTTAGAACAGTGAAGATGAATACAAATTTCATTGTTTTATACTTTTCTCTTTTTTTTTTTTTTGTTTGCTTTTTCTGGGGCAATGCGGGTTAAGTGACTTGCCCAGGGACACACAGCTAGTAAGTGTCAAGTGTCTGAGCCTGGATTTGATATATTTTTCTCTTAATCTCTTTCTGTTCTATTAAACATTTCTTAATGTCTGCCACATGACCTACCATGCACCAAGCATTGTGCTTTGTGCAAGACACACAAAGGCAACAATTAACCAGCCTCATGTAAGAAGGAACATTTGGTTCTGTTTCCTTAGCCCATCACCTCTCTACCAAGAAGTAGAATATCATTTTGTTAAAAGTCCATTGATTTAAGCCCTCTCTCCTAGATGCACGTGTTCAGGCATGTATGATAGAATGAAATGAGCATTGGGAATTTTCATCTCTCAAGCTCACTACCTAGTTTGTCGAACCCTAAATCTCTTCTCTCTGAGTTCTTAAGTTCACCATCTATAAAACCGCAGACTGAGGGAGAGCTAACTTAAAAGACCTCTGATTTCCCTTACAGTATAAATACAGTAGTATATTTACCTAAATGTATAATCCCATGAAATTTGCAATCATTGCCTCCACCATTCCCCAGGTGTTTGACCACTTGCAATTCACTGCTCCGCTCTGGGCCTCAGATTCCTCCTCATCTCTAAAATGAAGTTATTAGATGAGCTGAATTAGAGGGTTCTTTCCATTTCCATAACCATCATTATCAGGAGATAATTATAGGGACCCAACTGTTCAAAATATATGAGCAGAAATGTAATTGAGTTATAAATGAATACCATATTTCTCACTTGAAATGATTTCTAATCTATTTTACTTATCTTCTGAAAAGAAAACGTATTTCTTTTTCATGTGTTCCTGCTTTAAAAAATGATGGATTGTTTGGAGTATTTGGGAGTGACTATATTTATTTAAACACCAGCCTCTTTTTTCTACCTTCACAAGTTTCCAAAGGCTCATTTTAAGGAGCAGTGAGAAACATGATGTGTAAGCTGATGAAAAAAATTGTATGACAAAGTTCTTTAATGTGCTGCAGTTGTGAGCCAAGGTGCATCAGTGCTTTCATATTAGAATGGGCCAAGACAAAGTGAAATCTATTTGAGGAGAAAATAGGAAGGATTGGAGATCATTCCTGGTTTTAGTAGAGCAGCTCTGGCATCCCCAAACCAGTGGCGGGCTGAAATTGATTCTCTTTGATTTTTTTCCTCTACCTGTCTCAATAGAAAACAAAGGGATCTAATTTCTAACTGAATGAATTTGCCTTAATAAGCTCATAGTTCTTATTGGGGGGGTTTTATCATATAATATGTAGGTATCCAGCATCATCAGCTTGTTCTTTAAATGTGTACCAATATTAGGTTACTTCAGTTTTGTTTTGTTTTGTTTTTGTGAAAATACAGAAGAGTACGAAGATTCTCAGAGCTATCACCAAATCCATAACTAGGACAGAGCAGCTTAGACTTTTTTTTTTTCCAGAGCACAAAAATGTGGAAAATATTTCAGTGATTTAAAAACAGTTGGGGGCAAGTAGATGCTGCAGTGGATAAAGCACTGGCCCTGGATTCAGGAGTGCCTGAGTTCAAATTTGGCCTCAGACACTTGACATTTACTAGCTGTGTGACCCTGGGCAAGTCACTTAACTCTCATTTCCCCAGAAAAAAACAAAACAAACAAACCAAAAAAAAAAAAGAAAGAAAGAAAGAAAGAAAGAAAAGAAAGAAAATAAACCATTGAATTTAGCAACTTATGAATGAGAATACTTATTTAAAATAAGAATATACCAGGTGACTCAACATTGCCTTTAGGACACCCCCATGTAAGCTCACATACTACCTACAATGTAATGGATACATCATCTCCTAAGGTCTCTTTTTCCCTCCTGTGTACAAATTGTTGTTGAGTCATTTATCATTGTCTGACTCTTCATTACCCCATGGACCATACTGTCTGTGGAGTTTTCTTAGCAAAAATACTGGAGTGATTTATGTATAAATTACTTTCTCTTAAAGTTACTTGTGCAGGGAAGAAGGGAAAGGAGGTTGTTTTCATGCCACTTGACCAGGGATCTTGGAAACCTTGTTCTGTCTCTGAAAAAAAAATATTACATTTGGCCATGTCCATGAATAAGAATTCTGGCAACCATCAAGGGATAGGGAAGAGCAGCTACAGAGATTGAGAAACTCTACAGACACTATTGGGAAGATCCAGTTCACATATGCCAGGATGGCAGGGGGAGAAACTTGGTGCCAGAAGAGGGTTACAATGGCAAGAAAGGAAATACCAGCAGGAAAGGAGGTGGCCGGAGGACTGGCCAAATGTGTAGAGAAGGTGGCAGCTCCACCAGCTGGACAGCACAAGTCATGAAGTGGGCCATGCCACAAGTAAGAAGCATGCTTCCCTCTCCTTCCTGGATACCACAGCCCCATTTTGTTTGCAGCCCTGAAATCTCTAAATACAGAGATATGCTCACATTTAAGACATTAAAAGAAGGAAGAGACAGTCAAATATTTTCCATTTAACATTAATTAGTATAGGCACCAAGATCTTATTTTGAATCATGTCTGTTGATGTGTGCCATTATCCCATTCTGTGAAGATGGAGTATACTCTATCTGAGATTAATACCTGAAGTAAAGGGACTAGTGAGAGGATGTGCCATTATGTATTCTGAGATTCAAGTAAGCAGGAGACTACATAGACACAAGGTACAGGAGGCTACAGAGGAAAAGGGAATTTGAGTCTGAAAGAAAATGGTTTGCTGCTGGGGAGAGGCTACGAGGAACAAAGATAGGGGTAGGGACTAGACACGTTATTGGTATGGGATGAGCAAACACCCTCCATGAATCTGGGTCTATTCCTTTTCTGCAACTTAAAGTCTCAGTTGCTTACAGCACTTGGAGGTTAAGTGACTTCCCCAGGATCACATAATCAGTACATATCAGAGTGGGGATTTGGACATCAGTCTCCCTGAATACCAGACTGGCTTGCTATCTACTATACTATTGTAAACAGAAAAAGTATGTGTGGGGGTGTGGAGGATGGTAAGGCAGTATGAAAGGAGGTTATACAGGGTTTTGGATGCCACCGAATTTTATATTTAATCCTGGAGGTGATAGGGACTTTAGTGAATAAGGAATTACCATGGTCAGAATATCAGGGTGAGGCAGATCACTTTGGCGGTTGAGTGGTGTATGGGAAGAGACTTGAGGCAGGCCAGCCCAAGAGAAGGCAACTGTAAGTAGTCCAGCACAAAGTGATAGGGGCCTGCAATAAGTAGGCAGCCATGTCAGAGGAAAGAAAGGGGCCTTTTTTGAGAGATGTTACAAAGGTAAAATGTATAAGCCCTGACAAGAGATTAGACGTGGGGGTGAGGTGTAACAGACAGTGAGGGGTCATGGGTTATATCTAGGTTGCAAGTCTGGATGACTGGGATGAAAGCAGTACCCTAACCAGTAATGGAGAGGTAAAGGAAAGGAGAGTGTTTGAAGGAAAAGGTAATGAGTACAATTTCAAACATGTTAACTTTTAGTTCCCTGTGCTTCATCTCACTCAAGATGTCTAAAAATAAATGGGGATGTGAGACTACTCTAGGTGAGCAGAGAAGTTATGGGTAAATCAATGTGAGAATGAACAGCATACAGATAAGAATTGAATCCATGGGAGGTGATGAGATAACCAAGTGAAATAGTATAGAAGGAGAAAAGAAGAAAACCTAGGCCAAAGGACTGTGGGACAAACACAGTTAACAGGTTTGACCTGGATGAAGAACCTGGAAAGAACACTGAGGGGGTCAGATATGTAGAAGAACCATGACAAAACAGCATCATGAAAACTGAGGGAGAAGAGAGTATCAAGGAAAAGATAGTGATTGACAGTGTCAAAAGCTGCAAAGAGGTCAAGAAAGTTGCAGGTTGAGAAATGGCTATTAGTTTTGGCTTTTAAGAAGTTGCTAGAAACTTTAATCAGAAACATACTAGTTATTCACCTGTGTCACTCAGATGAAGGACATCTTGGGGTGATCTGGAACCTCATACCTCTCTCTATTTCTCTCTCTCTGCCTTTATCTTACTATTTCTCTGTTTTACTTTTATTTTAGGGGCCAAGACAGGCATACATTAACTTAGAAGTCCCCAAAGAACATCCAAGACAAGTCATTTGCACATCTCAGGCAAAGCTTGGAAATTTTGAACTCCCATGTTGATAATTAGACTTCCTGAATATTATTATCCATTAGAGCTTTTGAGATTTCAATTTAACACAGGTCATATAACCTGTTACAAATCAAATACCTATTTGCTGTGCATAGTAGAATTAATTTGCATTAAAAATATCCATTTGTCAGAGTATAGAGAACTAGTCTGGTAACCAAGAGAAGCTTGGTTCAAGTTCTGCCTCTAACATGTAATGATAGTGTGACTCAAGGCACTTAAAATCACAGTGCTCTAGGCAGCTAAGACTAAATTGCAAAAAAAAAAAAAAAGTGCCAACTGGTACTAGTTGAGGGACTTTCATTACCTGGAAATTGCCTAGAATAATAAAATCACCGATCTAGTCCCTATCCCCTATTCCCTAATAGGATTAAGTATCCCTTGTTGTCCTCCATTCCTCTATGCTGTTCCCTAGGAAGCCACCTTCTGTACTTCCTGTTATTATCACATGGATGACCTTCAAGGTAGGGGTGAAGCAATAACAGTTGTGTTTTCCCAGCAGTCTGCCAGTATCTTCCTTCTTCTGAGGGAACTAGCTGCTGCTTCTAATTAGGAAGCCTAGGAAGCCTTAATGAGCCACATAATCAATCAAAGTGGCTTCTAAGCCTTCTTAACCATGTGCCCTTTGGGAGGTGCAGAGGAGTGACTGATCTGGACTTAGATGATTGCTAAGTTTACTCTCAGCTCAAAATGCTCAAATCTCACTCATCTAAGGATATAACTCTAGGTATAGCCTCATCACAAATTTATCACCAATAATAGTATTTTTGTAGTGGTAGCAGTAGCAATAGCAGTAGTAGTAGTAGCAGTAGCAGTAGCAATAGTAGTAGTAGTAGTAGCAGCAGCAGCAGTAGTAGTAGTAGTAGCAGTAGCAGTAGTAGTAGTAGCAGGAGCAGTAGCAGTAGTAGTAGCAGGAGCAGTAGTAGTAGCAGGAGCAGTAGTAGTAGCAGGAGCAGTAGTAGCAGTAGTAGTAGTAGTAGTAGTAGTAGTAGTAGTAGTAGTAGTAGTAGCAGTAGCAGTAGTAGTAGCAGGAGCAGTAGCAGTAGCAGTAGTAGTAGCAGGAGCAGTAGCAGTAGCAGTAGTAGTAGCAGGAGCAGGAGCAGTAGCAGGAGCAGGAGCAGGAGCAGTAGCAGGAGCAGTAGCAGTAGCAGGAGCAGGAGCAGGAGCAGTAGTAGTAGCAGGAGCAGTAGCAGTAGCAGGAGCAGGAGCAGTAGCAGTAGCAGTAGTAGTAGCAGGAGCAGTAGCAGTAGCAGGAGCAGGAGCAGGAGCAGTAGTAGTAGCAGGAGCAGTAGCAGTAGCAGTAGTAGTAGCAGGAGCAGTAGCAGTAGCAGTAGTAGTAGCAGGAGCAGGAGCAGTAGCAGGAGCAGGAGCAGGAGCAGTAGCAGTAGTAGTAGCAGGAGCAGGAGCAGGAGCAGGAGCAGTAGCAGTAGCAGGAGCAGTAGCAGTAGCAGGAGCAGGAGCAGGAGCAGTAGTAGTAGTAGTAGTAGTAGTAGTAGTAGTAGTAGTAGTAGTAGTAGCAGTAGCAGTAGTAGTAGTAGTAATAGTAGTAGCAGTAGCAGTAGGAGAATATTATTCTTCTGGACCTCCTGCAGCTCAGCAGCCCCAGGCCTACTTTATTTCCTCACCAAACTAGGAAAACATACTCATAGACCCATGGAGAAAGACATGCACACATCCCTATATATAACCAAATCTACTATGACAAAGACCTGTATCCATACTCCTCTTTTCAAACACTAATACAGATCTCTGAATCCTGTTTCATAAGGGCTAGTTTCCAAACATTTATGGAGGATTCCTCTCTTTCTAAGCTTTTGCAGGAGTGAAGGCCTGGTGTATTCTATGGAGATATTGTCCCATATCCTAAAGGATACCATGATAAATAGATGCAGCCACTGAGTATTAGGTGACCGTGTGTAAACCACCAATGTTCTTCTGCCATTCTCTAATGGCAGAAAGGAGAAATATCAAGAGGGATGTTGAAATGTGACCAAAGCTATGCAGGAGATGATCTGCAACTGACCATCTCTTAGGCATGAAGCACAGTGGCTCACACAGCTAGTATTTCAGGATCTCAGTATTCGTATTTAGGATTTCCTGACTCTAAGTCCAGCACTCTACCCACTCTGACACTAGCACTCTATCCACTGAGAGCTATACTAACAGATTAGTAGTGGGAATAGGAAGAAAGGCTCAGAGTCAAGGAAATTTTTGAAGATGAAGGGTAAATATGTTAGCATTCCAGTTCACAGAATTATAGCTTTAGAGATAGAAGGAACCATAGCAACCATCAAATCTAACCCACTCATTTTAAAGATGAGGAACTCAGGCCCAATCAAGTTAAATGACTTGTGTAAAGTTACAAAAGAAATAAATGAGAGTCAACTTTTAAAATCAAGTCCTCTGAAGTTGGTGCTCTTTCCACTATATCATCCTTCCTTCTGTCCAAAATGAGACAAGGATGTATCAAAAGTGGGATTAGAGCCCAGGCCTTCATGCAGAGACCTGAAAATATATTCTCAGTTGCATTTGGAAGCAGCTCATTACTGTTTTTGGCGGGGGGAGGTGGAGTAATAATGAAGACCTGGTTCAGCTACACACACACACACACACACACACACACACACACACACATTTTTCTTTAGCTTCAGTCTATAGTTAAGCAAATTAGTACTTCATCCTGCTTTCTGGTTCATGATTCAGTTAAATGCTTTGCTCAAACCAATGATTCCTTGCAACACAGCTTCAAACTACCAAATGGGACAATCTATTAGAGTGAAAGATTAGATTTGTATTTGGTATAAGTATGCAGTGAGAATGTAGAGAAGGCATGATCAGATTCAGGGTAAAATAAATCAGACAGAATTCAAGAGAAATGCTCAGTTAAAAATAGGAATATATTATGTTTGCTTCAAGCAATGAACAATTTCTCCTCAGTCTGTAACATTTTGCCCCAGCCTAGGAGTTTTGTTGACATTGTTTGGGAGAGAACAAAAAAGGAGAATTTAGCCAGTTATTGTAATAATTAAAAGAAAGGCTAATCCTTTTTGGGTTCTGAGGTTGGTGTCGGGGGGGGGGGGAGATAGGTCAAACAGGGAAATATAGAATGGATTGCCTTATTTCAGATTAAAATTCCATTTTACTTTTCCCTACAACACAGACAATAAATATTTTGAATTTCAAGTAAGAGCATACATGGAGTAGAGGACAGGTGGCAATTTTAAACAAATGTAGACTTTTGAGTAGTTCTAAGCCCTGTTGTTTTCCTGTCTTCTTTTGAACTCTATGCAATCACTTGACTTCTCTGTGACTCTATTCCCTCATATTGTTGGAAGGGGGGGAGGTTTAATAATACTTCACTGATTTACAAGTTTGATGTTAGAAGCAACTAATCAAACACTGGCTATAAAGCATTTGGAAAACATAAAATTGTAAGCTAATGCATAATTATTTTAGCTCAAAATATCATACTGAAAAGGACAACCTAAATGTTCCAGGTGTTCCAAAATTTTAACAGGCTAATGGAACAACAGATTTTTCTTCACAGACATAGAAAGGATCTTAGTTATGCCAGCCCCAGAACATGGCAAATTCAACAAGGCCACAGCTATTACTAAAATATGCAAAGAAACAAACAGCCAGGGCCTTAAGCTAAGAAAGCTAGAGCACTATAAAAAGGTACTACAAATAAGTCATTTGGCTTATGCCAGGCAATTATGGAGTTGAACCCACTATAAGCACTAAAGAATTTCACTCTAATTTTAAACTAACTCAACAAAAGCCAAAACTCTTATTGGGGATGAAAGTGAATAGTTTTTGTCCAAAGAGTAAGTGTGGGGGGATGATTTTGTTCATCTCTCTGATCATAATTTAAGGCTGCTAGGTGGTGCAGTTCAAATTTGGCCTCAGATACTTGACATTTACTAGCTGTGTGACCCTGAGCAAGTCACTTAACCCTGATTGTCTCAAACATCTGGGGCCATCTCCAGTCATCCTGATGTATATCTTGCTACTGGACCCAGACGGCTATGGAGGAGAGGCTGAGGTTGGTGACTTGCACACCCCTCCTTCACTTAAAGCAAGTCAAGACATCACCTCATGATGTCATGATCCCCTTTGAAAACAAAGGACAAACAAAAAAACAACAATTTTATAAAAGTTAATTATTTTTAGGTGTTCTAGATCTTGGCTTCCATTATTGTTTCTAGTCCTATTTGCACAGATCTGCATGTTTTGTTTGTTTTTGTGAGGGAAATTGGAGTTTATGTTTAAAACCAGATTACCAAAAAGGGAATATAGGGAGGGCTAATTTTTCCCACATGACCCTGTGATACAGGGACACAAGCCTCCTTATTGTTCCATCAACTCTATTTCCGTCCTCACTACATCTCCCCATTAGTCATTTTTAGTGACTAATTCCCATGCCTGGAATTTTCTTCCTCCTCACCCCAGACTCCTACCCTTCTTGGTTTTCCTTCAAGTTCCCACTAAAAACCTCATATTCTATGTTGTATGTCTAACCATATCTTAATATTAATGCCTTCTTCCTGGTGATTATCTCAAATTTATCCTGTACTTATTTTGACTGTACGTAGTTGTTTGCATTTGTCTCTCCATCCCCCCAACTGAG
Organism: Dromiciops gliroides; assembly: GCF_019393635.1. NCBI lineage: Eukaryota > Metazoa > Chordata > Mammalia > Microbiotheria > Microbiotheriidae > Dromiciops > Dromiciops gliroides. The sequence continues at coordinate 117,259,225 of NC_057866.1, read as the reverse complement.
ATTGTGAGCTTTTTGAGAGCAAAGAATTTTTTTTTGCCTTTTATTTTATTCCCAGGCTCAGGGTCTCCTATATAGGAAAGTCTTACTCAATGTTTGCTGTTGACTAAGCCCCCTTCCTCCTTTCTTCACTGTTCTCAAACAATAACAATCACAATGACAGGCATAGAAGTAGAAACAACTATGCAGAAAAAAATATACTTGTTCTTGAACATGCTCTCTGGGTTTCAATACACCACTCCTTCATAGATTAGCCCAAAGGATAGAAAACCAGTGAGCTTAGAACAGATAATATTCATGTTCATTCCTTTCATGGAGTAACCGGAAGTTCATATAAAAGAATCCTCCAAGTGGAAACAAAGGCAAGCAAGGTCTGTGATTCAGTGGAAATAATGCCAACTCCAGAAGTCTAAGTTTAAATCTTGGTTCTACTATTGTGTCACTTCATCCCTTCAGATTGAGGGGCAGAGACAGAGACAGAGCTGATGGGTTGGAGAAGAGGATAACTCAGAAGTACTTGCATCTACTTGTACCCCCAAAATTTTAAACATTGGTAGAAAACCAAAGTTTTATTTTTAGACTTTCTTTATGAATGAATAAAATAATATGTTGAGAGAATCTTCTGTGCCAAGCTCTGAGCTAAATGCTAGGAATATAAGTATAAAAACCAAGCAGTCCCTATTCCACAAGGAGCTCCTCACTCTAAAAAGGACAAGTAATACACAGCATAATTCCAGAAAATATGGCCAGGGTGGCATGCTCTGTTCTGGAAAGTCCTAAGGACAGTCAGTGGAATTAAGGAGAAGTTGAAGGGCGTATCCTTTCCAAGAAATACTATGGCAATTCTCAGGGCAAAGGTGATGGGGGAGAGGGAAGGAGAGCATAGAGAAGAGGGCTCAGTAGCATGACTAGATTATGCTGAAGCACATTGGGGTAGGGGAGTACTGGGTCCAGACACAGAGAATTTTCTCTCATGAGTCAGACAGAAAAACAAGCATCAAGGGTGGTAATTCTGCAACCCTCATGCCCCCATGCTTGGAATAGGTTCTATACATTTACTACTGTAACCCTTTCCTTCTTTCAAAGTCCAAGCTAAATGCCAATTCTTCAACAACAAAAAATCTTTTCTAGTATCACCAGATCTTCATTCACTCATTCTTTCATATGCATCTTGACCAGTACTGTGGTAAGTGGTAAGGAAAAAAAAATGTTGAGTCCCTGCTTTACAGACCTTAACATGTATATGAAGATTAGCTATGGAGCTTAAAGTCTTAACAGGGGGCTAAGATACAGACACTGAAAACTATTGTACTCACATTGTAACTGTGGATGAGACAGAGCTGCAGAGCAAATTGCTGTGTGAGGTCCAAGTCTCTTATTACACAGTAAGAATCTCAAGAATGTGGATGTATAGCTGAATGGAACCTCAAAAGCCATTTTATCCAACCTACTCATGTTATACTAGAGTAACTGAGACCTAAAGACACTAAGAAGTTTGCCCCAAAACACACAGGTAGGGAATGGTAGAGTTTGGATTCAAACCCAGCCCTAGGACCTCAAATTTAGATTGTTTTTTCATTGTATCATATTGCCTTCACAACCTGGGAATCATGGAAGATATGGTATGTATATATGTATGTATTTTTGGTGAGGCACTTGGGGTTAAGTGACTTGCCCAGGGTCACACAACTAGTAAGTGTCAAATGTCTGAGGCCGGATTTGAACTCAGGTACTCCTGAATCCAGGGCTGGTGCTCTATCCACTGCACCACCTAGCTGCTGCCGAAGACATGGTATTTAAATTAGTTGTTGTCGTCTCTCATTTTTTGAGGACTTCAAAACTCTATTTTGAAGTTTCTCAAACTTGTTTTCAATGGTATTTCTTTCTTTCTTTCTTTCTTTTTTTCTTTTTTTTTTTTTTTGCTGGGCAATGAGGGTTAAGTGACTTGCCCAAGGTCACATAGCTAGTAAGTGTCAAGTGTCTGAGGCTGGATTTGAACTCAGGTTCTCCTGAATCCAGGGCTGGTGCTTTATTCACCTCGCCACCTAGCTGCCGCCTGCATTGATATTTTAATGGATCCATGTGATTAATCAACATAATGGGACCAAAATAGATCCATGATCTCCTTATCTCAGACTTAAAAGCTATCATCTAAAAATTGTTTTTAAATTATTATTATTAGTCATCATGGTTGTTATCATTATTGTCAATTATGTAACTAAAAAGTTATTTTCTATTGAAGAATATGGTTTTTGAAAGCCTGCCTATTTATAATACATTTATATTATATACCTGGTTTTATATATGTATATATATTGTATTATATATATTATATGTGTGTGTGTATATATAGATATATATGTATATGGAAAGAGAGAGAGAGGAGAGGAGAGGAGAGAGAGAGAGAGAGAGAGAGAGAGAGAGAGAGAGAGAGAGAGAGAGTGCACGTACTATATGACCGTGAGATTCTGGAAGGCAGACGATGTACCAATCAAAAAAATTTTGGTCTCTTCATACTACATAGAATAATGCATTGCACATATTAGATGCTTAAGAGATGTTTCTAATTCTGTTAGGCATTTTGGTTTTTGTATATGTTCAGCTTTATGAACATTATTATAGTTGTGTCTCATTTGAAAAAGTCCTTTAACAGCTGTGGCTAAACTACTTTACTTGGTAAATAAAACTATATTTTCCTTGAAAATAGGGGAGTTTACATATGGTAAGGGCTGGGGCAAGTGGTCAGGAAAGGATTACAAGGAACCATGAGCTGACAATGAGTGTACGATACTACTGCATGGCCCATATACAGTTCTGGATATCAGTTCCAGGGCAGAGAAGAACACTAGTGCTTGCAGGAGAACAAAGAACCTGATTATAGTCTCAGAATCCAGAATAGAGATAGCCCTTCCTAGATAAAGACCAGAGTAGAAAACAGGAGAGTAGGGTCTATACCTCTCCTTGGATGACACCCCCTTAGAAGCACCAAAATATCATAAACCCCCAGACTAGGTCTGAAAACAGCAGCAAAATAAAGCTTGAAGTTTGGGACAGTGCCCTATTCTGGGAATAGAGCCCAATTGTAATATAAAGGTAAAATTTAAGAAATGGACTTGAAAAAATGAGCAAATTACAACAAAAAAAAAAATCCACTGAACATACAGATAATATGGTGACAGAAAAGATCAAGACACAAGCTCAGAGGAAGACAAGAATGTGACCATAGTTAGAAGCAAAGGCTCAAAGAAAAAAATAAAATTGAACATAAGTCCAAGAAGAATTCATGGAGGATCTAAAGAAAGATATGAGAGTTGTAGAGGAAAATTTGAGGAAAGAAATAAAAATTATGCAAGAAAATTGTGAAAGAGAATTAGCAGTCTGGTAAAAGATACACAAAAAAGACTTAAGGAAGTAACACCTTAAAAAACAAAATTGGCCTAATTTAGCAGGGGTGAGAGGGTACAGGCGTGGTATAGATATCTACCTTACCCAAAAGGGAAGTAGGAGGGAAAGAGGATAAAAGAAAAAAAGATTGATAAAAGAGATGACAGATTAAGGGAGGAAATAGAAGCAAAATACTCTTTTGGAATGGGACAGGATAAAAAGAGAGAGAAGATTAAATAGAATAAAGTAGGAATAGAGTAGGGGAGGGTATAGGAATCAAAACTGTGGATGTGAATGGGATGAACTCACCCATAAAACAGAATTCAACAATATATTGTTAAAAAGAATCACACTACAGAGAGAGACACAAAGTTAAAATAAGGGGATAGAGTAGAATATATTATGCTTAGATACTATTAGAGGTTGCATTAAAAATTCTATACTAAACACTTTAGAAAATGAATCTTCACTTACATAAAAGTTCATAAATACTTTACCAAATATTACATATAACTCAGTTCTGCCATCTAACTAGCTTTGTGACCCTTGGGCAAATCTACTTTCATAAACCTCAGTTGTTGTTGTTGTTGTTGTTGTTGTTGTTGTTATTTTATTCCCCCTGTAACATGGGGGATTGTACTTAATGCTTCCTGAAGCCCCTTCTAGCTCTGGAACTACAATCTAATCCCCCCAGTAGGCATCCAGGTATTATCATCAGCATTTATTGATAAGGAAATTTAATCATATCACTCAAAATTACAAGTCATCAATTCTTAATTTATTTGTCTTGTACCTATCTCTTATGCTCTGATTTGTCTTCCACATTAGAGCACAAGCTTCTTGAGGACAGACACTATTGTTGCCCTATTCATTTATTTATTTATTTACTTACTTACTTAATCATTCATTCACTCATTCATTCATTCATTCATTTGTTTATTTATTTACTTTATTTATTTGTTTGTTTGTAGTATCCCTAGTGCTTAATACAGTGTCTCACAAAGAATAATCATTTATTAAATACTTCCGGATTATTTATATCAGGGAAATCTTTTGGGTATAATTTCCCTAAATTTTAGCCAAGAATTTATGCTCTCGTGCACAAAATGTAGAAAAGTAGGCTAAAACCTAGCTTCTTAAACTGGGGTTTGTGAACCCACATGGGGTCACATAACTGAATGTGGGGATTGCAAAAAATTTTGCAACAGTAAAAGGTTATGTATATCTTTTTTATATACCTATATACCTGGGATTACAAAAATTGCCCGGGCAAATAGGGGTCATGACTGGAAAAAGTTTAATAAGCCCTTGGCTAGAGTACTGTACAATTAGGTCAATTTAGAGGTGGCTAAATATTTAGATGAAAGAATCATCTGATATCAACTCAGAAGTGACTAGGTACAATAGTTGTCTGATGTCCATTCTAGTAGAGTGCTCTGTATCTGTGTTTATTTCTTATTTTTCATCAGTTCCTTAAATAAATATAGATGGCATCATTATCAAGTCTAGAAACAAATAAAAATGTAGAGGGATAGTTAATAGTGGATAACAATCAAAATAGGAAATAATTTTAGACAAACTGATGCCCTTCAGTGCTAGAGTATTCTTATGAATTGGGGAATGACTTAACAAATTGTGGTATATGAACGTAATGGAATACTATTGTGCTGTAAGAAGAAATCCAAAGCCTATAGAATTAGACTAGGTAAGATTGCTACTGTACTCTCCTTGATCAGAACACATCTGGAGCATTACATGAAGTTTTTGGTGCCACATTTTACAAAAGACATTGATATATTGGAGAGGATCCAAAGTACAACAGAAAGGATGGCAAGGAATCTTGATATCTTGTAATATTATAAATGCTTGGAGAATTGGAGATACAAACCTTAGAGAAAGGAAAGCTTTTTTGTAACCTGAAAGCTATCTTTAAGTCTTTAAACTGGTTGCTTGTACAAGATTTTTTTTGTTTTGCTTAATCTTTCTATTTATGTACAGTTAAATTTCATTTATCTATTTTTGAGTTCAAATTATTTAATGGCTCCACAGGAAAATATGAAGTTTCTTTCCTGAAAGGTGCTTCAAATGTACAAGAGGAAGTTAAATATACAGAAAAAGGAAGAATAATATTGGGAATCCTTTAGTTAGCTAAAATTGCCTTGTTTCCTAAACTTTATACACAAACCATACCATAGAAAGTTCTTATAACCCTTTTTTTTTTCTATCCCAAAGCATCTTCTTTCTTCCAAACCTCCGTCTAACATAGTTCTTTTTAAATGGAATTTTAAACTTCTCATGCTTTCTCTTAACTTATGAGATTAACTAATCCATATTCAGACTAATAGAAATCATCCATTCTGTGTTTTTCAAAGAACTGCCATCATAAAAATTCCATTTCTGACTCTTTTCTCAGAATTAGAACACAGGACTAATGGCCTCAAAGAAATTCACTTTGTTCTCCCCACTCGTTTTCTAAACTTTTACTACATTATAAGTTTCCTAAATCTATGAACCCCCAACTCCAAGGTCAATGACTCCTGAACCTTCTTGGCCTTTGATTTGACTTAGCTCCTTTGGTGTACTACATTGTCATCCTCATCGTCCTCCTCCTCATCATCATCATCCTCGCCTCCATTATCATCATTTCTTCTACCTCCTTTTTCTCTTATTTCTCTTCCTTCTCCCTCCTTCTTTTACTTCTCATCTACTTCTGCTCCCTTTCTCCCATCATCCTTCTCTACCTCTGACATGGTCTTTTGGTATTCATTCTCTTTTTTTTTTTTTTAAGTGAGACAATTGGGGTTAAGTGACTTGCCCAGGATCACACAGCTAGTAAGTGTTAAGTGTCTGAGGCCGGATTTGAACTCAGGTACTGACTCCAGGGCCGGTGCTCTATCCATTGCACCACCTAGCTGCCCCTGGTATTCCTTCTGAATACTAACCTCCTTCTTTCCCTTCTACCTCCAAAGTCAGCACATCCCAGGCCATAATATTTGAATTTTCTAGGCTTACAATAAGGAAACAGAAGAGGTAAAGTCAAAAGAATACAATTGGCAAAATAAGACAATTTTAAGTGTATATAAAATGTCTGACCAGTCCTAGAGAAGTTGACCCTTCATCTCTTAACCTCTTCTATCATACTATAACTCTGTGAGTTTAGTTTGAACCATTATGATTTTATGTAGACTGGGTATATCCAGCTTCCTTTTGGTCTCATTCAATAATGGTGTATGCTGGAGCAGGATTACTCCCAATTTTGACATTCACCTACCTAGTCATGCTGTATGAACTCATTCTTCTAGGTTATAATCCCTGATTTACCCTTATTGAATTACAGAACCTTTTGATGATATGGCAGGCTTGAGACATTTTATCCATTTGACTATCATTTCCGTAACTACTCTCCCTAAATAAGGAATAAACAAGGATATACATATATGTAAACTGTCACAGAGTTCCTATTTTAAATCAATACACTTTTACCAAATTACTACTAGTGAGGCAATTAGTGGCTAGGGACATAAAAACAAAATTTAATCAGTTCCCTTCTTTTATAAATAAATAAACCAGATACACAGGTCACTTCTTAAGTTGACACCAACTAATTTCCTTATAATAACTATATATACCTATATAGTTATATATAACTATAATACCTAATCTGATCATTTAAACATTATTGTATATGTCATTACAAAGTGATAGAGAATGCCCATCAACTGGGGAATGGTTGAACAAGTTGTGGTATACAAATATAATGGAATACTATTGTGCTGTAAGAAATGATGTGCAGGCAGATTTCAGAAAAACCTGGAAAGACTTAAGTGGACTGAAGCCAAGTGAAATGAGCAGAACCAAGAGAACATTGTACACAGTATTAACAACATTGTGTGTTGATCAACTGTGATAGACTTGGCTCTTCTCAGCAATAAAATGATCCAAGATAATTCCAAAGAACTCATAATGGAAATGTTCTCCACATACAGAAAAAAGAACTGTGGATTCTGAATGCAGAATGAACCATATTGTTTCTACTCTTGTTTTTTCTTTCTTGAGGTTTTTCCCTTTTGTTCTGATTCTTTCACATGACTAATGCAGAAAGATGTTTAATGTGATTGTACATATATAACCTATATCAGATTGCTTTCTTTCTTGGGAAGTGGGGAGGGAAAGGAGGAGGGAGAAGAATTTGGAACTAAAAATCTTATGAAAACAAATGTTGAAACCCATCTTTATATGTAATGAAAAACTTTTATGGTAAAAAAGTGCTAGAAAAGATTATTTTTTATCCACAGTCCTCCTTTCTTTTCTAAGCAATACATGTGTTTTAACAACTTTGTACACTCTGTAGTCCTATCAAAGGACAATCTGTTATGGGGATAAGGTTGACCCAAGAAGAAATGTTGGTAACATTGGCAGGTAGAGTGATATTTGGGAGCAGAGGAGCCTTGCAGTTTCTCTAAGATCATATGCATATAGGTTAGCTGCTTATTCTGCCTAAATCCTAAGTGAATTTTTCAGCCCCTTTTAAATCAAGAATCCATCCAATAAAAAGGGTTGACAAAATAGCTTGTGAACTTCAAGGTCCAGGAGCCCTTGATGATGAGGCATTATAGGAGGAAGAAATTTATAATCAGCAGGGCCATTGGACTTTAGCCAATCAAGACACTTGGGAGTGAGGGGATAGAGCTTAAAAATGGTTCAGACCATATGGTTAGTTGCTTTTCTTCATGGCAGAGTGGGAAGGAGCTGAATAAACACTATCCATGTGGTTAATTAGTATGAGGTCAATGGTTAGGTAAACTGGGTATTTTGCTAGAGGATCTATTAAATATCTAAGATGATATCTGAGATTTAGATATTGCTTATTTGTTTAGCTCACTGTTCATAATGAGAATGTTTCATTAAACTTGTTTAATTTTCTCTCAGTTTCACTAGCTTTCTCTGTACTACATAGCAAAATACTTTTTTTCCCTTTCTGAACCTCTGAATACAATTGTGATATTAAATTATACACTCCTCTTAATTAACAAAGTTCTTTCTATTTTGTTGTATTTTTAAAAGGTACTCAGTCACTCCTCTGAACATAAATTTCTCAGGTGTTCCTATCATTGTTTAATATTTTATCTTTCTATGTGTGAGAGATATTTAGAGATGAAAGTCCAGATGAAAAATGAAAGCCATCCAGTTAATGCTATTAAAGCCTGAAAATGCGGGCTGGTAAGGTGAGTGCCTTTCCACCTTTAGCTATATTACAACCGGAGAAAGATGAGGCTGGCATTGATAGTGCATTTTTTCTCCGTACTTAACAATCTACTTTCATCCACAAATAGATTCCAATCCACAACCATTTCAGTAAACTCCCCATGATGATATGTAAGCATTTATCTTGCAAAATACCAACAAATCTAAGCCAAATTGAGGTCAGCATATTGAATTTAAAGACTTTTGTCTGAGCTAATACTTGTATCCAAGGCTGAATAGTAATGACCTCTCTATTGCTCTGTGAAATTTACCATTCATGTCAGTAAAAGACTTTGTCATAAATGGCCAGGTGTAGAGATACAGAATGCTGATAGAGGAAAAAAAGGCAACCTTTCCACCTCCAATGTTCTTCTGTCTAAAAAAAGAAACACATAGCTAATGTCTGTCTAAGCCCCCTGTCTTTTGGGAGGTGTCTCTTTAAACATATTTATTATTTTCTTCCTAAGCTTCTAAAGCTTGCCATAAGTACTATGTATATTCATTACATTATGAAAGGGATTATTTTCCCAGGGAGTTGTGGCTGATAAATAAATCGAGCCTAAAACTACATTAAATGTTCTTTATCGGGAAATGGCATTCAAAATTCTGTTGCAGACCCAGCTGCAAAATTCTACTCCGAGTTGCAAATGAAAAGTTAACTCTTAAAGGACCATTACCAAAAATACTATCCATTTCCAGAGAAAAAAGTGATGAACCCTGGGATTGAAGCATATTTTTTCATTTTATTTTTATTGGGCATTTTTGGGAATAGGCATCATGACAGAAATGTTTTGCATGACTTCACATATATAATGGATATCATGTTGCTTACTCTCTTCATTGGGGACAGAGATAATTTTTAAGTCAAAATAAAACAAAAATGAACAAACGATAAAGAAAATGGAATCTAAAAATAAATGCATAAATGAGCCAATAATTAAATGAATGAATGGATAAAAAGTACTATTACCAGAGGAAAATTGGTTTCATACTCCCCAGGAAAATAGTCAATACCTTTCTTCAACCAATCACAGATTATAGCAGTCTCAAGAACCTTCCTCAGAGAAAATATCACTCATGCTTTCATGGGACCACTAGGTGGTGAAGTAGATAAAAAGTCAGGGCTAGAGTCAGAAGAACTCATCTTCTTGAGTTCAAATCTTGCCTCAGATACTTACTAGCTATGTGACCCTGTGCAATTCATTTAACTGTTTGCCTTAGTTTCCTTATCTGTAAAATGAGTTGGAGAAGGAAATAGTAAACCACTGTAGTATCTTTAGACAAGAAAACCCCAAATGGGGTCACAAAGAGTCATACATGACTAAAACAACTGAACAAACAAAACTGCTTTCACTAAAAGTATATAAGGTTCTATGACAGATACAATTATGCATGATATCATCTAAAATAATAATTTAAAAAATTAAGCCACCATCAAGCATACAAGATGACTGTATCATACTAATATGCATATATGTAGTTTTCTAAAATTATTAATATAATTTGTGAACAAGTACAAATTAAACTTACTTGGGTCTAATGCAAACAATGTTATATTTAGGGCAAACAAACTGGAGATTTTAAAGTTGTTGTTTTGTTTTGGTTTTTAAAATTGTTCCCTTATTAGAATAAATTAAGTTGGGTTACTTCACTTTTAGCTTTCTTATAGCTGTGGCCTCCTGAAGGATAGCATTAAGATGCTGAAACAAAAACAATTACTGTGATTATCTAATTTCTATTGTTGGAGCAGGAGCAGAAAATAGCCTTCCTCTTTCCTTTTCTTTGTCCTTCGGGCCTACCTTCATCGTAAAAGAGGAACATAACCTTTCTTGGCTGTGCCCACAGTTCCTTCTACCCAACCCACAACACAAAGATGTCCAACACTAGCTACTTAAATGGATTATAAGAACAGACTCTTTTCTTTTTTTTTTCTTTGTTGTTGTTGTTGTTGTTGTTTCAATCATGTCTAACTCTTCCTGACCACATATGGGATTTTCTTGGCAAAGATACTGGAGTTACTTGCCATTTCCTTCTACAGCTCATTTTACAGATGAGGAACTGAGGCAAAGAGGGTTAATTGACTAGTCCCGGGTCACACAGCTAGCAAATTTCTGAGGCCAGATTGTAACCCATGAAGATGAGTCTCCCTGATTCCAAGCCCATTGCTCTATCCACTGTGCCATTTATCTCTTTTCTTTTCTTTTTACATGTCTTCTAATTCTTCATGTTTATAATGGGGGAAGAGGGGAGCTCACCATATAGGAAGCTCTCAAGTTGGTGTCTGAACCCCCATTCTCTACCTTTGGCCTCAGTGTTCTTCTCCCTTGACCAGCAATTTTCCCTGCTCTTCATATGTAATAACTGGCATCTTATAAGACTTTAAATTATACAAAGGGCTTTTCTCACAATAACCCTATGAGATGGCATAAATATAATCATCTTGTACACAACTGGGGAAAATGAGTCACAAAGAGCTGAAGCAGTCACTGATCACAGTCACAGTTTGCAAGTGTCAGAACTGGTACTGAAACCTAGGTCTCCAGGTTGCCTCTTTCCATTGTGCTCTTGATAACAAAAGCAGTCAAGGATTACCAGGAGGTATCACATTCTTATTCTTTTCCCAAACTCTTGCAGAAGAATGGCCTCTAGGTAAGTTCTTCAAGGGCCAGGGTCTCTTCCCAGTTATAGTGTCCAAGAAGTCTTTACAAACAATATTGAGATATTAATTACTAACTGAAAATATTCTTGGGCAGCTAGGTGGCACAGTGGATAGAGCACTTGCCCTGGAGTCAGGAGGACCTGAGTTCAAATCTGACCTCAGATACTTAACACTTACTAACTGTGTGACCCTGGGCAAGGCAATTAACCCCAATTGCCTCGCTAAAATAAAAAAATAAATTCTTGACTCATATTACTGAGAGGCAGAAAGATAAAGTGGATCAGCCTTGAAGCCAAGTCTTGCCTCTGATACCTCCTGCCCCTGTGACCTTGAACAAATCCCTCTCATTGCCCAAGGCAGTTCTCTGAGAACATAAGTGGCACGGAAGTTGCCAATCTGCATCCATGGATCTCGATCTCTCTCTCTCTCTCTCTCTCTCTCTCTCTCTCTCTCTCTCTCTCTCTCTCTATATATATATATATATATATATATATATATATATATATATATATATATATATATGTGTGTGTGTGTGTGTGTGTGTGTGTGTGTATGTATGTTTTTTTTAAAGCAAACTAAATAAACATGTGTGGTTTTCTAAGTTGATATGCAGCCTACAAGGATCCTCATGTATGGTTTCATGGTCTTCAATTTTTGCTTCACTTTGGCACCACTGGTCAAGATCATGAAAAGTACTATTATCATCAATACATATTCAATTCTCACTGATTTATTTATATATGGGGGAACTAAGTAGCACAGTGGATAGAGTGTCAGTTCTGGAATTTGAAAGACCTGTATTCAAATCCACTTATTATCTCTGTGACCCTTAGGCAAGTCACTTAACCACTATTTGATTCTGTTTCCTCATATGTAAAATAAGAATAATAATAGCACATTCTTCCCAGGACTGTTGTGAGGACCAAATGAGATCATACCTACAAAATGCTTAGCACAGTGCCTGATACACAGTAAGTGCTTTGTAAATATTAGCTATTACTACATTGCACTGCTCAGCTAAAATATAACTTGGACACTTATCATGACTTTGCATGTTAGCTGCATTGTACACAAGACCCCAAAAAACTACACTAAAGATTCCTGAGTTTTTCTAGATGAATACTGACTTTACTCAGACTACCAAAACCAAAATCAGTAAAGACAGATCAAAATATATTTAATTAATCACTTTTCCAAATTCATAAATCTCTAAGGTGATAGCTCCATTCTGCCCTTAAGACTCCCTCAAAGCTTCAAATAGTTACTTAAGCAATGTGTCCCTTGGCAAAGGGGTGGAGGAGGTAGGTTAGAGAGAGAATCATAGCACACCTCTGTTTTCCAATCAGCTCTGGTATCCCAGGTGACATTCTGGTGACATTCAAGAGTAATTCCATAATTCAATGGACTACTCTACATTCAATCTTCTTTAGATCTAGGTGCTATACTTTTTCATCACTTCACTTTTAATTAGTTGGTAAGCTTCAGCTAAGTTTCCTCATTCCCCTCTTTTTTCAGAAATAGACAAAGAGGAACCCAGTTTTTGTAATGCTCTGATGTTTGGGTGACACACATTTTAAATATCTCTGGAGACTGAAGACTAAAAAGCCAAAAGGTCTCTAGGCATAAGTGCTGTCTTCTGGTGAAACCAAACACAGTAAGTTACCCCAACTATAATGTGAATAGTTGTTGATAATGCTAACTTTTCTCCTGGGGTTATGAGGGGTGCCAGAGAGTAGGAAAGTTGCTGGTATATAATTGGTTTTTTGGACATAATTTGGGTTTTAGAGTGGGTGGGCAAAGAGTTTATTTTTTGGTGTGCAGAAATTTAATCAGCCAGAAGAATGTTGGGGAAGATGATATTTTGAATCTACTTAACTTATTTGGGGGGCAGCTAGGTGGCTCAATGGATAGAGTGCCAGTCCAGGGGTCAGGAAGACTCATCTGCTTGGGTTCAAATCTGGCCTCAGATACTAGCTGTGTGACTCTAAACAAGTCACTTAATCCTGTTTGCCTCAGTTCTCATCTATAAAATAAGCTGGAGAAGGTAATGGCAAACCATTCCAGCATCTTTCCCAAGAAATCCCATATTTGGTCACAAAGAATAAGACATTACTGAAACAACTGAACAACAATAAAAATACTTATAATGATATCTTAGTAAATGCCTTCCCTAAGAGATAATTGTGTCTACTGGCTGATTGTAATAGAGAGCTTGTGAATTATAGTGTTATTAGCTCCGACTCGAAGTTACCTCTGAACCCCAGGTAGCAGCTATCCTCAGGGAACCAAACATACCCCGAGGGGTGCTACATAAGCATATCACTGCTGTTAGCTACCGATATTTTTATGCGTTTTATTAGTTAACACATGTGATTTAAATCTTTGCTAGCAATTCCTTTCAAAGGCACCTAACCAATGATTATTCAAAGATATTTGCTCCATTTCCATAGCATATTTCTTCCAAATTTTCTTCTCAAAAATTCAGTATGCTATAAAATTAAGCTTAATATTTAGCTGTTAATGTTACAGGTATGAAAGGAGTTTAGGAGCAATAGCTTAAAAGATAAGGCTTGGGCAAAGGAATGGCAATAAAGAGACATGAGTAGTACCTAAGCATATGGGGATGCGGGGTGGGCACAGAAAGAGCAGTGGTACATTCAAGGATGTGAACAGGCTTTTCATTATCCTTGAATCTAAAATAAAATGTTAGAGATAAGAATAAATCATCAGTGAGGACTTTCCTGCATTTCATAAGATTTAAAGGCATACATAATCTCAACAGAAGGTACAAGAAACTGGAGTCAAGGAATGTCATTCTTGTTTTGCTGGTATTGCTACTAAATTTGGGGTGGGGGGGAAGCAGGAAGGACACAGATTTAATTACTTTCATGTGATTTAAGTGGTACAAAGGTTTCCAGTTAGGAAGTTAATTCCATCTATAAAGGTAGATAGGGAATCATTGTGCAACTAATAGTCTTAGCTTCATGGATCACTGATGAATCCAGTGACTTGCCCAGGGTCACATAGTCAGAAATAATAATAATAATAATAATAATAATAATAATAATAATAATAATAATAATAATAATAATAATAATAATAAATAGTTAACATTTATATACATCTTACTATATGCCAGACACTGTGATAAGGATTTTATAATTATTATCTCATTTGATCCTCACATCAACCTTGGGAGGTAGAGTCTATGATTATCCCTATTTTCCAGATGAGGAGACTGACTCAGAGAGTAAGTCAAGGTCACACAGCTAATGAATGTTTGAGGCTGGATTTGACCTCAAGTCTATCTGACTCCAATTCCAGCATTCTATCCACTGGGTCACCTAGCTGACCCAAATTGAACTACAATCCACAAGTCAGGCAAACCAGCTAAAGCAATAAGGCAACCTGAAGAAATCTGGAGATAACATGATTCCAGGCACGTCAAACCGCCACTACCTTCTCTCCTCAGACTACAGACAGCACAAAACCCTGAGCCTAAAAGTCTTGGAAATAGTACTGATTGTAGCACAGGTCCCAAAGTCATTGTGTTGAGAAGCAAACTCTGTAAAGATGAACCGTGACAACTCTTCCTGCAGATACTATAAATATAGCTACTCAAGAACCAGAAGAAAATGTTATTTTCACCAGTCACTGGCACTATCAAATGGTTCAACGATAGAAATTAATTTTTTAAGGCAAAACATTTACTTAAAGTGCATGGAAATCAATAAGTTAACATTTTATTAAGTGCTCTATTATGTGTCAGAGACTGTGTTAAGAGCTGGGGATACAAAAAGAGGCAAAAGACAGTCCCTGCCCTTAAGGAGTTTATAAACTAATGGACTGGCAAATGACAAAGTGTTTAAGTTAAGCAGTAAATACTGTTACTACCCTATCTCTCAAGGCTACTACCTTCTCTACTTCCTGGGGATGAAATCCTTGCTGCCTCAACATTTCCTTCCTTGATAGAATAGGAGAAAGACTTGGGTGGTTTCATCATCTCCAAATTAACTTTCCTGTCTCCTGGCTAGGGAATATCTCAGTTACTCTGAGGAAGTAGAGAATCTCACAACAGCTTTTAGAAACACTGAGATATCAAAAAAAGAAAGAGAGAGAGAGAGAGAGAGAGAGAGAGAGAGAGAGAGAGAGAGAGAGAAAGAAGAGAAGAGAAGAGAAGAGAAGAGAAGAGAAGAGAAGAGAAGAGAAGAGAAGAGAAGAGAAGAGAAGAGAAGAGAAGAGAAGAGAAGAGAAGAAGGAAGCTCATTAAAGAAGCTGCATTACCATCTGTGTTGACAATGCACCCTAAGGGCCATGAGACCTGTCCCGACTTGCAGCTTAAATCTTCCATATCTGTTGCCTCCCCCATTAGTATTTGAGCTCCTTGAGAACAGGAAATCTTACTTTTTCTATTTGTACCCCCAGTAAAATCATTCATTCATTCATCCTCCTGACTCCAAAACCAGCTCCCCACCTTCTACAACATACCACTTTTCAGTATTATCTTCTTACTAAGTAAAGTAGCAATTTGTCCTGTAACATGAACATTTTCTTCCAGAGAAAGAATTCCACGTCCCTGTCACATTCATTCTTTCCCCAACTCTTTAATGCCATCTTGCTAGAGAATCAAGAGAAAAAAAATTTAGATGATTAAGACATAGAGAGCTGGTGAACCAGAAGCATGGACGTGTAATTGATCAGATGCTGACAGAGTGTTAGGAATGATATAGAAATTAAATAACTAGAGTTTTTAATTGGTGAACCTCATAAAAATTAATTTTCTAACTAAATTGAATAAATTAGGTTTTGAAAAATTATCATCAGAAATCAAGGTTCCTAAATAATGTATTCCCTTTTGAGTGCATCAAACCAGGGGGGAGGAAATTCTGCCAATTTCTTAAAATATATAATATAATAAATCTCCATGAGCTTCTTTATTTTTTTCAACCTCCAATTTTCAGATTCAGCCCAATATTTCAAATATGTGTTAGTCTTTAACGAAGCCAGCTAAGTAGTACAGTAGATAGCTCACAGAACCTGGAGTCAGGAAGACTCATGTTCTTGAATTCAAATCCAGACTCAGATACTTATTAGCTGTGTCACCCTGGACTAGTCACTTAACCCTGTTTCCCTCAATTTCCTCATCTGTAAAATGAGCTAGAGAAGGAAATAGCAAACCATTTTACTATCTTTGCCAAAAAAACCCCAACAAATAGGGTCATGAAGAATCAGACACAAGTGAAAAATGACTGAACTGAACTGAAACACACTTTTATTTGCTTTAAGGGACCAAAGAAAAAATGACAGACAAATAACAAGGATGAAGGAATACTGGCTATCCTATTACCTCTTGTGGAGGAGATCAATATTGGCCTACAAAGACACAACTGGGTGATTGGGTGTGGGGAAAGGAAATCAAGGCACTACCAAATTTAGAGAACTATAAATTGGTTTGAGAGTGTTGACTTTAGAAAAGCTATGGATCCAATCAAGACTTCTTGTTTCTGGAATAACCTTAGTCTGACCAACAGAATCATGATCAGTGGCTACCATTTCTCCTCCACCACAGGCTAGAGAAGTTTTATTCCTACCAGCTGGGGCAGTTGTCTTACTGTATACCTTCCAGTGGAAGGTGGAGGGAAACAAGGGAATGACTCCTAATCTCTAACCCTCTGATCTAGAAAATTGTTGCAAGGAAGGCTAAGATAGAGCAATAATTATGGAGAGAGGATATAGAGACCACTTGGAACTTTAGCACCCAACTCTTGACCATTTGAAGTATGGAATGAAGATCATCATTGATAGCTGACTGCCTTAAATATCTGTGTATTTCCAGCTTCAGAAGGTCTCCATCTTTCCCCTACCTTGAACTGGACTCTCTGAAAGCAGGAGATAGACAAGTATATAAAGTACCTAAGCAGAGGGTAATGACTGCCTTAAATATCTGTGTATTTCCAGCTTCAGAAGGTCTCCATCTTTCCCCTACCTTGAACTGGACTCTCTGAAAGCAGGAGATAGACAAGTATATAAAGTACCTAAGCAGAGGGTAAGGAGTCATTAGTTAAAGTGAATGGTGAAGGCCCCTACACTAGCATACAGTTCTATTCAAAACATATTGCTTTTAGTCACCCCCTCTCCTAAGTTTATAAGTAGATTTTTTGGACACATCATCATGTAACTTTACATTTTGGGGAGGAGGAGAAATCCCTGATTTTGTTAAAGGTCTCAGTCCCTTGTCACCTCCTTCCTTGGAAATATATTACCATCAGAAAAAAGGATATGGGTACCCAAGATAAATTCCAGTAGAGGAGAGAGTTGGATAGAGCAAGAAGGGAGTTGGATCATCCCCACTCATCTCAGAACCCCTGGATTGGCCACATCAGCAAGAATAATTAGGCAAAACCAAACAAGCTGAAATCCATTTATTAAATACCTATTTTGGTCAAAGCACTATTATATTTGCCGGGATACAAAGTCAAAACAAAAGCCTTCTAAGAGTTTACATTCACTAGAAGAGATGTACTTTCTTTCTTTCTATCTATCTATCTATCTCCCATTTGGCCATTTTCTTTCCTCCCATTTGGACAATTTTTTTCTCTCATTTGCCAAATGTATTTTTAAGGAATTGTTTTCCTCAGTCAATTTTTGTGCTTCTTTTTCCAGCGTAACTCTCAATTCTCTCATTTCTTTTTCCATTTTTTTCTTCTCTCTCTCTCATTTGGTTTTTAAAAGCCTTTTTTATCCCTTCAAAGAAGGCTTTTTGGTTTTCAGACAAAATCATTTTCCCACTTGAGTCTTCACTTGTAAGCATTTTGACAAACATCTGAATTTGAGTTTGGGTCTTCCCTTTCACCACAGAAGTTGTCAATGGTAAGGGTCCCTTTTTGTTTCTTACTCATCTTGTAGCCTATTTTTAAACTTGTAAAGTTGACATCTGCTCCTGGGGCACAGGGGTCACTGTTGCAAGCATCTTACAGCTCCCAGGTACACCACTCTCAGCTGTGTAGAGCTGCAGCTCTGTTGAGCTGAGCTGAGCTATATTGAGCTACCCTCCCCTTTCACCCAGGTGAGACAGACCTTTCCTGAAGTCTTCTAAATTAACTCAAGTAGGAGGATTGTGTCTCTCTGTCTTTTTTAGGTTCTGTAGTTTCAGAATCTGTTTAGAGGGTTGATTTAATGTTGTTTTTAAGGGAAGCACAGGAATGCTCAGGAAACTTCCTGGCTTCTCTCCACCATCTTGGCTCTGCCCCTATCTATCTATCTATCTATCTATCTATCTATCTATCTATCTATCTATCTGTGTATGTATGTATGTATGTAAATACATAAATATAGATATCTTTATATAGATACAGCTATCTCAAAATAAGTATGATTATACTGTGTTAATATCATGAAGTTCTTTAAATGCTAAACTACACTTGCATTTTATCCTAGAGGCATTTGGGAGACACTCAAGATTCTTGAGAAAGGGAATGAAATGATCAATATGTATTTTATGAAGATTATTAGCATAGCTGCATTGGAGACTCCATTTGATTAGGGTTACATTGGTAACTGGGAGCCCAGATAGGAACATTTTTCTAATCCAGGAAAAAGGGTGATGAGAAACTGAATTAGATAGTTTCCCATACCAATCTAAAGATACAGTATAGATGTAGAATCAAAAATATAGAAACAATTGATTGGCTATGAGAGGTTAAGGAGAGAAATCAGAAGTTTCTAAATTTGTGAAACTGAGTGAATGGTGGTACCCTCAAGGGAAATAAGGAAGTTTGAAGTAGAGGAGAAAGGACCTTGGTTCTGATCTATCTATGATACTTACTACCTAAGTATTCTTGGGCGAATTATTTGATTTCTATTATCCTCAGTTTTTTCATTCTATTCCAGCTCTAAACTTATGATTTTATGAGTTCAGTTCTTGATATATTCAGTTAAAATGTCTATCAGGTAGTTGTTTATTTCGCATTAGCATTTAGGAGTGACAGCTAAGTGGCCTAGTGGATAAAGCACAGGCTCTGGAGTCCGGAGGTCCTGAGTTCAAATTTGGCCCCTTGGCAAGTCACTTAACCCCAATTGTCTCCCCCCCCAAAAAAAAAATCCACATTAACAAAAAAGAACTAGCAGTTAGGAGAGAAGTTAAGACAAGATTTATAGAACTGAGAGTTATTTTCATAGAAAGAATAATTGGAACCAGGAGAGATACTGATGTCAATAGGAGAAAAAATATAGAAAGTGAAGAAGGCCGACAGAATACCCTTGCAGGGCACCCATAGTTATGGAACAAGACCTGAATGATGATGCAGGAAAGGAGGCAGAGGAGATGCTAAAATACTTGAGGGAGGAGAGGCCAGGAGTGTCATGAAAAGTGAGCATAGTAAACTACCAGCTCAGCTGAACAAATGAATGGGCTCTCTTTCTTCCTTTCACAATGATATCTTGGGCTGATCCCTATCTCCCCCAACCTTCCCCAAGTTCAAAAATGCCCAGCTCCAGCTCTGGTGGACTATAAGCTCAGTATGCACAAGAGCAATCAATAAACACTCATATGTCCTGAGACTGAGCTAATAAAGCCACTGTGTCCAGAGGCAGGAGGGCACACTGGAGAGCCTACTTTGGCACCAAGGCGACTTGGCTTCAAGTCCTGCCTCTGACAAATATTGTCTGTATGAACAGGATAAGGGACTTAAATGCCAAAAATTTCACAGTAATTGTTAATCTGCATTAATAGAGAGATTTTCCTACCCAGAAGTGCAGTATGTTGATAAAATCACAAGCTGAACTAAATAATGCTAACAACAAGCCTGTAGAATGAGGAAGACGACACTGTATTTGTCAGACTTCATCTAAAGCAAGGTGTTTAGCTGAGAGCACCATCTCAGGGTTGTTTCCAAATCAGGCCATCACACATCTTAGTCATCGTCCTCCTTAGCCCACTCCAGCTGAAACTCAATTTCTGCTTCTGATAGACTGAACTGAGCTCTTGCCCTATCTTGTCCAGAACTAGGCCTCTGGACATTGACAAAAAAACACACACCACCCTTCAGGTACCACTCTTCTCCTATACATATCCACTTCTTAATCCCCCTTTAAGCATTTTCTCTTGCTCTGCTCCTTCCACCAACCCCATCACATGTCAACTACTTGAAGAAAAGGACTTGCTTGCTTACTTTTGTCATTTCTATTGCTTAGCACAGTCTCTGGCACATAGGAAACACTTAATGAATGCATTTTCCTTCCTTCCTTCTGGAACTTTGATAAATGGGAATGTAGCTAGGAACATATCCTTCCCTTGAGTTTTGCTCCCTGTATATCCCTCCATTCTGTCATCCCAGAATACCTTAAGGGACTCCTGAATTACCCCTGGGTATTGTTGACTCACATAATTATTGGCCCAAGCCAATCACTATAAGGAACAAGCTTAGAGAATACAACATGGCTAAAAAGTGCCTTCTTTCAGAAATACAGACCTTCACTGAGGCCTTCGCTACCCCTTACCTCATTCAGTCAGTCCCCATGATGCTAACAGGTATGGCCCTTCCTTCACCCCTCCCCAAATGTCTTTTATCCCACTATCAGAATACAGGTCACCACTGGAAATATGCTGTGGTCTAAATATACCAACCATGCATCTTTCTGTTGCCCTTTAGGGCACTGCAATTTTTGATTTTACAGAAATAGTGGTATTTCATGATTGACAGTCATATAGTATCATGGGGAGAACATTGGTGTTAGAAGGTTAGCTTTATGAAAGAGAGCAATTTAAGATCAATGGGAAGCACTGTACCATTTGCCAAAAGTGATCTAGCCTAATCTCCTCCTGTAAAAGTCTGGGTTTAGTCTATTGTCCATATGTAATGCAAAATCTATGCAGTGACAAACTAGCATAATTGGTCGGTCTATCCAGTTTCATGTCATAATCTGAGCAAAATTCAGTTGATTTTTTTTCCTCAGGGGCTTTCTGGGACTGTCTCTTTTTTGTTATTGTTCATTTTACTGAGAGGACCCCATAGTGTTCTGGAGTTGAATTCAATCAAGGAAATATATCACCTACAATAGGGATATCCAAAAGAAATTGGCTTCTGACTAGAAAACCTTCTTCTTTTGTCTAATAAGAATTTATTGTAAAAACAAATGATAATAATAATTATAACTATTGTTTATAGAATACCATAAGGTTTGCAAAATGCTTTACATATATTATCTTATTTGATCCTTACAATAACTTTATAATTCAAGTACTATAACTATCTAAAATTGACAGATGAGGAAATGGAGGCAGAAAATGCAATTTACCTAGTCATATGGCAAAAACATAACACAACAAAACAATAAAATATTTATTAAGTGCCGACTAAATGCCCAACACTATGAGAAACACTTTACAAATACTATTTCATGTAATAATTACTCTGGGAAGAATATTATTATTGTATCAGTTTTACAGTTGAGGAAAGCTAGGCAGAGAGAGGTTAATTGACTTGTCCTGGACAACAGAGCTAATGTGTTAAGTTAGGATATATAGATGTGAAGCTTCTATAGGCAGTTTGCAAGCCATAAGTATATTTTATTATTTTTTAAATCTTGATTTAAGTTTCCTAATTTATTTTTGTCCATCTTGCCCAATATATAGCTTCACACTAAAGTCAAAGTACTATTTGCCTTAATTTGGAGGATTCCATAAAGTTCTTCATAGAATGAGTCTACTTTCTCATCTCTGCAACAGATGTTAGCATATAAACTGCAAAATTATCTTCCTGGTAGTCCTCTTGCCCTCATCATGAGCTCAAGCCCAGATTACCCAGTATCCATTTAGATATCATCTGTCCCCACCCCCACCCCTTAGGATAAAACAGATGCCATTATTTTCCCTTGAGTTTAGACTCAATTTCTTCCTATCTTTTCATTTTATCTCTTGCAAGAATTTTTATCTAAATATGGATACAGTTTCTTTTAGTAGTGTATCAACCCACTAGCAATTTAGCCAAGATCAGCATTTATAATACTAGCAATTATGTCAACATTTGAAGATGTCGTAGAACCTTGGGCAATTGGTTAGCATAGGGAAAGAACACAAGAATTAGAATCAAAGCTCCACAGATATTTTGTGAACTCTGTTTTAAAAAGAGGAAGGACAACCTACCTCCTTGGCTAGCAATCAATCGATCAATATATATTTATTATGTGCTAGGCATTGTGCTAAATGGTGAGGATAAAAAAAAAAGACATACCTTGTCCTCAAGGAGCTTATGATTTAATGGATTTTAATGCCATTAAATATACACTAATACCTAGAATCAGGGGAAAGAATTAAAAATGGAGGCTGAATTCTTTACTAAATAGTACCCAGGTCCTTCCCCCACCCCTGTCCCAGGCACCCTGTCACAAGGCTTAGATTTATATGGAGATTTTTATTTGTAAAT
This sequence comes from Dromiciops gliroides, assembly GCF_019393635.1. Lineage (NCBI taxonomy): Eukaryota > Metazoa > Chordata > Mammalia > Microbiotheria > Microbiotheriidae > Dromiciops > Dromiciops gliroides. The sequence continues at coordinate 117,236,518 of NC_057866.1, read as the reverse complement.
TACTTAACAGAACTTTTCTTCTTTATTCGCCTAATCAAATTATTTCAAATGCCAGGTAAGCATTTCTGACAGCTGTGGTGGCAGGCTGTACCTTGAGATTCGAAATATCCTATGGGGAAACAATTCCTCTAGAATTGTTATGGAATATAATATGTAGAGTAGATTATAAGGAAGAATTATGGCCTACTAATCATATTACTACTGCTATTAAGAATGAGTCCCATGTTCCCCAGTGACTAATGTCACTCCAGAATAGTGAGTCAGATCCTTGGCATGCTGCATATTAGGAGGCATTTTGTTTCACCCTGGAGTTAAAACTCCTTTTGTTTCCAAGTCTTTGCCTGTGCAGTTCTATGTGCACATAGACCCTTTTTTTTTGCTTTCCAAATAACATTCCTCCCTCCAGGAAGCCTTCTGTGATCCCCTCTACCTATTATAAAACCACCTGCATCATCCCTTGGCTACTTTTGTAATTGCAGTCTTTAGCTTTGAAATACTTCCTAGCAATTATCTCTTTGCTTCTTTTTTCCTCCTATTAAGTTGTAAACAATCTGGGAGCAAGAACCATGCCTAATCTTCTCTGTAAATTTAAATGCCTCATAAATGGTAAGGTACCCCATAGCTGCTCACTGAGCCATATTCCTAGTGTCTCACTAACTTCCTTTTAGTGATATTCCTTCTTTACTGTAGCATTGCCCTAAGTGGAATCCTTTGGCATTCAGAGTCTATCGTTACAGGTGACTGCTCCCCAAGAGATAAACTGCCAAAGGTTTGTTGTTGTTGTTCAATCATTTCAGTCATGTCCTACTCTCTGTGACCCAATTTGGGATTTTCTTAGCAAACATACTAAAGTGATGTGCCATTTCCTTCTCCAGCTCATTTTACAGATGAGGACACTGAGGCAAACAAGCTTAAATGACTTGTCAGGGTCTGAGGCCAGATTTGAACTTACAAAGATGAGTCTTTCTCACTCCAGGTCCAGTACTCTATCTACTGTACCACTTAGCTGTCCCCTGTCAGAGGATATTAATAGGTAATTTTCCCCCACTTGATTCTATTTTTTTCCATTTATATGTAAAGATGCTTTTCAACTTTCATTTTTGTAAAATTTTAAGTTCCAAATTTTTCCTTCCCACCTCCCCAACACAGCAAGCAATCTGATATGTGTTATATATGTACAATCATGTTAAATATATTTTCATATTGGTCATGTTATGGAAGAAGAATTGGAACACTAGGAAAAACCACAAGAAATAAAAAACAACAAAAATTAAAGTGAAAATAGTAACCTTGATCTGTATTCAGACTCTATAGTCCTTTTCTCTGGATGTGGAGAACATTTTCTGTCATGAGTCTTTTGGAATTGTCTTAGGTCACTGTATCGCTAAGAAGAGCTAAGTCTATCACAGTTGATTATCAATGTTGCTGGTCCCGCATACGGTATTCTCCTGATTGTCAATAGACAGTTTTCAAAGGAAGAAAAGCCAGCTATCCACACAATGCAAAAATAGTTGAAATGGCTAATAAAGTTGTTCAGTCATTCATTAACATCTGACTCTGTGTGACCCTGTGGATGATACTGCCCATGCTATTTTCTTGACAAGGAAACTGGAGCAGTGTGCCGTTTCTTCTCCAGTGCATTAAGACAAAGAAAGGTTAAGTGACTTGCCCAGTTACATAGCTAGTTAGTTTCTAAATTCAAATTTGAACTTAGGTCTTCCTGACCCCAGGTATAGCATTTCATCCACTGAGCAAACTAGCTGCCTCTTTATAATGAAAGAAGTATAACTCAAAACAACTCAGTTTCACTTCAGCCTCATCAATGTTGTGAAAAGAAGAAAACAGTAAATGTTGGGCACTCTAGGAAGAACAGAACATTATATCGGTAGAGTTATGAATTATTCTGATCATTCTGGAAAATAATTTGGAATTACACTAAAATAATTACTAACCTGTCCATACCCTTTTACCCAAAAATATCACTCCTAGGAATATACCACAAAAATGGTAGTTTTCTTTTTTAATTCAATAAAATATTATTTTTAAAAGCTAGCTGCTCTATCTTATCACACCATCTGGATACTGCACTTCCATAGCAATTTTCCCATACTTAAAAAAGCTTCCTTGATTCTACCATAACCACAAGCTACCATCATTGTATGGAAATTAACACCCTTATGGTAAACGCTTATGGTTCCTTCCAACTGCCTCTTCTGTTGTTAAGTCCATATTTGGATCTGTGTCTTCTGTTTGTACTCCCTAAACTGATTACTGTTTTAAAGCATTATGATTTATAAAGTATGTTTTAGTATTTCTAACTTTTTAACATTTATTTGTCATTCTCTTTATGCCCTAAAACTCCTTGAAGAGATTATGAAATCTTATAGAGATGGATTGTTCATGGTTGAGTTTTGCCAATATAATGAAAAAACAAAGTTGCCAAAGTCAATTTTCAGTTTTAATTCTATTTCAATCAAGTTATAAAAGGGATAGTTTACTAAAATGAAAGAAATAATAAAATTCATTTGGAGAAACATGAGATTTGGAATATCTAGGGAAATTAAAAAAAAATAGGAACCCATTCCCATTCTTTTCCAGTCCAGGAATATTAGAATTAGTCTCACAGTTTAGCTCAGTTCCTATGTAAGCATCGGTTACTAAGATTGTGTCTAAAGCTGGAACTTTATAGTTCAACTGAAGTGGAATCCTCTCAGGTTCTCTACTGGGTTAACTATAACATTTGGCCTAGATTCCTAAATACCTGTATCCCCCTGGTTAGCTACAGAAGAATTACAAAATATTAACAATGAGACGACAGAATGCTCTGATTCACAAATAAGTAGAGAAATTCAGATCAAAACAGCCCAGTCGGGGCAGCTAGGTGGCGCAGTGGATAGAGCACCGGCCCTGGAGTCAGGAGTACCTGAGTTCAAATCCAGCCTCAGACACTTGACACTTACTAGCTGTGTGACCCTGGGCAAGTCACTTAACCCCAATTGCCTCACTAAAAAACAAACAAACAAAAACAAACAACAACAACAAAAACAGCCCAGTGGTTTCACCTCACACCCAGAAAATTGACAAAGATGGAAATGTGGAAATAGTCAATGTTTGAGGGATTGCGGGAGTACAAGAACATGCATGCATTGTTGGTAGAGCTATGAAACAATGCAACCATTTTGGAAAGCAATTTGGGGTTATCCAAATAAATTAAACTTACCCTTTACAAGAGACTCAACTATTAGATTAACCCCATTGTAATCATTTCATAAGAATTTTTAATATATAACAAAATATTTATAGCAGCAATTTTTTTTGGTCAAAAAGGACTAGAAACAAAAACATTTTCCATTTCAGAATGGCTAAACAACTTGTGACAGATGTGTGTTAAAAAAAAAAGAATATGATGAATACCGAGAAGTTTCAAAAGATTTATATGAACTCATTTGAATAAAGTGAGCAGAATTAAGAAAATAATAGTCACAATAACTATAATATTAATGGAAAGAAGCATCATTACAAAAGAACTGAAAGCAAACTTTCCAGAATTACAAAGAACAAGCATTACTCCAAAAAAGAAATAGGAGAAGACATCTTTCCACCTTTTTGGTATAGGTGAGAGGTTTATCAAACAATATTAAATGATTCTGATCATTATAACTTTATAACATAGTTTGAGGTAAAGAATTATTATATTCCTTTTATTACTATTTTTTTCATTACTTCTTTTGAAAGTCTGGATTAGTTTTTAAATCTTTTGTGTGTTATACATTGTCTGTTGAAGTCTATGTATTGTCTAGTGAAGCCTATGACCCTGTTATCAAAAGAATGTTTTTATATATTTGAAGGAAATCATTAATTTCAATTAGATGTTAATTAAATTAAAGACATTTATTTGTTTCATATCCACATTCATAGATCCCCTGAAATATATTAACTCACCACTGTTCTAGATCTTCTTTTGTTCTTCTAAATGTATTTTGTTAATGTTTAACCTAGATCTGTAAGATATTGTTTTAGTACTTTGAATTCTATATCATTAAATCTGTAAATTAAATTTGGTAGAATTGTCATTTTTATGATATTTACAAGTCTTAGCTTTGATCACTGTATTTCTTGATTTCTTTAAAGAATACTTGATAATTGATTTTATACAAATATTTTGTATGCTTTGGCATATTAGTAATAAAATATTTTATACGTTTTGTAGTTATTTTCTTTGGCATTTCCTTTGCTTCCTGAATTATGTTACTATTGCAGAGATTTGCTGTTGATTTTTGTGGATTTATTTTGAAACGTGGAACTTTGATAAAGCTAAAAATTCTCACAATAAGTATATTTGGGGGCAGCTAGGTGGCGCAGTGGATAAAACACCAGCCCTGGATTCAGGAGTACCTGAGTTCAAATCCAGCCTCAGACACTTGACACTTACTAGCTGTGTGACCTTGGGCAAGTCACTTAACCCCCATTGCCCAGCAAAAACAAAACAAAATAAGTATATTTGCTTTTTCTATGGAATTTCAAAAGTAAATCATTTTTTCCATAAATATATAGGGATAGTATAATCTCCTCTTTCCCCAGGATTTTATCTTAAATTTATATATCTTATTGTTGTTAGTATTTCTAGGCATTATAATAATCTGGAAAGTGGGCTTTATTCTTGTATTTACTAGGAAGGTTTCTAGTGTATGCCCACTGAATATGATTTTCACTTTTAGTTTTAGGTAGATACTTTTTAAAAGATTATTCCATGTAAACTATTGGAAGTTTTGTGAGGATAAATTAGTATTGTGCTTTATCAAAAGGTTTGGTTTTTTTTTTTTAGAGAAACATTTGTTTTTGGATTTTGTATGTAATTATATTGATTGTTGTTCTCATGTTTAACCATATTTGCATCTGTGAGAATTGGAATGGCACACCCTGCTGGAGAGATACTGAAGGAAAGCTCTGCCATGAGGAGAGGGCATGTGAGGAGAATCCATGTGACTTTAGCTTCTGGAAGGGACCTTTTCTGGGTTTTCAAAGGTCAGTCAGGTTTCCAGAACTTACATCTATAGAAACCACCTGTGGGACTTGTCAATCAGAGCTACCAACCAATTAGCTTGGAGAGGGGTGTGTGTGTGTGTGGGGGGGGGGGATAGCCCTGTTTCCTGTTGGAAAGGAGGCTTCTGGGAGGAGGAAGGAAGCATTAGGGTCTTTTGGGTTCCTGACCTCGGTATGGTGGGTCAGATGCTGGGGTCTCTTAGAGATAGTTAGACTTTTTACTTCTCTTTCTCTTCACCAACTTCTGATTGCTCTTTAATAAATTCTTAAAAGTCTAAATTCTTGCTAAAGCTTCTGATTTGGGGTGACCACTCATTAGATTTTAGACATCATAGCTAGCATTTCAGCCCCTTACACATCACTACTATTAATCCACTTTAGTGATAATTAATACTTTCTTAAATGAACTCCCACAGTCTGTTTGATATTTAGCTAAATTTTTTATTTCATTAATCAATGTTAATTATACTAGTTTCTATTTCTCATTTCTCATTATCTTTCTCTTCTTTATTAAGAATAAACTTTTATACAAAAAATAAACATAAAACGTTATATATTTTTCTAAAATTTTAAGAACAAGTTTTGTATTATTGGTATTACTTATTGTTTAAAAGTTTGACAAAAATCTCTTGCAAATCTATCAAGATTAGGGTATTTTCCTTTATAGTACCTTTGTATCCAGTTCTATTTATTTTTCTAAGATTGACTATTTAAGTTTTCTATTTGATTTTTGTTAGTTTCATATTTATAACGTAATCTTGTATTTGCTTTGTATTCTCAATTTTGTAGTCATATAACTGTGCATCACGGGTTCTTATTTTTTCCTTCTGTTTTTTTTGTGATTTTTACCTTGTTTGTTTTTTTATTTTGTTTTGTTTTTTTGGAATCTTCCTTTTAATCAGAAGGTCTGTCAAGTTGTCTTTCAAATAACTAGCTATTTTAAAAAATTAGTCCTATATTCTTTTTAGCAACTATTTTCTAATTTTCAAGATTTCCTCTTTTGTGTTTTTTCCCTTCATTTTTTCATTTTTCTTATTTCTAAATGTAATTCATTTCATTCCTTTCCTTTCCTATTTTGCTCATATATATTTCAAGGGCATACATTGTTCCTCTGAAGCCAGCTTTAACTGTATCTTAGAAATATTAATATGTTATATCATCATTATTATTTCTGTCCATGCAAATATAAATAGTTTCTAAGATTAATTCTTTGAGCTATTCTTTATTTAGGATTTTATTATTAACTATGTAGGTCTCTGTACTCTGTTTATGGTTTCTTAATTTATTACTTTCTATTGCTTTATGACCTAAATATGATATGCTTAGTACTTTTTGTCTTTTTATATTTATTTGCATCATTTCTTTTTCCCATTACCCGGTTATTTTTTTAAAGTCCCATGTGGTGCTGAAAAATATGTATATTCTTTAGTGTTCTCATTCTGAAGGTACCATATGTCATTGAGCTTTAATTTTTCCTTTATGAATTTAGATGCACTAAAATTTGCAGTATACAGGTTTAGTATTTATATTAGTTTGTTGTTTATGATTCCTTAAGCATAATGTAACATCTTTGTTTATTACCATTTATTGGGGACTTTATATTTTTTGCCTTGTCTGATAGCATGATTACAAGTCCTGTTTTTTGAATTTACATGATGCATAGCAGATTTTATTTTAGACTCTCATTTTTATTTTATATATGTCCTTGCTTTCTACTTATTGTTTTTTTAAGTAACATATTATGAGATTTTGTTTTCCTATCCAATCTGTTACTCTCTCAAGTTTTATTGGATTGCTTAATATAGTTTTATTTAGATTTTGAAAGTTAGATTTGTTTTCCTTTATTTATATCTATAGTATTTCTTTTTCCCCTAAATTAGATTTTGTCACTTCCCTTCTTTTAATATTTTACTCTCCTTCCACCTCCCATAATTAATTTTGTTTAATCTATTATATTGTAACCCTATTTCCACAGGTTTACTTTCCCCTACCCTCAACCTCCTTCCGCCGTTTTTCAACCATTTCCCTACTTTTGGAGTTTTCCTTCCTTTCTCTCTCTCTCTCCTCTCTCTCTCTCCTTCTTCCTTCCTTCCTACCTATTCCTCCCCCTTTTTCCCACTTCTTTTCCTCTTCTTGGTGAACTAATTAATTTGAAATATTCCCATCTCTCCTCCCTTCCTCTCCTCCCTTTTTCTTAACTGTTTCCTAAAAAGGATTTTTTTTTTATCCCATTCTTTTCATTAATGTGCTTCCTTTTCTGCATATTCTGAATTTTTATTCTTTTATCCATGGTCCTTAGGCCTATTTATTCCTTCTTGAGTTGTTTTTTTGTTTTATTTGTTCCTCATGGAATTAAAACTTCCAAAGATAAAAGTTTGAGTACCCTCTTATAGCCATTTCATTTCTGATGTGTTGGTTGCGGTTGAAGCTGTTGTTATTATTTTTGTTAGGTCTTATAACTCTCAATTTTTTTGCGTGTGCCTCAATCTTAGGATCAATTTGTGAGTTTAGTCATGAGACCAGAAGCATTGCCCCATGAAAAAGAACCCTGTGTCCCCAATTTTGCATTGCAAGTTTACCCTCTTACCAACTGGTGATCTTTTACTTTCACATTAGACTTGCAATCTTTTCTCAGGATATTTGACTTTATACCCTTTTTGGGTACCAGTTGCCCTTAAGAACTCTAATTTCCTTTCAGAGGCAGGGACGGAAAATACTCTGTCAGAGCATGTGGTAGTTTTTTGTACCAAATTCTTGAGATTAAATCCATTGTGAAGTCCACATGTCTTCTTATAGAATATGCCTTTTCCTCTATGTAAATGATTTTCATTATACCCTTTACCCCATGAATTTTTAACTTTCTTCTTTCTTTTCCATTGTTTCAATACCTTTACCTTCTCCCCTAGTCCCCTGTAGCCCCTCTTCTTGATAACTGACTTCAGAAGTTATCTTTCCTTCATTATTCATCCACAGGTTTTGTTAATGTACTTCACCTTCTTCCTTTTTATACACCCTCCAATTATGCAATTTAATTTCACAAATGACATTGATAGACCTTTTAAAGGATATTTGTGAAACTTGGGTTACGGTGTTTTACACCTGCTCCTCACAATTACTTCAGCTTTTCTTAATTTCTGATTTAACTATTTTCATCTTGTGTACTTACAGAAGGGAGGAATGGAAGAAAGGAAGGAAAGGAAAAATGGGAAAAAGGGATGGAGGGAGGAAGGGAGGGAAGAAGACAGGAAGGAAGTACCCTGACTCTTTTGTTATTACTGTTGTTTTAACCTGATGAACTTTTTAAAATTGTCTCTAGATATTTAGTAAATTATTTCATTATTTATTATTTCCTTGAGTGTTTAATTATTTTCCTGTGTTTCTGTTGGATGGAGTCTTTGCAAGCCAAATAATCTACTCACTTCTGGTTTTGGTTTGGTTTTTGGTTTGTTTGTTTTTTCCAGTGATGTGCCAACCATCTCTCTTTTTCTGAATGACCATTCTTTTTTTGTGGATAAGTATGCTTAGGTTTTCAGCTTATATCATTATGTTGCATTTTGAGTACAGAATAGTTTTTTTTTTCCCAAAAAATTTCCTTTCCATTATATTTGAAAGTGTTTTTTATTACCCCTGGTTGTTTGAAGAATCTATTGTTTGTCATTGAAATTGTTAAATTCAGCCATTGTTGGGGACATTTGTGACCTATATTCAGGGGATAAATCACCCAAAGAATTGGGGGCTCACCAAGAATTGTGTAAAATAAAAAAAAAAAGATTTATTAGGAGAGAGTAATATATGGTCAGGAGACAGAATCACTATGGATATTGTCTCACTGAGTAAGAGAACATTTGGTCTTTTAGTATGTTTACAAACAAAAGCTATCAAAAAAACTGGAAGGGGAATGCAAGGCAACTGGGAAAGGCAAAAACAACTGGGAAGGGAACAACTATGAAGGAGTTCCTAAAGTATGGCTAATACCCATCCATATCAACATCAGTATCTCATCTTTGTTCTTTGCAAATCCTGGTCTTTGTGCTGGGCCATACCACATTCCTGAGGTGAGAAGCAGAGCTGCTTTTCCCTTGAGAAAGTTTAAGGTTTCCTTGGGGGTTGAGGTCTTTGGGTCCCACAACACCATGATTTGTATTAGAGTATAGAAAATGGTCTTTACCTGGACATCATTTCCCAGAGGATATATGTAGAATCTTTGAGTTGGTGCTTCTTTGTATTCAGAAACTCTAGCTAGTTTTCTTGTATATTTCTTGCATTATCAAGTTCAGACTTACTTTTTATTTATCATTTTGTTCTAGGGGTTCTAATTCATGTTCTAGTTCTTGAATTGTTCCAGTATATCTTGTTAGGAGATCAATAGTTTTTCTTGTATAGAGGTATTTCTTTTACTTTTATTGCTTTCTGGTTCTCTTCTTCTAGATTGTCCTTCATTTAAGTGTATTTGGATTATCAATATATTGTTCTCCAGTGTATTTTTTTTTTCAGAGAGTTGGCACTATAGATTGAAGTTTTGTTAAACGGCTAATTATTTCCACTTTACAGAACAAACTCTCCAATTTTTCCTCTCAAGATACTTATGCCTCTTTTGAACTAATTTAGGATCTCCTGTTTTGGTGCCACACCCAACTCAGAATTCATAGCATTCTATGTTTCATCATTTCTTCATTTTTTTTGAAACATGTACTCTTAGAAGTCTGTAATCTTTTTGGATATTTCAGCCCCCATCCTCTCTTACTTTCAGCATCTTCATTATTGATTTACCTGCTTATGCTTTATGCATTTGATTGAATTTTCATCCTTTTGAAATCATTGGTGGTTTTAGTTATTTAGTTATATTTCCTTGGTTCTCACTTTGATGAAGGATCTGCTTAGGCCTAGACCACAAGACTTACTCAGCTTCCTTCCAAATTTGGGAATTGACTTTTCACTGACTTCCATCCTTGTTACAGGTAGATTCAGGGGGTGCAGGTTGGACAGGATTGTTTCCAGCTAGATTCTAGTTTGCTCTTCTTAATGTTTGGTGAAGCCACAGACATGTTTTATGCCCTAGTGACCTTACTGCAGAATCAACATCAGCATGCTGCATGGTTAAAGGATAATGGAGAGTATTGATGTTCCTAGCAGAGCATCTGCAGCCTTGGAGTTCTCTAACCTAAGGTCTTCCAGGAATAGTAGTAAACCTCACCTCGCCCCACCACGTTGATATGTATTTTTTCCCTTTTATTTTTAATATACCTTGACAGATTATATGTTTTCTGCATGATACAACAGGATAATGTGTGGGGGCATGCTGGCAGAAACTCTGCAGTAGAATAGAAATCCCTGAGTGAGTTCCAAAGCACAACATTGGGGGTTAGGTTGTGAGCCCTACTGGAGTTTATATGTTAGTGGGACAAGGTTTCTGAATGACTTCATCATGATTTAATACTCTCAACAGTTACTTCACAAAACTTTTGCCTTATTGAGTTTCTTGTTCTGTGGATTTGGTTATAATTGCTTGGCATCTGCCAAATAATTAGTCCTTTAATTTGAAGGGAGAAAAATTTGATAGATAGCAGAGACTAGAGAAAACAGCTTGCCCTCCATCATGTTGGTCCCATGAACTGGAAATCCAAAATTTTACATTCTTATTAAGTATAGACACAAAAAAGAAATTATTTCTGAACTCAGGAATATATGAGAACACGTAGCCATCAGCTATAATGCCACCAGTGTTGATACTGACACTAATTTAACCTTTCTATGCCCTAATTCAGCTGATATTATGGGAAAGGCATGCCTCCTTAGAGAAGTAATCCCAGGAGAAGGATATTATTCTGGTGCAATCCTGGATATGGCAGTCCAATGGACAGAGAACGGAACTGGACCAAGCTTCTAGAACTCTGCTAGATGGAAGGGACAGTACCTTTCAAAAGCTGTCACCTGAAGCCATGAGAACTCGAATTCTAATGTGTGATAGCTATATATATTCTACAAATGTATTGATATGCTTTTCTTTTAGGACATAAGATATATCACAATACATCTCCTCTGAAATTCTGAAAGCTATAGCTTTCAGGAACTCCACAAGGACCTGTGTTGCTAAATATGCAAGTTAATGGACATCAAGTACACTTGGTACATTTAGCTTTGCAAACATATTATCATTGGTCCAGAAAGGTCAATTAAAATTTTCTACTCTCCCCTAGATGAGTACACATCAATGGTTTCAACTAAATTATAATGGTGTCAAAACAATTCCTTGGCTCTAAGTCTCTAGTCCCCAGACTGCCACCCAAAGCATGGACTAACTTGCACTGATGTAATTGTAAAGAAGGGTAATTCTTGTGAATGCCAAAAGGTTATACAATGAAGGGAAAGGGCCAATAGCCAAATTTCCACTTCTGACTTTTTTTAACTGAAGCATTCATTATTTTTCTCTGGGGAAAGTCAATTCTGAATATTAAAATGATAGGATCAGGTGCCAAATTGGAAAAAAATACCCTGAAGTTTATTTACTAAAACAATAACCTCACAAGTGTAGGTTTGGTATAAGAAATAACGTCCTAATTTTCTTTGTCTCATTCAGTTAAAGCTACTGATAATGACCCAGTGGGGAGTAAGGACTTTCATTTACAGTCATATTTTGAAAAATGACTTTGTACCCTTCAAATAATAATGGGGTTTCTTGTAGATGAAAATTATATTTCATAGAGAAGAATGCTTAAACTAGGTAACTGAGGACTTCATTAATATTTCTTCACTGAAATTATTTATTCAATTTGTTTCTTTTTCTCAGAATTGTCCTTTAGAAGAGATTTCTTCATTTTTCTAGAAATTGAGCCTAGAACTAAATGTGACATGTGTCACAGCAATAAGAAAAGCATCAATCTGCCTTCCTTGAAAAGCCTAGTAATGGGGCAGCTGGGGGGCGCAGTGCATAGAGCACCAGCCCTGGATTCAGGAGGACCTGAGTTCAAATCCAGCCTCAGACGCTCGACACTTACTAGCTGTGTGACCCTGGGCAAGTCACTTAACCCCAATTGCCTCACCAAAAAAAAAAAAAGAAAGAAAGAAAAGGCTAGTAAGGCACCAGTAGAAAACCTCATGAAATATTACAACAATAACTGTGGAAATCACAATTCGAAAAATATTTTATGAGACCAATGAATGTGAATGAATTTCCTACAAAGTTTGATCATTGTTGTTGTTATTCAGTCATTTTAGTTATATCCATGTCTTTGTGACCCCATTTGGGATTTTCTTGGCAAATATACTGGAGTGCTTTGCCATTGTTCTTTACCTCACTTTACAGATGAGAGGCAAACTGGATTAAGTGACTTGCCCAAGTCACACAGTAAATTTTTGAGGCTAAATTTGAAGTCAGGTTTTTCTGACTCCAGGCTTAGCATTTTGCCACTTAGTTGTCCTGATTTGAATATTAAGGCCACATTTTAGACATTTTAGACTTTTCCTGAATTTTCATAACCTTGCATTGATGGTGTTTATTTGACTAAATGTTGCCAACCTAAATCAAGAGGAAAAACACCAAAAAACCATTGACTTAGTGACATTATTGCCCTAGCCTATTAAGCAAGCTCCATTATTTTTCTGAAGTATTTGTAGGTATATTGTAGTGTTTAATGTTGAATAGTGAAACTGAACCAAATAGATTAAGGAACAACATTTAAAAACTAATAGGATTATAGACAGAAGGTAACCTCAACTAAACATATGGCTATGTCCTGATCTCTTAGAGCAGGCCAGGGGTGATTTTCTCCAACCATTGACTCTCTGCCATATTCTGTAAAATCTAGCACCAAAAAAAAAAAAATGATGCACAATGCTATTATGAAGACTTTTTTTACATCTAGTATGAATCCCCTGTGCTTTTTTTTCCTCTCAGTGAAGTCAGATAAATACCTGCTCATCACCATAATTCACTTTTAATCTAGTTGAGATATTTTAAAAATCATTTCTTTGACTTAACTAGAATAATGTCAACTAATCATATTTAAATTTGGGGAAATTTATATGTCATAAAGGATAACTTAAATGGGTTAACCTTGACCAAGTTTTCCAAGACTCTGTTTCATGGTTAGTAAATTGAGAGAGTCAGGCTAGATTGTCTTTAAGCTTGTGTCTAACTCTGAAATTCTACAAGTCTAGGAAACTTTCATTAATTAAACTGATTAAACAAATAAAGAGGACTTTTCCTTTTGGTGTAGCGCAGGGGTGACTGGGTCAACATTTACACTTATGAAGCCACAGCCTATTCCATTAATCCTTCCTCTAAAAAGCCTCCCCCCCAAGCTTTAGTAGTTTTGTTACATACGATTCATTTTTATGTATTCCCCCTTAAAAGTGACAACACAACAAGCCAAATAGAATAACTGACCTTCCATGTGAGGGTAGAAAGGGAATTGGGACTGGGAATTATATTGTGTATGAAGGCTTCCATTCAGTGACAATTGGGGTGGGGGTGGGGGTGGGGGAACACTACAAATTAGGAGGAACTGGTGATATTGAACAGGTGTGTGTGTGTGTATTCTTAATTATATACGTATATATGTACACAATTCTGAATAACAACTTGTGAAGTAAGCATTTCTGGGTACTTCAGACTACATACAAAGAACAATTGCTTCTTTGCTTTTGAGTAAGACAATATAACCTTATCTTATGTTCTTTAACAATAAATGTTTTCTTTTCATATGCAATATTTCATATGTATTTCAGGCAAGGCACATTTGGAATTTTCTGTACATCAATACAATCCTGTAAAGAATTTTTGGTCCCCTGTGGGAGATCTTCCCCCTTTTTACCCCATTCCACTTCACTCTTCTCACAGCCTTTCCTCTAGAGTAAACAAGGTGATTCAGTGGATATAATGCTAGGACAGAAGTTGGTTCAAATAAACCTTCAAAAACTTATTTGTTGTGCTACCCCAAGCAATCCACTTAAGCTCTATCTGCCTCGATTTTCTCAAATGTAAAATTGAAGGTAGTTGTGAGCATCATATGAGACAATATTTGTAAAGCACTTAGCATAGAATCTGGAATGGGGTAAGCACTTAATAAATGCTTGTTTGCATCTATTCTTCCTATCTTTTCCATGGATGATGGGGGTGGGGGGGTGTCTCCACAGAGGAAAAAAAAAATCACTACCACCCAAATTTATTTTAGGTGACTCTATGTCATTTAAGCCAAAAGAAGCAGCAAAATATGGATACTATTTCTCCTTAAACTGTCCAATATTTAGTGAATTCCAAGTTGTTGAGTTTAAAGAGGGAAGAGACAAAAGGATCTAGTACTGTAAGATACTTGTAAGAGTTTATTTTCCTTACCATGTTTGTAACTGTGTCCTGTGCTTCATGAGTTATTTGGAGAATCCCACCAAGATGGCATATTCTGTACATGTTTCCCTACAGACCATAGATTCAGAGCTGGAAGGAGAGTTACCAGCCAGCTAGTTTTCCATCATATTGCCTTACAGACAAGGAAACTGAAAGCTGAATGACTTGCCCAAGGTTGCATAGATAGGAAGTGGCATTAACTTGGATTTGAACCCAGTTGCTTTGACTTCAAATCCTTTTTACTGTACTACTATAGTCTCTTGCCAGATTATATTTGTTTTAACCAAATGCACTAAAATCTGGGCAGATTTTTTTTTTATGCATGATTAGTCAGTCTATGATGTTTTCCTACTTCAAGCCTTCTATTTTCTTAACTGTGCATATTAAACTCTGAACTCCTTGAGGGTAGGGTCCAATTTGTTTGTTTTGTTCTTTATGATCCCAGCAACAAAGTACATGGTGCCTTTCACCCATAGGTGTTTAGTAAATGTTGAATCGAATTGAAAGCTATATTGTAAATGGGATTCTTAGTCAAATACCAATTCAACCAGATGGTTTGCTCCAACTGTAAGCTTCAATGATACTGAGATGGTCAGACCTATGGATTAGGAAGCATATTTTGGCCCCCGTGAAAGAGAAAAATTGGAGAATAAAAAGACTAGGGAACAGAATTTGGAAATTATAGTAATATGATAAACAAGATAGAAATCCAAATGACTAGGGAAGGCATGATGATCATGATAATGATAGCTTGCATTTATATAGCACTTTAAGATTTGAAAAGTGCTTTACAAATATTTAATTTTATCTTCACAGCAATTCTGGGATATGGGTAGCATTTTCCTCCTCATTTTAGAAATGAAGAAGCTGAAGCAAACAGGAGCTCAGTGACTTGTCCAGTGTCACAAAGCTCTGAAATATAATTTGAACTCAAGTCTTCTGATTGCATCCAGCATTCTGTCTCCTAACTGGCTTTAGGTAGCATGGCTAACAAAGAAAGTTACATAATAAGCACTACATAAAAGTTGTTGTGGTTGGTTTACTTACTATGTCCAAAGAACTCCACTAGTAATTAGTCACAACTAGTCCCACAAAAAACAAAACAAAACAAAACAAAATAATAATGAATCCTTTCAATTGAAATCCCACAGTGATGGGGAATCTACTATGTGCCAGATATTGACTTAGTTTTAAATTTTTATATCATCTTTTCTTTATTGCATTTTTATTTATTTTGTTAAGCATTTAAATGTTAAACATTTTAATCTGGTTCAGGTAGCACCTGGCCATGTTATAGGCTGCATGTGCCCTGATAACTGTGTGTTTGATACCTCATTCTAGGCAATCCTCGAAAATCATAAGTTGTTAAAAAAAAAAAAAAAAGTAGATCTGCACTATTAGGGGGAGTTTCCTCACCTGAGAATCCCTTGTACCAATACATCCAAGGTTCAGTCTCTATTCTAAATCATAGTTCTATAGATAACAATCCCACTGTACTATAGTCAAACCATACACTTGAAAAACTGTGTTCATTTCTGGGTACCATATTCATAAACTCAAGAACGTCTACAGAATAGACAAGGTCCTTGAAATCACATCATATGAGAGTTAAGAAATTGGTTCAAGGGAAATTTAGCCTAAAGAAGAGAAGATGTAGGGGGTTTGTGTTAATTATATTCAAATATTAAAAGGGCTATCATGTAGAAGAGGTATTACATTTATTTTTGCTTATTCTCAAAACAAAGAACTAGAAGAAAATGATAGAAGATGGAGTAAGGTAGGTCTAGGCATCTGGGTGTTGCAGTGGGAAAAATTGTGGGCCTGGAATCCAGAAGATCTGAGTTCAAATTGAATCTGACACTAGCTATGTGACCTGAGAAAGTCACTTAACCCTGTTTGCCTCAGTTTCCTTATCTGGAAAATGAGTTGGAGAAGGAAATAGCAAACCACTCCAGTATTTTTGCTGAGAAAACCCCAAAAGGGGTCACAAAGAATTAGACATGGTTGAAATAAGTGAGCAATAACAAAAGAAAAACTCTCTAACATTTAGATCTCTCCAAAAATGGAATGGAATGGAGTAGGTAAGTTCCCACTTACTCACTAATGGTCTTCAAGCTGGGTACCATTTTCTTTGTCATGTTATAGCAGAGATTTTTTCTCAGATATAGGTTGTCCTAAAGGATCTCTGGAGTCTTTTCCAAATCTGAGAATCTATGATTCTATGACTGTATATTACAAAATAAATCTGATCAGAATGATGACAGAAGAAAGGAGCACAGAATTGTAGTGGGACCTGTTTGTTGTTGTTGTTATTTTGTTTGGGTTTTGTTTGTTTTCTCCTAGATCTGTCACCATGTATCTTTGGTCAAGTCATTTTCACTCTCCTATGGGACTTAGCTTCAACCTCTGTAAAATAAATAGAATGGAATCGTCAATCTCTTAGGTCCATTTCTTCCCCTATGAATGGATTCTTTTTAAAAAAAGAATTTACTAAAATATGTTCATTCTTTGCATCTATTTCTGCCTTCTGAGAATAAAAATAACAAATGTAATGACTCTTCCACATGACAGCCCTTCAAAATACTTGAAAATTATTAATATGCACCTCAGAAATCTTCTCTTCAAACTAAAAAATCCTTTCAACCAGTTTCTTTAATCTCCTATGATGATGTGATTTTGAGGGCCTTTATAAATGCCAAGCAGTATTGTAAGCCCCACAAAAAAAAAAGAAAAGAAAAGAAAAGTAAAGATAGCTCCTATATTCTAAGTCCTTTACATTCAAATGGGGGAGACAAAATATATAGAGGAGTAGTTGTCAGTAAGGTATATTACAGTTTAGAAAGTTACAAGAATGATGAGTGAACTGATAATACTCTTTTTTATATTAATGGCTGTATTCATTTGATTGTGCTTCTAGAACTGGAAAGCACCTAGGAATTAGGGTAAGATAATGGTATGTGCAAATGTGATAAGATGGCCAGGATGTAAAGTGAAACATGGCTGGGCCACATAAGGCACTTACCAATGAGGACAGTGAAGGAGTAGGAGTATGGAGAAGAAAAGGTTTCCATACATGTGATACAAGGCGGGCCAAAAATCACAAAGCAGCCTGATGTTTTAATACCTTTTTGAAAATTATTTTTCTTTATTTCATACATATATATGTATACACATGCACACATATATGCTGTGCATGATGCTATGGTATTATAAATTAAAAACAAAAAATAAAGGATTTATTAAATATTTGAAACCACTTCATGACTTTTGGCCCACCCTATATAATTCTGCATCTGTCAATTCAGAAATTAGAGATATCACTGGATATTTTTATAAGTGGGGAAAGCTTCAAAGAAGAGTTTGGAGCTGAGCTGAATCTTAAAATATAGGTAAAATTCCAAAATCTGGAAGGGAGAAGGAATGAAGCTCAAAGCTAGGTCTTGAAAAGAAAAATTAGTATAACATATAGTGGGGATGGGGAGAAAAATGACCAGGATAGAATCATAAAGCTAGAGCTGAGTTACTGGAGATATTTGGATACATAGCCTGGGGACAGTTAATGTAGGCATGAGCTGCTAAGAAAACAGTATTTTATTTTATTTTACTTTATTTTTGAGGGGCAATGAGGGTTAAGTGACTTGCCCAGGGTCACATAGCTAGTAAGTGTCAAGTGTCTAAGGTCAGATTTGAACTCAGGTCCTCCTGAATCCAGGGCCAGTGCTTTATCCACTGCACCACCTGGCAGCCCTGAAAACAGTATATTTACTTAAAACTGAAAAACTACTTCATAACTGTTTCCATGGTAGATTTTAATATACTAGATTTTCAAAGTGATACAAAACATTGTTGTTCTCTGTCTCAAATTTATGGACCAGTATAATCTCTGCTTATTCTTAAGACAGACACAAGAGGTCTCGTGCCTGCTATATCTATGTCTGTGTACAAAGTTTAATCCAAAAGATGTTTATGGAGTCAGGAAGGGTAGAGTTTACAGTGAACATCCAATACTTTGGACCATTCCTGGCTACATAGAGATCAAGGGGGACTTTGGTGAATGAAAAGATTGTGATAGGGAGACAGTAGCAAATGAATACCTGTCATCTGAAAAAAAGGACTAGATTGAAACATTGAGGGAGATGATGAGGTCATGACACAATCTCTGATAAGCCATTTTGACTCAAAATCGAATGAAATCAACAGGTTAATAGCTCCTGCCTAGTATGAGTATTTACAGTTCTGTTTCGATAAATGCCAGGGAAATGGATTTCACCCATCCCCCCCAAACACACCTCTACAGTCTGAATGAAAGTCATGACTTGTGAAGACACTGTCCCAGGAGAGAAACAAGTGACCAAAAACATGATATTATATTAAAAATACAGCTTTTGAGAAGAATATAGTTGACCTTTTAGAAAAAAAAGTAGACAGCTACTAAAATATGAAGAGAAAAGAAGCCTGAAGGTGTGGTTGAGGGGTAGAAAGAGAGTATGGAAAAGCCTAAGAACTTCTTGGGAATACACAAGAAACTGAAAGACAAGATAAGAAAACAAAACCTAAAAGAAATATGAAGCAATTAAATTTTTTCTGGGCAAAACTTGAGATTCTGAGATGAGCTAATGTCCTTTTAGAGTAAATTAATATTCAGATAGTGCTATACCCTTAAAGAATACACAGGTAGATCAATTAACTGTAGCCAAAAGATAGCCTTGAGGGAAAAGACAGAAATTAAACCAGAGTTGAAAATTGCAGAAAAAACATTTGAGAACCCAGTGATCATGGGCCAAGAGAGTTTTTAAGGGGTCCCTTGATCCTATCTTCAACAACAAAGCACCAAAGCACAATTTAATTTATAACTACTATTTTTTTTCCTAGTTTTTGAAGCAGAGAATTCTGTTAAGAGTCTAAAATACTAAGAACTTTGCCTGTTTGTGTAGCTTTGGGGGATCTCACTGATGAACTTTGTTTTAGGCATGCTGATCAGCACCAAAGGTTTTTTTCTGTTAGTTCTAATTTCAAGAAATGAAAGAGATACACTGCAAAAGGAATATCCTTTGACAGAATTTTTTGCTTGAGAGAAAATAATTAATAATCAATTTCTTGGGGGACCCAGGGATCAGTCCTTCCTCCCCCTAGCCCCCACTCCAAAAAGTGAGTACTTCTTGAGAGATTTAATCAAGTCTCATCTGAGACAAACCCAAGGGAACAAAAGGAATGGAGATAGATTCTTTGTCTAGATTGCTGAAGGACTGATGGGATTAAACCACACCTAGATAATGAAATTTGCCAGACCAACTTGAGTTAGGGACCTTGCATTCTTTTCCCTGATGTCATCCCTAGAGTTCATTATAATATAGCCCACCTTCAAGTCTTGTCAACCAATAGATTTGAATAATGCTAACCAATTAGATTTGATTGATGTATAATGCCTCTATCAAAAATAAATAAATAAATAAAAGATAAAAACCTTTGGAATATGCCACATAGGCTTTGGGGGCTTTTCTTCTACTCATGCTAACTGGCATGGTGAAACTCTCTCTCTTCCTCCTCTATCACATGATATGGGACCATGAGAAATTAGGTGCTGAATCTGGTCAATCTCTTACTGGTATAATATTGATAAAATAATGTGCTTACCCCAAACAGTATCTATGGTAATGACTTTCAATGTCACAGACCCAAATATTTTGGTTTGGAAAACATTTGGTCACCATAGGCATATATGCAACAATTTTACCAGGTTCTCTTGGTATCATCAGTAATGAACCTCATTAAATTAGAAAAGGAATTGGAAACAAAAATCAGCATTTTTGACAATACTATTAATAACAACAATAGCATTAATATAGTGCTTTAAGGTTGACAAAGTGCTTTACAAATATTATCTCATTTTATCCTCAAAAAAGCCTGGGAAGAAGGTGCTGATATAATTCCCATTTTCAAATGAAAAAAACCAAGGCAGACAAAGGCTTGAGCTGAAATGCCTATGGTCACTCAGCTAGTAAATATGTGAGGCTGAATTTGAACTAGGGCAGGCATGTGTGTGTGTTCTTATACAAAGAAAACTGTTAAAATGGCATAGGATATAACTTAACATTTAGAAATGATTGCCTTTTACAGTAGATAGAGAACTCTAATTAGTACAATCACCTGTTAGATCAATATTCTTCATACTAAATCAGAAAAAATAAAAATAATGTTGCCAAAAATCCTTGATCTTATTCCATTTTCCAAATTGTAGTTGTTGTAGGGCTTGTATGTTTTATGCATAATAGACAATGAGGCAGCTAAGTGGCACAGTGGATAGAGCACTGGCCCTGAAGTTGGGAGAACCTGAGTTCACATCTCACCTCAGATACTTACTAGCTATGTAAACCTGGGCAAATTATCTAACCCCAATTGCCTTAAACATCTGGGGTCATCTCCAGACATACTCTCTCTCACATACACACTCACACACACGTATGTATGTATGAATGTGTATGTGTATATGCATGTGTGTCTATCTATCTGTGTATCTATCTATCTATCTATCTCACCACATGGCTCTAAAGAAGAAAGTGAGGTTGATGACTTTGCACAGCCCACCCTCACTGATATCCAGTTCAGTTCAAGGCATGACATCACCTCCTGGTGTCATGGTCCTCTTTGAGAACAAAGGACAAACAAGTAATAGATAAACTACATGATTCTTCCATAACCAATTTAGTTTTTCATTTGTTTTATGAATATATTATTATCAAATTCCACCTTAGTGTTTGGAAACTTTGGCAAAACTTCATTGGTCCTTTGACCAATCAACATATACCAAACCAACTTTATAAATTACTCTGAGCTCCCTTTTCCCTTCTTTTTGACTAGTATTATATCTCATATGTATAACATTTTTTCACAGTATACTTTCCAGCATTATTTCACCTAACATTTTTTTTTCAGAAACAATAAATGGCTTTGCACTAGCCCTAGCAAATAATCTTTTAAAAAACACATGTAATGGGATCACCCTATGATTAAGTGTCATGTTGCTGCAAATCAATTAATAGTGTACAAAAGGGTAGATGATGATAACAAAAATTACCATTTTCACTGTATGAATAGTTGCTAAATATAGGTAGCTTTATTTTCATGTAGATTTCTCAAAAATGGAAAGCACAGTAATTTGTTTAACCAAATTAGTCTTTTGTTAGGGAAATTAAAGGAGATATGTCAAATATTCTACATCACAGTTTTAAAGTTTGAAGAGGAGAAAAATATGTTATTTTCAAATTCCCTGGTGGAGGTACTTGCCTATCATGTTTAATATGTTTTCATATTGCATTAATAAAAAGATGCTTTCCTGTTATGCTTTAATATGTTAGCTATCCTCAGAGAATTGTTTGATTTTTTTAGTTTCATCATTATTTCATTGATTATAGGCAAGAGAATCAACATGATGACAAGAGTCAGCCTTTTTATTATTATCATTATTTTGCTACTATGTAATCCCTGTGTAACCCTCTCAGTGAAAGAAACAATTGAGGAAATAGGGAATTTGGTGAGGACTCATAAAAAAAAAAACTTTTAAAATAATATAAATGCTTAGCAAATTTATTTGGTTCTGTTGATGATAAATATTAACTTTTACATGACACTTGAAAAAATTTATATTCAAAACACAAATGTGCAAGGTACATGATATAAAGGATATTAAATTACCTCAAAGAAAGGATCTGAATGATGATGACTTGACCTGCAGGGTCTAGAGCTGTTTTTTCTGATGTTTTTCAACTAAGGCCAACACCTCATCCTAGATACCTGTGCCCCATGATGGTGTTCATAACCTGGAAGACTAAAAATAAGAAAATTTGTAGTATTTTTCAAACATGTAGAATATCTGTTTTCCCATAACCCCAGACTCAAACCTCTCCACCTATATTCCTTTAAATGTTTCCCTTCCTTGTGAAAAATTTCACGAGAGCAAAATTTAAAAATCAACCTTCACTTGAGTAGAATAGTTTTCATAGGAATTATATACAGGATTATTACAAAGAGAATGGTATAATAATATATAACAGAATATTAAACTGATTTTAAAATGATTTTTGCCTAGACTATGAGATGTTTATATAATCTGTACACTGAGTTGAATCATTTTTCTGGGACAGGATCTACAGAAGAGCAATGAGTTGGTTCTAGAATTAAACAGGCGAGAGCAGGTTGGACTACACAGTAAAATTCCAAACTACCCCCCAGCACAGAGAGTATTTATAACTTAAATGTTCTCTCTATATTTTTTGGTCATTAATCTTAGAAAACTCTAATCTCTAAGGAGTCAAAGCTTCAGGTGTCCCAAAAAAGAGACCGGAGAACAGCATGGTGGGCTCAAACAGGCCACAACTTATTTCCTGTTAGACACTGGAAATGTATTCTAAGGGAAATCGTTGAAGAAATGTATGATAGGGAAAGGAGACAGGCCAGCCATGCGGTGAGAGTGAGGGATAGCAGAAGAAAAGCTACAGTGCTCAGCTGCCATATAGATTTTTTTAAAGACTTAGAAAAGGGTGTATCTTGGCCAGGGGCTGCTCAAAGAGAAGGGACATGCAATTCATAAGCAGCAACGGTATCAGCTCAAGGATAAGCCGTGGGCTGGCGAGTAGTGGGCCAACAGACAATGATGGGGTAAATGCCAGGAGGGACAAGGAAGGAGGGGAGAAGAGACAATTGTTAAGGCCAAATCTGCCTGTAGAGGCATCAACCTCCTCTATATAGGGAATATTTTTCCCCCTCAGTTTTTATCTGTCAAGCTTCTAAAGGCTTCCTGAAGAAACTAAAAGTGGGGAAGAGGGTGGAGGCTCAAAGGTTTAAATGGAAGTATAACTGGTGATTTGAGGGTGGGAATAATTCAGGAAGAGACCTCAATGTATCTACTGAAATAGCTAAGTATGAGGATGGTGAGGAAGATAAGAGTCAGGAACTCTTTGAGAAAGAAGTGAGCTTTGGAGTCAGAAAGAACTAAGTTCAATCACCACCTCAGAATCATGCCAAGTGACCATGTGCAACTCATTTAAGCTCTCTCAACTTCAATCCCCTCATCTACAAAAAGGGATCAATGGCATTTATGTCACAGGGGTGCTGTGAAATTCTAATGAGGTAACATATGTAAAGTATTTTGCATATCTTTAAAAATGCTATGTAAATATAGTTTATTACCACATAGATGAGGTGATATTTAGTTTAATGAAGAGAAGTCCAAAGGAAAAACTGCTGAATGATGGCACTAGAAATGTCGGGTCCATACTTTGCATTAAGGAACAAGGAATATATATGTGTCTTCATCCTTTTCCAGTGCACTAGTGTGAGAGAGAAATAAGGTACAACTCGCAATGGAAATAGAACCAGGGATGCAGAGGCTTCTAGTGGAAGCTAGATTTTCATAAGAGCAAGAAGATAGAGGCAAGGGAGGGAGTGGCA
Source organism: Dromiciops gliroides (assembly GCF_019393635.1). Taxonomy (NCBI): domain Eukaryota; kingdom Metazoa; phylum Chordata; class Mammalia; order Microbiotheria; family Microbiotheriidae; genus Dromiciops; species Dromiciops gliroides. Next base: position 117,212,685 of record NC_057866.1, on the reverse strand, counting down.
TAAGACAAAGGAAATTTCATTAATAATTGCATGGGTTTCTGTAAGGCACAGTGGAAAGGGTAGATATAACAAACTGAGTAATCTAAGTTTCAGGGATGAGTTGAATGACAGTAAGTGATTGCTATGGGTAGCAGGGAAATGAGTTCTTGCCTAGATTACACATATGTCTGAATAATGGGCTTTCAGAGGGAAAAGAATTTCTTACCCAACAGAATTTGCTTTAGATGCCAGAATTATTAGTTATGTCTGTAATTATATCTTCCCCCTGTAGACTATAAGCTCTTTGAGGACAGGGATGGTTTAATCAGTGTCTTTGTATTTAACCCCAAATTCTTCTGCACATGCAGTGCCTTGCATATTCTAGGGACTCACATTTTTACTTTCACTTGAATTGAATTAGGGGATGTATAGAGCTGAGTTAGGATTGTAGGAGAAGTTCTAGGTAACCTGAAGATAGCATGTACCTACTGGGTGTTTAGAGACCAGAAAGTGGGGTGCCAAATGGGGGGATAAAATTTACCCACGTTGAAAGTTTCCCTGGGGTCCAACTAGCTCAAATAAAGAGGAGGGGAATGCGACAATAAAAAATAAAAAAGGGATGGGGAGAGTTTGGGGGAGGGAAACAAGGAATTAAATAATCTCTATATCAGACTAATTAAAAAAAAACTTTCCCAGGAAAGGTGATACATACATATATGTGTATATATATATATGTATATTTTATTTTTATTAAATGAGGTGAAAGGCAGGAAATATGTTTTTTTTTTCCTAGAGAAAATCCCTTTTGCTTGCACTGCTGCTGACAAGGCTTAAAAAAAAAAAAGGAAACAAACAAACCAACCAGGTTTCAGATGGCTAAATGATTAACTTGGCAAAAGAAGAAGCTGCTGACACACTAATAAGAAGAGATTTATTTGAAAAGGATCCTTTTTGCCTCTGCAGAGGATTATGTAACTTCATGCTACATTTTTTTTTCTAAAATAGATTTGTTAACTCTGAAATAGCTCAGAAGATTGGGAGCTTTTAAAAGCCCTGACAATTATGCAAGGAAGATGTGTAATGCAACATTTTTATCTCCTCACTTGCTTTTCTATAAGTTATCCACTTATATTACACAGCTGTTCACTTCCAAATCTATATAAATTTAAATCTTTTATGCTCTGAACTTCATATTCATATTGACCCCTTGTCTATATGCACACCCAGACACCTATCTTTCATAAGCTATCTTTGAACACCCCTAATTTATCCACATTAAAAATTGTTTTCTTTTCTTTGAGCATTTTTGTAATTATTTCAAATTCTTATAATCCTAAAAGGTCCAAGCTGAAGATATCTGTTTAGTATTCATCATTTTCCTTTAATCTCCCACTTTGTCCTTTTCATTCAGGATTCAAAAACTATCCTTCCCAAATATCTTTACAGGATTAGATGTAGTCAAGATACATGGATGAGGTTGTTTTATGCCCTTGGAAGCAAATCCAGGTCCCCATTAAAGATAGATATGGGAGTATAAGGGTTGATTTTCTCTCCCAAAAATATTATTCCTGCCATATTTTGCCATATCTTTTCTCATTTGATGTAATTAGGTAGACAGCATAAAATATTTTATATGTAATAAGTGTAAATGTCACACACACACACACACATACACACACAGTGCATCATCTATAACAAAAATAACTGGTCATAATAAATCCTAAGAAAAGCATTTGGCCTACCTTAGGAAATTTATGATGGCCTTTTCTCTTAGGGAGCAATAGGGGATCAAATCATTCACAAAGTGAAAAAAACAACAACAACAACATGCTAGAACTAAACCATCATTTTAAAAAATATTTAGCAGAGTAAAGCATTTGAAGTAGATATGTACTTTGCTCTTTCTTTAAAGTACTGATTTTCAAAAGAGTATACTGACTCTTCAATGAATCTGTGATTTCATCCCATATGAGTACTACTCCCTCCAAGATATAATCACCCCTCATCCATGCTTTTGTGTCTTGGGAGACTTTTATCTGTATAGCTGTATAGCCCCGTAAATACTCACAGTAACTACACTCAACATTCTGGGGCCTTCCCTTGGATCACTTGGTATTTCATGGATTCTGATACAGCAGGCAGACTATCCATCAGTTCCTTTTCTCTGTTGCTTCATGACAGATTTACCTCCTTTTTTACCAAGATCTAGGAGGTTTTCATGCAAATGCATATCATTGTCTGGAAAATACGCATTCCTCATACACTTATTTTTTTATATATGAACAGTCATGCCAAACTCTTCTGGATGCAATGTTCTAGGGCATGAAGCAATCAACACAATACATTGACAAATAAGAGTATCTGAAAGTAATTATCTTTTACAAGGAATTCCTTTTCCACCTGGACTTTCTACTAGATGCCTTCTGTGAAAGTCAGAGAATGACTTCTTTTTATATCTCACTTAATATTCACAGTCAAGAGGAACCTATGACAAAGATGCTATCTTTGTTATATATTCAATGAATGGTGCCTTTACAAATAACGTGAAGACCATTTGGCCTGACTCTGAAATCTCTGGGATTCTTTCTCAGGAAACAAGATGGAATTGAGACAATCCCCAAAAAGGGACAAAAACAGCAAAAAAGAAAATGAATCTTAAAAATTTTTAATGTAGACTCAAAAGACACCTTGATTAAGGGATTCTTTTAAGATAGAATTTTGCTCTATTAAATCTATGTATGCATGCAAATTAACATACACATATGCATATGCACATAACAACAAACACAGTAGATTTTTCTTCATGTTTCAATTAACAAAAAAATTTGACTCAACCATGAAAATGTGGTGCCTGTCTTCTAATCATACTTTTGTTAAGGATGTCCTTGAAATGTGTAGATTATTCTCATCAAGTTTTATGGAGATGGGAAAGTAGGCATAGGAGTTAATAAATATTTTACTTATTGTCCTTTTTAGCAATAATGAAGTATCTGGGGTTTTGTTTGTTTGTTTTTTTGGTGAGGCAATTGGGGTTACGTGACTTGCCCAGAGTCACACAACTAGTAAGTGTTAAGTGTCTGAGGCCATATTTGAACTCAGGTCCTCCTGAATCCAGGGCGGTGCTCTATCCACTGTGCCACCTAGCTGCCTGTGAAGTATCTATTTTGACAAGATTTAGTGCATTACATTTTTTCCCAAATAGCTTGAGAATTGCCTCATCAGTGGATTCATTATATTACCTCTAGCAAGACCTCCTCCAAAAATACTTTGTCTAATGCAGCTATTTTCCCCATCTTTGTTTTCTTTATTCCCACTTCTACCTCCAAAAGCATTACATCAGGAACCATGATAGTGGTGTATAATATATGGTGGTTCTACTACCACTGATGGAGAGAAACATTTGTTATACAAATCACAATTAATCTATTACATTTTTCATCTGGTTATTGTGTGCCTTTTAAATTAATCATTAAATGACCTCAGAATGATTTGGGTCAATTAGGTCTTTCAAAAACTTTCTATAAACTTATTTTTCCACTGCTACCTCTCAATGCTGTACAATGTGATAATGCTCATAATCTTCTACTATCTTCCTTTATGGTGTTTCATAAAATAGCATACTTTATAAACTTGATGTTAGGCTTGGGTACTGTAGCTCTCAGATTGGAAATGAGATCACATGCTTGCTAAAGAAGGCAGTTTTTAGTATATTTGGATCTTGTCCTTCTTTTGACTTATATAGGCTAAAATTTGTTCAAAAATGGTGAAAATCTGTGTTGATATCTATTCTTTTATCCAGTTTGTGTTTTTGGCATCAAGTGCTTGTTTAAATCATATAAGTTGAAGTTACTTTATTTTAATACTTTGTATGTGTTTGTATATATTCTTATTTGGTATTTATTTTTGTCATTGTTCTAAACAGCCAATGTCTGCTTGTAAATAGATAGTTGAGTGTAAAATGGTAAAAATTTTGGTAAACAATTGTTTGTTTTTTCTCAGAATATAATTAATTATTTCATATTGTTATTTGGTACTTGCTTTAACAATAACATTTTACCATTAACTACAATTTTAAATTCAATACAAAGATGAAGTAAACTGTAACCTCTGGCTTACCATACCACAGATATCCCTTTCTTTTTATTGAAGCTTAACATTCAATTAATCCCACTTATTCCCCAGTTTGATAGTATTATCCATGGACCACCATCCCTATTGCTCTCTTTTGGTCCTTCCTGAAGTCACATGCCACCTATCTTGTTTCTGTCATTTAAGTAGTACCCTTGAAGGGGAGAATATTATCTCATTCTCCAAGTACTTCCATTCATCAAGTCAACATTTTTTCAACTGACCAATAGGCAAATGGTAAAAGGCAAAAATTTACTCTTTTAAAGGTCATATTTATGAACCTGAGTATATTATGAAGTCTAAAATGGAAAAAAGGAAACTCATTGATATTAATTTAGGTGAACAGCTCAAGCTTTTCCCACAGTCTTCAGCCAGAGCACTGAAGAAAGCATATGACTGCCCATTTACCTAGTGGATGCAGTAATTCAATCACCATGCTAAACTCCCAATAAAGGAAAGAAAAGAAAAAAAATAAAACAGAAAATAAAAGAGTAAATTGTGATTGAAAATGGACATAAAAAAAAGGAAAAACACCTTCTCTACTGCCTCTGAAGGAGGGAGGGAGGGAGGGAGGGGAAGGAGAGGAGGGAGGGGAGGGAGGGAGAGAGAGAGAGAGAGAGAGAGAGAGAGAGAGAGGGAGAGGGAGAGGGAGAGGGAGAGGGAGAGGGAGAGAGAGAGAGAGAGAGAGAGAGAGAGAGAGAGAGAGAGAGAGAGAGAGAGAGAGAGAGAGAAGGTTGAAGCAGGGGACAGACAGGGACAATGAGAGGCAGCTAGATGGCCCAGTAGTTAGTGTGTTGGGCCTGGAGTAAGGAAGACCTGAGTTCAAATCTGGCATCAGATACTCACTAGTTGTGTGGCAACTGGGCAAGTCACTTAACCTCTGTTTGCCTTAATCCACTTGAGAAGGAAATGGCAAACCACTCCAGCAGACCACTACAGTATCTCTGCCAAGAAAACCCCATGGATGTTATGGTCCATAAGGTTGCAAAAAGTTGGATGTGACTGAATGATGAAACAACAAGAATAGGAGACAGAGAGTGTGAGTGTATGTGTGAATGAGGCACAGTAGATAGATAGCCTGTCTTTGAATCAGGTACTCAGGTTTTTAAGTCCAGCTTTTGACAGATGCTGACTCTATAATACTAGGCAAGTCATTCAGCCTTTCAGTAATCCAGGCAAATCTTTAAACCTGTAAATTGCAGAGCAGGTGTCAATATGCATTAGTAGAAGATTCCTTCACTATAAGTTTCCTATAGCAAAGAGATAACAGTTCATACTACCACCTCCAAATTACAAATATACTCATATGCATACATAAAGCTTATATGCGGGTGTGTATCTGTTTCTATTCAGATTTGTGATTTCATCTGTATAGGGAATTTAAATTCAATCCAATAGACATCTATCAAGTACCTATTATGTGTCAGGCATTGTGCTAAATGCTGAGGATACAAAAAGAGGCAAAAGATAGTGCCTGCTCTTAAGGAACTTACAATATAAGGAGTGACACAGAATGGAAACAAATTTGTACAAAGCAAACTATATACAGGATAAATAGGAACTAAAAACTTAAAAGAGGGAAGGCACTAGAATTTAGAAGGTTAGGGAAAACTTCCTGTAGGAGGTAGGATTTTAGTTAAGAATAAAAGAAATCTGGGACGCAAAGGAGGCTCCTCTTCCCCTTTTCCCATGCATTCCTCTTCCTCTTATCTCTGGGTCTGGATTGTAACAAGCAGGTTACTCTGACCTCACATACGTGCGTTTTTCTCTTGGGTAAATCATAATAACAGTACATCCTGCTTTTGTACATTTTTGTGCTGATGTAAGATAAAGATAAACCTCTGATGCATGAATTCCTTTGTTTAAGATGACTATATAAAGGAGAAAAAGACTTGCAATAAACGGCACTTGCTTCACATACGCTGGTGTCCATTTTCTCTGTTCTTTTTAGATTCCTCGCTGGTCACGACAAGGTGGTGCAGTAGATAAAGCACCAGCCCTGGATTCAGGAGGACCTGAGTTCAAATCTGGCCTCAGACACCTGACACTTACTAGCTGTGTGACCCTGTGCAAGTCACTTAACCCTTATTGCCCAGCAAAAAAATAATAATAATAATAAAAGAAGTCAGGAAAAATCAGCATTCTGGTATGAAATTCCTTCTACCATGACAATCAGCAATTCATCTGAAGCTTCTTGTCTGAGAACTTCCTGAGATCAAGTAACTTGTCTACAGTTACACACAAGGACTGTGTGGTAGAGGCAGGACTTGAACCCAAGTCATTCTGACCCTAAGCAGCTTTGCCGCTTGTTCTCTCTCTGGCTCCTACTCCCCCATGTCTTATCTGTTTCTTTGCATCTTTCATATATCTCTAATTATGTATTTAGATTTGAGGAGACAGATTCAATTGAGAGATAATCTGTGTATATTTTTATAATTCTATTGGTGCATATAGTTGATTTTGATGCAATGCAGTTTTCTATCTCCTCTCATCCAAAATGAGGTGGAAATATGACAGCAGATAAATTCAAGGACCAATAGCACTGTTTGAACTGGTCAGCCTGCACCTTAAATGTAAAAGGGATTAATGCTCTTATCGAGCTCCCTTAGTGATAATGCCCTTCCATCAGGTTTCCATGGGACTGATAGCATATCAGATGCCACACATGGCAAAGATTAGTGTGCAAAGCCCAACATTAACTTTTATAAGATTATATATAAGTGAATGCTTTCAGGCTAGAGGTTGTAGAATATCAAAGTTTAAATGGAGTAGGCATCTTTTTTTCCTACTTCTGGTCTTTAGTTGAATTAATCAGCTTTCCCCATGACCCTACTCCTCTGTAGAATAATGTAATAAGCTCTTTGAATCTACATTATTTTTTTACCAGGATACCTAAGTACCATTCAAGTGCTCCAGGACACTGGATGAACACACTTTTTTTTTCATGTATATGTTTCTATAACAGAGAGATACACTAAGATAACCAGAATTTAAATGGGTCATCTTAAAAAGAGTAAGGAAGCATAGAAAGGAACCTGGGTTGGAGCACTGGCTCTGGTATTCAATAATGAATGACTCTAGGCTGGTGAAGTACACACTGTGGACCTCTGCTTTCTCATCTTTAAAATGGTGATTAAGATATGCAGTTTGTTCCAGGACTACAAAGGGGTTGGGAAGGGTAGCATTGGAATTGCCATTGCCAATGCCTATAGTCAGGAGATGAAATACTGTATTGGAGGAACAGTCAGGAGGCCAGTATCACTAGATCATATAGTACATAAGGGTAAGTAAGGCTTAAGAGGACTAGAAAGGGAGGAAGGGGCCAGGGTATGAAAGACTTTGAATGCTGAACAGAGGATTTTACATTTGATCCTGCAGGTAACAGGGAGTCACTAGGATTTAGTGAATAGGGAAGTGATATAGTTGCACATGAGTTTTTATACAATCAGTTTGACAGTTGAAAGGATGGATTAGAGTGGGGAGAGACTTAGATTTGGGCAACATTTCAATGGAGGATTGACGAAATAATTTGGTGTAAATACAAGTACATAAGCAAAGATCATACCAGAAAATGCTTACTTTTTTTTCCTTCAAAACAAAGGCCTGGTAATAGATGTTATCTAAGGTATTTTCCTGCTCTAGCATTCTGTGATCTGCAAAACTTTTATCCAAAACATAGTTAAAACAGTGAAAGGGAAAAAACATTTAGTCCCTTTAAGAAAAGTGATTTTCTTCAAGAAGGCAGCTGTAAAATTGCTGTGGCTAGCAGGTAGAGGCTACACAATGCAGGGTTTAGTTAAAGGACTCATTTCACCACTGATTAGCTATTCAGGGTTCTGGCGGTCTGGCTGTTCTGACAGAGTAAGAGCAGAAAGCCAAGTTCCCCTGGGAAAGCTGGGCTACAGAGAAACAATCCTAGCAGTAGCCAAGGCTGAATGCAAGGAGCCTCCTGGAGCAGCCTTGCTTCCTGTATAGGTAGGTCTTTAGAAAGCAATAGCTCAATTAACAAAGCAGGGAGGGAGTGACTAGAAGGGTTTTTAGGCCTTAGTCTGTTAAGACCAGCAGCTTGCTGGCTTTGACAAGCTTCAACCAGAGATTTTTGAAGGTCAAAGGATTTCCCAAGAGAATGAAAGAGAAACCAGACGTAAGTGAAACTGGTATCAGTTAACAGAACAACACATTTTGCCTATCTTTATTTCTTTTAAATCTCACCTCATTGTTTTTTGGGGGGATTGAGGTAGGAAGGAGAGCAAAGGTCGCCACCTCCGCCCTGCCTCCTCTATGTTGTGGCAATAAGTGACTCCTTGAGGCACCAGGAAAGCTTCAAGGGTTATTTATGTGGCCCTGGTCAGGTGGCAAAGGCATGATGGGAACTGAAGCGAATTTACTCATCACAAGTTCTAGGAGGGTGGTGGATTCTTGCTGAGTGGGGCAGAGAGGAGTAAAGTTGACAAAACAGTCGTAAACATAAGGAACTCTTCTGTGGGCCAAATGGTTGTAGCAATGGGCCTAACTATTAATGCATTGCTTAGTCCTAATTATGTTGGCAGGGCAGTCCCAACAAAGAGTTATGGCATTCCCGCTGAGTAAAAGGAAAAGTGTGCCATCAGATGGAACACCAGCCTTGAAGTCAGGAAAACCTGAGATGATGACCTACCCCTATACAGAAGTATCACTTAATCTCTTAGTGCCCTGAATGAACTAAGATAATAATTAAAAATAAATTGCTCATTGGTATGGGGAAATTTCCATAATCATGAAGCTGGTTATAAAGAAGAAAAATACGAAAATAAATTTCTTATAGCAGAACAAAAGTAGAGGGGTAACAAATAGCAAATGTGGAGGCAAAGAGAAATAGCAGCCTTGTAGAAAAGCAAAGATTCACAGTCAGTTTCTGAGAGATGGAACCATTAGGGGGCTATTCATGATATAACCTTGGAGAATACAGTATCCTAGGAGCATGAACTGTCCAGAGAGAGTTCCCTCTTCCACAAATATTATAGGAATTTATAGAAGACTACTTCTGGAAAGGAGGAATTTTCCTGTCTTATTTACTTTGCTAGTCAGTTTATAATTCCTGATCTATTGCTAGAATATATGTTGGGTGGGAGCTTGAGCTATATTAAGTAAGATATTCCAGAGCTACATGGTACCTATGGTACATAATTATATTTTTAGAGGGGGAAATTATAAAAGTCAAGTATGAATGTCTCACATATTATGATTCTGATAATCATTTTAATCTATGAAGGATCAGGGGCAGCTAGGTGGTACAGTGGATAAAGCACCAGCCCTGGATTCAGGAGGACCTAAGTTCAAATCTGACCTCAGACACTTGACACTTACTAGTTGTGTGACCCTGGGCAAGTCACTTAACCTCCCTTACCCCACAAAAATAAAAACAAACAAACAAACAAAAACCAAACAAAATCTATGAAGGATCAATATGTATTCCTAGGATATTTCTGCCATACAAAGGGTTCTGGTTAGGATCAGATTCTATGATTCCAAATGGCATGCAAAAGAAGACATCATTCTGAGGGAGAAGGCAAAGTGAACAATGTTTAAAGGTACTGTCCAGGGACAGGGCATTAGAATACACCTTGGTCACTGCTTCAGGAAACCAGATTTCAACCATATGATAAGCTTGTTCAATTCAATTCAATGTAATTCATTAACTATTTATTGAGTACCTGCTCTGTGCCAAGCACAGGAGTTTTAAAAAACAGGCTCCTTCCTGATGAAGATGTTATCAGGTGATTCAAAAGGTCTACATCAGGATAACCAGAACCAACAATCAGAAAGCTAGAACAAGGCCAGCAGTAATGACAGCTCAGATGTCTACTAGAGATGTGGCCTTGAGCATGTCAGTCCAAGTGAATCCATGCATCTTCATCTGTAAAATGGAGATAATCATTTTCATACAATCTACCTCAACGAGATATTTTGAGAAAAATACTTTTGTAAACTTTAGAGTACCAGGTAAATGTTAGCTATTGTCACCACTTAAATTCTTCAATGGAATTATCATCTTTCTGATGTATTTATTCTTCCTTTCTATCTATTTTTACATTGAAGTCACCATATACTACTAAAGTATATGTTGTCTTGGTTTGCAAAAACTTTTATATCCTTGAAACAAAGATATAGACACACGAGCTATGATTATCTTCAGGGCAATCTTTGCTAATATTCAAAATGAGCATTTCAATGATGAAAGTGAAAGTATCTTACATAACTATATTTTTCTTGCCTTTCTTTACACGATTGCTACAGCAACTGTAGCACCTAGCTGTCCTACAGTATATTATGTAACAAATACTTCTTTTTCATAATTTCAACAATCAATCAAGTGTTATTCTAGTGTTTATAGCAGGTACAAGAGATCATAAAATTTGGTTGATAACCTTTGTGGTGAAATCACATTTCAGAGTCCTAGTCTAGGGATAAGTGGCACAGTGGATAGAGCACTGGCCCTGAAGTTGGGAGAACTGAAGTTCAAATCTCACTTGATATACTTACTAGCCATGTGACCCTGGGCAAGTCATTTAACCCTAATTGCCTTAAACATCCAGGGCAATCTCCATTCATCCTAATTGATGACTGAGCCCAGATAGCTCTGGAGGAAAGAGTGAGGTTGGTGACCTCGCATAGCTGTCCCTCACTTAAATCCAATTCACTGCAAGTTGTGACATCACCCTGATGTCATGGTCCTCTTCAAGTATGAAAGACAAACAACAATAACAACGACAACAGTCTAGGGGTATATTGGCTACCACATAGTGGTATTTAGACTAAATGCAGGTAGATTAAATGCCTATACTCCATAGTGAGTCACCCAGGCAAGTTGGTCCCTTTCACTTATACTATGAAATAAATGACCTCTATACAAGGTCTCAAATTTCGGCTTTTTGGAACTTTTTATTATTCTTTTACTACCATAGATTCTTCCAGAATAAGAAGTGCTATGTGATTCATAAGTTGGATAGTCAGCCTTAATTATCCTACTACAGTGATGAAACTAACTAGCACCAATGACTACATTTGCCTTTTCAAGGAGAATGTATATGCTATCCTACCACTTAGCTGCAACTTCCCTGTATCTGAGATATTTTTATTAGAAGAATCTAAATATTGATTTAGTTCAGCCCCTCCAAAATATCAATCCACTATTCTATAGACACAAATTTCACATTGAGAGAGATATTGATATTTAGAGAAGACCCCCAAACTGTATGATTCCAAACATCTTTTGTCCTTCCATTATTCCACTACGTTACCTGCAGAAATAAAGGATTACTCAGGGCTGAAGATCATTCTGTATTTTTTTGTTTCACTGATTGATTTGATTAATTATCTCATTACTTAATGTTCACCTACTGGTGATGAATCTCTCCAAACTTAGCTTGGTTGGTCCTTGAAGAGCAGACTCAGTCTGCTGCCAATATGATACTCAGAACCCCTCAAGCATAGTTAAACCCACCAGAGTTTGTGGTCCACTAGTATAGTTTTCAAGAACCCAGCATTGCTTCCATGCCATGAAAACTGTGGACTTTTGGCTACCATCACCATCATCCTCATCATCTTCATCTTCATTATCATTAGAATATTTAAGGAAAGGCACAGATGAGAGTTGTGCAAAATTCTAAAAAAACACATGGAAAAATTGCAATTGTCTTTACTTTGAGAGGATAACCACAGGGATGGTTATTTATATGGATGAGAACACATCCACTAAAGTAGTATTGTGGAAAATTATTTTTAATAAGTTTAAACCAACTCCATTTCTTCCTGAAGCCTTCATAGAAGCCTATTGACTCCACTCGGTTAGAAATTAAGAGAGCCTTTACTAAAAGGCTAGATGTGTCTTAGCAAAAAAATCACACATCAAAGCAAAAACTTTGGGAGGATGCTACCTCACACAAATGCCCTGTCCACTTGGCAGAAGTGATAGGAATCATCAGTCCAAAGCCACAGAGCAAATAACCCATTTGATTATTTGCTCTTAATTGCAGCCTCTAGGCTAACAAATCCTGCCTATTGGAATAGCAGCAAATGGCACACACAACACCCACAGAAGAAACTCTTTTTACCATAATGCCATCACAAAGGCGACCTATTTTGAAGTATTTCATTATTATAAAATGATTACATTTTAAAATTCTAATTACAAACAAGTACTATTCAAAAGAATATAATCTAGATGATCAGGAACTTCTCTCCATAAGAGTAGCATCCACCACTCCAAAGTGAGTATTTCTTTTGAGCTATACTTTGCTTTTAGCTATGCATTGTTTACTCATTAGACACTGTTAAATGGATGAGCAAGCTTTGAAGTCCTGAGGAGTTGTTGCTAGCCTGAGTTGTCAGGTGAAATAACCTAAAACAAAGAATTATTAACGACCAAATTCCACCAGTTACTTGACAACAAACTCAATGAGAGGTTAAGGAAGCCTTTTCGCCATGGAGTGCATTAAGAGTGCACTTCAGGGACATAGAGAGAAAGACATTTTCCATTTCCACATTTCACTTTACTAAAAGTTCTCTTTTGTTACAGCACAATGAACTGAATACTTCTGGAAAAAAACTAAATCTGATGGATACTTTTGGGATTTCTTAAAGGGAGTGTGGGGTGAGCCATGAGGGTGAGGAAAGAAATCAGGCAATTCAGTAAGAAACACTTCAACATCTAAGACCAGTCTTTGCTATGAATCAGGCAGATAATAATTCATGACTGTGCAGATGACCTTGAAATCTTTAAAATTCTGGTGTTTTTAATGAATATTTTCACCAAAAAAATTATTATTTTAATGCTATTCACTAATAATGACGCTATTCTTTTTTTGCAGATATCATATAGTATTGAATTAGGGTATATTGTCAACATACGTAGATGCATTGAATGCTAGAAGGTCGTGTTCTCTGTCATCCCTCCTACCAACTGAGAATAGGAGGCTTTTGCCATCCTGATTTACATTCTTAGGAAAATGGCTCTTGCCTTATTTTACCTGTAATTTTCCTTAAGTACAGAGGTGAACATGTGGAGTGCCCTACTCAATAAATTCTACTGTCTTCCTTTTGCCTTTAGGATAAAATATAAACTCCTCTTTACAGCTTTTAAAGCCCTCCATAAATTAGAGCTCATCTATCTTTCCAGCTTCATTAAAAGCTACCACTAACCCATCCCCAACCATCCTTATGCTCTCTGTTTCAGTCAAACTGACCTGTTTTCTGTCCTTCACAGAAGACACTCTTCCATTCTTGTGCCTTTGCTTGGCTACCTAACATGTTTGTAACAAAATCATATGAAATGAGAAACATGCAAATTTAGAGCCACTGGCCTCCTGATTTTTCCTACAGATAATATGTGCCCTACCTGTGAGAGAGTCTTCCAAACATGTATAGGTATAATCAGCCACAGCTAGACACACTGTATGTTGACCCTGACATCACAATGTCATTCTGTTCCTGTTTGAACATGAAAGACAAACAACACACAAGGCAATCACTCCTTACCACCACCTCATAAAGCCCTCTGTTCCTTTAAGATGTCATAATCACCTTCCTTAGCATGAAGCGCCTCCCTCCACTGGTAGTGACTTCCTTCCCAAACTACTTTATATTAACTATTTTGTATAGATTTGTGTTAATTAACTTAGTATTTATACCATATATGTTAACATGCATTTGTTTTCCCCCATTAACATATATGCTTATTACAAAGAGGAATTACTTCATTCTTTGGTATTTTATCTCCAGTACCTAGCACAGTATCTGGCTCATAGTAATTCCATAAACATACTTTTTGATTGGTTGACACCATGAAGATCTCAGAAATAATAAGAAACTAGGAGTTGCTCCTGTGTGTGGAGAAAAAGAATGGGCCACTGGGATGTTACAGCCAACAGAAGTGAAAGTTTTTGGGATCTGTAGTCATAGTTTTAGGGTTAAAACAGGCAGATAAATGGCAAACTAGATGGATTTCAGGACTGAGAGTTAGGAAAACTTGAGTTTAAATCAAGCCTTATATCCTAGCTGTGTAATCCTGGGAAAGACACGACTTCTGACAGTCTGTTTCCCTGTCTTTAAAAATGTGGGTAATAATACCCACCTAGATCACAGGATTGCAATGAGGATGAGATATCTGCAAAGCATTTTTAAAAGCTGAGAGAACTACATAAATATTAGTTACTATTATTGTTAGCATCATCATTACTATTAAGAAGGTATGCTGACAACATGACTAATGCAGAAACATGTTTACTGTCATTGTACATATATAACCTATATCAGATTGCTTGCTGTCTTGGTGAAGGGGGAGGAAAGGGAGGGACAGAAGAAAATTTGGAAATAGAAATCTTATAAAAACAAATGATGAAAATCCGGCCTCAGACACTTAACACTTACTAGCTGTGTGATCTTGGGCAAGTCACTTAACCCCAATTGCCTCACTAAAAACAACAACAACAACAACAACAAAATGATGAAAACTATCTCTACATGTAACTAGAAAATAATAAAATACTTTTATGGGGGGCAACAAGGTGACACAGTGGATAAAGCAATGGTTCTGGATTCAGGAGGACCTTTTAATCCTTTAAATCTGGCCTCAGACACTTGACACTTACTAGCTGTGTGACCCTAGGCAAGTCACTTAACCCTCACTGCCCTACCAAAACATCCCCAAAGAAAACAAAAAACCTTTTATTATAAAGAAGAAGGTGTGCTGAACAATGCTTAAGACCAAGGACTGAATGGAGATTGGGAAAATTTAAGCTAAACACTAGGAAAAAAAAATTCTGAGGTTTGTTACATAAAAATGTTAAGAAGTTTCCTTAAAAGGAAAGAATAAATTAAAGAATTTAAAGTGTTAATAGGAGAGTTTTCCCAGAGGCAGATAAGGTGTGTTTGTGTTTGTATGTATATATAGGTGTATATACATACATATATTTGTGTACATATATAAACATATATAAATGAAATTAGTCAACTGAATGTCCTACTCTGCACAATATGAATTCTTGATTCATGTGGCTACTTACATATGGAAAAGTAGGTTGATTGTGGCCATGAACTTCTCTCTAGTACTTCAAGAATCACTGAAATCAGCATAATATCATGTATCAACAGAAGCATCTGGAAGACTTCATCATCAATATTAGGGATCCCTAAAGTAGCATTTATCAACTTATTTTTAATAATAATTGTATTTCAATTTAGATGGTGTTTACTTTGTAATCTTATGTATTTTATTTTATACTTTTGTTTTGTTGTGGTGGTGATGGTGAGTTTTTGGGGGTTTATTTGCAGGGCAATAGGAGTTAAGTGACTTGCCCAGGGTCACACAGCTAGTAAGTGTCAAGTGTCTGAGGCCAGATTTGAACTCAGGTCCTCCTGAATCCAGGGCCAGTGCTTTATCCACTACACCACCTAGCTGCCCCCTTATTTTACACTTTAAAAAACATTCTGAGAAGGGGTCTATAGGCTTCACCAGATTGCCATGACAAGAAAAAAGACAAAAAAACAAACCCAACACAGCAACAACAAAAATTTAAGAACCCCTTACCCACAGAGAGGTAGCTCTGGATTTTCAAATAACATATGAGAAAGCACATACTCTAACAGGTTGCACCAAGCTGTGAAGGCAATTAGCACAGTTCCTGTGATAGACTGTGTCAGCTTTTCAAGCATCCAGCCTAGATACTCTTAGAAAGATTCCTCTGCAGTAGACTGGCTGCTAGGTATCAAAATTTTGGCCATGATGACTCATGCAACAACAACAACAATAAACATTAAATGTTTCTCAAGATCTCATGTGGTTCCTTAAATATAAAATATTGTTTGGTGCTTAACATCCTTCATAGCCTCCCCACCTTTCTAGTCTTTTTACATCTTGTCTCCTATACACGGCTAGGAGTTATACTGTTCTCCTTCCTGTTCCTCAAATAACACACTCCATCCCCCGATCCTGGGTATTTTAGTTGGCTGTCGCACATGCCTAAAATGTTCTGTCTCCTCATCTCTGACAACTGGCTTCCCTAGATACCTTCAAGCTCCAGCTAAAATCCCCCCTTCTAGGAAGCCTTTCCCAATGCCCTTTAATTGTAGTGTCTTTGCTCTATTGATTATCTTTAATTTTTCTGATATATAAATTATTTGTACGTAGTGGTTTGCTTGTTGTCTCCATCATTAGATTATGAACTTATTAGTAAATATCTATTTACTGATTAATTAGCCCCTTGTATTGGCACAGTGAAGGTGGCAGAGGAGAGAGAGAGGAAAAAAAAAGATATTAAGAATTCCAGTGTTCAGACTATCTGTAAATATTAATTGAACTACTGGTGCTCTAAATTCAAGGTTTTTGTACAACGAATAAGTCGATAAACTATTGGAGGAAATCAACCAAATTTATTTTGATTTTTATATCTTTGCTATGAGAAAAAGTGTTGTCTAGTCTATGGAGGACATGCCTTGGAGCCATAAGGCCTTAGTTCAAGTCTTGTCTATGACATATACTAATTGTGAAACTATGGACAAGTTTCTTAAATCCTCAATGTCACCATAGATTCCTAAGAACTATAAAATACAGATGAGTTGCCAATTTCTACCAGTGAAGAGACCCCAATACTGATGAAATCAGATATGTGAATAACTCCATTCCCCCTCTTTTTTTTCCTCTCTCTCTCTTTTTTTAAAATGAAACCAGAATACCTAAAGAAGTTTTAGCCTAATGGAAAAATTAGCTTCTGGGTTATCATTAAAGCACTGAAAAAAGGCAAACAAAGTTGATGATAGAGTTGGTTTTATCATGTGCACAAAGCCAAAAGGAAACTTTGCTTCACGGCATACTCGATTATTGAATCTTGAAGTATTACTGATAAGCATAAGAGAAAAAAAGGAATAGCATAAAGATAACTTCCCATTTTGTTTATCTTTTGTAGAAAATAAAATAGAGAAATTTTACAAAGATATTTGCAAAACTTCTTCAGGCCAAATCAGCTTATACCTTAAGTCTTTATAACATTAAAAAGAATGTAGACAAAGGGAAGAATGGGGAGAGGATAAGTCAAAATTATATCAGTTATTATTTTAATAAATCCTAAGGTCTCTTGATTATTTGAAATCAGTTTTTAATACCACAAATACCATCTTCAAGAAGAGAGTACAAAATGATTTAGACACTGGAAAATATCATTAAAAATTGACTCCAACAACACACAGGAAGCAGTCAATTGCCAGTGCAGAAGACATTTACAAAACAGCTACTGAATGTATCTCAATCAAACAATTCACAAGTTAGACCTAGTGTCAAAATCAACCTCATATCAAAATAAAACAGATGATAAGCAATGTCCAATTACAACAGCTCCAGCCTAATCTGTTTCAATAAGCTGCTGATTCTGAAAACTGGGAAAGAGACAAAAGTCATTTATTCTGAGTATCATCTCCTAGTAAAGTTTAACTATTACAAAACAGTTACCACAACAAAGGAATCAAAAGACCCAGGGAATTCTTAGTCAGCAGATAGTGGACTTCTTTGCCAAATAAAAAAATAAGGCAGCCAAAGGCAATCCTAGTTGAGTACATAAGCACATTTTCAAAATATGATGGAGGGCAGAAGCTTATGGGGAATATCACCTCAGAAAACAGTAAAAAAAACAGTGAAAGTGAAAGTCTACAGAAAGCTTGTCAAGAGGCCCAACTAAGCTCAATTATCACCAGAACATTTGTAGATACCACTGGCAAGAAGACAATGAACAAATGCAACTTGCCAGCATTTCTACAGAGATTTATTATCTTCATTGATTATAGTGGAATTGCCATATTCAGAATCTAATTCCTCAGTGGCCAATGCATTATATAAAAACATAGAAGTGTCTCTTAAGACGAAGCCAGAAAGAAAGGTCAAGTTATTCCAACAATGTTGGCAAGTCAAAACAGAATTCAGTATACAATCCAAACTAAAGTGGAAGAGAAAAATACATTAAAGCTAACAAAAAGGGGCACCTCCACCAATCTGAATATCTTTCTCAGCATCATTTGCTGGATCTTAATTCATCCCCTGATACATTAGCATTACTGTCTCCCAGTACTCTCTTTTGGACCTTCTCATATCTCTCTATACCCTCTCCTTTGGTGAACTCAATAAGTCTCACAGCCTCAGGTATGCTCTCTATGCAAATGACTCCTAAATCTGTATATTCATCAATAACTGGGTCCCACATTGGCTATGGTACATAGATAGCAATATTAATATCTTCTCAGAACTTTATCTTGTACATGCTTCAAGCACAACATATACAAATGGTCTTCTTTCCTAAAATTTCTTATCTAATTGTCCTATTTCTGCTGAAGTCAACATGATACTTCTAGTCACCCTCCCAACCATCCATCTCACACTTTAAGTGACACACATCCATTTTGAGGTTTACATAACACAATATATCAGCTACCTCATTTTATTTACTGAACAACTCTCTGAAGTAGGTGCTAATAAATGCCCCCTCCCATTGTTTTGTTTTGTTTTTACAGATGAAGACTTAGGCTAAGAAAGGTGAAGTGACTTTCCAAAGGTCACACAGCTAGAAAGCACTGGAGGAAGGACTTGGAACCCAAGTCTTCTTTCCTCCAAGGTCCTGGCTTGCCACTGTGTTGTTGCTTGGTTTGAACCATTTGTTGAATTTTGTTGAACTGAAGTGCCGACTAATCACCTGACAAAAAGATAGGCAAATAATACACAAGACATTTTTTTCCAATAACATCATAAAATGGGAACTCTGTTAGAATAATAGGATTAAAATAAGAGAATCAAAGAAGCTCAAAGTTGGAAGTGACCAAAGAGGCCATTTAGCCCAACCCAAAGCTGAAACAGTTCCCTCCATAACCAATGATCGTCCATGGTTTTGTTGGGGGGGGGTGTTGTTTGTTATTTTGTTATTTTGTTTGTTTCCCACCCCCCCCAGGGCAATGAGGGTTAAATGACTTGGCTTGGGTGACACAGCCAGTTAGTGTAAAGTGTCTGAGGCCAGTTTTGAACTCAGGTCCTCCTGAATGCAGAGCAAGGGCTTTATCCACTGTACCATCTAGCTGCCCCCATAAGAGTTTTTTGCTTTGTTTTTTTTTTAATTAATTAATTCATTCATTTAATTTAGCATTTTCCCCTAGTTACATGCAAATAAAACCAAATATTTTCACATTGATTTTTTAAAAACTTTGTGTTCCAAATTTTCTTCCTCCTCCCCTCCCCTCCCCAAGAAATCAAGCAATTCAATATAAGTTATACATGTGTAGTCATGCAAAACATCTCCACATTAGTCCGGTTGTGAAAGAAAACAAACAAAATTACTTTAGAAAGAGCAACTATCAAAAAATTATACTTCAATCTATATTCACATACCACCAGTTCTTTCTCTGTAGATGATTTGCATTTTTCATAAATCCTTCTGATAGCATCCTGCTTATCATTTCTTTCACATTTACTATTACTAACTGTATTAACCTCCATTCTATCTGCCCCCGCCTTGATATTTACTCAATTTTCTATCTTCTTTCACCCCATCCCTCCTCAAAAGTGTTTAGGTTTTTAATGCCCCCTCCCCCAATCTGCCCTCCCTTCCTCTGCCTCTCCCTACTTATCACATTCCCTTCCCATTTTCCTTCAAGGTAAGCTATATTAATATACCCACTTGGGTGTGTATGTCATTTCCACTTTGAGCCAATTCTGATGAAAGTAAGGCTCACTCACTCCCCTGCTCCATCCCCATCTTCCCCTCCACACCATAAGCTTTTTCCTGTTTATTTTATGTGAGCTACTTTACCCCAGTCCAATTTTTCCTTTCGTTTTCTTCCAGTGCATTCATCTTACCCCTTAACTTTAGTTTAAAGATGTCACCATGGATCACCTAGGTGACACAGTGGACAAAGCACCAGCCCTGGACCCAGGAAGCCCCAAGCCCAAACCTGGCCCCAGACATAAGCCACCTGCCTGCCCCACCAAAAAAAAAAAAGATAAACAAAAAAGATGCTTTACAGATATCATCCCATCATATTCAATTCACACCTAGGCCCTCTGTCTAAGTATATTCCTTTCAGCTGCCCCAATACTGAGAAAGTTCTTAAGAGTTCAAAGTATCATCTTCACATGTAGGAATGTAAACAGTTTAATCTTTTAACATCCCTCATGATTTCTTTTTCCTGTTTATCTTTTCATGCTTCTCTAGGGTCTTGTATTTGAAAGTCAAATTTTCTATTCATTTAAGTTCTTTTCATCACAAATGCCTCAAAGTCCTCTTTTTCCTCAAAGTCCCATTTTTTCCCCTGAAATATTATATTCATTTTTGCTGGGTAGGTGATTCTTGGTTGTAATCCCAGTTCCGTTGCCCTCTGGAATATCATATTCTATGCCCTCCAGTCCTTTAGTTTAGAAGATGCTAGATCTTATGTTATCCTGATTATAGGTCTGTAGTACTTGAATTTCTTCCTTGTAGCAGCTTGCAACATTTTCTTCTTGCCCTGGGATCTTGGCTATAATATTCCTGGAAGATTTCCTTTTGGGATCTCTTTCAGTAGGTGGTCAGTGAATTCTTTCAATTTTGATTTTACCTTCTGCTTCTAGAATATCAGGGCCATTTTCCCTGACAATTTCTTAGAAGATGATGTGTAAGTTCCTTTTTTATCATGGTTTTCAGATAGTACAGTGATTTTCAAATTATCTCTCCTTGATCTATTTTTCAGGTCAGCTGTTTTTCCAAGAAGATGTTTCATTTTGCCCTCTATTTTTATTCATTTGGATTTACTTTATTGTTTCTTGATTTCTCAGGAAGTCATTAGCTTCTATTTGCTCTATCCTAATTTTAAGCAATGATTTTCTTCAGAGAGCTTTTCTATTTCCTTATCCATTTGGTCAATCTGACTGTTAAAGCTGTTGCCTTTTTTGTCATGACCCTCCTGCATCACTCTCATTTACCTTTCCATTTTTCCTTTACCTCTCTTACTTTTCCCTCTAACTCTCTTACTTTATCCTCAAAGTCTTTTTTGAGCACTTCCATGGCCTCAGACCAATTAATATTTTTCTTGGAAGCTTTGGATGTAGGAGTTTGACTTTATTATTTTCTTCTGAAGGTGCATTTTGATTTACCTTGTCACCAAAGAAACTTTCAATGGTCCACTGCTGCTTCTGCCTGCTCATGTTGCCCACCTATTTCTTGGCTTTTAACTCCTTCTTAAAGTGGAGCACTGCTTCTAGGACGCGCTGTTCCAAACTTCAGGAGGTCCCAGGTAGTATGATTTAACGAGCGGCTTGTTCTCAGCCCACCTGGCCTGTAAGTAACAACATGCCAGCTTTCTCTTTAGCCTGGAAGAAGAAATCTGACTGAAATCTGATTCTCTGTAGTTGTGAGCATGGCGTACCTGTGCCCTTCCCCCACTGGATTGATGCCACTCAAGTCCACTTCATGAGCAGCACAACAGAGCTCCACCTCTTCCCCTGAAGAGTCCTCTACTATTTCCCCCTGGCCAACCATTGGACTCCCTCACCAAGCCATGAGCTGAATTTCAGAAGTAGCTGCTGATACTGATCATTCAGAGGCTCTGGAGGCACAGCCTGCCTGGGGCTATATCTGTGCCAAATTGTGCTCTTCTCTCACGCCAGTACAGCAGACCTTCCCTGTTGCCCTTTTAAGAATTATTTGGGGACAGCTAGGTGGTGCAGTGGATAGAGCACTCGCCCTGGAGTCAGGAGGACCCAAGTTCAAATCTGGCCTCAGACACTTAACACTTACTAGCTGTGTGACCCTAGGCAACTGACTTAACCCCAATTGCCTTGCCAAAAAAAAAAAAAAAGAATTATTTGGCTGGAAAATGATCTTACTCTGTTCTTTTATGAGTTCTGCTGGCCCAAGAATTTTCTTATGGCATTTTCGAAGGTATGTGGATGGATTGTGGGGATCTCTGAAAGTTACAGGTTTTCCTCCACCATCTTCGCTGTGCCCCACCCCAAGAGTTCTAATGAGGGAGGACCCACTTCCATCTAAGGTAGCCCATTGATCATTAGAAAGTTTTCCCTTACAGTAAGTCTAAATATTCCTCTTTGCAAATTCTGTCCATTACCCTCTGGTGACAAGTTAAACTGAGTCTCACAGGGCAGGATCTTGAGGCACTTTACAATACTTATTGCAATCCCCTAGATGCTTTTAGTCTTTCCTTTCCTATAATATAAGGCCTAGAATTGAATTCAGTGTCCCAAATGAGGCCACCATTAGCCTAGCTCTGGACATTGCACCTCTCTTAATTTAAGACCACTTACATTGGTTTTTGGCTACTACATCACACAATACATTTATATTGAGCTTGCAGTCCACTAATATTCCCAAATACTTTTGTAGAAGAGTGATTACATCATACCTTTCCAATACTGTACTTGTGAAGTTGATATTTTTAATGCATGTCAGACTTTATAGCAATATAATATAATATATCATATGAATATTTTATAGTATATGCATACTTATATAAACTGTTATACAGTTAATATTATATTATGCAGTTATTTTCATACAATTATTGATACATATATTATGCATAAGGATATGGAAACATGCATATATTATTATTTTCATAAATTTGTATAAAGTATATAAGTACTACATAGATATATATACAAAGTATCCAATATTATTTCATATGAATTTGTTCTTCATAAATATATGAAATAATATATATTCTAATAAGTTGAAATGTCTATAAACATATATTTTAAATATATATCTACAAATGTATGCAGATATGTATGTATCTTAAATTTTACCTTTTTAGAATTGGTTCAACATTCTATAGTCAAATGAACTCTATCAAGTCTTGAATCTCTCAACCAATATGTTAGCTATTTTTTCTAACTTTCTATCCCCTCAAAATTTATCAAGCACTATATTTCTTCATCCCAATCATTGATAAAAAAGTAAAATAGCATGAGGATAAGTCCTCAGCCTGCTACAGTTCCCCTACTTGATAAGTCACTCATCTTTCTCAGGCTCTGTTTCTGTGTAGAAATTCAATATTAACACTGACCATTCCTTCCTTAAAGAACTATTGTATTCTATAGGATTTAAATGTAAACCACTTTGAAAATCTTAATCACTACCATATAAATGTAAGTGAATATTATTATTATTATCATCAACACAATTGAACGAAACTGTCTGTTTAAAGCCCTCAGCAACCATAATGCGCTATATAAATGCAAGCAAGCATTATTATTTTGAAGGCGACACTCTAACAGCCCAAAACCTAGTGAGGTCAATTATGTTCAGTAGAAGAACATTGCTTTGAGAGCCAGAAGACCTGGTTTCAATCGCAGATTAGCTACTTACTAGCTAAAAAGTAAGTTTCTATTACCTAAGGGAATACATATAATTTCCCTGGGCCTTAGGATCCTCAATTGTAAAATGAGAGAGTTGAACTGGATGATGTCTAATATAGCTAATATATATGATGATCGCTAATAGGTCTGAATTTATTGTTTATATCAAGATAGGATGACTGGACATCCAGAAGTAAGCACAAAGTCACTGAATATTTTGAGGATGGAGGGAATAATCAGAGAAAAGAAGGGTCAGAGTTTCCAGAAAAGCAAACTAATAGATAATGCCAATGAAAATTCAGCTAATTACAATTTAACTTAAACACTCTTTGATTAGTGTAATGTTTTATAAGTTGGAAGGCAGTAAATAGCAATGAGTTGCCTAAAATCAGAGTAATTCAGAGAAGGTTCTATGGATACAAGTGAAATCTGCCTTTGGACTTTCAACCATTTTTTTAAAAAACAGCAAATTACTAATCAATAAACATCAGTTAAGTGATTACTGTATCAGGAACTGTGCTAGGTGATGAGATACAAAGAGAAAATTAGAACATTCCCTTGTGATAAGAATCTTGCCTTCTATTTTGGGGAGGTAACATGCACATATACAGCATAAATACAAGGGAGTTTAGGGAGAAAAGACACTAACACTTGGAGAATCAGAGAAGCCTTCATGTGCTAGTAATGCCAGAGCTGAATTTTGAAATAAAGAATTCTATGAGGAAGCATTGAAGAGAGGGAACACATTTTAGGTTTTTCCCCAAAATTAAAATAGTAAAACCTAACATCTGTTTAATATTTTAAGTTTGCAAAGCACTACACATCTGTATGTATGAGTATGTGTGTGTTTACACTTATATATATAAAATATAGAAATTCTTAATTGAAATGAGTTAGATTCTAAGTGATATTAGAGCCTTAAATAGTTTAGATCTCCTATTCTGTTGCTTTACTTCCTTTCACAAAAGCCAGAGTTCATCGAGAAGTGATGTGATGAATTAGAATATCCTACCAGTTAGAAACTCATTTCAAGGAGACAGTGCCCTTAGCCAGGCAAGATGTTTCTGAAAGTTGGGAAATCAAGAATGCTGACTAGCTGATGATAGGGAAGCAATATAGAATACAAAAGAGATGATAATATGATAGAATTCCCTTAATTAGCACCCCCCCCATGGAAACAAAAATATGCTAATTAAGCAATCATTCCGATTAACAGAGACTCCAAGGAATAGCTCATACAGCATAATGTTCACTTTTAATTAATGGATTGTCTTTAAAAATAAATGGAAAGTGTGACCATTTTAATGTATACAGAAAGTTTGACTTTATCAAATAAATGTACCAATTTATTGTTAAGAATTTGCCCTGTGAAATAAAATGAATTATGTTTGAAAGTGTGCTTCAATAAACATGTTTGTAGCCAAAATATTTAGGATACTGGTAGAATTGGCTGTATTTCAGGATTTTATGACTGGCAATCTTGCCCTGTCATTTAATGTTTGTGATAGTGGGCAGATGATGGTAGTGAATCTGCACAAGGATATATAATCAATGACAAATTCATAGCTAAATAATGGATTTGAAACAATACTAGAATTTAAACTTGGTCTGGGGCCAGCTAGCACACTGATGAAATCTATCAAAGGACATGCTGGCTTTCTTGTTACAGTTTTCTCTTGCTTTACCTGTCAGCCCATCATTTGTCACCTGCATGTCAATGTAGTAGAATCCAGGGACAATTTCCAGCTCCAGTGAGTACTGTTTTGTTGGTATCAGAAATAGACAAGGCCTCCAATATGACTCGAATTTATTACTGTGCAACATTGGGTCTTAGATTCATAGCACATCCTTCAACTACTGTCATTCTAAAAGTACAAAAATAGGAAATATGAAGGTAATATTGTAACAGTGAATACCTGTGCATATGTACTATCCACCTTAATATATATACATAATACACTTCCTATTAGAAGTACATATAGCTTTTTAACAAAGATCTTATTTTATCTAGCAAGCTGATACCTTTGGGTAGTTCTGACTCTGCTAGTTGGGGAGTAGGTAGGTAGAGAAATTTCATTTTAGCAGCTGTAGAGGTAAGAAAAGGGTCATTGATCCCTTCCTCTAGAACTGGACACACCTGGAGGGGCTGAATCAGACAGGTTATGAGCAGAACATTCATCTTATCTCCAACCACTTCCCACTTGGTGTTCCTATTCCTAAATCCACAGACTACCTGCCTATGAAGGCATAGACAAAGAAAATAAAACAAAAATAATAAATAAAAAATCTCAGTGAAAACACACAAGGACAGCCCACTGGGCATCTCTTTTAGTAGAGAGAGATCTCAAAGTCAAGCATAAATACAAACACATCAGGAAAAACACCTGGTGAATCTTCAACCACTGGGTTTGTAGTGGATGACTGCAAGGAAGATTCATTTCCCTGTTTTTTCGCACTCCAGCTTAGTTTTTTCGCCTTGCATCTGTAGAATGATGAGGCCAATTTCAGAAACATCAATGGATCTTCTCTACTAGGTCTTCCTTTAAACAAATCTGTTAATTACATTTCTGCAGGTGCAGAATTATAAATGAGCTTCCTGTAGTAACAGGGGACTTTCCTTCTCCTAGAACCTGGTCAGATGATGCATTTTCTCCCATTCCAGAACCCTGCTACTACTCACACTTTTCTCCTAATTAGGGTCCTTCCTTTTCTTATTCTTTCCACAGGGTAAAACAGAAGAGCCCTTTAAGAGCTGTTGATAAAAACCATCAACTTATTCTATATGAGATCTTCAAGGACAGGGATAGGTTTTCATTTTGTCTTTTGATCCCCAGGATCTGGTACACAAGAAAAAATGTAAATATTGCATCTGTTAATTGAACTGAATCATCCCTTTCTTTTCCCTTCAGTTCTCCAGCTCATATCCACATTCTTGGATATCACTCCTATTTACTATAAAACTTGTACTTTATTACACTGCTTCTATGTGTCTCCTTCAAATCATCCTGCTTTCTCCTGTTACTACAAAAGGGAAGTTTTAAATTAACTCAAGTTAGTGGATTGAGGAAAGTCACTTGAATTATGAGGCTTCAGGCTGTAGCTAGCCCAGACATCATAGATTATACAATTATCAATATGGTGAGCGCCCAAGATAGAAGCACATATGGAACTTGTCCTCTTAGAGAGTTATCTGAGTGTCAGCAACTACACTGATGCTTGGGTCTTCTCCTTCTGGAGATGTCTCCTTGAGATTACATGACATCCAATGGCATAGACACAATTTCTAGAACACATCCTTTACTTTGGACGTGTGCTTGTAATTGGAGGTATTTCTTGTCTTGTTTTAAATTCTATCTTTGAGATCCATCTAAGGAATTAACAGGTTTTCCTGTCTGTTAACCCAGGAAATGGGTGGCAGCTATCATTGGATGAGAAGGAGGAGGAGGAGGACAATGAGGAAGATGATGAGGAGGAGGAAGAAGATGATGATGATAGGCTTGTGTTCTCCATCAGTTTTTTTTGTATGCAATTATAAAAAGTAATGAGGCTAGAAAGTATAGATTATAGTTGATCCAGGGGATACATAGCAACATATGTGTTATGGGGTTATTCTATTCTTATATTATCAGAGATATTACTTAAATTTACTGGGTGACATGGGAAATTATCTAAGGTGAGAAAAACCTTGTTGACAATATTGTTTTGGACAAATCACTCCAACAGCTGGTCAAACAATTTATGGATGGTTCATGACAGATACTTATTGTTACCCAGGACTGTGTTGATTTTTTCCATTACAAACATTTACAAATTATTCCCTCTTTATAAGTAATCAAAGTACATGTAACATTTTTATCTGTAGCACCACCCCCACCCTTCTATTTTTTTAATGAACAGAAATATGTTTTACCTACCTTCCACCCTAATATTATTATGAGAAAAAAGGAAAGAAAAATAAATTTATTTTAACAAATGTATATGGTTAAGCAAAATGATTTCCCTCAATGGCTATATAAAATATATGTATATACACATACATATATATATATACATATATATGTATATGTATGTTTATATCTATGTGTGTATATATGTATATGTATATTTGTATGTGTATATGTGTATGTAGAGAGAGAGAACATGAGAGCATGTATAACACGTGTGTATCACTATTCAATATATCAGTATCTTTTTGTGATAAGACATTTGGAATCAGTTTATATCCAATCTCACCATTTAATTACACAGATGGGAGTAACCCAAATTTATGTAGCACCTTATCTTTATTTTCCCCATGTCTCCTAATTCCAAGTTAGCCCAAGGAGAAAACCCAACCCTCCAGACATCCAAATGTGGATATGCCTGCAAACTACTGAAACTTAATGAACAACTTCTACACAATTATATTATTCTTACACCACAGTCTTGCACTATTTTCCAGTCTCACCCTGATAATCAAACCACCAAACTCTGCAGCCTAAATAGTAATCAACATAATCTGTCACAATCAACCAAATGACCATGTTCCATTGATGACCAACCTCAGGAGAATGTCCTGATCCCTTTTTTTAATAGTCTATAAGCAACTAACAATTATAAGCCGTTATGAACTTTCTTCTCCTTGGGCACATGACTCTTCCACTTATATCTTTGAGGTACTGAACAACAAAAATTACATTCTACAGTCGTCAAAATGTTCAATATATATGAATAAAGACCACCTTCATACTTTTTCTCACTTGGCTTGGCATTCAGAAGACAAATATTTACTATCAGCCCAGTATGACTATATGGGAACTATGTCTCCTGCTGAGTTTGAATGCCTATAATAATTCAGTAGGGTTTACCTGCTGTCACATTAGGTTTCTTCTGTTTCCTTACTGACTCTTCCATAACTCTTAGACAAAACTGATTCCTCTTTTGATATTTGCAAGACCTATTACATACTCTACAATGGAAATACATGTAAATGAAAATAAATTCTCCATATGAACTATTGAGTTGATGAAAATTAGCTATGCCTGTGATCCTTCATTTCATGTTGGCCAATGTACATATCAGGATAATACCATAAACCATCCAATTATTCTTTCACAACAAGACTAATGTGTAAATATGTTTAACACGATTACACATATATAACCTATATCAGCTTGCTTGCTGGCAGAGTGGGGGAGGGAAGAGAGGGAGGGAGAGAGAAACATTTGCAACTTAAAATCTTACAAAAATGAATATTGAAAACTAGCTTTATTGTTATTAGGAAAAAATAAAACACTTTTAAGGAAAAAACTTCATCCAAGCAATTTTTAAATTGCTTTTTTGCGATTTGTGGCACAATGGCTAGAGCTGGAGAATTGGCTGGAGAAAGACTACATGTCAAATTCTGTTTCAGATATTTCCTAAATGTTTGATCCCCCCAAATCATTTAACTTCTCTCAATTTCATTGGCCTCATTTGCAAAATGAAAATAATAATAGCCCTGAATTCAAAGGGCTGGTATGAGTATCAGAAGTTATAATGTATATAAACTTCCATGTAAAACTTAAAATGGACAGAAGATGGCACAATGCAAGTGTGATATTTAGGACGACTTATCCTTCATAATTTCAAATCTGGCCTCAGACACTTACTAGCTGTTTGACTCTGGGCAAGTCACTTGATCCTCTTTTCCTCAGTTTCTTCATCTATAAAATGTGCTCGAAAAAAAAATTATAAACCACTGCAGAATCTTTGCCAAGAGAACCCAAAATGCAGTCATAAAGAGTTGGACACAACTGAAAAACAATTAAACAAAAATGTAAAATGTTCTATGTGTTATTATTTTATTAGTCACAGTTTTTAAAGGTAACCAGGAGTATTCTCACAGAGCTGTTGGTTATGGAATCATAGTTTATCAGAGTCGGAAGAAAGTCTTCAGTCCAAACCATACCAAAACAGTATATCCTCCAAATGACCAGGTAACCTAATTTAAAGGAGCAGGGGGAGATCATATGCTTTTTTACAAATTTCAACTTCCTGAGAAGATAAGAGGATACAGCATAGACAGAGGTATGTTCTGAAGGTGAAAAAGAAAAAGTAGTAATTAGCCACAAAGAGTTTATAGTCAGTGGGAGAGAAAATACAAGGATATACAAGATAAATACTAAAAGAGAGTTCTGGATGCTGGACTACATTTTACTATGATGTTTAGCTATACTGAAGCTATTTGTCCTTTAAAGAATTCAATAGGGTTCTGGGATGCTGCACTAGTCATCTTTATCTGACTCCCTTTTAGTTCATCAACATCCTTTCTAAAAGTGGTTTCCAAGGCTATCAAACAGACTACAGAAATGTATCCCTAAAATCATTCCTTATGATTAAATTGGATTTATACTGAGAATCCAAGAATGGTTCAACATTAGGAAAAACAATAAACATAATTAATCATAATAAAAACAAAAACATCAAACTACATAATTATCTCAGTAGATGCAGAAAAATCCTTTGACAAAGTACCATATTCATTTATATAGAGGCGACTAGTTAGCGCCATGGATAGAATGTCAGACCTGGAGTCAGTCCTGAGTTCAAATCTGATCTGAGATACTTATTAGCTGTTTGAACCTGGGAAAGTCACTTAACCACATTTCGCTCAGTTTCCTCATCTGCAAAATGAGATAGAAAATTAAATGGCAAATCATTCCAGTAGCTTTTCCACAAAACCCCAAATGGGATCACAAAGAATCTGACATGATTAAAAAGAGTGAACAATATTGATTTATGCCGATAAATAAAATAAAACCCTAAGAAATATAGGCATAGAAAGATCTCTCTTCTTTAACATAAAAAGTCTATGTCTAAAACAAAACCAGGAAAGCATTATATGCAATGCTGAAACACTAAAAACTTTCCCAATGCAGAAATAAAGCAAGGTTTACTTCCTTTAATATTATTATTGGGGGGCAGCTAGGTGGCTCAGTGGATAAAGCACCGACCCTGGATTCCGGAGGACCTGAGTTCAAATCCAGCTTCATACACTTGACACTTACTGTGGGCAAGTCACTTAACCCTCATTGCCCAACAAAAAACAAAACAAAAAACAAAAAAATATTATTATTGGATATAGAAATTATAGCAAAGGCAATGACAAATAAAATAAATTAAAGGAATAAAGATAAGGAAAGGAAACAAAACCATCTCTATATGCTAGTAATACTTTACTTAGAAAATTCTGGCAAATTATCAAAGAAACTAATTGAGACTATTAACAATTTATGCAAAGTTTCAGGCTACAAAACTAACCTACAAATATCACCAGAATTACACAATCTAGGAGAAAATAAGTATGAACTATGTAAAATATCTAAACAAAACACAATCAATACCTATACATATGTGTGTGTATTCAAATACAAAATACTCCTTAAGGAAATAAATAATTAAAATCTCTGGACAAAGATTCAGAATGTATGCCTGCACCCTGTTGATACAAATAATGGTAATACTATATCAGATTTAGTGCTATACCAGTCTAACAAAAGGCTGTTTTGCACCATTAGACAAAATGTTGACAAAATTCTTTTGGAGGAACAAAAGATCTGAAATATCAAGCAAATGTTTGAAAAGTTAACATTAGAAACGAGTACATTCCTAACCCGGTCTTTGATAAACTCCCAAAGTTTTAATTAACCAGAAAAGAACTGATTAGTTATTAAGAACACCGGAAAAGTCATCTGACAGAAATTAAAGATAACCACAAATTTACTGAGAACTGATTGATCCCACCTCCTCTTCATTCTCTGGCCAATGAATTGCCTGAGACTAACCAATCCTTGTCAATTCCAGACTCTTGAGTGACTTATGGATCTCCCCCAAATAAACTATCCCCTCCCAAAGATTCCCCACCTTACTCCCAGGACTTTGGGTTATTACATAAAAGAATTATTTATATTAAGTAGTTTCTATTTAGAGTTAAGTAGCTTCTATACTTAACTAAAGGATAGTATTATAGTTTCCTTTATTAAAGTTTCATTTACATTAAGTAGTTAAGTAGTTTCTATACTGATTAAAGAGCAGTTTTTTAGTTCCCTTTGTTCTGTTACCCCATATAAACCCTGTCCTTGCTTCCCATCTTTGGGTATTCCTAGCATCTTGCTTTGCAATACCAGGAGCCAATACCAGTTCTTCTGCCCCCAATTAAAGACCTTATTTTCTCCTATATTGTTTCCTTAATTTCCAGGTTAAAAAAGACTAATTTTTTTTTTGGTAAAATAAAAAGATTTATTAGGAGAGAAGATATATGGTCAGGAGACAGACTCACTATGGAAACTGTCTCACTGGAGTAAGAGAAGACCTGGTCTTTTGTATCTTTACAAAACAAAGAAAGGGGAGGGAATTACAGAGCAAGAAGAAATGCAAAAACTGGGGGCCCATAACCAAGAGGGGATCTTTGATAATGGGGTATCAGTAGAATATGCAGCATCTATCCATATCCTGCAGGCCTTAATATTGCTTATTAGTGTACTGGGTACACAGTGTACCTCATACCTGAGGTGGGAGACAGAAGACTAATATCTTGGACCACATTCCCACAATTTATTTAAAACAGGTATGTGACCTGATTACTGGAAACATTATATAAAAAAAATAAAAAGAGCAACTGAACATATATCTTTCAAAGATATTGTTAAAGGTGAATTCATCACTAAAGAAGAGAGTCAGTTACCAAAAACAGATACTTCTAATAACATGAACTTAAAAACTTTTGTACAGAATTAATGCCTCCTAGATAAGCATGAAAATAGTTAAACAAGAAAAAAAATCATTTTTATCATCTATCTCTGAAATTGTCTAATAACTAAGATATGGACAACTGTTATGGGGAAATAGGTGGGGGGAATTGGGGTAGGGGTTGGCATCCTTAGGAATTCCTCTTTAAAGAATTACACCCTCTTGAGCACAAATCCAATAGAATAAGATAATAGTTTATTCAGGGGCTGGGCAAGGGAAACAAAGAGAGAAATCCTTGAACTTCTTCTCAAAGGGAAAAGGCATAGCACAGAGGCCTGGCTCTAAGATACCTATTTCCTGGAGCAGGAGACAGGCAGAAACTTTTATAGATGTCCAATGGTGGTCTGAAGAGGTGATCTTAAGACTGGAAAGTTCCCCTATTGAGGGAGGACCATCCCCCACTGGTAGTGGCTGGAGGAGTTGGGTGAGGTGTGGCTTCTGATCTCTCAAGCCATTTTTCTCCTCCTCCCTGCCACAAAGGTAGCAGCCACACCTAATCCTATCTCCCCAGGGGTGGGGAGAAACTGGAAAGAAGGGTGATGGTCCTGGAACTAGCTCAGTCCAGATCAGGATCCCATGCCACGTCTCTCTTTAGGTGTGTCTGTCCTTTGGCTTAGTTTCTCAAAGAGAAGTTTCTTTTATGTACCCCAGAAAACTTCTGGGGTGCTAGGCCCATAACACAACTAATATAAATATTTAAGATCAAAAGCCATCACTGCAACAGATGTAGTCAAAGATTTGAAGAAGCAGTTCTCAAAAGCATAATTCCAAACTCTTCAACAATATAATAAAAAAAATACAAATCACTAGCAGTAAGAAAAGTGCAAACAAAAAACAATTCTGAGGTTTTATGTCCCACCCAGCAAATTGCCAAAGATGAGACAATACAGGCATGGTCAGTGACAGACATGTAGAAAGAGGTATTGTTGGAGGAATTGCGAATTTGTACAACCATTCTAGGGGGAAAATGTAACCATATAAAATAATTTAAATGTCTATAATCTACCACACAGAGATTCTACCAACAAATATTATAATAAGGTTAATGACAAAAAAACAAGACCCCAAATAAACTAACTTATTTTTAGCAAGTTTTTTGTTGTAGCAAAAAATAAAATAAACAGCAAAAAGCTGGGAATAACAGATAGCCACTGCTTGGGAAATGATTAAAATATTGTAGTATATTAATATAAAGGAATATACTATGTTGCACTAAAATAAATGATGAATACAGAGAAACATGAGAAAATTTATATAAATTGCTACAAAGTTAAATTGGCAGGACAATGTATTAAATGTTTTCCACATTTCTTTTCATGTCAATGGAAAGGATAACAACAACAACAAAAAACAAATACTGAATGTTGGAAAATTATAATGCCTTAATTTGACCTTCCAAAAGAGGTAGGAAAAAAATGACACCTGCCCTCACTCTTTTGTACAAGTAGGGTTCATAGATGTGAAGCACTCAACACAGCTTCAGAACTTTGTGATGTATTGATATTGCTGAACTTTTATTTTTCCTTTTTATGAAACTAGCCCCACCCCCATTGGAGTGACATCTTTTTTCCATTTTCTTTTTTATTCTGAATTTAAACATAAAGAGAATTTCTATCCATACATAGCAAAACATAAAGAGGATTCTGTAGATACTATAAATCTCCATTTCACCCTACTATTTTTTAAACCATATGATACATTCTGTCTGTTACTTTCACAACTGTCATGCTCATTTGTGCTACCTTCTGGACTTTCTTCTGTTCTTTTATGTGCATGTAAAAACAAATGTTTCAGACTCTTTTTGTGACATCACTATTGCTAAACCCTTTCCCTTTCCTTACCTTTCTTCCCCACCATTAACCAAGAGAAAAGGAGGAATACATTTTAAGCACCTAGTAACTAGAGAGAGAGAGAGAGAGATAGCACACACACATATATGTATATATGTGTATGTATTGTATATGTGCAAACACATGTGTGTATGTATGCGTACATATACACATACATTCAGACATAGAGAGCACATGTGTGTTAATATGCAAACATGTGTATATACATATGCATTTGCATGCATATACATACATATACACATACACATGTATTCAGAGAGAGAGAAATTGGGCAGCCACTTCCCATTCAGATGACCACCTTGGCCAGAAGTCCCTTTCCTTTCTTTATTTTTTCTTTTATTCTTTGTTATAAACAATGGTTCTCTGGGTGGGAGTAAAGAGGGAGAGGGAGAGGGAGAGGGAGAAGGAGAAGGAGAGGGAAGGGAGAAGAGGAAAAATAAAATAAAAGATATCCAAAAGTCACATTTTAAAATATTGATTAGAAGTATGTTTCCAATAATACCTAAATTCAGTGAATATATCAATCTGTCAAGATGAGAGCAAGACTGTTTTCCAGGTCCTCCATCATATTTGCTTTAAGGCAAAAGTAGAATTTCTCCAAACAGACATCTCAAGATTCATGATGTTAGTCATCAAATTCCCATGTGTCCCAAATTAAGCAGCCACTCGCAGCATAGCTCTCCTCAGGTATTGTAGGCTCAATTTGATTAGTTACCTAATTACGTGATAGTAGACTTACAATGCCTATGATGGAACAGCTTTTAACGGGAATGCCCCATCCATTGTCAGGAGAAATGTGGTGTCAGCATGAGTAAAAGACAAAAGCTTTCTAAGTGATTAAACTAATAGATGAGATGTGTAGGTCTTCAAATTGGCTAAACTTTATAACTACAGAAACTACTCATTGCAAAACCCCAATTTAGGATTGCAGCAAAGGCTCCAATGCTACTAACTCAAAAAATATAATGCTTGAGTGTTATACCTTTTCAAAAACAGAACTGAAGTGCGGTGATCCTATAGGAAAAAGCATAGTTTTTGCTAGGTTTCCCCCTGATGCTAGTTGGTACAAGAATTAAGGCTTTTTCAGAAAGACACTAATCTCCTATCACTTTGCTGGTTTTGTCAGGTAGCTTGTGATTTCCTGTGTCTGTGCTCTAATGTCCACATGCAGAAACAAGCACATTTGCAAAAAGGTCAGTACATCCCTTAGTTGATGGACAAGACCCAATGAAGAGCACAAGCTTAATTCTGAGCTTATACAGTGAAATTAGCAAAAATTCAAACTTGATACAATTAATACAAGTCTTTTTTTGAAATTCCATGAAAGGCAGTTTTAAATTGTGCAATTTAATTGTTTTTAAATGAAAGAGCAAAAAAGTTTAAGGTAAAAGAAAGGAGGAGTAAATTTAGGCTTATTACTTCATCATTTTTTTAAAAATTTCCTTTCAAGGAGAAGCTTTGTTTTCTATTTGGATATGTCAATTAATACCAGCAAATGAGTGGGAAGTTTCCCTTAAACTGCTCCTACTGTGTACAAGAAAGAATTCCAAAGAACTCCATGTGGTGATTTGCTAAAAACTAGTTTGACAAGAAACCAGAAAGAGGTAAGTCAATCATATGGCAAAAGGATGCCAATGTTTCCAGCAACAAGGCATAGGGGGAAGTAAATATTTATATTACATTAAGAAAGTTGGAGCATAACTGTGTGGTTGTGGTCCTTTTCTGGAAAACTAGATCTGCCAGTGTGTGTGCAGTTGGAAATTAGCAAATTAGCTCAGAGCCTGTGTCCACACACATTATTTGTAAGGTATGAGGCATTCCACTGTATGTATCTACCAGAGCTATTTGTTACACATCTATACAAATAATGATATTTCAAAATACAGATTGGTATAAATAAACATCTATATAGCACCTACAATGTTTCAGGAAGAAGACAACTAGTTAATGGTATACTATAAGGCAGCTAGGTGTCACAGTACTGGGCCTGGAGTCAGGAAGACTCATCTTCTTCAGTTCAAATCTGGCCTCAGATTCTTACCAGCTGTAGGACCCCAAACAAGTCACTTAACCCTCTTTACTTTAGTTTCCTCATCCGTAAAATGAGATGGAGAAGGAAATGACAAACCACTCCAGTGTCTTTGCCAAGAAAACCCAATACAAGTTCATGAAGGGTCAGACTGAACAGCAAGTATGTCAGACACTAAGCACATTAAGTGTTTGAGGTCAGATTTGAATTCAGGTCTTCCTCCAGTCCCTGCACTGTATATACTGTACCACTTAACTGCTCCACAGTATTATATAATGGAATCAGCATTTTTCAAAATGCCTCTCACAGAAGAAAATATGTCCACCAAAGTTTGATTGAAGTAAATGTCCTGTATTGCTCTTCCTTTTACTTTCCCACAGGCAGTTTTGTAGGACCTCCCTTTTGGAGGAGGGAGAGTAAATGCTCACTGAAGGGAGTTCTATCCTTTCTGGTTAGTGAGCTTCCAGGAACTAAGGAGAGAGAGGTTTTCCTGGTGGGTTTGTCCTGTGGGCATTGGTTGCATAGCTGTTTCCCATTGAAACTACGACCCCAGGTGGTGAGATAATAAAACAAGTCCAACTCTTTGAATTAGCTGAGCTGGAAGTGAGTTTGGGGACTGTATAGGTTTTTTTAGAGTTAGGGGGATTATCCATTTTCCTCTTTCCCTATTTCCTTGTCCTTGACTTTATTAATTTCACCTTTGCTGTGCATTTTATTCCCATTAATAAAACCTGATTCATTTGTGGAAAAGAGGCTGTTAAGCTCTTTTCTTATTGGCCTGGGAGAAATAACTAAAATGGCAGTTTGGAGGGGAGGAAGTTTTGGACCTAGAGGTCCCTCATTATTTTCTGAACCCCAATATTATGGCAAGCCACCCAATTAACTCTCCACATATTAAATTTGACCCATACACACTTTTATGAAACAATGCCTACTTTGCCTAGGCTTGACTTATCTTCTGGACATATTAAAACAGTTAAATAACATACATCAATATGAATGATTTCACTTTAAAACATGAAAGTGTGGGGCAGCTAGGTGGCACAGTGGATAGAACACTGTCCCTGGAGTCAGGAGTACCTGAGTTCAAATCCGACCTCAGACGCTTAACACTTATTAGCTGTGTGACCCTGGGCAAATCACTTAACCCCAATTGTCTCACTAAAAACAAAACAAAACAAAACAAAACAAAACAAAACAAAACATCAAAGTGTATCTTAAAACATAGGGATAAAGATTGAGCAAAATTAAGGTTAAGAAAGGGCTTTTGATCACATCTATTCTAAAATAGAAATATATGATGTAATCATGTTTTCCTATGTTATACTTTGTTATTTACTTTCCTATCACTATGCCTTTACTCTTACTTTACTTTCCCACTGGAATAGCCATCCTCTCCCTATACCTGTTGAAATTCTATCTAGATCAAATGCAAATTTCTCAATGAAGTCTTTTCTTATGTCACCAAGCATAAGAGTTTCCTTCTTGGAACTCCTAAAAGACTTACTTTACCAATCACTCTTGAAATATCATTATTTGTATACATGTGTAATAAGTAGGCATGGTAATTACCAGTGGAATGCCTTATGCCTTACAAATAATGTGTGTGGACCCCTATTCTTAGCTAATTTGCTCATTTCCAGTTGCATTCACATTGGCAGAACTAGATTTCCAACGAAGGACCACCACCACAAAGTTATACTTAAACTCACTCAATGTCAGAACGGTAACCCTTTGATAGAGGAAAATATGTCTTCTACTCATATGTTTAGCTCTAGGGGTCACACCAACATACTTCCATTTGCATAAAGCCACCCAATCATAGTAATAATACTCTTAGGTCTTAAACATAAACTTTTCCTTAATAAAAAAGTTTTAAAAAAAACCACCACACTTAAAAAAAAACCTTTTATTTAATTTATTTTTAATTTATGGAATAAAACAAACATTTCCATAATATAGTATAATGAAAAGATGACTGCAGATGACACTGCAAGTCTAACATATACAACTTGATATTCCTTTTAAACATATAATCAAGTTATATGTAAATTTCATATAATTTTGAAAGTAGAACTTTATACTATACCACTTATTGTTGTTCAATCATTTTTCAGTCATGCCTGATTCTTTCTGAGCCCATTTTGGGGTTTTCTTGGCACAAGATACCGGAGTGGTTTGCCATTTTTTTTCTCCAGCTCATTTTACTGATGAGGAAATGAGGTTAAACTCAGGGTCACAGCTAGTAAGTTTCTGAAACCATATTTGAACTCAAGAAGATGAATCTTCCTGACACCAGGCCCAGCACTCTATCCACTGGGCCACCTAACTGCCCAATACTATACCACTAATCTTATTAAAATTTCCATGAGCAATTTTCATTTCAAATGCTATGTTTAATAAAAATAAATAATATATTTATTGTCATAAGTTCACATTCTAGTTATAGCTATTAATTCATATTTACACAAATGACCTCATGTAGAAAGGGGACCATTATTTTTAAGTGCATTAGGTTTATATGTCATAAGCTTAAAAAACTGTTTATCTCCTATATTTTTTCATTATAAGTTCCTAGCTGATAAGTGATGGAAATGTTCCAGTAGGTAAGAAATCAATTTTCAGCAAATAGAATTATAAAATTGCAGAGTTGGAAGGGACCTCAGAGGTTTTATAGTTTAATTCTTATCCCAAGCATGAAGTCCACCTACAAAAATATATTTTAAAAAAACATTCTTGGCTCATGGCCCATCAAGCCAGATTTGATTCTTGGGCTATAGTTTGCCCACCCACCTATGAATTATAAGGCAATGGAAAAATCAAACAAAACTTGTATTTGGCTTTGGAATTCATGCTTTTGTTTTGTTCTTACTTGCTCAAAGTTATGGGCTTATCCCTTAAATTCCTACTCTGGTATATTATTAGAGTTCCAGAGGTTCTTTGTTCTTAAAACACTAGCTTTGGCAGGTCTATTAATCTAAAACTAATTTTGAGTATGACACCAATGACGGAAAGTATAACTGCATCCAAAGGACTAGGCTAAGTTTAGTGAAGTTCATCAACATATTGGTCATAGGATGATGCAATGTTCAGTACTACAACTTCCAAAGACTCCCCACAAATGTAGAGTTGGGTTATGACTAGACTCAATAGCAGCAGTATCTATATACACTAATTTAGTGTATACAGATCCTTGAACTTAGAGTTCCATCTATATGGGTATATTTAGTAGATCTGGGAATTTTAAGAATGCTTTATATGGAAAATGCTATGAAAGATATGACTCATGACTGGCCGAATGAATTTTTTATCTCTTCCTTAAACTTGATTCTATGATAGGAATAAATTGGGCCACATTTAAGACTCATTCAAAGCACCTGACTGAACAGAAATTGTCACTTTTCCCAAAAGCTTCTGAGCTTGATATGTGACTGACTCAAATCTTTCCTGGGAAAGGGAAAGTTAACTTAGATGACTTTTTTTTCTTAATGGCTGAGCCTGATAGTAGGGCTCAGACTAGGATAGAGTCTAGATTCAGAATAATAATACATTCCCAAATATCCTGAATTTATTAAAATTAGGAACGGGAGCTAGAGGTCGAACCTGTGATTCCATGCTTATTTCCTTCTACAAATATAGTTTTGCATTTTTGCTTCAACTAATAATCTTAGAAAGTTATATAGAAAAAAAAGAAAGTTATATAGAGCAATGAGAGGCTGAATAATTTGTCAAGGAAAACAGATTATGTGTCTGAGGTAGTACTTGAACCAAGATATTCCAAATGTAGAGGCCAGTTCTCTATCCACTACACCTTCCAGTTAAAATTACTTTTTTTTCAAAAGGTAAAGAAGTGTCAAAAAATAAAATGCATGTTTTCATGTGCCCACTCTTTCATGTGACTTTTTGAGTCAAATGAACCTTAAAAGGTGATAAAATTGACTCCAATTTCTACAAGGATTCATAATAGTTTGCAACTTGGCACGTATACAATAAATAGCTGTTATACTATTTAATGAAATGGCACATTAGAGGAATGAAGTGTGTTGGAGGGAAGTGTTCTTTTTTCAATCTTGTCTTCTGCTTGGGAGTCTGTCATCAGCTAGTGACAGAAGCCCTCAGTGATTTCCTCAAATAACTGACAGAGAAATAGACATCTTTCATCGACCTGAGAAATGTCTATTTCACTGGCTGTCAGTACCATTCATGGAAGTGTCATCAGGGAAAGTGCTGGAAGGGACTGTCCAGAGCCCATCATCCTAATATCCCATCAAACCTACTCTACACTAAGAAAATATTATACCTTGAAGCTATTAAAAATCTTAAAGGCATCAAATTGTCAAGACGAAATTGAAAAGAAGGCTATTATATAGAAGATCATTTCTTTAATTTAACTGGTATCTGTCCAAAAAAACTCAAAGCTATGTCTTATCATCTCACTTGATGCATGATGAGGCAATCATAAATTCATTGGAAGGTAAGTCATTTTTTATGTCATTTCATTAATATGGAGAAAGGTAAAGCATGATTTGGCTAGGAACCAGAGTTCATAAAGTCATCTATCACCATTTCCAATTGTATAAAAACTAAACATTACTTCCATTCCAAGTTTTAAACACATAAAGATCTGTAAGGTTATGTTTTGTTTTGTTTTGTTTTTTCAAAGTGAGACCTGGTTATTGGTGTACCAAACAGCTCATTTCAACTACAAGTAGTTCTTTGAAAATCTCTTTAGAGGGGCAGCTAGATGGCGCAGTGGTTAAAGCACCGGCCCTGAATTCAGGAGTACCTGAGTTCAAATGCGGCCTCAGACACTTGACACTTACTAGCTGTGTGACCCTGGGCAAGTCACTTAACCCCCATTGCCTGAAAAAAAAAAGAAAAAAGAAAATCTCTTTAGAAATGCAAGTAATGGAGATTTTTTTATTTTAATTTTTAATTTTATTTAATTTTTGACTTTTGGAGGAGGCAAGAAAGTTCTGAAAC
Organism: Dromiciops gliroides; assembly: GCF_019393635.1. NCBI lineage: Eukaryota > Metazoa > Chordata > Mammalia > Microbiotheria > Microbiotheriidae > Dromiciops > Dromiciops gliroides. Next base: position 117,171,590 of record NC_057866.1, on the reverse strand, counting down.
TAATAATGAGTCAGAAAAAGAATGTGAGATCTAAAGAAAAGGCTTTTGAATTATAAAGCACTATAGAGAAGCTGGAAGCACACTAACTCCTCACTCTTGTCTCATTCCTCCCAAGGATGTGTTTTAGGCTGCTTTCTGAAGGCCAGCCAAAGCTTTGAAATAACATTATTCTTCTTTCCTCCTACAAAAGCGAATAAGCAAATGAAAACTTGGGATGTTGCCTCTCAAAGGTTGCCAACTCTTCTTCTCAGCTTACATTTCTGAAAAGGCTGATATGGTGGGTCATATTCAAAAGCAGATTTAGCTGAAAATTATAGAAACAGCAAGTTTTTCCATGTTGCATATGTGTGAGAACTATACTTTTTTGTGTAAGGATATAACCTTGTTGTGTAAGGATACAAAATTGTGTCGTATTTTCTGCCAGTGTTTGTTACTATGTCTGTTCACATCAAACTGCTCAAAGGTTTTAATCATGAAGTATAGTGCCATCTTGATCCCTTATACAATTGAAAAGGAGTTAAGTGACATCATCTGGGGAATGCCTAAACTTATACTCACAAATGAATGCAATGGACTATTAGCATGTTATAGGAAATAAGTACGAAGACTTCATAGAAGTGTAGGAAAACTTATATGAATTGACAGAAAGAGGTAAGCAGAAGCAGGAAATCAATGTACACAGTTATCATAACAATGTCAATGGAAAGAACAAATGCCACCAAAAACAAAAACAAAACCCACAAACAAAAAAATATGCTGTGTAATTATAATGAAGATTATGGCCTGCAATGAGAAAATGCCAATGCCTCTCCCTCTCCCTCCCCTCTCCTCTCTGTCTCTCTGTCTCTGTCTCTCTCCCCCTCTCTCTCTTCATCTTTCTCTCTCTCTCTTCTTTGCAGATATTGGGCACTATGAGTATGGAACATTTCATATATTTTCAGGCTCAGTTCATATCTTGTCTTGATTATTTTTATTGTACTGACTTTTTTCTCCCTCTGTCTATTATTCTACTTCCCCCCAGGGGATGGATAGGAAAAGGGACAGACCATATTAAGAAGTGAAGATAATACAAAAAGAAAAGATGTCAAGAAAATGATTTTAATGAATAGCTGTTATGGTAATCAGGAGTACATCCACAGTTTTGCTGAATTACTTGAATGTCATATTCCAAATGTTCCTGTTTGCTCTGGCTACTCTACTTATTTTGTCCCCTTGTAAAACTGCCCTACAACTAGTTGTTATCCATCTATATAGCACGTACCATGCCAATGGAGTTGTCAATGAAGCTTCAAGATTAGTAATATTCTAGGATTTCCTGGGTAATCTTACCCAGTTATTTAATGCTAAGTATGGCCCACTAGAGAAATTAGAAGGGGGGAAAAAGGGTTTAAAAATGTAACATTTGTGACAGCTCCAAACCCATCAGCTATGGAGGTTTGACCACTACTTAAAAGGATATACTAAAAAAATTCTCAGCCCCTATTCTTATGGCAAAATTGACTGAATAAAATAGTCTTTTTAGAAAAGCCTGTCACAATTTGGTCTTAACCACGGGTGTTATCCATGATATCAGTAGAATTGTTTTTCCACTCAACATATTTTGATGTTTGAATTGAACATAAAGAGAGAAACATGTATCTTCTCTGCCTGAATTTAGGAAAGCAAAAGAATTAAGAATTACCAGAACTTTTTGAAACTAAAATGTGGGACTGATTAATGGAATTCTCATGCAAAAAAAAGGACACACTTATGGAAAAGCACCTGCTGTCAACTTTTTGATGGCTATATAAATGTTTCCTGAATACCATAAAAGAAATGTAACATGCATTTTATTTTTCTTGTGATTTATAAGGAGTTTCAGATCTTCTGGCAAATTAAACTGAAGAGTAGAATGGAAACAATCATTGGTAGATAGAATGATTTATCATTTTTGCTTCTACACAGGTACATGAAAGCTCAATTTTGCAAAAACTCAACTGAATCACTCTTTCATCTCAGCCCATTACTGCAACATTGTGCCTCTAAATTTCAAATTTATCTAATGAAAATTGGAGACAAATAGCCATCATCAAACACACTATTTAATAGCACAGATCACTTTATAACTACATTGGGCATAATCTATTAGTAATGTAGTTAGAATAATTGAGGTTAAACATTAATCTGGAAATTATATTAATTTCCAGTGGAAAATGAATTAAATATGCATTTGATTTGGTAACAATGATATATAATATTTATCAAAGCTAATATTTATATGGACCTTCTAAGGTTAACAAAGCAATTTATATATACTTTTTCATTTGATTCTGATGAGCCCATGAGGCACTATTAATTTGCCCATTTTACAGATTAGGAAAATTAGGCTGAGAAATGTCACATAACTTGTGGAGGGTAACATGACTATTACATTGAATTCTGAGTCAGGATTCAATCCCCTGATTTTAGGTAGAAAAGTCTACTTATGTTGCCATAGTGGACATATCACATACAAGTAACTAAGGAACTGTGAGAAATACAACACAGCCTAAGAACTCAAGGCATGTTAAATCTAGTGGAAGGCCACATGAATGAAGAAAAATAAATGGATATTGGGGTTATGGAAATGCAATTAATATGATTTTGCTACTGACTGGATAAGTGAGGGGATAACTGTGGTCAAAATAATAATGATGATGATAACAATATAAAATAATGAGTAGTTTAGAAATGAAGCACAGACATATTTATTTCTTCATGTGGGAGTTATTTTAGGATCAGCTGTGTGGTCAAATTTTCAGCTGGTTAAAAATAAGATTTAAAAAATAACAATATTAGGAGGAAGAGAGAATGAGGAGAATATAACTAAAATTCTGACAGGTATGTATATCGTAATCTATTTAAATTCCATTAAAGGATCATTCATCTCCTTCATATATGTATTTTATTGAGTGGTACAAAGAGATCACAGGCTTTCTTCACATTCCATGTGACTCTTGTCCACGTCCTCCTATAAATACTCTATGTAGAGTAGTGTAAGGCAGCCTACACGTGGAGCCTTCTTCCAGATTTCTTCATGTTGTATTGGCAAAATAAAGAAGAGATGAGCTATAAGCTCTCTCTCACTCTTGCTACATCACCCATGTGCCTGCTGTGAAATTTCTGTTGATAACATGAGGCAGCCTTCTGACACCCAACACATGCCTCCCCTTTGCCCTTTGGATGACCAGCAACTTCAGTCTTTTAAAGATAGTGGTATTCCACAAATTGTAGGCATGGAGAATCACTGGAAAAAAATAGTGGTATTAAAATTTGTGCCTTTGTCTCTGCAAAAAAGCTTGGGATTATTCAAAATCCTGCAAGACTTCCTATATGGCGGCGTCCAACTCCCCATTCTTTTCCTCCCATTCATTATAGGAATGACTTCTTTCCTCTTTCAGGGTCTGTGCTAGAAATACCTATTAACAATCCTGATTGATGGGTTGTTCATCTAGCTGCATAATATATTACTGAAAAATTTTTACTCATTGGATTTATTTTTTAAAAATAGGTTTTGTTTATGTCCTTCATTTTATTTGTTTATTTTCTCACAGTATCCTCTGTGGTCAAGTGACTCTCCTCTTTACTGTTCTCAAACAAGTCTCTTCATCTCTTAACTATGTACATTTTCACTGGCTATGCCCTCTATCTGGAATTCTTTCCCTCGTCACCTCTGCCTTTCTGGATTAAACTGTTTCAAGTCTCAGCTAAAATCTAGAGAAAAGAGAGTAGGAAGAAACAGGGATTAAAAAACAGTATTAAAGGCAACAGAGTGGTTGAGAAAGATGAGGAATGAAAAAATGGCCATTTAGCAATGAAGCAATCATTAGCAATTTTGAAAATTTTGCTTGAATTATTGTAACCACTATTCGTATTATTCTGATTCTGCTTACTTCAGTCTGTATCTATTCACATGAGGTGTTTTTTTTCATATTTTTCCGAATCTTTGAAACCATCCTTCCTTACAAGCCAATAAAATTCTAACATTAAAAAAAAAAAAAACATTGGTTTCTTGGGGGCAGCTAGATGGCACAATGGACAAAGCAGCAGCCCTGGATTCAGAAGGACCTGAGTTCAAATCTGGCCTCAGATACTTGACACTTACTAGGTGTGTGACCCTGGGCAAGTCACTTAACCCTCTCTGCCCCACCCCCCAAAATTGGTTTCTTCAATCACTCTAGTTTTTCTTCCTTAAAGAATATTTGTATGGATATTTTCATATGCATGGAACTTTTTTTAAATCTTTGCTTTAGATCTGGAAGAAATATGTTGTGGAACCACTGACCATATACTTCTCTTACCTCAGATCTGTACTGTCAGAGCAACTACCTCATGTTCCATATCTTCTGGAAATATAGGCCTAGACATGGACTTTCTTGGTCAAGTTCTGATATGCTCAACAAGTATGATGAGTGAGAACAGAAGAAGGAAGAGTTACTTCTTTTAAAAACTTCAGGGGACAGCTAGGTGGCGCAGTGGATAGAACACCGGCCCTGGATTTAGGAGGACTTGAGTTCAAATCCAGCCTCAAACACTTGACACTCACTAGCTGTGTGACCCTGGGAAAGTCACTTAACCCCAATTGCCTCACCAAAAATAAAATAAAATAACTTAACAAAGAGTCAATGGCTCTTCCAGGCTCAATGAACAATTCTCTTTGGACCATCCTAACCCTACCCCTCTATGATGGGGGCTGACAATGGATTTCTCCATGTACATGTGTTAAGTCCATGGGAAAAAATATGGAGTTGTTGCATCACTCCAAAAGGCAAATGTTTCTATGTTGAGTAAGAGTACAGGTCACCAAAAGGGTTCAGGACTACAGAAAGTGTCCAAAGCAGACACAGCCTTCTATATACTCATATTAATATATCTTTTTCTTATACAATGCTACTCCTTCCTTCCCATAACTTTTGTTTTGTTTGTTTGTTTGTTTTTTGGTGAGGCAATTGGGGTTAAGTGACTTGCCCAGGGTCACACAGCTAGTGAGTGTCAAGTGTCTGAAGCCGGATTTGAACTCAGGTCCTCCTGACTCCAGGTCCTGTGCTCTATCCACTGCGCCACCTAGCTGCCCCTCCCCATAACTTTTGATGCTTTGATTCCTTGAGAATTAGGTATGACTTTTCATAGACATCATCCAGATAGAGTTACTCAGTCCTATCTCATTGACAAGATCACATTTGCCTTTTTGTAGAGGAGTCTTCATTTCATCTTGCTTAATATATAATCTTGGTGCATTTGTATGTAAATACTGATCTTATAGGTTTTTCTTCTAGTTCTTATTTTTTGCCTTCTGTGAACTTTTGGACATCTTTACTACTAATATTCTTGCTACAGCCTAATTATTTTTATTTGTATCTAGATTGGTAGCTATATATACAGAGTTTTCTTCATCTGACTTCTTTTGAAGTTTAAAGCCCCATTGATGAGATTATTGATTCCAGACAAATATAATTTTACCAGTTCTTCTTAAATCTGTTCCAACCCTGGTTAAAATCCTTTCATTCGTATATTTTAAACTACAATTCAGAAATTTCCCCATTCATTCTGATATCACTTTCTTAACCATCTGTTCCAAATAGCCTTTCTTTTTTGAAGCTCCTATCTACAGTCAGAAGTAGTGATGAAGATACTACCTGCACCCTTAGAGAATAGACATACTTTCACAGTTGATTTTGTATAGCAGATCACACTTTTCCAGGATCCACATATGTGGAGAATATAAAATCCCAGTATTTCAATAATTTGTTCAGAGCAAAATTCAGTCTTATATGCTCTATTCTCCCATGTATATATTAAGATCATAGAATATTCCTTGATGGATTCCATAAAAGAGATAACTTTGCTCAATAAACCTCTGATTATCAATGTCAGATGAAGCCCAAACAGGGAAGACATGAGCATACCAAATTGTTTAAAGAAGCCATAAAAGTAAAAGTATAGCCTTAGAAAGAGAAGGGTTTTTAAGGCTATTATGTGACTTGTTTTGCTTCATCAGTATGTGAAAGGGACAGAGCAGAAAATTTCATTTCAATGTAAAGAAAAATGGTACAATTAGAGCTGCCCATGTTAAGAATGTGATGCCCTGGGAAGCTATGGATTCTTTTTTTCCAGGGGGCCTGAAACAGAGGCCAAACAGCCTTTTTTCAGGATGTTGTTGAGTAAATTCCTGTTTGGGTGTGAATTAGATTAAATGCCCTCAGAATCCCTTAGGACTGAGGTTTTCTGGGTTTTTTTTAATTATTATTCTGTTTGATCTCTTTTCATGATGAGGGGTTTTTTTTAGTTCCTTAGAAGCAAGAATTATATTTTATTCTTCTTTATATTGTTTGCAGCACTGAAAAAAAAAACAATGATGACCACACTGCATGTTCCATAAATACTGAATGAATTAAATAATGCATAAATGAGACACACTGATACTTCAAAGTATCCATGACCTCATTGATATGGCCATTCCCTCAATTGTGGAAGATTGCAATACAACTATGCCTTTCATAATGTATAATTGTTGCCCATGTTTGTTTCTTTTTTCTAGTTCTTTCAGAGTAGACCATTCAATGCACCAAAGGCTTTCTTCTGTGCCTTAACTTTTCTTCAGTAATGGTACGTTACTCAGGCTTCCCTCTTGCTACATGGATGATTCACTTCCTTTTCTATTATATTTAACTTGAATAAATAATGTGAATGAGTAATATAAAAGGGAAATCCAGATAAAGTTGGTGATTGGTTGCATATGGGAAGGTTAAACTTAGGAAGTAATCAAAATGACTCTAAGACTTCTATCCTAGATCACTAGAAGAATATTGGAACCATTGACAAAAACAGGGAAGCAACTGAAAGGAAACTCCTTTTAGGGGTAGGAAAGGAATGATCAGTTTTAAATACATTGATTTATGGTGGTGATTTAATAAACACATTAATAAATAGAAAACAAAATATTTTGTATAATTGGAATTTGCTATTACCCCTACACACACACACACACACACACACACACACACACAAAATACATAAACCAGAAAAGTTAGTAAAGGTGCATTTTGATAATGAGGAAAGAGGTCAGGGCCATGATCTTGTTTTGTCATTACTCAAGTGCTGAAGTGAAAACCAGAAGTTAGAAAGAAGAATGTGGCTTTTAAAGACAGAATGGACAAAATGCAGCAAAAAGTATAAAGACATAAGTGTTTTATGTAATTGGCACTTAGTAGTAGAAATTGTAAGTTTTATTTTTTCATAGTTCCAAAGTTGGAGAGAATGGAGTATATTTATTTTTTTGGCGGGGCAACGAAGCTTAAGCGACTTGCCCAGGGTGACACATCTAGTAAGTGTCAAGTGTCTGAGGCCAGACTTGAACTCAGGTCCTCCTGAATCCAGGGCCAGTGCTTTATCCACTGTGCTACCTAGCTGCCTCCATATATTTCTAATAGTCTTTGGTGATATCCAGGAATTGTATTATGATATATGGCATTTAATGAACATTAAGCTTATAAGTTCAATTCCACAACAGGTTTAAATGTCATTAGAAAATTTGAAAATTCTATTGATTCTTTTTGCAGCAGTAGCCAGAGTACATATGGCATTGTTGCTGTGGTAGTGATGAGTGGTGGTGGCTCTGTTTTTTTTTTTTCTCTAAAAGTTCATTAGCCATAGTAAATTATAGTGGCTCACGGAAAAACTTGATGGCACCAATTGACTCAGCATAATGATATTGTTTCTGTCTGAGATTTGCTTCCCTACTTGGTAATATAAATAAAGAGACTTTTTATAAGTAGCATTCTTTTTAGGAATAATATTCTTTAAGAAACTAATTGACTACATCGGCCAAATGATCAAGTTTCCTGGTTGGTGTGTTTATGTAAATATTGAAATTTAAGGAGAAAGGGTCTAATCACAACAAAATGAAATATCAGAATTTTCCCCCATACAATATAGTGTAATTTAGAGCAATCTCCCACACAATCATTAGAACCATTAGGACAAAATAAAAACTGATCATCTTCCTGAAGTGCCACAAGATATTTCATTCATTTTCTTTTACTGTATTCTATTCCTGTTTGAATAGTCAGCAACTTCAATGGCAAGGTGGGCATAATGGAGCACAGCAAAAATATGGTGGGAAAAACAGTTTGAGAGTGAGAAAACAGAGAATCTATTTGCTTACAGACTTCAAAGAGACCTCATAGCTATATACAATGAACATTATGAATTTTTATTATTAATTTCAATGATCAAATAATTTAATTAATCAAAATCAATGAGAAACTGGAAGAAAGAATAAAAATAAGGAAAGAATGATAGAACTACATCTGGAAGTTACCTCAGAAGTCATCTAGTCAAATTGTCTTATTTTACAAATGGAAAAACTGAGGTCTACAGTGTCAGAGGTAGTAAGCATCAAAGATGTGATTTGAACCCAGAGTTCTTTTCATTGTACCACATTGCCCTTCTCCATATTTTATGACCTATACCTGCATTACACCAAATTAATCTAAAGCAGGATTTCTTCACTTGGGAATCCATGAACCTGTTTGTTTTTAATAACTTTAATATTATAATATTATTTAGTATTTTAATATTGTTTCAATATTTTGATAAAAGTATTTCAATATAATTGGTTTTCTTTGTAATAATATGAATTTAAAAACGTTATTCTGAGAATTGGTCCATAGGCTTCACTAGACTGCTGAAACTGACTATGACACAAAAAAGTTAAGAACCCCTGACTTAAAGGGATAGTCCATCCTTTGTAAGCACTTACTAAGCACATCTTTTATTTGTCAGCCCTATACTGGTATGCAAAGACAAAAGCAAACCCATCCCTGATCACCTGGAATGTACTTTCTATCAGAGAGGGACCACATTTAATCATAGAGTTAGATACTAAACAAATACAAGATAATGGGATGAGAACACTAAACTTTGGGAAAGGGTAGAGATTAGAGAAAAACAAGCTGAGTGTTCAAGAAGGGGGGACAAATCGTAGAAATCATGGGAAAGATGACTTATTGTGTATGGGAAAAGTGGCTGGAACACAAGTTGTATGGGGACCAAATTGAGACAGATAGATTTGACCAAATCAGCTTTAAGAGCCAAGTCGAGTTTACATTTAATCTGAGAGATAATGGGGGGGGGGAAGAGACACTGAATTTTATGAGTCACATGACCATGCCTGCACTTTTAAGAAAATTACTTTGACATCTGTGTGTGTGGAGGAACATCAGTGGGAGAAATTAGAGGCAAAGAAGTCTCTTAGAAAGCTATCAAAATACTCTAGGCAGGAGTTGGTGAGGGCTTGAATTAGGGTAGATATACTGGTGCACAGAAGCAAAAAGAATCTCACCCTTAAACACAATAATGCGAGCTCTATGATTCTGAACTCTGAAATCACCTTTTGAACAAAAACAGACAAAAAAAGACATTACCCTTCTACCAGACCCTGACATTACTCCTACAAAACTGATTCTTTATACCTCCAATTCTTTCAACTTCCCGTCTTTTCTCAGGTCACCCCCCTACTATGGCTTCACTTTCCTCTTTCCATGACCTTGACCATAGAGCTGACAAGTTCAAATATACACTTGTAGCTCCACATCAGCAATTAGCTTGATGAGAAGTGTCAAGTTTCCCCTGTGGAAGAAGGGATGGAAGGATCATGTGAGGAAGAAGCCAGGTGGGGCTGGATCTTTTCATCACCCTCTGGAGAGGGTTTCCAAGTGCTGCAGATGCTTGCCAGTGAGCAATAGAAAGTGAGATGTTCTACTATTCCAGACTGGCTGACTGACCCACTCAAGGAGTGATCTGCCTGGAGAAAGGTTTACTGTTTCCCAGATTGTTTCCACTCTGCCATTACTTGAGTCCAGTCCATTGATCTACTTCCTCCTCCTCTAATTCATTGCTGCCTTGTGAACTGGCATTGCTGAGTATTGGGAATTTCCTGTTCTCATTAAACCTTGCTCAGTTGACGTCTGTTGTTTGGTCTCCAGCTAAAGACAGATTTTTTATTGCATTCTGAGGGATTATTTACTATAAAAATGCATTCCGTGTAAAGAGAAAGGGCAACAGGGAGCCCCTGAGACCTAGACTTAACCATGTCCATATTGAACACTGTCTCTGATAATACAAAAGGGGGTTTCATGCTGTTGTCAACCCTTGACTCCTTCGCCCCACTTTTCCTACTGCTGTTTATACTCTGGTGATTCTCAGTCATGTTACTATGTGCTTTTGATGCTTTTATTCCCAAGTTGTTTGACAACATTAAAGAAAGTTATATCATACCTGGTGTTTACAAATTGCTACTAATTTTCAACTGTTGCTACCCTGCTGCACAGTAATTATATATACACACACCTATATATACATATAGGCTTATTTATATATATATAGGCTTATATATATACATATGCATACACATGTGTGTATATACATACACATGTATGTGTATATATACATATACACATATATTCCTTAATTTAATCTTTCCTATATCCCCTCAATGATTATTCCAAATCTTTTCTTCTTTCTAACCATCTTCCCTTCCCCTAGCAGCTGTCCTCTCATAATTTATTAAGAAAAAATAACCATCAAAATATGTGTGTTCTTGCAAGCTTTAAGATGCACATATCTATTGAATGTAATTAAAATAATTTCCACTCTTAACTATTTAAACAAACCTGCAAGAGACTTAAGCAAATGCAAAATAAAGGGAGGAATGGGCATTAACATAGTTTATAAACATTTCTGAAAGAAATTTAACCAACATAATATAATTTAACCAATATAAATCAATTGCCCTCCCAAGGAAGCCTTTATTTTTTTTTGTGGGGCAATGAGGGTTAAGTGACTTGCCCAGGGTCACACAGCTAGTTAGTGTCAAGTGTCTGATGCCAGATTTGAACTCAGGTCCTCCTGAATCCAGAGCCAGTGCTTTATCCACTGCACCACCTAGCTTCCTGGAAACCTTCATTTTCAAAGAGGACCAACGACATCATGGGTCTTGACTAGTGAGTGAATCAGTGGCAAAACAAAAGTTAAGATGGCTGGTAATGCCTCCGGATGCAGTGAATGACCTTGATGTTTTTGATGTCTGACCAAGCTCTAAGTACTCCACAGCACCTGCTTCAGCTGCCTCCCTGGCCACTGGAACAAATAGTGCTGATTCACCCATTCTGCCTGAGGAACTCTTCACATGCTTGGTGTAGATATACCCCTAATTTACCAAAAGGTTTGAGACCTGTGGGTTACCCTTTATCTGGTTTAGTTAGCCTGCTGAGACAGTTTTGCCGGGGTTTGGCTACTGTGGATGTTACAGCTTCTTGGAGCAACAGGTGAGAGTTTGGAGAGACACAGATTAGCAACTCTGAAAATGGCCCAACATGCATTCATAGCAGAGGTGCTAGTCAACCCTAAATACTCCATAAACCCCAGTAGACCCTAGAAACTACCTCAATCAACAAACATTGGGGTTCCTTTTCAAAAAGTGAATGTCAATTAACAGATTAGAACAAAAGTGTGTTTATAGGGTTTTAGGTGTATCACTGGGAGAATATGAGTTTAAGTAGCCTCAAACAAAGAGAAGCAAAAGAGGTGGGTTGGGGAATAAGTTTAGAGAAAGCTAAAAAGGAAATGATTCAACTAAGTATTATCATACCAAAAGGATTTAAAAATGGAACGGGGAGTATGAGAAATATATACAAAATAGGAAACATCTGTAAAGATCGGATCATAAAGGAAAGTATATCCATCCTATTTAGACTACTATCACAAATCCAAGTTAGCTTCAAGAGAAACTAGAAAAGGCTCTGAGGAAAATGAAAATGGAAAGAGACACTAGACTAGACCAAGTATGTACCCTTAGCCTATGCTGGCAGAGACAACATTTTGAGGGTCTGAGTCTTGTGGTATATAAAATTGAAGATAATACCAAAGACATAAGAGAAACATCAGACCTTATTAATAACCCCCTCCCAAAAATAAAATCAACAACTACATATATCTTGGACTGACACTCCTGGAAATGAACTGGAAAATGACACTGAATATGTGAAATTGTTCAGTGCATTTAATCACTCTAAACTTCTCCTTGAAAGAAGGCCACATCTTTTTAAAATCACTGTTTTCTGGTAATATTTTATGGCTGCAAGTAATTGAATACTGAAGTGAAAAAATGGAAGCGGAATATCACCTAAGGAACAATAGAAGCATGGTGGACATAAGCAGTCTTTGTGCACATTATAAAAGAGGAATTTTATAATAGTGTAAGGATACATAGATATGGCTCGAAAACAAAATGGGCTGGTAACATGGTAATGTTTCAATGATCAATGGATAGCTCATATTTAGTAGAAGGAAGGAAGGAAATATACATTTATTAAGTGCCCAATATGTGCTAGACATGTTATAGATATTACCTCATTTGATCCTCACAACTCTGAAATATAGGTGCTATCATTATCTCCATCTTAAATTAAGGAAACTGATGCATACAAAGATTATGTGACTTGTTCAGGGTCCCTTAGGAAATGTGTCTGAAGCTGTATTTAAACTCCGATCTTCAGGTCCAGCACTCTATCCATTGCACTCCCTGGCTGCCCCAAGAGATCTTGAAGAAAGCCTCATTATATCATGAAGATGCCCTGTGGAGGATTTGTGAGAGGATGTGGATAAGCATCACTAGAGTGATTAGGTCTCAATTAGCTGGAATCTGCTTCACTCTATGGAGTCTCCATAGTGACTCATTCACAGATCCATCAAAGTATTTTACTTCTTCAAAATAGAAAGGAAATTATTCTTGTGTTATAGTGAATACTTTGGCACCTACAAGCTCTTTAGCAAGTAATTTTATGTCTCTAGTTCTCTGTTCATCAGTAAAGGGAGATTTGAACTAGAAGGTCCTTATTACTATTTTCTGCTCTGAAATTCTAAGATTCTCATTTCAGTAAGATGTTCAATATAGACTTACTGAAGCATCAACACAAGATTACCTGATGAACCAATCAAAACCCTAATTCCTAATTATTATTTATAATTTGATTGTGACTATATTTGGTGTTACACACACACACACACACACACACACACACACACACATATACACACACACACACAGAGTATGGAATAAGGATTATGTTTCTCCTTTGTTTCAAAGGTGAAAAAGGGAAGCCTGGTTCATCCACATAGTTCAGAGAACTGGAACTTTCCTGGAGCATTAGGGGGTTCTTTGACAATTAATAACAAGAGAATACTATTTCCCCACGGTCCTTGGGGTAAAATTGGAACAATTTTGGGATTCTGGAAATCTTAAATTAAATATTGTTTCACAAATAACCCTTTTCTACAGTCTAGTTGCATATCTCACTACAGACTCACAAGAAGCAGATTCTCTTAAATTCAATTTTCTCCTTTCCCCGCCTCCTACCAACTCTGTCTACATTTCACCTTGTTTGTTTCTCTAATAGGCCTGCCTTTATCTTCATGCCATGAAGAAATGGGACTCCTGACACCCAAAGAGCACAGTCCAATTCAAATGTAGTTATATATTCAGCTTCAACCTGCTGGTGAGGGAACTCAGTTTAGCCAACAATGAGGCAGTATAGTCTGAGTTTGGGAGGTCAAAAATATTTTTAAGTTGAATACTCTAGAGATGAAGGATATTTTTTAGGTTTGCAAGTTCCAAAAAAATTAAAAAGACTTTAGTAAATGACCCTATAATTATCCAGGCATATGACAGCTACCAGCTGTCTCCACTTGGCTCAAGAAGAGTCATGCATTTCTGGACAAGTTACCAAGACATAACTTTATTTTTTAAACCATACACCTCCTTTCCCTCCATTAATTAGCTTTGTTTCTTTTTCCATACATATACCCAAATGTACACCACCCCCAACCACCATATTGAATGTAACTAATTGAAGTACAGTTCTAGTTCATTTAGAAGAAAGATCTGTAATAGATTGACATTTTGTTCAAATTCTGAAATGATACCAGAATGTAGAAGTGCAGATGCTTTTCTATTTAAGTGTGATATCCTTGGGATAGAGAATGACAATTGTTTTCTTTTGAAAAGCTCCATTAGGTAACCCTAATCTTCTAAATATGTCTTTACAGATCAATAAATAGATAGATTATAGGGAAATATACAGATAGATGTAGATCATACACACAGAGAATGAATGAGTAAGTATTGATTAAATCTTTACTCTGTGCCAGGTACTACACTAAATGCTGGCATAGTGAAGAGAAGGCCTGGGAGGGGGCAAGATAAAGGAAACAACCTGGATGGTTCTAGGAAGATGTTACAAGAGGATTTGTAATAGATGGATGAGGTGAAGTCTTGTGAACAAGGACTGAAATAGGTTATAATCCATGAGCTTCTGAGCCCACGTTCCAGAGAAGAAATTCTTTTCCTATTCATTACTGAAGATGTCTGCTAAATAGTAGTCAAAGAGTCATCTTACACTATATTTCTGTAAGATAGAGTTATGACTTCCCAATACCATATTCAGAGAAAAAATAAATCGTTTTTCCCCTGTGTTACAATAGAAAGAGGACAGGCTTTGGACTCAGAGGAACTGAGTTTAAATACTTCTTCTTTCACTACTTGTGTGATCATGGGAGTGTCACATAATTTTGCTGCACCTCAGTTCCTTCATTTGTAAAACTAGGGAGAGAGAAAGTCTAAGATTTTTTTATGCCTCTAAAGCCATGATCCTGTGAACCATTTGCCCCATATCCATGTGCTACTGCTACCTACCTGTAATGATCTTAGTCTCCAACCCAATTAGGGCTAGGAAATTACTCCCTATTTTCATTTCTCAGAAGATATATTTCTCTTGAAAACATTTGGCAAAACTCTTTCCTAATGGTTTAGAAAATGCAGAATTGTATTTTCTTTAGTTCATGTTGGTCTTTTGTTGGTAATAAAGAGATCCTTGGAAACAATGACATCAGGCTTGTTTCAGAAATAGGTGCTCTTTTGGCACATGTGACATGAAGTTGGAGAAACAGATACAGCTACAAATAGCAGAATGCTAATAAGAACAGCTAGATCTGGATTGCAAAAATCAATCTCCCTATGTACCACATAACTTGCATTTCAGGTTCATTAAAATATGCCTCTATTGGCATCAACCTTCAAGTATGAGGGATAAGTAAAATAATATCCATGTTTAAGTTTTCTATAGCCTAGCTTCTTAAACTGTGGATTGCAACCCCACATAGCATCATGTAACAGAATGTGGGGAGGGGGTTATAAAAATTTGGTAACAGGAAAAGGTTATGTATACATATTTTATATAGCTATATGCCTGAGGTCCTGTAAAAAAAAATTCAGGTGAAAAGGGGCCATGAGTAGAAGAAATTTAAGAAGCACTGTTCTATAAAACAAAGTTATCCCATATTCAAACAAATCCATTTCCATAAAAATGTGTGTGTGACCTCATTAGTGTTAGTATCCCACTCAGTAAGGGAGAATGAAACTCCAACCATAACTGGTCATCCCTTTCTTTACCTGTTTCCTAGCCAATATGTTGGGAACCTACCTTATTTTCTCCTGACCTCTCAATGATAGCAAGAAAATATCAAGATTTCCCACCAGTTATTCCTCATTCTTTTCACATGACCAACCTATTTTATGTCCATATGTAACTTTGACGATATTCTTTATACCACTTCATGATTACTAATTTGTTATATCTGATCATTTACATGCATACCATGAACTTCTCTATTTCCCTTTAGGTGATTCCATTTCCATTATATATTATTCTATTATTTTCCATGAATGACAAATATAACACTCCCTCCCACATGACTGGTCAAACAAACAAAACAGTAAATTCTCTCCATTATCTCCAAGGTGTGTGTGTGTATGGAGGTGGGGGGGGGCGTTAATTGCTTTTAAACAATGAAATAATTCTCCCAATTTAAGGAAAGCAAGAGAGAACTATGCCCATGAAGTATCAAGAGTTGCATTTTGCTTTATATATTAAAAGTCAGCCAATAGGATTAGTGAATAAACTAATTTCAAGACACACTTTCAAGTGATATTCTAAGATGGCCTGAGTAAGAATGGATACTGATCATTGTACTCTTTATACACAGTTGTTATGAACTCAAAATCACACAAAGAAGAATAGCCAGTAGAAGAGATTACTAGACATCAGGCCAGCCTTAAAAAGAACAGAATGTTTTTTCCATTTTGAAAAAAAAAAAGTTACCATTATTCTGGTATCTCTTACTTATTCAAAATCCATTACATGAATCCATAATGGTTTTTAACAGGGAGAAAAATATCACGGCAGTGCTAAGTTAATATCTATGTTTTTTATTGTGACAATACTGTCAATCTGATTTGACCAATACCAGGTCAAGCCTTGTTATAAGCCATACTCATTTTATAAATTGATTGTGTTTCAAAAATTCATTTCTATAATTTGTAGGAAAGAAGAAACCAAATTACCAATATCAAAAATGAAAAGGGTGAACTCACCACCAATGAAGAAGAAATTAAAACAATTATTAGTATATGGTTTGCCCAATTACATGACAATAAATCTGACAATCTAAGCAAAATGGATGAACATTTACAAAAATACAAATTGTACAGATGAACAGGAGAGGAAATAGAATAGTTAAATAAGCACATCTTAGAAAAAGTAATTGAGCAAGCCATCAATGAACTCCCTAAGAAAAAAATCCCCAGGGACAGATGGTTTCACAAGTGAATTCTACCAAATTTAAAGAACAATTCATTGCAATATTATAAAAACTATTTCAAAAGATGAGAAAAAAAGGAGTCCTACCGAATCCCTTTCATGACACAACTATGATGCTGCTACCTAAACCAGGAAGAGCAAAATCATAGAAAGAAAACTACAGGCCAATTTCCTTAATGAATACTGATGAAAAAAATTAAATAAAATACTACTAGCAGGGATATTACAGAAATATATCACAAGAAATCATACACCATCAACAGGTAGGATTTATGCCAGGAATGCATGGCTGATTTAATAAGAAAACTATAATCATAATTTACCACATCGATAATAAAACCAACAGAAATCATATTATTATTTCAATAAATACAGAAAAAGCTTTTGATAAAATATAGCACCCATTCCTATTAAAAACACTAGAGGGGCAGCTAGGTGGCGCAGTGGATAGAGCACCGGCCCTGGAGTCAGGAGTACCTGAGTTCAAATCCGGCCTCAGACACTTAACACTTGCTAGCTGTGTGACCCTGGGCAAGTCACTTAACCCCAATTGCCTCACTAAAAAAAAAAAAAAAAAATCAAAAAAAAAAAAACACTAGAGAGCACAGAAGTAAATGAAACATCTTAAGATGATAAGTAGTATCTATCTAAAATATTCAGCAAGTATGAGCTATAATGAGGATAAGCTAGGAGCCTTCCCAATAAGATCAGTGATGAAACAAATATAGCCATTATCATTACTATTTTTCAATATTGTTCTACAAATTCTAGCTATAGCAACGAGAGAAGAAAAAGAAATTGAAGACATTAGAATAAGAAATGAGGAAACAAAACTATCACTCTTTGTAGGTGATATAATGGAATACTTAGAGAATCCTAGGGAACCAACAAAAACTACTAGTGGATGGTACAGTGGATAAAGTATCAGCCCTGGGTTCAGGAGGACCTGAGTTCAAATCTGGACTCAGACACTTGACACTTACTAGCTGTGTGACCCTGGGCAAGTCACTTAACCCACCTTCCCCCCAAAAAAAAAAAAAAAAAAAAAAAAAAAAAAGAACTAGTGGAAATAATTAACAACTTTAGTTGTCATCAGCATTTCTATATATTATTGGCAGTCTAGCAGTAAGAGAGAAATTTCATCTAAAATAACTGTAGACAATATAAAATACTTGAGAGTCTCCCAGCCAGAATAAATTCAGGAATTAAATGAACACAATTACAAAACACATTTTCCACAAAGTCAGATCTACACAATTAGAAAAATATAAACTGATCATGGTAGCCTGAGCCAATATAATAAAAATGACAATTCTACCTAAGTTAACTTACTTGTTTAGTGCCATGGCAATTAAACTACAAAAATATATCTTATAGAGCTAGGAAAAAATAACAAAATTCAGGTCAAAAATATGAAGGGAATTAATGAAAAAAATGTGACAGAAGATACTAGGCAATAATCATCAAGATAATCTGGTACAGGTCAAGAACTAGTGTGGTGGATTTATCAGAAGAGATTAGGTATACTATACACAGTGGTAAATATACATAGTAATCCAATTTTTTGAAACCAATAACTCATTATTTGACAAAAACTGCTCGGAAAATTAGAAAACAGTATGGCAAAAACTAGGTATGGACCAATATCCTATACTATATACCAAAATAATGTCAAAATGCAGTACATTATTTAGGGACATAAAGGATGATACCATAAACAATTTAAGAAACCAAAGAATAATTTACCTCTCAGGTCTATGGATAAGGGAAGAATTTATGGCCAAACAAGAGATAGAGAACATTATGAGATGTAAAATGGAGAATTTTGATTATGTTAAACTAAAAGGTTTTTGCATCAACAATACCAATTCAAAGATCAGAAAGAAAAGCAAAAAAGTCGGGAAAAATATATAGCAAGTATCTCTAATAAAGGCCTTATTTCTCACATACATGGAGAAATGTGTCAAAGTTGTAAGAATACAATTACCCCCCAACTGATATATGGCAAAAAGATGAAAGGCAGGTTTTGGATAAAGAAATCAAAGCTATCTATGTCATATAAAAATGCTTTAAAATCACTTTTGATTGGTGAAATGCAAATTAAAAACAAGATCTCAGGTACACCTAATACCTATAGGATTGACTAATATGACAGAAAATATATAAAATATATAATATAAAATGATATCTTGGAGGGCATGTGGGAAAATTTGGGACACTAATTACACTGTTGGTTAAGTTGTCAACTGAGTGAATGATTCTGGAGAGCAATTTGGAAATATTGCAAAGGCTATACAATTATATGTACCTTTTGATCCAGCAATACCACTACTAGGTTTGTATCCCCAAAAAAGGTTGCTTTTTTTAAGGAGGAATAAAAGGCCTACCTGTACAAAAATATTTATTGCTGCTCTTTTTGTGATGGCAAAGAATTGGAAATTGTGGGGATACCCATCAGTTGGGGAATGGCTTAACAGGTTGTGGTATATGATTGTAATGGAATATTATTGTGCTATAAGAAATGATGTGCAGCATCATATCAGAAAAAAACTGATGCAAATTGAAGAAAGCAGAACCAGGAGAACATTTTATATAGTAACAATACTGTATGATGATCAACTGTGAATGACTTCGATATTCTTGGCAATATGATTGTCCAAGGAAATTCCAAAGGACTCATTAAAAAAAAAAACAGTATCCACCAACAGATAAATAACAAAGGGATTCTAAATGCAGATTGAAGCATATGATTTTTCACTTTTTTTGGTCTGTTTTCTTTCACAATATGACTAATATGTAAACAGATGTTTTATATAATTGCACATATATAACCTATATCAATTGCTTACTCTCTCAGAGAAAAGGGAGTTGAAGGAGAGAGGAAGAAAAATTAAAACAATTTTTGAATTAATGTTCAAAATCATATTTACACATAATTGGAAAAATAAAATATTATTCAAAAAGCAAAATATGATGCATTTATCTAGGACAAGGTCCATAACCTTCCTATTTTTAAAATAATTATAAATGATATCTTTTATTTGTTATTCATCAGAATTTCTTTCAATATCCACTCCTCTCTCTCCTGCTACAGTCATCCCATCTGTTAAATGAATGTAGTAAAAATGTTTGAAAACTATGAAATAATTAATGTGTTATGTTTGTTTTAAAGTGGTTAATACAGTAGAGTGAGTTTCATCTGACATTATCTGACCATCATTTATGAAAATTATACAACTATGTTAATAAAGAGTACATATTGAAGTTACATCTTTGAGCCAACTAAGCACCAACAGATCTTACCTTCAAAGATTTCAGTTTTTCCTTAGGGGTTAATAAGCAAGAGAAATTGGAGACTTACAGTGGTCAGAATTTTTCTGGGGTCTTGAGTGAACTATCATATATTTACTGTATTGTGAGACTCCAGAATATGGTTATTCTTAAAGGAAGAAAAAATAAACTGTCCTTCTTTGCTTAAAAAAATCATGTCAGTCAGTGATTTATAACCTGAAAAACATTTTGCCATTAAAAAAATGTTCAAAAAATATGTCTAGATCACCAGGTCTATAAATAAAAGCCTGTTTAACCTGAAGTATATTAGTAGTCCTCAACTCCTTTGAATTCTGAGACAAGATTCTCCCTACCTAAAAAGCCTCTAATCCCTCTGAGATCTGAGCACCCAAAGAATTTGAAACAGGAGATTATTTTAGAAACAATATAGTAAAACCCCTTCGTTTTACACTTGTGAAAACTGAGATGATTTGCCTAAGCAATTTGTAAAATTGGGATTTAATCTCTCAATTCCATTTATTCTAGAATTCAGTATTCTTTCCCACATGCCATATTGCCTTGAACTTCTTTGAGTCCTTCCTAATACCCTCTTCAACCCACCGGTAGCCAATGTCTTTTATGATCTTCCTTGCTCAAACCTCTACTTTAATACACATGCAAGCCTATGAACACTCATATTCTAACCTCTGGACTTTCATTCTCTACTGTCCACTTTTTACTAAATCCCTGCAAAGAAGCTGATAAAAACCATGTATTCTATAGTATAAGTGTTTGTTAAAAGCTTACTGCATTTTCCATCAAATATTACCTGCCTTTTACCAAGGGTCAATGTCTAACATATAGTAAAATCTCTAATGCTGGAAAGTGAGATATCAGTAGTAGGCCTTAGAAGGATGTCACGGTTGTTTTTGTTGGGGTGTGCAGGGTCTCCAGTTTTGTTTTCATTTCCAATCACCCTTTGCAAATGATTTAATTACAAATAATCACCTGGGACTACACTTTTCCCAAAGTTTTAGGGAGATAATGATATAATTCAAAGGCATCCTGTCTATATTAAAGATTTATCCCAGCTTCAATTGTTGTGTTACACTTGAACGTGAAGCATCAAATGCTTCTCTTGAAGATGTTTTGCTAAGCTACATAGATGTTAAAAAGCTCTTGTTCCTCTTGCAGGGGGGACAGAGAGAGGTGGGTTGGGGGGAAAATAACTAATTGTTAGTTTTTAAATTAAGTAATTATTTTTAAGGAAATAAAGCATGCCATAGAAAACATTTACATCTAGGATCTGGAGTTCTGGGGTTATGTAAATAATGCAAAGATGGTCTAAAATTTACGATATTACTCCTTAGAAGATCATACACTTAGAACTAGGAGGGAACTAAGTGGTCATCTGGCATTATTCCCTTATTTTAGAGATGAGGAAACAAAGATTCAGAGAACTAAGGTGGTTTCTGGGCTCACATAGGTAGTAAGTTGTAATGCTCAGAAGGGCAAATCTAGCACTCTCCCCACTGAACCACGTGGCCTTTTAAGTCTCTTAAGCTAATACATCTGCCCAAAGATTCCAGCACAAATGACTGAATGCATTCAGGACCAAAACTATTTGAAGAAATGTTGGTCTTTGCCATATTTCAGGATGTCTAAAACACAGATAGATGTCCTGTCCTCACTCACTCATACTACTCACAATTATTTTTCTATTTCTATGGAATGGAGTCTCAACCTGAGGAACTGATAGCACACCTACTGGCCAGGATATTCTGGAGGACCAGATGCAGCACTCATTTTACATTCTCAGATTCTCAGACAGATTCTTTCCCCACCCTCTGAATGTCCTTTGTGCAATATTATTGTTCCTGTTTTTCCTGCTTTGATAAGACAGGATCATGGATTTTGGTGATAATTACCATTATTGTAAGAAAATGGTTGAAACCCCAAAGTCATTGGTCAAAGAGGATTCAATAGGGCATCATATGTTCAAAGGGAGGAAAACATGACATCAAAAAGGATGAACAATAAGAGAACAGGCACATAACAGAATTAGGTCCCCCAGATTAATGCTCCTGAAGAATTCTCACCTGGACTCTTGCAGATGCTTCGTAATTGATATTCCTACAACCAGCCATTCTCCTCTCCAATCTATGCTACACACAGCTGCCAAATTGATATTCTTAAGTACAGATTCGACCACGTCACACCTCTGTTTCAACAGCTCCCTATGGTCTCTAAAATGAAATACAAGTCCATCTATTTGGCATTTAAAGCCCTTCACAACCTGGCTCCCATCTACCTTTTAGTATTTATTTCTCATTGTCCTCCTTACACTCTACATTTCAGACAAAATGTCCTTTTTGTTACTCTCTACACCTGGCTTTCCATTCTGACCTCCATACTTTTGCACAGGTTGCCTCATTTTCCTGGAAAACATTCTTCTTACTCCTGCTTATTAAAATCCCTTGTTTCTTTTAAGCCTTATCTCTGTTGTGTCACCTTTCTACATAAGGTTTTGACTTGATCTTTCTCAATTGTTAATATTTTTCCTCCAAGGTGGAAAAATTCCTTTGTACTTACATTGCATAAATCTTGCATTTACTTATCTTTGTATAGGTTATATACTTCTGAGAAAGTCTAAGATCTTTGAGTACAGTAATCCTTTAATATCTTAATATCTATCTTTGAATCTCTAACACCTATTATGGTATATTGAGGGCAACCACCTATTCTGTGTATTCTAATAAAGCCAGGCCTGATTTTATTTTCTATAAAGCAGAAGAGTACATGTTTAATTCATTTAAATTGAATATGTGAGCAAATAACACCTTGAAACATCTTTTCTCCTAAAGGTGTTTGAATCTTAATAGGACATAACTGAAGCCTTTTTAAACTTTAAGAGCCAAAGTATATTTCTCATGGTAGAATTTGAGGCATTGAGACAAGATGTAGAAAATACCTTTTGGGGCATGAATCACCTAGACTGAGTCTCTCCACTCTTAAAGACAAGCCTGATTATATACTCCATAAGAGAAGAATAAATGTGCTGTTTTAGATTGTTCTGTACTCTTTTCTTCATGATATTCTTCACACACACACACACACACACACACACACACACACACACACACACACACCAAATGCCCTCCAGATAACACCAATGCATTTTAATAGGGGTCTAGTATCTACATGTATAAAATGTAAAGGAAAGAGGAATGATGGGAACTTCAGGCCACTGAGGAGGGGGGAGGGAGGGGGAATGGGTAAATGGACCCTTGAGCTGCTTGTTTTAACCATGTATAAACCTGGTCCTACCAGAACTGAGTTTTATTTGAAAATCTACCTTTTATATTTCTAGCTTGTGAACAAATTATAATGTAAAATATGAACTATTAATGAACAAAGAAAGACTAACAAAATATGAGAAGACAAACGTGAATTGATAGAAGAGGAAGAAAGTATAACTTAGACCCCCTTCCATGTGGAGCTCCTAAAATGAACTTAGGTACAATGTACTCTTTAGGTCAGTAACTATTCATATCTGCAAATCCTAAGCCCCTTTTCAATGGCCTGTTTTTTACTAGACCAAGACAGATTACACATAAATTTAAGATAAAAGACATTTAATTAAACATAGCAGCAAGGTAAACATGAAAGAAAAGAGCCCATCACACATAGTCCAATGCCAGCAATTAAAAAAGAACCACTCCTTCTTGGATATCCCAGCATGAAATGCTCTCTACCTCCAAGACTGTAGCTTACCGCTTCTTATGTATGGGGTAGTTGTCATTGATTACTAGGCTACTCTCTCCACAGTGATGCTCAGTTGGTTCTCTGTTTGAAATGCTGGTGTCTGTTTTACTTTTCTCATGAAAAGTGCTGCTAACCTGCTTCTTCCTCAAAGGGCATGTTTATAGTTCTTTGGGGAGATAGCCAATGCCTGGGGCTATTTTAAGACTTGTAAGTCAGGTTTATAGTCATACCAAGTCAACACAATGAGTCTCTCTGGACAAATCTTTTTCACAACCTTGCTTTCCCCTCAACAGGAGTTCCTCAAGCTTGCTTGATATTTGAGACATGATAAGTAAATCCCTTTCTAATGTCAACATGCCTCTGGCAGCTGATTCTAATTTTTCTGGTGCCTCTATTAGTCACTGGAGATATGAACAGAGGTTAGGTGTCTTTGATTCGGATTCCTGCTATTATCTACATTCAGGTGATAGCTACAACAAACATATATAGAACAAATGCAACTACCTAGAAATGATAGTAGAAACAAGAGCAACAAATTCTTTTTTTAAATACAAAAAAAAGAAAAAAAAGGAAGAAGACATCACGAGATATAGAAGCAAGATTTATATATAATAAATATTATACCATAAAATAATGTATAATGTTTAATAATGTATACAATGTGTGCTTTACATTTTGCTATAAGATTATGTATTAATTTTGTTCATTTATTAAAATATGTTTTTGTTTGTAGTTTCTAAGTTTGCAATAATAATAAAAAGTCTGGCCTGCTTCCTTCTTACCCTACTTGTGCTGCCCCATGTTCTTTGGAAGATTGTGGTGCAAGTACTGGTATCTGAAATTTGTTTGCAAAGCTACACTTCAGATTTAGATTTGCTTAAATAAATTGAACTGAAAATTCATGGTACTACTAGAATATCTGTTTAGTATATATTCTTGGAGGGCCATTTCTATTAAGGTATTATTTCAACCTGGACTCCCAAATGCCTTCCAAGGGATTCATAGTCATAAATTGTCCAAGTGGAACCATAATATTTCAAAGTACTGACTACCTCCTAATTCTATTGATGTCCATTTAATTCCTTCTTTATAACATTTTCCATACTGCTGAACATTTGTTTGCCCTCTAAGAATTACTACTTAGAAATGGAATATTGCAGATACGACAGTGATTTACATCACAGAAACCTAATGAGACATAACATCTATGCGCTCCTGAATATTGGTACTGCTCTGTGACAAAAGATACATCTTTCACTTCAATTTCTGCTTCTCTGGGAACTGGCTGAATTATATTTGCAGGGCCCTGTGCTTTCAGGCAATTTCAATAACAAAAACTTGTCTTTGCACTGCATTTATAGGATCCAGTCATTTAGGATAGGATTTGACTTGAAAATTACTTGTTAACAGTAAGAGTGGGTGGATATACACATTCCCCTTCCCCCACCCACTGAAGATTGAACTAAAGAAATATTATAGGAATTCCTAGATTTTGTTCCCCCCACCTACAGATTTTTAAAAAAAGGACACACATGGATAATGATAGTTTTAGGTGAATAGAGTAAATCAACCTGAGCTGTATTCCAAAATCTTTTTTTAACCAGCTCTGAGATCCTAAATTGTCCTAACTTAGTTTGGAGGTTGACTCACTAACTTGAAAGGACTTCAGCAAATCCTGGCCCTGGACATTACCCTACCCAAAACAAGTTGTCTACCAAAGGGAAGTTGCAAAATAGTATAGAATTATGGAGGCAAAAACCACAGCTATATAAGAGGCAGTAAGAATCAAGCAGCCAAAAGAATTTGCCAGCTGATTACACCAGGTGCAGGCAGAAAGGCTGAGCAGAGCCAAGAGTCATACCAAGAATTCAAGCTATAGTCACAAACTACAACTGAAGCAACCAGAACATAATGGAAAAGCTTAATGGGGGTATACTTTGCGATAGAAAGGAAGTTCTAAAGGATAAATGAGGTGGGACAATGCTGACACTCAAAGAAATATTGAAAAAAAAATAATTTGTTACAATGGCAGAAATAGTGTAGCTGAAGTCAGGAAGACCTGAATTCAAATCCAGTCTCAGATGCTTACTAGGATTGCGATCCTTGTTAAATCACCCAACCCCCCCTATGTCTGTTTCCTTAACTATAAAGTGGAGCTAATGATTACATCTATTTCTAAATGTTGTTGTGAGGACAAAATGGTATTATATGTGTAAATCATTTCGCAAACCTTAAAGTGCTATATAATTCTGTTACTACTACTACTACTACTATTATCACTAGTAGTAGTAGTAGTAAGATATTTTTTATCAAGTTGCAACAATAAGTTATGGTCAATTATTTTCTTTAAGGATTATATGAAATTAATTCTCCCCATCTGGTATGGAAAGAATGACTGTTATATACCTTCTTCTGACATGAGGTAATAATAAATCTTGTGATTAAATGAGCAAAGAGCTCATAAGATTAAATTTCTACTTACAGAATAATCTGGAAGTGGACAAAAGGCCCTAAAGTAGTTCTGATCATCTGTGTTTGAATAGGACTAAAAGAGGAAGGAAGGAGATCTAGTTGTCTCTATTTTCTAATTGCTCCCTAGTAGGGAAAAACTAGTAGCCTCAGAGTAAGGACTCTGTCTTGCAACCTAACTATAGCTCATCAAACTAGATGTGTCCTAACTTCTTTCCATAAAACATAGAAAATCTTTATGAATTTTGAAAGAGTAATGAAAATTGAATGAAGTATGAATATATAATATCTAGTTAAGATGTCTTTTTGTTCAATCTGTCTTTTTGTTCATTTTCTTCTAAGATGCTGTGAATGAGATCTGTGAGCAGATTTGAGTGATGCACATAGATTCTTGGATTTCCTCCCTTGTTTATGAGTTTTCTGTGGCACTAAAGAAGTTGGTTGCTTCATTTAAATATACACAGGAACTCCCAAAGTCAGAGCCAAGATGGCAGTGAAGAGGAAGCAGCTGAACTCTCCAAAACATTCTCCTTCAAACAATTCAAAAATAATGCTTCAGACTGAATTCTAGAGCAAACAAAAAGTTAGGTTGGGACCTTTTTTCCAGCTCAAGAAAATTTAGGAAGTCAGAAAGAGAAATCGGTTATACTGGGGTAAGACTGGGCCCAGAGCTCACTTGGCAGCAACACCAGGAGTTGGCCTTGGATGAGGCAATAGCAGCAGCAGCAGCTTCAGGAGTTCTCAAGCCCATAAGGGGATCTGGCAACTGGTCAGAATGAGATTACAGGAGACCCCTGTGCTAACACTTGGTGCAGGACCAGGTACTATTTGAAAACTCCATTTCCTATGCCCACTTTCAGGTCATAGTTCCAGAGAGAAACAATTACGGACATGAGAGAACAGGGGTTCTGAGGAGCAGAATTACTTGGTACTGGGGATCTTCCTGGGGAAGGAGCAGAACACAGACCAGAAAAGCAATAACTATACCTCTCCCTGGATCATGCCACCTTGGAAGCAGTAACAACTTCCAGACACCAAGAATTAGCTCTAAAAACAGCAGCACAGGAAAGGCTGTAGCTAAGGATAGTGCCTCCCCCACCCCAAAACCCTGAAGAAAAGAACTCCATAAAAAGCAGAATATGCCAAATGGGAAAAGGAAATTCACTGAAGAAAACAATTCCTTAAAAAAATAAACTAGGAAAAAATTTTTAATAGACTAGAGGAAGTAGAAGTTAGTGACTCCATGAGACATCAAGAAACAATAAAACAAAATAAAAATCAAGAAGAAAATGTGATGTATCACAGGAGAAAAAAAAAGAAAATAAATGACCTGTAAAATAGATCCAGGAGAGTTCATTTAAGAATTATTGGACTGACTGAAAATGATTATCAAAGAAAGAGACAAGACATCAAATTCATAACAATTATAAAGGAAAACTGCCCCAATATCCTAGAATAAGAGGGCAAAATAGAAATTAAAAGAATCCCCTTGAAAGAGATCTCAAAATGAAAATTCTCAGGAAAATTATAACCAAATTCTAGAGCTTACAGGTCAAAGAGAAAATGCTTCAAGTAGCTAGGAAAAAACCATTCATATATTGTGGAGTCACAGTCAGGATTATACATGATTTAGCAGCTACCATGTTAAAAAAAAAACTAAAACTAAAAAACTAAAACTAAAACTAAAAAACAAAAACAAAAAAAATGAGGGCTTGGAATATGATATCCTGGAAGATAAGAGAGCTAGAATTATACATATATACATATATACATACACATATACATATATATAGATAATGAAGTAACATCAATACTTAAAATTTATGCACCAAACTGCATAGTATCCAGATTCTCAAATGAAAATTTACATGAGTTATGGGAGGAATAAATAGTAATACCACACTATTGGAGTACATCAACTTTTCCTTTTCAGAATTAGAAATATCTAACCATAAAATAAATAAAGAAGTAAGGGTGTTAGAATACATATAACTCTAGGAAAAAATGAATGGAAATAGGAAAATTATATGATTTTTCTAAGCTATAAATGGAAACTTCACAAAAACTAATCACATATTAGGGCATAAAAACTTCCAAAAATGCAAAGTAACAAATAATAAATGCACCCTTTCCAGACCATAATTCAACAAAAATGATATTCAACTGATATGGGAAAATACAGGGGATGCAACTGAGGCTCGAGCTGAGACCCCCAAAAATGAAAGTAGGACATACTGGTTGTTCCCCTGAAGTCTGTGGTTTAATACCAACTTCTTGACATATGCCTCTGTTTGCTGAAATATGCCTTCCTGTCTGCCAAGTAGCTCACCACAATGTACCTGTGAAAACCTGCATGCATTTTCGCACTTAAAAGATATAAAAACTGCAGCTTGGACACTTGGTGGCTGCCCAGAGTTTCAGAGGTGACTCTGCTTTGGGCTGGCGAGTCAATAAACTGCTCTTCCTTATTCCTGAATGCTGTTTGGGTTTCTCCGTCGGAATTTCCCATAACACAACTAAGGACCATGGAAACATAGATTAAAAATTAATTGGAAACTAAATACTTTAACTTTAAAGAAAAAATGAGTCTAAAAAAACAAGGAATCAATAATTTTATTAAATATAATAAAATGAGAAGACATAAAAATTTGTGAAATGCATTCAAAATTAGGGGAGAATGTATATCTTTAAATGCATACATGAATAAAAAAGAAGAGCAGATCAATTAATTAGACATGCAACTTAAAAAAGCTAGTAAAGAACAAATTTAAAATCCCCACTTAAGCACCAAAATAAAAATCCTGAACATCAAAGGAGAGACTGAAAGTAAAAAAATATCCAACTACTGAACTAATAGATAAAACTAGGAGTTGGTTTTGTATTTAGAAAACAAAATGGATTTAGTTTTATTTAAAGGAGGAAAAAAATACTAATATCAAAAGAAAAGGATAAATGTACCACCAAATGAAGATGAAATTAAAGCAACTATTAGGAGTTATTTTGCCTAATTACATGCTAGTATAACATAATTTATGTAAAATGGATGAATTTTTACAAAAAATATATAAACTACCAAGATTAACAGAAGAGGAAATAGAACAATTAAATAACCCTGTCTTACAAAAAGAAACTGAACAAGCTATCAATGAGGTTCATAAGAAAAAATCCCAGGGGTGGCTAGGTGGCACAGTGAATAAAACACTGGCCCTGAATTCAGGAATACCTGAGTTCAAATCCACCCTCAGACACTTGACACTTACTAGCTGTGTGACCATGGGCAAGTCGCTTAACCCCGCAAAAAAAAAAAAAAAAGAAAGAAAGAAAAAAGAAAAGAAAAAGAAAAGAAAAAATACCCAAGACCAGATGGATTTGCAAGTGAAATCTACAAACATTTAAGGAATAATTAATCCCAAGACAATGTAAAAAAATATTAGAGAAAACAAAACGTAAAGAATCCTACAAAATTCCTTTTATGACACAAATATGGTTTTGATACCTAAAAAAGATACAGCAAAAACTGAGAAAGAAAACTACAGCCCTATTTACTTAATGAATATCAATACAAATATTAAAATAAAATATTAGCAAGGAGATAACAGTAACTTACCACAAAAATCATACACTATGACCAGGAGGAGCTATACCAAGAATGCAAGGCTTGTTGAAAACTATTAGCATAATTGATCATATCAATAACAAATAGAATAAAATCATATGGTTATGTTAATAGATGTAGAAAAAGCTTTTGACAAAATACAACACCCAGTCCTATTGAAAACACTTGAAATCATAGGAATAAATGGAGCCATTTTAAAAATAAAAAGTATTATCTATCTAAAACCAAGAACAAAAATAAATTGTTTATGTGTCATATTTGTGGGCAGAGGAAGAATTTAGCACCAAAGAAATTATAGAGAATAAAACAAAATATAAAATAGATTATTTTGATTATATAAAATTAAAAAGTTTTTGCACAAACAAAACTAACTTAACCAAGATTTACAAGGAAAACAGAAAAACAGGAAATAATTTTTGAAATACATATCTCTGATAAAGGCCTCATTTCTCACTTATATAGAGAACTGAGTCAAATCTATAAAAAAAATCATTCCCCAATTAATAAATGGTCAATGGATATGAAAAGGTGATTTTCAGACAAAGAAATCAAAGCTATTTATAAACATATGAAAAAATCTCTAAATAACTATTGATTAGAGAAATGCAAATTAAAACAACTCTGAGGTATCACCTCATGCCTATCGGAATGGCAAATATAACAAAAACATAAAATATTGGATGTTAGAGGGATATGGGAAAACCTGAATGCTAATCCATTTTTGGTGGACTTGTGAAAAGATCCATCCATTCTATAGAGCAATTTGGAACTATGTCCAAAGGCTATAGAAATGTGTATATGCCTTTGATCCAGCAATACCACTGCTAGGTTTTATATCCCAAAGACATCCCCAAAAAGAGAAAAAGACCTATTTGTACAAAAATTTCTAGCAGCTCTTTTTGTGGTGGCTAAGAACTGGAAATCAAAGGAATGCCCATCCATTGGGGAAAAAGCTAAACAAGCTGTGATATGTGATGGTGATGGAATACTATTGAGCTCTAAGAAATGACAAGCAGGATGATTTCAGAAAGGCCTGGAAAGACTTGTATGAACTGATATATAGTGAAGTGAGCAGAACCATGAGAATGTTGTGCACAGAGACAGCAATATTGGTCGAAGAAGAATTATAAATGACTTTATTCTTAACAATACAATGATCCAAGACAATCTGAAAGGACTACTAATGAAACATACTATCCACCTCCAAAGAAAGAACTGATATTAATGGAACACAGAGTCTGAGGCCAGATTTGGGCTTGAGTCCTCCTGGGTCCAGAGTGGCTGCTTTGTCAACTGTATCACCTAGCTACCCCGTGATGACATCTTTAGGGTAAAATTGAGGGGGGAGAGGATTACACTGGGGGAGGGGGAAGGGGAGACAAAGAATGGGGTGAAATCTCACATGAAAGAATTCGAAAAAGGCTTATGGAGTGGGGATAGTGTTAGGAGAGGAGTGGGGCACTTACACTCATCAGAATTAGCTCAAAGACCTTATTCTCATCAGAGTTGGCTCAAGAAAGGAACAACATGCACACTCAATTGGTTGGAGTAATCTATCTAACCCTGCAGGAAAGTAGGAGGGGAAGGGGATAAGAAAGGAAGGGTAAAAGAAGGGAGGACAGAGGAGGCAGCTAGGTAGTACAGCGGATAAAGCACCGGCCCTAGATTCAGGAGGACCTCAGTTCAAATTGTAAGAATCTATTGCTATTCGGGACCCCATCTCTGGCTAAAATTAGAAAGCCTCGGGCACGCCCCACAAGGCTTCCTCTGCCCAGCGGGGGTATGCATGGAAAACCGGAGCCCTAGCTGGCCTTGGGCACCTCCCCTAGGGCTGCCAACAAATTAGCTTGGGGTGTGTGGATGGTCGGCCCAAATTTCCTGTGAGAGAACAGTTTTTTTATTCTGGAGTGGGGGTAGAGTAGAGAAGGAGACTGGTAAAGACAAGGCAAGAGATGTGTAGGAAGAGACAGGAGAGAGGGAGAGGGAGGGGGGGGAGAGGCAGAGAGGCAGAGAGACAGAGAGAGAGAGAGAGAGAGAGAGAGACAGAGACAGAGACAGAGAGAGAGACAGAGACAGAGACAGAGACAGAGAGAGAGAGACAGAGACAGAGACAGAGACAGAGACAGGGACAGGGACAGGGACAGAGACAGAGACAGAGACAGAGACAGAGACAGAGACAGAGACAGAGACAGAGACAGAGACAGAGACAGAGACAGAGACAGAGACAGAGACAGAGACAGAGACAGAGACAGAGACACGCAGGGGGACAGATAGAAAGCAGCTGATTCTGGTGGGCAAGTTTACAGGTAGTATTTCCTACTTTTTCTTTGTCCTTATCTCTGAATTTGTTCCACATCAATAAACCCTGCTTTTTATTGAAAGAAGGCTTTTTAATCTCGTTTCATATCAGCCTGGGAAGGTGCAGTGTGGAAGAGGATGCTCTGGACCTAGAGGTCCCCCACTGTTTTCTGAATCCCAATATTGCAGTTAGCCTCCTAATTAACTCTTCCCATATTAAATTTGGCCCTTACAGATTGGTAGCCTGTACAGGGCTTAATGAACCTGGGGGATCTTTTAAAAGCCCTATTACAGATTGACGAGGCAGCCAGGAGTTTACAAAATCCAGCTTGACACTTACTAGCTGTGTGACCTTGGGCAAGTCACTTACCCCTTATTGCCCTGCAAAAAAAGAAAATGAAAGAAAGAAAAAGAAAAAAAGAAAAAGAAGGGAGGGCAGAGTGGGGGAGGGGGGCAGTCAGAAGCAAAACACTTTTGAGGTACGAAAGAAGACAGAAAATAGAGTCAATATCATGGGGAGGGAATAGGATGGAGGGAAACAG
The DNA here is from genome assembly GCF_019393635.1 of Dromiciops gliroides. Lineage (NCBI taxonomy): Eukaryota > Metazoa > Chordata > Mammalia > Microbiotheria > Microbiotheriidae > Dromiciops > Dromiciops gliroides. The sequence goes on along the minus strand of NC_057866.1, from coordinate 117,138,897 downwards.
TTAACAATAGCAACTGAAAAAAATTTGAAGCGGAGGCAAGAATAATATAAGATGATGATGATGAGGATTGGATGAAGATGAGGACTGATGGATGATGGATTGATTGATGATGATGACAAAACATATGGCACTTACTTTGCTGGGCTATTGTGAAGAAAATTCTTTGTCAGGTAGAAGGTACTGTATAAATGTTATATATTACTGTTGTTACAATAATCAACCTCATGGGTTTATTTCAAGGAAATCTCTCTTTAAAGTACTATATAAATGTAGTTTACTATTAAAACATCATGAGCAGGATACTATCAGAAAAACCTGGAAAGACTTACATGAACTGATGCAAAGTGAAATGTACTGTATACAAAATAACAGCAACATTGTAAGATGATCTCCTGTGAATGACTTGGTTATTTTCAGCAATGCAATCATCCAAGACAACTTTGAAGGTCTCATGAAAAATGCAATCCATCTATAGAGAGAGAACTGATGGTATCTAAATACAGATTGAAGCATCATTTTTTGTTAGTTACTTTATCTGAAGTTTTGTTTTTGTTTTCTTTTACAATCTGGCTAATGTGGAAATGTTTTGCATGACTACTCATCTATAATTTATATTGAATTGCTTGAGTTCTTAGGGGGCAGGGAAGGAGGAAGAGAATTTGGAACACAAAGTTTTAAAAAATTGATGGCAATAAAATTGTATTTTATATGTAATTTGGGAAAATAAAATTCTAAATATTGAAATTTTTAAAAAAAATATAAATTGAAAGCAAATAGATGTAACAGACTGAATCATGCTATTTTTCACTTTTTTCATTTTTTTCTTTTATTCAAGTTTTCTTATTCAAAATTACTAATATAACTAATGTTTTACATAATCATACATGTATAACCCATATCTGATTGCTTACTGCATCAGGGAGGGGCAAGGTGAGGGAGGGAAAGAAAGATAAAAATTGGAACCCCAAACTCTAAATAAATATGTTTATTACTTTATAAAAAATGCTATCCACCCACTATAGAGAGAACTGACAAACTATGAGTACAGACTGAAGCATTTTTTTACTATTTTATGTTTGTTTCTCTTTTTTTGCATCATGGCTTCTTTAGAAATGTGTTTTTCACAAAGTAAACATATGTTAGACCATGTCAAAAATAAATTAATAAATTGCAGAGGGTGTATGTTGTTTTGATTTCCCTAAAAGCAGTCTTGAGGTGTTACCAGAACTGCAGGTGTAATTGGTGTAAAGAACAGTATAATATAATCATCAAATTAAAGACCTGAAATGAAATTAATTGCCCACAAGCCTTTTGGCAAATTGTGTAACTTATTTGTCTAATCAAGACTTTCTCCTTTCCTGCATGGCATTTCTCACCAAAAAAAAGTCCTTTGTCCTTGAGAGACTTACATATTTTCTGAGTGAAAAAGAACAGAGAAAAAACAGGTTTCCTCTAGAGTAAGAAAAGCCCCCACATATTCATTCAGATGACGACATTAAAATAGTTGGACTTAAACAAGGTTATGATGCTATATTTAATGATTTTTTGGAACTTTGGAATGTGTTTTTAATTTAACAAAGCCTAATGTAAAATTTGGCTTATTCTTACTTTCTCTTTATTATTATAATTCTTAATGTTTTCCCTCTCTGACCTCTTCATAGATTCAGAGAAAGGCATCCTTGACTCTTTTCTAAAATGAGCTAATTACATTATTATTTCAAAATCAAATAACTTGCTTTCAGCTTTTATAGAATTTTAGAGATGTTTTATAGAGGGAGGTGAGGAAGAGACACAATTTAGGTAATTATAATGGTCTAAAATAAAACTGTTAGTTTGTGAGCCCCAAACATTTTGGGAAGGAATTAGAGTCATATGTCACTACCCTTTTTAGCCCCAAATATATACTCTTTAGCTCCTGGAATGTCAGTGGTGAACAGTTCGTTAGGATCTTCTCATCCTACCCTAAATCACTTTATGGGAGAACACCAGATAGGAGTTAAGGTCATCTATCAGCTTCTGTTTTCTGAGTGACATAACAAATACATGGAGGGCTGAATATGAAGTCAAAAACTTGATTTATGGGGCAGCTAGGTGGCACAGGGGATAGAGCACCGGCCCTGGATTCAGGAGGACCTGAGTTCAAATATTACCTCAGACACTTGACACTTACTAGCTGTGTGAACCTGGGCAAGGCACTTAACCCCAATTGCCTCACCAACAAAAAACAACAACTTGAAATACAAACACTTGTGTGATCCTTGTCAAATCATTCAGACACTCTAAAAATTCTATCTCCTTATCTGTAAAATGGAGTTAATAATCATAATACCTACCTCACAGAGGTTGTTCTGGGGCACAAAAGACATTATGTATTTAAAGCACTATATAATCATTTAGGCATCATGTATGTTTATGTGTGAGTGTATATGTATTTATACATGTACATACGAACTAAGGTTTAATAGATTTCAGCACAAAGAGAAAAACAAGATACCTAGCACTCTAATGCTCTGACACTGGCATAACAATAGAAGCAAAAGGTCATGTATTTCCGAGGATTAAGGAGGCAATTAAAAAGGGCAATTCAAAAGATGATTATACAAGGGACACCTAACAAGGCCTTTTTTAATAGGAAAGTTGTTGCCAAGTTGGATCCCTCCCTGGGGAGGTCTCTCCTCCTGATGCTGCTCAGAGAATGGTGACCCAAGTATGTTATGAGGGTGGTTTTGCCACCCACTGAAGCATCACTAAAGCACCACTTCAGGAAAAGCTTCCTACTAAAATGTGTCTCTGCAATTGCTTTTTTTGTGTTTTTTCCCTCCATTCTGATTCAGATAGTTCTGTGAGACTAACACACAAATTTAATGCAATGTCACAGGAGCACTGTATCAGGAACATATGCTTGTACCTGGCTGTAATATCCTTGCTCTTTCCTATTAGATAAATTCAGCATTCATGACACTGAAGTGTGGTCAAAATTTTCCAGATGAATTTTACTGGAGTCTTAAACATGATTATAAACAACAGTAGCAATGGTTGGTGTTGAGCTATTCTTGTAGCTGCTTCTAAACCAGGACCAGTTTGTTGTATTTTTCCTCAGCCTCATTTACCATATATACATCAATCAGAACCATTAATAATGTGATGAGGGCACCTTGCAGGTTGTAGAACATTTTGCTTTCGTGTTTTAATATCTCAGCAAATGTTCAACCTGTACCAGCACTTTCATTTCCCTGCTGGGGGGAAATATCCTTTAAGAAACTTAGAATTCTTCATTTTAGAATGTCAAAAGGTTCTGCAACCTATAATTCTACATGAGGAGTAAACAAGGTAATATGTGGAAAAGTTGAGACCCAGAATTATCCTCCAAGCTCTAAAGTATGTTCCATGAAATCATTAAGGTAGACTTTCATTCTGTGGTTTAGAGGAAAATACTTAAATCAAGCGAGTATCTAGAGGCAAACTAGATTATATTTTCTGTTCCCTGCATATTAAGTACCTTTTTTAAAAAAAAACATGCCTTTTCTCAGTCTAAACATTTTATGCCAACATTGGGGAGAATATGCTATGGGAAAAATATGTAATTTATAATAGATCTAATAAGACATAGTCAAGTCTGACTATGCACCAACTTTCATAATTTTGTTTATCTACCCGATGTTAAGCACACATTCCAAAGATGCAATACAATGCAATTTTAGAAGCAAATAGTTAGATGATAAATTTGATATTTACTCTGATGGGAATTTAAATCAGAGTTCTGTAATGAATTTGTGGAAGAGTTATCCATCTCCATTGTATTTAATTTGCTAACAGAGTCTGATAATAAATGCTCCTTTCCTTGAAATCATTTAATGCTTAGGTAAGGATACATTTTTTTCCCATGCAAAAGCTTCTCCTTTGCAGAATCCCCTAGTTTGGGTTCATTAGAGGATTACAGTAGATTGCACTTGATGGGTTGGAATAATTATAGTAGGCACAGTATCTTCTACCTGAGAAACTCGAAGTTCATCTGATATATTTTTATTTATATCCAGAACATCTCTGGAAATGAAGATATATATTCTCTATTTCATAGGTGGGGAAACAAGTCACACCCAATACCACACTCATTCAGCAGTCAAAAAAAATGTAATCCAGCTCCTCTAGTATTCAGTCTAACATAGCAGACACTAACTGATATCTCCCTTCAAATAATAAGAAAAAGAGCATTCTAAAGTACCATTGAAACTTTACTTTTCTCTAGAGAAAGGATATCTTCTAGAATTAGATTCATATATAATAGATAGATCTTCAATAGGTCTGTAAAAATGGGTACCTTGATTTGCTTGAAACTCTACCCCACCCCAATTATCCAGATAACCAGAACAACTGCCTTCATCAACAATCCTTTGCCCTTTGAATAACCAAGAGTAAACCAAGCTGGACATGCAGAGAATCAATAACCTGAAAACCAAACAAAGACTTATCTGACTGCAGAATATCAACTATGAATATGCACCTTATCTTCAGCTATTCTCTAAGTTTGGAGCAATCCTTTTCTTTTAGAAGAACTATGCATAATCAATCCTTGAATTGAACTATCACCAAGAAAGTTTTCAGATTGTATATTAAAGGCCATATCCTCCACCCCTGGAATTACAAATTACACACACACACACACACACACACACACACACACACACACTCCCTTTGGGAATGGGCCTTTCTAAGCCCACCTTTCCTCCAGATTTCTAGCCTTACTTAAAACTTAAACTGCCTTAAACTGTATAAAAATCCTTGCAATCTTTTGCATTATCTCCTATTATACAATAGGCTGAATAGCACCCATGATCATGCTAGATTTTTTTCCCTGCTTAATAAAACCTTTCTTTTAATTTTTACAGGCATTGTGTTTGGTTTTCCTTCCCTTTTAGGAAGAAGGGGATTTAACTCTCAAGAACTGGACTTATGTTCTCTGGAGAACTGGCCTCAGCTTTGTCCAGTCTTCTCCTTTAAGGAAATAAAGATTGAAATCCCATTTAAAAGCACGTTTTCCTTGGTTTACAGACCATCATTGGGGTTGATGGGTAACGTGCTGTACTTGGAGTTAAGAGATTTGGATTCAAAAACCTAGATTTGGCATTAATGATCTGTGTGACCTTAAACAAGCTTCTTTATTCTCCTTAGCCACAAATTCCTCAAAACTAAGATTAAAGGTTTGTATTAGATAAAATTTAAGCTCCCTTCCAGCTTTGACATTCTGTGAACAAGCATGTAGCCACAGGTATACTTGTTTGTTTGTTTTGTTTTTTGTATAGGTATACTTTTTTGTTGCTGATGTTGTGTTTTTGTTTTTGTTTTTGCGGGGCAATGGGGGTTAAGTGACTTGCCCAGGGTCACACAGCTAGCAAATGTCAAGTGTCTGACGCCAAATTTGAACTCAGGTACTCCTGAATCCAGGGCCGGTGCTTTATCCAGCTGCCCCTGTATAGGTATACTTTGAATTCTTTGATGACCTCCAATGTCAATGGGTTTTAAGTACTGAAACTCCCTGACTTATAAGCTCTTGATTTGTAAATAACCTATAAATACAGGTGGCCAAGGGACCAAGTCCCTGTTGTTTAACTGATTTATTAATTTAATCTTTCATTCAACAAATAATAACTTTTGTATAATATAACATTTGGGTAATATTTTAATATACAAAGACATATTTTGAATGATGAAATATTTGAAATAAAAAGTATTTTAGTTATCATGTACTTCAACTTTTTCATTTCAAAGATGAGGAAATTAGGTCCTCATTTATGTAAGTGACTTTCCCAATGTCACAAAAATAAGTTAGGAGCAGAGTTAGGACTATGTTCTAGTACACAAAACCTTTCATATCTAAACTCTTTTTTCTACTTGACACAGGCATCATTTTGGTTCAGGCTCTCTGCACCTCTTGCATAGGTTATTTACAACAGTTTCCCAACTGGGCTCCCTAACTCAAGTCTCTCAACAATCCAAGCTGTCCTTCACTCTAATGCTAAAATGATTTCCTTCAAGCACAGATCAGATCATGTTATGTCCCCACTCAATAAACTCCAGTGTCTTCCTATAGCCTCTTTGATAAAATGTAAACTCCTCTGCTGAGCTTTTAATGCCTTTCATAACTTGGTCCCAAATTCTTTCCAGTCTTATGATATGTTACCCCGTCCTTTCAGTTTTCTGATAACGTGGCCATTTCTCTGTTTCTCACACATGACATTCTTTGTCATCATTATGACTTTTGAGTGACTATATTCATTCCAGGTATATACTCTCCCTTCACCTGTACTTCACAGATACACTATCTTTTCTCTATACCTTGTTCATATACAATCTCTTATATAAAGCCTTTTTTGTAATTGGTACAAACTCTGATTTCTACTCAAGATACCACATGTGTATCTTCTTTGTAATTCTTTGTGTTTATTTTATTTATCTGTATTTTGTGCATGTATATATGCATATATATGTGTATACACATATATGTGTATGCCTATGTGTAGTGTATGTATGTACATATAGGTATATATGCATATACTTTTATATATACATAGTGTATATATATACATACACACACACACACACGCACACACACATGCCTTAGCCCTCCCATGAGAATATAAACTTTTTGAGAGTAGGAATTGTTTCTTTTTTTGAATTTATGTCTCTAGTACCTAGCACAGGGTTTTGTAGATAATAAAGGCTTAATAAATCCTGTGCATCAGTCAATTGTACTTTCATGCATAATGTTTGCTACTGTGATGAGATAACACCATTTGTGAGACTAACCACCCAATTTCATTTAACAGTATTTATTAAAATATAAGAATAGCAAGATATACAGACAAATAGAAGGCAAATTAGATTATATTGTGTGAAAAAGAGAAATATAAAAGAGGGGTCATGTGGGGATGGAAGAAGGAATACCTCAAGGAGGAGGTAGAATTTCATCTGAAAAAATGAATTGAAGTTCAACAGACAAAAATTGAAGGGAGAACACAAGATGTGGTAAGTTTCATGTTTGTGTGGGGGGGGGGGAAGAAGGAGCAAAGATTAAAGTTCAACCTGATTAGAGTGTTGGGTATCTGGTAGAAGTGTCAAAGAAAGTTTGAGAGGTAGATTGGAACCAGATTATGGAGGGCCTTGAGTAATAGGCAGAAAGAAAAAATGTAAGAAGATGAGTAATGTGAGCAAGTCTATGCCTTAATTCACTTACCAGCATTTAAGATGCCAAAGCAAAAATGTAATAGATTATGCCCTTACAAAGAGCTTCCATCCTACTTAAGGGATGCTCGATATGAAGAGAGAAGCAAACAGAAGGTAATTTGAGGAGGCAGATAATATTACCAACTGGGGAGATCAGGGAAGGCCTCATGCGAGGTGACACCTGAACTGTGATGCAAAGGAAGAAAAGGATAATAGGACACATGATTAAAAAATGAATTCCCAGCACTGGGTGGCAGGTTGTCCAAACACATTGAGGTAAGATGCTGAACTACTCAGATTGAGGGACAGGTAGAAATTTAAAAATTCAAATGGAACATATCATAGAAAATTGGAGTCAGAGTAGGGAAGGCCTTCACTGTCTTACTGAGGAATTTGACTTCATGCAAGACACAATAAGGAGCCACTAAAGAAATTGAGCAGAGGAACTGACATTATTAGATGATTTTGGTCACTGTGTACAACTAGATAGAAAAGATCCTAGCAACATGGAAACACACTAAGAGTCTATTAGAATATATGAAGTAAAATGGTCCTGAACTAGGGTGTGATTATATGAGAAAAAAGATGACAGATATGAGAAACAGAAATAGAAATTTTGAAAGTATGTGCTATGAGGACTGAGGGAGAGGGCAGAGCCAAAGAAGTCTTAAGATTATGAACTTAGCCACCTGGGAGAATGGCAATCCCTTGGTTAGAAATAAGAGAGTATAAAGTAAGGGTGGATTTGGGGAAAATATGAGGAGGCAATAATGTAGTAAAGAGCCATTCTGAGAGTCAGGAAGACCTAAGTTCAGGTCTTCTTTCTGACACATATTGGCTCTGTGACCTTTGACAAAAGATGAAGATGTCAAAGAGGCTGTAGATTAAAAAAAATAAATTGATATGAAATTGAAAGACTGTTGGTCATCTTGAAGAGAACAGTTTCAGAAGTATGGTAGGGACAGAAAGCTTTTTTTTTTGGGGGGGGGGCAAGGCAATGAGGGTTAAGTGACTTCCCCAGGGTCACACAGCTAGTTAGTGTCAAGTGTCTGAGGCCCTATTTGAACTCAGGTCCTCCTAAATCCAGGGCTGGTGCTTTATGCACCATGAATGGATAGTGAGGAAATAGAGGCAATGAGAGCACATAACACTGTTGTAGTCTGAAAGTGAAAGGGAGAAAAAATACATAATGATATCTAAAGGAGATGCTACTGGTAAAGCACAGGGTTTGTTGTTTCTCTGGGCATTTTGAGATGAAAGGGAACTTGGTATTTACATAAAAAGCAGAGAAGGAAGAAAAAATTCAGTTAGCCAAGTAAAACTACAAAACTAAGTAACGGACTGACAAATGGGAAGTGAAGGGAAAGTTTGAAGGTAAGTAGAAAGCTTCTAGGAATAGGGTTGCCTTAAAGTATGTTAACCAAAACTAATAATCAGGACAATGTGCTGATTTAAAAGAATAAAAATAAAATTCCAACTCACAAAACATGCAAGTATAAGAAAATATGAACCTAATTCTCAAAACTTTAAATGTGAATGGATTAAAGAATCTAATAAAGTGAAAGAGAGTGATAGGTTGTATAAGAAAACAGACCTCCACGATTACTTGCCTACACATCTTTTAAAATGAAAGGCTGAAATTAAGTATTCAGTAGATGAATTTAAAAAATAGGATTCATTTAGTCAAAAGTAATTTATGAAGTGTTTATTATGTTCCAGGTATTGTGCTAGCACTAGGGATACAAAGAAAGAATAAAAAAGATAGTCTCTGCCTTCAAGGAGTTACAGTCCAATGGAAAAGATAATACATAAGCAACAACATACAAAAACAAACAAACAAAACCCACAATGTATACAAGATACATTGAAGATATTTGACAGAGTGAAGGCATTACAATCAAAGGATAGGTGGAGCCTTCTTACATAAAAGTGGGATTTCAGCTGGACTTGAAGGAATCCAGGGCACCCAGGAACTGGAAATGAATTCTAATTACTCTATCAGATGAAGCAATAGGAAAGGAGCCATACTAACAATAACCAGGAGTTGAAGGGTATTAGAAAGAAGAAAAGAAGCCATATTAAGAAAGAGAGGAAAGTCAGAGGGGTCACATGCTATGAAAACATCAAATATCTTGGGGGGAAAAGATCATTATCACTGGTATATAGCACTTTAAGACTTGTCCAGAGTTGTATGTGCATTATCTCATTTGATCCTTAAAACCACCATGTAAAGTTATTACCATCCTCAATTAGACAAATGATGAAACTGGCTAAGAGACCACTAGTGATATATTTTTCCATGGTCAAATAGATAGTAAAGGCCTGAGGAAGGAAGGAAACATTTATGAATCACTTACTATGTGCCAAGCACTCTAAGAGCTTCACTAATATTTTCTCTTTTAATCTCCACAACAACCCTGAGAAGTAGGTGATCTTATTATCTCCATTTCACAGATGGGAAACTGAGGTAAACAGATGTTAAGTGACTTGCCCAGCGTCACAAACTAGTACGTCTCTGAGGCCATATTTGAACTCATCTTCCTGATTATATACCTAGCCCTCTGATTAAAACTTGGCCCCCAGGCAAAATTCTCTATTCAGTATATTATCTAGCTACCAAGTACATTGGAATAAGAGATAACTGGTCACTTTTATGATCACAGTTTTCACAGAAACATGGGGAATTGCAAGTAATAGAGGAATGCACTCAGGAGAAGTAAAGGTCGTGACTACATATTAGTCTTCAAAAAAGTTTGGAAATTTTAAAAAAGAGAGAAAGAAAAATGAGATGCCTTTTAAATGCTGTATAGAGGTTTTTAAAAGCATGATCTTATAATCCTCCTTCAAAGAAAAATAAACAATGTATCAACTCACAATAACTTGAGATCAAAAAAGAACATCTAGTAGAGCATTAATTTACCTTTTTTTCTTTCTTTTTTCACCGAAGTAATTATTTTTAAAATAGATGGATCATAGGATTTAGAATTGAGAGGGACATTAGAGGTCATCTCATTCAACCTCTAAATCTTCAAGATGATGTAACTAATTCCCAGAAGAGTTAACAAACTTGTCCATTGTAACACCAGTAAGTGGCAAAACTAAGATTTGACTTCATGTTCTCTCGCTGCAAATCTGTCTTTCAGCTATACCACCCTGTGGTGACTAAGTTTCCTAAGTTTTATTAAAATACTGTGATGAACACAGGGAGAACACCAAGGAGAAAAGTGTCTTGAATAGAAGGAAGAATAGTTATATTTATAGTGAGAAAAAGTAGGTTATCTCCTCATTATCTTAATCTTCTCCTTAAGGAAGAAGATGGGAGGTCTTATCCTAATTTGGATTTCTGGGGTTCTGACAACCTCCAGGGAAGAAACCTTTTTTCCTTGGAGGTGTTTTTTTGGGGGTTTACATGTCATAAAGGTGAACCTAAGGACACATTTGATCCTTTCTGCCCACGTTCCTTAAAGACATGATTAACTTTGTCAGACTCAGAGGGTCTCTGTGTTTTTAATATGTATTTACTTAAGATCTGCTTTCTAGGTATCCTGTCATCTAGGAATATTAATGGCTATTAATGGTTAATGTTCCCTGGTTACTGTTTTTGTTGATAGTAAGGGTTGATATGGACTTGAACCCTCTTGGTTACTGTACTGTTGATAAGAACACAAACCTTAGTCTCTCTGTTAACCCTTTTAGGTACTATTGATCTTAGGTTATCTGTTAACCCCTTTTAGCTACAGTAGATAGGTGATCTATTAGCCCCTTTTAGAGCTCTCATCTTAGAGCTCAGATCTTAGATTGTCTGTTAACCCCTTTTTAGCCTCTTCAATCAATAACCTTTTCTGTAATAGGGACTCTTTTCAGAGTTTGAGGAAGCCAGTGGATCCTTTCTGAGAACAATATTTTTTTTGTTTATTTTTTAATCATAAAAGTATTTTATTATTTTCAAATTACATGTAAAGATAGTTTTTGTAACATTTGATTTTATAAGATTTTGAGTTCCAAATTTTTCTCCCTCCCTCCCTTTCCTCCACCTTCCTCAAGACATAAAGTCATCTGATATAAGTTATATATGTGCAATCACATTAAAAATAATTCTACATTAGTCATGTTGTGAAAGAAGAATCAAAACAAAAGGGAAAACCTCAAAAAACAAAAGCAAAGTAGAAATAGTATGGTTCAATCCACATCCAGATTCCACAGTTCTTTTTTCTGGATGTGGAGAACATTTTCCATCATGAGTTCTTTGGAACCATGAGATCCATATTTTTAAATGAATAAAATTAAACCTCTATTATTATGAAAGAGCACAATTATATAATAAGCACTTAAATTATAAGCATCTATTAAGCCCTTACTATGTGCTAGGCACTGTGCTAAGCACTGAGAATATAAATACAAGCAGAAAAGCAGTCTGTATCCTCAGTGAGCTTATGGTTTAATGGAAAAGACAAGACAAAAGAAAACTGAAAAACCTTCCATGGCAGATAAGTAGATAGAATGCTGAGCCTGGAGTGCAGAAGACTTATCTTCCTGAGTTCAAATCTGGCCTCAGGGACTTACAAGCTATGTGAACCTGGGCAAGTCACTTAACCCTTTCTGCCATGGTTTCCTCATCGGCAAAATGAGTTGGATAAGGAAATGGCAAACTACTCTAGTATCTTTACCAAGAATACCCCAATTGAGGTTACAATGAGTCATACATGGCTGAAAAAAAATGAACAAAATCACCTATCATTATTAAATTCTATTGAAATAGAGCTATTTAAAATAACAACAACAACAAAAGTCCTTGGTCTAATCTCACATCTTGCCCCAGATGTTGGTTATTTCCAGAATCTCAGAGTTAGAAATAACGTCAATGGCTATATATATGGCTGCTGAAGTCCCTTACAAGATCAGTTCATGTTGCTTATTTCATGTACCCATCTGCTATCACACTTAATCTTTAACGTGTACTTCAGAAGCCAAAGATGCTTACTGATCTTCAACCATGATCAGATAGCTGTAAGCTATGAACTCTTTGTGGATAGTAGATATTCTATTATATACATGAGATTGTAGGTTTTTTGCAAGTCTCTTGACTTCTGTTGAATCATAATTAATAAATAGTTTTCAAATTCAGTAACTGGTATTCTTGATCATTCCACTCATTTTAGACTAGAACTTTACATTGATTAACCCTGACGGAACCCCAAATGCAATGTAATAAATGCATAAGATAATAAATTAATGAGTTCAATTTATTTCATCGATGCTTGTTATTATTTCATCTATGCCCTTAGATATGAGTTAGTTTGCTTTAATGGCACTACTAGCATATTGTTATTTTTGGGGGGGTGGGGCAATAAGGGTTAAGTGACTTGCCTGGAGTCATACAGCTAGTAGGTGTCAAGTGTCTAAAGCTGGATTTGAACTCAGGTCCTCCTGAATCCAGGACCAGTGCTTTATCCACTGACCCACCTAGCTGTCCCCACTACTAGCATATTATTGATATTGTGTTAAGTGTTTGGGGGATCAGCTCATTATATTTAGTAAGCCTAAGAAATAAATCCCCAAATTGCAAATACATTGAAAGTTGCAGCAAGTACGGGATTACTTCCTATGAAATTCCATTTAACATGCAATTTGCAAAGACTCCAGAACCAGAGGATATGTTTTCCAGTTTTTCCTCTGAAATGTATTACCTGTGTGACCTTAGACAAGGCACTTAACCACCCTGGGCTACAGGGTTCTCATCTGGATTAATGGTCTCACAGGTTCCTTCCAGCTTGAAATCTATGATCTATGAATTATTAAAATGTTCTGTTCAATATATTGATAGATCAGCTCTTATTTCTGTTCCTTCCAGTCAGTAATATTCTCTCATCTTTTCTATGTTGATTTGTTTGTACTGTGAAAGGATGAACTGATTGATTCTAACTTAAAAACAGGTCAGGAAATCATGTTCAGCAGCTGCTATGAGTCAAGTTTAAGATTGCCAGTTGGAATTCAAGCTGATACAACATAAAGAAATTAAAAGTTGTTGGTGTTGCTGTTGTTTGTTCCTAATTCTCAAAGAAGACCACGACATCTGGGAGGTGACGTCATTACTTGCAATGAATTGAAGTGAGGAAGTACTGTGCAAAGTCATCAACTTCACTCTCTCAAGAGCCATCTGAGTTTAGTGGCAAGATATTTACCAGGACAACTAGAGATGGCCTTGCATGCAGTGGGAAACCAGGCCTTTTAAACTAAGGCTTTTCCCATGTCTCCGTTTGCCTGAGGCAATGCCCATTCAGTGATTAAGTCTAGGTAAGAAAGAAAGCAAAGAAAGGTCTCTTTTACCTAGTAAATAATAATAATAATAATAATAATAATAATAATAATAATAATAATGGATTAATAAACTAGGTGCAATACAGATTTTTGCAATAAAGAGGTATACATATATAACAGATTATAAGCTATATCTCTTTAAAACACTACAAACACACTTCTCATCTTCAAACTTATTTGCTTATTCCAAACCATGAAAAGTTAAAGGAGAACCCAATTAAATGAAAACCTAGGGGGCAGCTAGGGGATACAGTGGATAAAGCACCAGCCCTGGATTCAGGAGGAACTGAGTTCAAATCCAGCCTCAGACACTTGAAACTTACTAGCTGTGTGACCCTAGACAAGTCACTTAACACTCATTGCCCTGCCCCCCCCAAAAGAAAAGAAAATATAGAGCATAATGATAACTATTAGAGGGTTTGGGGTTTGGTTTTGGCTTTTTTGTATGATAAAACAGATACATTACACACCACTAGGTACCAGGGGAATATGAGTTAATGCAATATTTGGTATGGAAAGGTCCTTGATTGTTTTTCTTTTTTGCAGGGCAATGAAGGTTAAGTGACTTTCCCAAGGTCACACAGCTAGTGTCAAGTATCTGAGGCTGGATTTGAACTCAGGTCCTCCTGAATCCAGGGCCAGGGCCAGGGCTTTATCCACTGCACCACCTAGCTACCTCCTCCCCCCCCCCCCGCCCCCTTGATTGTTTTTCAGCACAAGACACAGACCATCTTCACAGGCTATCAACCCAAACTAAATATATTATTTAAGTCCTATGACCATTTTTGAAGGGAACTAGGACAAGAAAACATATTGAGCTCTTTGAAAAGAAGGCATAAGTTTAAAAGACTATTCTGTTGTATTATTAAATGAGTCCTTTCATGTACTCATCTACTCAAATTTACAACTGTCCATGTGCGGTGAGCACAGCACATGGATTTGGATAAGGTGTTCACTTTGTTTCATGTCCCAACACAAGATCTCCTACTGTTTTCAAACATAAATCTGTGCTTAGATTGAATCTATGGGGGATTTTGTGCCAGTTAAGACACAAATGCAACCCAAGGTAGTCAATGTCATATGCCCATGTGGATTTAAAACTTTCTTAGTTTTTTCAAGAAATACCTTTTTTTTTTCCTTCAGAAATAGTTCACCACTTAGTGTGGATATAGGTGGTTGTTTCTATACAAAAGTTTTATATATTACTAAATGTGGAAAAAAAACCCACTAAAAAACAACCTCTCCTCTCCCAGATAGGCACCTCTTCCCAAAAGGAGCTTTGTACAGTGTCTTCCATCACATATCCATTATCAATACTTTACAATTCACAGTTTGTATTTTGATATCTGTCTTCTGCTGCAGGACAGAAACACTGAAAAGCATTTTCTTTCCTGGAGACTTGAACAAAAACAAGTGATGGAATTTGGAGTTTTGATGGAAAAGAAAAATTGTGGATTTGTTTTCTCGTCAGTAGCGAATAGCTCAGTGTGGAAGCAAGGGGACTTATTCCACTGAAAGACCATTAAGGCAAAGAGTTCCATCATAACTAACCATGTGATCTTTGGCAAGCCTCAATTTTCTCATGAGTAAAATGGGAACAATATGCCTTGTACTCACCTCCTCCCAGGGTTATAATAATGGTTAGAATGAGGCCACATATGTAAAAGTGCTTTGTAGTTATAAAATATTATATAAACTTGCATAAGTTATATAAACTTATTTAATAATAAAATCATTATTAAATAGCCATAGCCTTAGGACGGCTAGATAGTACAATGGATAGAGCATCAGCCCTGGAGTCAGGAAGACCTGAGGTCAAATTCAACCTCAGACACTTGACACTACTTGTGTAACCCTGGGCGAATCACTTAACTCCAATTGCCTTGTGCAGTCTCCCCCCCCCCGCCCCCCCCCCCAAATCTTATGTGTTTATGGTGTGTTTTTAAAAATAATTACTATTGATATAGATCCCAGTTTTGTGATAGCACATTTTAATTTATTAATATTATATGCCAGTAAAGAATTGACCATGTGTCTCCCTTACTTCTCATGGTCTCAGGCCATGTGGTAAAGAAAGAGGGGAGAGAGCCTCAGCATGGTGAGCAGAAGAAAAACACTCAGAGACCCAGAAGACCTAGAAGCCAGAAGAGCCAAGAGACTCTCTAAAACCCAAAAGACTCTAATGGAGTCTTCTGAGGGTTTATATCCTCTTTTGATAGAAGATATAAATTGGTAAAGCTAATTGGTTAGCATCATTCAATTACATTGGTTGACATGATTTGAAGGTGGTCCGCATTAAAATTTACTCTACAGATGACATCAGGGAAAAGTATGCAAAAGACCCTGCTCATGTTGCTTACTGCAAAGTCCCTATCTAGGTGAGATTTGATCCCAACTACCCTTCTCTGAGCCAAGCAACAGAATCCATCTCCATTTCTTTGGTTCCCTGGGGTTTGTCCTAGATCAAAGAGGACTGGGCTTTCTGCAGTGGGGGTGGAGGGGAGAGAAAGGACTGAGAAACTGATCTCTGGGCCCCCCAAGAAATGCATTATTAATAATTATTTTCTCACAAGGGAGAGCAGAAATTTTTCATGTTAAAAAATAACAATAATAATAGCCCGGATGTACTAAGAACTTAAAGGTTAAAAAAAAAAAAACAACCCTGACAACTCTTCAGTGCTAAGTCATCAGCAAAACAGAGAGAAAATTAGGCATAAGTGAGGCGTATGTAGGCTTACCCATTTAAAAAGCAAAAATTTTAAACTGGCTCTTTGGCCTTGTTAACATAGAGCAGGCTCTCAGCAAAGTGGGAAACAGCTGCCCCTCTCGCGGGAGGTAGTGATAGTTGGTGAATTAGTTGAATAAGCACTTTCACATTTTCTTTTGCCAGCTCAGGGCTCCCCAATAATTAAAAATAAATTAGTATTTACTATGTGTTAAGCACTGTGATAACTGCCAAGGACAATTAAAGCACAGACTTTCTCCTTTTTCCACGTTTGTTGAATTTTACCTCTAACTTATTATTTCAGTGGTGTAGGGAAGCCCACTATGGAATATTTGCTAACGATCCAATGCGATTGCCCTCTTTTCACATCCAAAGTATGTATTTATTTTCTTTTTAATATGTGCTTATTTATGTGTATCATTGCTTTCCCACAGCAAACTCTAAGAAGGAACTGTTTCATTTTTTGCCTTTGTTTCCCCAGAGTATAGCACAGTGCTTGGCACATGGTGTTTAATAAATGTTTATTGAATTGACTTGAACTAGAAAATCTCTTCCATGATAATGACTGGCAACTCATTCTTTCTCTCTCTCTCTTCCTCCCTCTCTTTTTCCCTCTCCCTCCCTCTCCTTTTCCCTCTCTCTCCCTCTCCTTTTCCCTCTCCCTCCCTCTCCTTTTCCCTCTCTCTCCCTCTCCTTTTCCCTCTCACCCTTTTTCTCTTTCTTTTTCTGTCATGTTCTGCAATGAGTTTTTTATATGGAAATTTGAAGAAAAACAGGTAATTCAGAGATCACAGATATTTAAATTCAGAAAGCAGGTCCCAAGGAACCCTGAAGCTGCCTTATTCCACAAAAGGACTCAACTAATAGTTCATTCTCCTCCCCTAGGCTGCTCCTAAAGATTTTTTGGAGGTTAGGAACATATTCCTAAACTGTACTAATAGGCCAGTATTGGTAATGGCTTAAACAGAAAAAATAGAATATGCACAACAAATAGTGTCATTTTCTCTCATTTCAGTCCAATCTAACCTACTCTTGGACCCAGAAATATATTTTTGTTTTTGTTTCCTTACCCTCCTGTTGCTTACCCTGTGACATTAAAACTGCTGAAAACTTGTTATTTCTAGACCTTACACATACAATAAGGCTTCATAGATCTGTAGTAAAAAGGAATATTTCATAGGAAAAGAACAAAAAGAAAATTAAGTGAAACTTTTCCAAAGTCACACAGACAGGAAAATATCAGAAGTGGGGCTGGAGTCAATACTTATTCCACTGTGCCACATGGGTGATCACCAAATACCCCTTCTTTCATCCACAGAATTGTCTACAGGTTGCCTTCTTGTTAAACAATTGGCTCAAAAAAAAAGGAATTGGCTGAAAGAGCCATGATTCCTTTGAAGGTTCAGGGGTATAGAGGTAACAAGTAGAAGCCCAAATAAAACCTCACTAGAAATCTACTGTACCTGTTTTATCAAAAATCCAGAGTCTCTCTGGTGGCTCCTCAGCAGAGGAGTCAAAATCAAGGACCCATATTTCTTGGTGAGAAAGGTGATCAGCATCTCTGGATTGCCTATAAAATTCCTGACCTCACAGACATTTCCCTCCCCACCAAGGATATCTCCTTCTCCCAAGGACTTGGGGCTTTGGGGACAGTGGGAGCAGTATGCTTCTTTCTTTTCACTGGCCTAGGTTAAAACTAGAAAGCAAGGCATACAATCCAATACATTTGGTATGAGTGGACAGAAGGAAATATCCAAAGTCTGTAAGTACCAAAGATTAGACAAAAAAAACAATATCATAGGAATCTTTCAGTGCTACTGGTGCTCCATGTGATAAGAACAGTTGATTCTAATGTCTGTTACAGGCCATCTAAAGAGAAAAAAAATAATTGAGAGGAAAATAATAATTTCAGGAAACAACATAACCCGGAATCCAAAGTCTACTTCCCTTTGTTCTTGGTCTTACTCACCAGCTAACCTCACTGATCGTTTCAATTTCTGAGTGGGGTCTACCCAACAGAAAACAAGAGCCATTTGCATATGACTAGAATTCAGTTATCCCCATCTATGGATTGATTGATCAGATTAACCTACTGGAAAATGAATCATTCTCTTATAACTTGAGGTAGGATAATTTGATTTCCCTGTTCACTTCTGAACAGGAAAACTAACAGAAGGTTTTGAACTTGTAAACTTAAGGCCAGAACTAGAACTCAAACATAGTGTCTTAGCCTTGAACATGCCTCTCATGTCCTTGTTGTGTGGGTGTATGAGGGGATGGATGGAAAGTGTTTCCCTCTACTTGTTATAAAAGTAAGGACTTTCTTCTAGCTACTAACAATGAAAACAAAACAACCTCCACTTGCAACCAGTATGTTTTACCAAGTCCTTCAAATCTCCAACCATTATAATATTATGGGTAAAAGAAAGTGTACTTTACTCACTTTACCACTAGACATACTGGGATTCCTTTCCCTGTCCCCAAATGAGAAGGTTTTTCCAAGCTCTAAAGCCACTGGCAAGATTTATACTTCTAACTCTCCTCCAATTGGATTGAACTCTTGTCACTCTCTGTCCTTGAGGTCCCAGCTACAATGTCCGGGGAATCTTGAATAGTGAATAGGGGGTGTGTTTGGGGTGCTGCTTAATATATGCTTCAGAGGGAGCCAATCTTTGGAAGAAATAGATCCTGAAGTAATTCCTGGCAATTCCCCTATAGAGCCTATTTCATACTTCCAGGAAGGATTCTGGGAATGCTCTTCACTTTTCCTCCAATGTATGGGACTTTCAAGTTGATGACACCTGAATCAGCCTTTATCTTTTTTAGTCTTAATCTTGTGCCTTGTGTTAGAGAAAACAAAGGGCAGGTAGTTTATTTCCATGTGTTAAAGTACAAAATTCAAAAACACATTCTCTTCTGGGTGACTGAACACAAAAGCTCAATGAGGCTCTCTCAGAATTTCGAAGTCTTCGGATTCCTCAAGCTGAAGGGAAAATGCTGGAATCACTTGACTTAACCTCACGTGAAAGCCTGGAGGTGAATGGGCTAAGGAGCCAGGACATTTCTCATCTCTCTCTTATAGACTTGTCCATGGTCACACAGATAATATGTCAGAGGTAAGGCTTGAACCTAGGTTGATCTCCATTCCAAGACCAGTGCTCGATGTTCTCTGCTTTACCTCTCTCCTGCTACTATATTCATGTATACTATTTGCTCAAGCATTAGAAGGTATCCCTTATTCATTTTAACAAGCATCTTCTGGAGAGGAAGGGGCCGGAAATCATTTGCCCAAAGGATTGAGTTTCATCGTGAAAATTTCAGGTACAAATGCAAGTTGGCAAGAAGCTATTTAGGGTAGGCCAAACCTTGGGGCACTTTTCAAATGATAACACACAAACAGCTGCTCACTCTACTTAGGCAGTACCAACTGTGTACACAAGCTAATTCACCCAGTTCTGAATTTCACATACACCAAATAGCAGGAAGCTAAGTTCCCTTGGAAATCTACCATCAGAGTCCCTACAGCTCCATTTGGTTCTTACTTCCTTCATTCATCCAACAACTATTACTGTGTTCCATTGAGAGTGGAGCAGCTGGTTCAATGGAACATTGAGTTCCAGTTGTGTTTCCCCCCCTTCTCTGAATGCATGGCCTTAGAGAAATATTGAAGGGGTGTTCCAGTTAGACAAAGTTTGGCTTAGTTATATTTCTAACAGCCATTTTGTGGATATTTACAGGTATGATCTATGTGTTGACTGGAAGTAGAGAATACATTATTTTCTAAGTACTACATTTTCTGAGCTTTCAAAAATTTAATCATTTAGATGTATGACATAAGGGGAAAAAATAAGTGCTTTGAAAAGCATTACTTAAAGATTAAAAATCTTACACTATCTCCATAAGTGAACACCACTGTTTCCTTTCTCTAAAACATCCCTGTTACTGATTCATATCCCACATTTGAGGACCCTGATGAAAATGACAGTATTTAATTCTTAAGGAGTACTTAGATCTTTATCTGAATGTGACACAGGATATGTAGCATACGGGGCTTCCCTAGCTGGGATTCAGGCCTCATCACACACTAATCCAGAGGAATTTTAGGTAAAGAACTTCCTTTATCCAGGTAGTTTTGCATAAAAAGACTTTAAAGGAAATAGAAAGGAGGGCCAGATAGGAATAATAGATATGAAGGAAAAAGCCAACCAGTGCCAATTGTCTAAAAAAACCCGAATGAAAAGCCAGAAAGAAATATGGGTTTGGGGACACATAAATCCTCACTTTTTTAACCTAAAAAAATTTAAAATAAAAGCAATTTGGAAAAGGAAATTCATATTTGATTCAACTGACTGTGTACTTGCATAGTTTTCTCTGATTTTAATGGAACATATACACATAAATACAGGGAAATTAGATTTTTTTTTTCAGGGCAATGGGGGTTAAATGACTTGCCCAGCGTCACACAGCTAGTAAGTGTCAAATGTCTGAAGCTGGATTTGAACTCAGGTCCTCCTGAATCCAGGACTGGTGCTTCATCCACCACAACACCAAGCTGCCCCCAGGGAAATTAGATTTTAAACCTCCTTATTAAGTAATTACTTATGAGGTTTTTTTGTTCTCTTACTTTTTTTGGATTGTATTACACTAAAAAGTAGACAAAATTTTATGGGGAATTTGGCAAACTAAAGAGCAGCTTGGCCTTTTTATTCACTTTTTTAAGAGGCTGCAGGCCAGCAGCTTCTCCAAGGTCTTGTTTCAACTCCTTCTGACAAGTGAGTGAAGCTACTGTTTCAAAGGTTAACAGCAGTCTCTGCTTCCCCATCTGGAAACCACTTTAAATAAAATAGTTTAACATGTTTATAATGGCAACATTCCCTTTTGGGAAGTCCTTTAGGCTAAGGCACCATTAACATTCTCAGCAAAAGATGCAGCATCAGATTTTAGCTTGACCTCTCCTTACAGAGACAGAGAGAAAGGTGAAAATTCCCAGCCATTACTCATTTCAGCCACATCTGTTTCATAGAAGATGTGCGGGCTAATTAAAAGTGAGGGTTTACTGCATCTCCAGCAGAGATAACAGTGAGAACCCTGATAATGGAGAGGAAGGAAGGAAGGAAGGAAGGAAGGAAGGAAGGAAGGAAGGAAGGAAGGAAGGAAGGAAGGAAGGAAGGAAGGAAGGAAGGAAGGAAGGAAGGAAGGAAGGAAGGAAGGAAGGAAGGAAGGAAGGAAGGAAGGAAGGAAGGAAGGGAGGGAGGGAGGGAGGGAGGGAGGGAGGGAGGGAGGAAGGGAGGAAGGGAGGGAGGAAGGGAGGGAGGGAGGGAGGGAGGGAGGGAGGGAGGGAGGGGAGGAAGGGGAGGGAGGGAGGGAGGAAGGGGAGGGAGGGAGGGAGGGAGGGGGGGAGGAAGGGGGAGAGGGAAAAAAGTGTTCCAAGGAATATTCACAATACTGTGTATTCAACGTGATGCACATCACTTTGAGGAAGCATTAAATCTAGTTTTGGGAAATGAGACACAAGAGTCTTTGAGACATCAGAAATCAGTAGATTGCGGAGCTTTTGCAACAAAACTATATTTTCTGTTGAAAAAGACATTCTTGGTTTTCCACTCATTGTTTCCCAGACATACTTCAGGTCATTTCTCCTATGTAGAAAGCCCTCCTGGATTCTTTCTATTCATCTATGTCACACTCTTCCATCAAGGCCCAACTCAATTCTTGCCTCAATCATTAAGCCTTCTTGCCCTGCCCCCCCCAACTATATTGCAAACCTTTTGAGAGAAGAGGTTAGTGTTAGCAATATGGTAACATATTTGCCGAGTAAAGAAACAGCAGCCTGAGCAAGGTTCATAGTATTTAGAGCTGAAGGGGACTTCAAATCATCAATTTTAATCCCTTAAATTTAACAGGTAAAAATACATATCTAGAAGGGTTATAATTTGCCTAAGATTTTACAGATGACTAAATTTGAACTCAGGTACTACTGCAGATTCTGTGTTCTTTCCACTACACCACAGTCAAATAGCACAAACCCACTTTATCTGAAATTCAGAGCAAGCATTTGAGGACAGAATTCTATCTACCTGCCCCCTCCCCACCCAAAAAAACCAACATTATTAGTCTAGAGCAAATACATTTTAGGTTCAAGCTGAACAACTGAACAGCAAAGGAGATCCAAACTATATATCCAACAAAAACAAATTTCACAAAGGCCATATGTAGTGAATTGCAAATAAACTCATTTATCTGAATCAATAGAAAACAGAAATCAGAGAAGTTACACAGATGAAAATATAACAGACAACACACAGAGGAAATTAACTCACTCACTCACTCAGAGAAATAGCTTGGCTCAACAGAGAAAGAAAGAAAAAGAGAGACAAACAGACCAACACTGACATAAAGACAGACAGCGACAGAATTTCCTGGATCTCACACAAAAGAAAATTCCCTGAGATCGCTAATGTAGTAAGCTGGGGAGAGGGGCATGTTGTTTCCTCTACATGTCAGTTTTTTCTCCAGTCTTTTTCTCAATTTGAAGAGCTTTCCCTGAAGACTATATGGGAAGGATGTCATGTCTTCTCCCTCAAAGACAGAAGTAAGAAGATAAAGAAATCATTTCATTCTTATGTCAGTTCTGCAACAGAGCATCAAATAATCATTCTCCACCAATGTGGCAAATCTTTATGCAAATGGACTTGGAGCCATGGGCTTCATACCTAAGGGAATTTATGTTTGAAAAGAGCTGGAGGAAGCAAAGGTCTTTTCACCTTGTGAACAAAGGTGATCTATTGGTTCAACCTAAAATTGAACCTGTCCATAGATGCTCACAGACTTAAAGCCTTAACTGAAAAATCCCATACCCTAAAGTGACATGCTCTACAAGCCTAGTCATTGCTGTGGTAGACCTACCCACAATCATGCCATTTCAAGCTATATATTTAGGTCCATCCTTAAAGCCAACCTATATTCTAATAGTATCCACTGACATGAAGGAGAGATCAGCAAAGTAGTATTAAAAACAAGATACAAACAAGAAATGCATTAAGAAAATTATGTTGTTCTGTAGAAAATTTAAGGGAGTAGAAAATGTACCTACTTTATCTTAGTGACTGGAAATCTATTTTATTTTAAGAAACTATTGATTATGACTTTAAGGAATAACATGGTTATGTCAAACAAATCAGGAATTTCAACCCAAAATGTTTACTCCAGAAAAAAAATTATATATTGCTCTTGGGGAAATACCATCATCAAGATTATTAATATATTTGTGGTCTTTGTTACCTTGAATCCTAGTAAACAGCCAATATATGTCAAATGTTCATATTTCTGTCTCTTCCTTGTACAAGCCTATATTCCCTGTAGTCAGGAGTAACTATCTGGCCAGCAGTTGACATTTTGTGCTATCTGAAGTCACATGGAATGTAAAACTGCTTTGTAATTAAATGCATGGCATGCCTGTAATTTACCATTATTGCTATTATAATATCTCAATGGGGTGGCACTGAGAAAGGATAACTCTAAATGGAAGCACATGGTGAATGCTGATTGAGGAGATAGTGATTGAATTTCTAATCTTTCATTTGGTTCCTGTTCTTTGTGATTTACCTTCAGAAACACTCACCAGCTAGAGTGACAATTCTATTAGCATTCATCATTTATATTTCTTTAATTTTCCCGGACTTCCAGAATATGGTTTTTCAATTCCATTCTCTTTCTTACATATACATACCCAGGCTAAAATAATACAAAATGAATCAACTCAAACTTTTGCAGAATGCCCTCCAGATACTGCAATAATTTCTCCCATTTATATGCAGTAATGCCCTTCATCCAAAAGATTCCCATGATGCAGTGTGTATTCAGGAATTTCTTTATTCTCTGACATAATCCATATCATCATTCTTGTTCTGTTTCCCTATTAAAATTCACATACTTCTGGCTCTTTAGGCTGAAATATAACTTCTGGATAAAAAAAAATACCTAATAAATTGCTATAGTACAATAAAATATATTGCTCTTGACCATGTGGTCATTTGATCAGGACTAGGCTAAAACTATGGCTGCATTAAATTAGCACAGATTTAATATTTGCTGTTTTTTTTTTTAACCTGGGATTAGTCCTATTGACAAATACAAATAAAGGAGACATAATCCCTGTCATCAAGGAGTTTGTAATTAAGTAGAAGAGGTAAACACATAAAATAATCTGTGAATAATATAAAGACATTATTCTCATGAATTGTATATACTAACTGTAAATACTATAGGAGTTCGAGAAACAGTAGATTAATAAGATCTATAGAAATCAAAGAAGACATCATGGATAGAATGGGACTGGGCCTTGCTGGATAATAATAACAGTAGTGATGATGATAGCTAACATTTATGTAGTACTTACTATGTGCCAGGCACTTTATAATATTTATAATATTATCTCATTTGATCCTCACAATGACCCTGGGAAGTTGTTGTTCATCTTTTGTTTCCAAAGAGGACCAATGATATCTCTGGGTGATTTCTTCACTTGCACATGAATTGGATTTAAGCGAAGCAGAGTTGCACAGTCAT
Source organism: Dromiciops gliroides (assembly GCF_019393635.1). Lineage (NCBI taxonomy): Eukaryota > Metazoa > Chordata > Mammalia > Microbiotheria > Microbiotheriidae > Dromiciops > Dromiciops gliroides. Next base: position 117,114,065 of record NC_057866.1, on the reverse strand, counting down.
CAGCTTCACTCTCTCTTCCAGAGTCATTGAAATCCAATGACCAGATGAAAGTTAGGACAACTGGTGATGACTAAGGATGCAGGAGATGATCTTGGAATCTTCGATGTCTGACCAAGCTCTAAATGTTCCACAGCACCTGCTTCAGCTATCTTCAGCCAACTGTTGGAACAAATTTGTTCTCATATGCCCATTCCACTAAGGGAAGTCTATACCTAGTTGGAGTAGACATTACCCAAAGTCATCAATGGTTTGAGGTCTGTCAGTTACCTTCAACCTACTTTAGCTCATCTGCCCAAATGGTTTTACCAGGGTGTGGCCACTATGCATGCTATAGCTTCTTGAAGCCACTTGTGAGAGTTGGGTGAAAGATGAACCCCAAAGGTGGATGAGTAGCCCTGATCTTCACACCAAAAATGCTACTCCTCCCTGAACACAATTTTTTCTACTTTGGAAACAGAGACAAAGGAAGTGGTAGGGGGAAGAGGGAGGAAAGGATGACTATTAAAAACGTTTCACTATTAATGAAGAGGAGAGAAGAATCAAAAACAGTTCCCAAGTTTCATGCCCTTCCCAGGATAATAAGCTTATCACCAGGAAATTCATCATCATAGAAACTACATCAACTTTGATACTCACACTTCATCTATACCCTTAGTTGCTTCTGACTCTGATTTGAGTGCTGGAGGGCAGAGTGAAAAACTCTTCCCCTACCTTCCCCTTTTAGAGTGCTCAAAATCCCAGACATCTCTTCATTTGATATGAGCTACGCAACTTGATTTTGACATCCACCATCATTATCATGCCACCTGCACAGGGTACCCTCTAGAGCCACCCCTTCTTTTTCTGCTTCCTTTTGCACATTGTCATGCTGCATTCGATTATAAATGCCTTGAGGACATGGGTTCTCTTTTTGTTTCTTTTTGTATCTTCAGCATTAGCAAAGTGTCAGAACATAGAAGACACTTAATTTGGTAGGGGTATTATATCATAACTATAAGAATGGTTGGACCGGTAACAAAAATAAAATAGCTATAACCTGTATCTGATTGCTTACTGCCACAGGGAAGGGGGAAAGGACGAGGAAGGAAGAGATAGAATTTGGAACTCAAAACTTTAAATAAGAATGTTCATTTTTTAGAAAATTAAGATAGATGAGAGGGGCAACAAGGCTGGAATGCCCAAGTGGATTAAGAAATTTGAAAATCAGTGCCCTACTTACACTGTCTATTTTATCCATACTTTTCTTAGACCAAATTAAGACAGGAAGCATTATATGTTAGAAATGTTTTGAATTCTGATGACCCAAATTCTGCCTCTATAACTTATTAGCTATTTGATGCTGGCTGAGATACTAACGATGCTCTACCTCAGTTTCCTTATTTGCAAAATCATGCTTTACTACTAATTGCAAAATAGTACTTCAATTACCCATGTCACATTATTTTGTGGCAGTATTACAGTTTTCCTCTTTTTTGGGGGGTATCATTTTATAAGAAGCCTTCATTTCAATGTGGATAAACAGACACCCTTAATTTGTATGTCTTGGTTTCCTTTATCTGAGATTATGAGCAAGACTAAACCAAGGACAGAGATTATCCTATCTCAGACTCTCAGACTCCCAGGACATGACCATTGGAAGCCTGGTGTGACCATGTGTTTTCTAGACCATAAGTATATAATTTGCGTCATAAAGAGTACCTCTTCTCGGGGGCAGCTAGGTGGCGCAGTGGATAGAGCACCGGCCCTGGAGTCAGGAGGACCTGAGTTCAAATCCGGCCTCAGACACTTAACACTTACTAGCTGTGTGACCCTGGGCAAGTCACTTAACCCCCAATTGCCTCACTAAAAAAAAAAAAGAGTACCCCTTCTTCCCAGTATGTAATCTGACACTTCTCTCTGCCTTGTCTTGTGACTATATTTGAAATAGCTGTCCCTATATTAGGGACAGCTAGGTGGCAAAGTGGATAAAAGCACCAGCCGTGGATCCAGGAAGACCTGAGTTCAAATCCAGCCTCAGACACTTGACACTTATTCACTAGCTAAATGACCACGGGCAAGTCACTTAACCCTCATTGTCCCCCTGCAAAAAATAAACAACAATGCTTTATATTATCTAATCCCAAAATGTGAGGGGCTGCATGGCATGGTGAATAGAGAACTGAACTTAGAGACAAGAAATCAGGGTCTAAGTTATATCTCTGATAAAGACTGTGTAACTCTGAACAAATCACTTAACATCTCATTATTCTAATTGTACACAGTAACAACAACATGGTACCATGTTCCACTATGAATGATTTACCTCTTCTCAGAAATATCACCCAAGACAATTCCATAGGACTCATGATAGAAAACACTATCTACATCCAGAGAAAGAACTGATGGAGTCTGAATGCAGATTGAAGCATACTATTTTAACTTTTTTTTTATGGGTTTTTAAAAATTGTCTTTACATGTAATTGGAAAAAACACTATTTAAAAAATTTCAGTGTTCTAGATAATTCTCTAGAACTAAAAGTTGCAAATAAGGGAATGACCTTCACTGATGAAATAGTTGTCTCACTCAAAAGTTCCCTACGTCAACAAAATCACAAGTCTAGTTCTTTGTCCTACCCAAAATTTGTAACAAATGAGTTTTCTTTCCAAGACATGTAAATGTAAAAATTATACCTGGCCAGGTATAATTTCATGAAAACTTCATTCAGCTGGGTCTTCAGTGCTGTTCAAAAATTCTTTTATTCAACTCTTGATATCTTTTTGCTTTTCCTCCAATAATTTTTTTTTTTTTTTAGTGAGGCAATTGGAGTTAAGTGACTTGTCCAGGGTCACACAGCTAGTAAGTGTTAAGTGTCTGAGGCCGGATTTGAACTCAGGTACTCCTGACTCCAGGGCCAGTGCTCTATCCACTGAGCCACCTAGCTGCCCCTCCTCCAATTATTTAAAAAAAAACAACAAAAAAAACCCTATGTGCTTCAAGACTCCAATTCTATCTCTCGCATCCTGCTTTTTCTTTCTTGTTGTGTATTTATTTTAAAATAATAAATATTTTTATTTACATGAAAGCTATCTACCCATTACCATGTCTTTGAGTTCACTCCTTTCCACATCAATTAACTATCTTTTTAACTATCAATTAATTATCTTCTGTATCATTTTTAATCTTTCCTTTCTACTGCCACCTTCTTCTTTCCCTTCTACCATTCACAGGTCTTGCTTTTCTGGAAAATAACACATAATCTACTCTACTCCTTCCTATAATTAGTATTCTGTGCTACCTTTTACTCCTAATTTATTTATTTTTTAAATTTGTTTTGGTGAGGCAATTGGGGTTAAGTGACTTGCCCAGGGTCACACAGCTAGTAAGTGTCAATTGTCTGTCTGAGGCCGAATTTGAAGTCAGGTCCTCCTGAATCCAGGGCCGGTGCTCTATCCACTGCGCCACCTAGCTGCCCCACTTCTAAATTTCTTGGATAAAGTGGTGAACCCTTCCTTATTTCCTCAAAACTGTGAATTTCTTTTTTATTCCATTAAATCCAGTTTCTCCTTCCTCAATACTAGTACAACTTCTTTCTTAAGGTTTCCAATAATCTACTAATGATAAAATCCAAAAACTTTTTTCTTTGATCTCTCTGAAACATATTAAAATGTTGGTTCTCTCACCCAAGCCGAAATGTAATCTTCTCATGCCTTTGATAGCATATCTTGTGTAAAACAGCATGTCCTGAATCTCCTTTCTCCTATGTGCCATAGACTCCTGTGCCTCATGACCTCTTCTCTTTTCTTCCAACTCCCTGAGGGTGGATCTTGCCCTCATAACTGTCCAAAGTTCAGTCTTTTCCCATTTTCCGCAGCCCTCACCTTCAATCAGTCATCACTCCAAAGTGCTTTTATTTCTTCTTCCCCAATGACACTTTATTCTGTCCTCTGGTGTCCATTCTCATTATTGTCAACAAGAGTGCATTAGGTATAGCAAAGAGTGGATGAGTTTCCAGAGAATGAAAAACAGAAGGCCAAGAAAGTAACTTTACAGGGCACTCAAACTTAGAGGACCATTAGGAAAGGAGAAAAATCATTCAGAATTCAAAACATTAAGATGAATATAGAGAAATCATAGATCACAGAAACTAATAAGAATGTTCCAGTAGTACAAGGTCAATAATGACAAATTTTAAGGGGCAGCTAGATGACGCAGTGGTTAAAGCACCAGCCCTGGATTCAGGAGGACCTGAGTTCAAATTCGGCCTCAGACATTTGACACTTACTAGCTGTGTGACCCTGGGTAAGTCACTTAACCCCCATTGCCTGCAAAAAAAAATAAAAATAAAAATAATGACAAATTTTATAGGGAGGTCAAGGAAGATAGGACTAAGGAAAAATGCATTACATTTAGCAAGGAGGAAACAATTGGTCCTTTTAAGGGAAAAGTTTCAGGAGGGCATTTGGAGTGAAAATTGGATTGCAAGGGCTTAAGGAATTAGTAGAGTATGTGAAGAAATGGAGGCAATGGGCATTGACCACCAATGTTAGGAGTTGAAAAGCCAAAAGGAAAGAGATTAGGCAGAATGAATAAAGCCATCAAAGGATTTGGGGAAGATATGTACATTTTGCTTTTCTTAAGAGAGGTGATACCAGAATATCTCTAAAGGTGAAAAGAAAAGAAGGAAACTGTGGAGGTTAAAAGGAACATATTAGAGTATGAGGGAATAAGGAGAGCAAGACCACAGTGATTTCAGCAAAGACGTCCATAGGTGAAGTGGAGGAAAATCATAACCAGGAACACACAATGGATTCTTTGATTTGGGGTAAAAACATTTAAAGGATTGAGAGCACTCCAATCCTTCAACACAAAAGACACAGTTTAATTTAATGTATGGTTAGAAAAAGAAATAATTCAAAATTAAGTGCCACTAAATACCACTTCACCTCCTGCTGACCCTTCCCACTAACTCTTAGAAATTGTCTTTTCTCCCCCATAGTGGCCTCATTGTATCCATGGAAAAGAAGGAAAGAAGGGAAGGAGAGAGAGAGAGACAGAGACAGAGAGAGACAGAGACAGAGACAGACAGAGAGAGAACACACTCTTTTGCTATTTCTGGAGAGGGGAGGGGAGGGCAGACTATTTCCGTCAACATGTGAATTAATTTTGCTTTTTTCTGAATCATAATTCTTTTAATGGAAACCAGGTGAAAAATATTTTGAAATAGAATTATGTATCATTGAGAAGGATAAAATCTAGTTTATATTTTGTCAGATTCAAGTCCTATGACTATAGCATGAACTAATCTGCCTTATGAAATGGAATGTTTAACATTTATTAAAGTTTTTCTTGAAGCATGTAATTTACATATATCTCTGATTTTTTTTAAATCACTAGACTTGTTTTGATGAAAAGTATTCATCCCATTTCTTCTCTTCCCCACCCTTTTTTTTTTAACAATATATCATATGCTTCCATTTTTCAATTCAGGCATTTTATGGAAAACCAATTTATTTCACTTCAATCCATTGGTCACAAAATATGGATTGATTCTACTAGAGTAGGATTTCAGTTTTTATCACTGGCAACTTGAGCTTGAGACTACCACCTTGACAAGGTATCTAACCCAAACTCTAAATGGAAAACTGAAATGAAATAACAGCCATCAAAACACACACACACACACACACATATCTTTTTCTTACCTATAAGTGGTTATTTCAAAGTAAGACCCTTTGCTGACCACAACTGCTCAATCTTCTGCCACCTCCACCAGTATTCCTGGCTTTATATATGAATTCATACACATACATATGTGTGTCTGAAAGCATATATATATGTATGTATGTATGTATGTATGTATGTATGTATGTATGTATACACACACACACACAGATAAAGAGGCAGTCTTGGAGTCAATTAAACCTGGGCTCAAGCCCAGTCTTGGACTCATCTTGGCTGTGTAACTCTTGGAAAAGTATCTATCATTCAATTGTTTAGGCAACTCTCTAAGATTATAAATTGTTAAGTGGCTGCTGATTTGTCAGTTTTGTCCAAAAATGTCAACACACATACGTACAACTTGATATTTTCTAATTAATTTAAGAATATGACTTTATTATGCGAGTGTACCACAGTTAAATAAGCATTAGACTTTGGATCAGAGGACTGGAATTCAAATGCTGACTTGCACAATAACTGAGTGAATTCTGATAAGCTGCTTAACCAGTCTTAACCAGTTTCTCATTTGTAATAGGGAGGGAATACAGAATACTACTGCCCTCTGTGTATTGTTGAGAGTATCAAATTAGAATATTTGGTAAACTTCAAAGTGCTTTGCAAACTTTATTTTTCCCAAATTTATCATTTATTTATTTTTAACATTCTTTTCTTTTGAAATTTTGGGTTTGAAATTATTTTACTCGCCCTCACCACCTCCAACACACAGGGTCAAGGCAAACAAAATTATATCCGTTTTGTATGTGAAGACATTCAAAACACATTTCAAGAGGCAGCTTGATGTCGTTGGTCCTCTTCAAAAATGAAGGTTTCCAGGTAGCTAGGTGGTGCAGTAGAGAAAGCCCTGGCTCTGGATTCAGGAGGACCTGAGTTCAAATCTGGCATTAGACACTTGACACTTACTAGCTGTATGATCCTGGGAAAGTCACTTAACCCTCATTGCCCCGAAAAAAAATAATTCAATATTAGCTGTATTTTTTTAATAGTAAAAAATATATCGAAAGAAAATTATACTTCAATTTGTACTCAGAGTTAATCAGTTCTCACTCTGGAAGTAGATAGCATTTTTTCATCATGAGTCCTTTGGAATTGTCTTGGATCATTGTATTGATCAAAGTAGCCAAATCTTTCACGGTTGAACATCATTATATCATTGCTGTTACTGTGCATAATGATCTCCCAGTTTTTCTCAGCTCACTTCCCATCAGTTCATATAGATCTTGCCATGTTTTTTCCCATAAAACCACAGCCTTCATTATTCTTCATAGCACAATACTTCTGCATGACCCAATGCTACAATTTGTTTAGTCAGTCCCCAAGTGATGAACATCCCCATAATTTCCAATTCTTTAACAACACAAAAGGCTGCTATAAATGTTTTTGTACATATGGATTTTTTTTCTTTAATACCTCATAGTAAAATTACTGGATAAAAAAAAAATTATTCACAGTTTTATAGCCCTGTAAGCATAGGTCCAAATTGCTCTCCAAAATGACTGGATCCATTCACAACTCCACCAACAATTTATTAGTGTTCTATTTTACCTCATCTACTCCAGCACATATTATTTCTAATAGGTATGGGCTGGTACTTGAGGTGTTTCAGTTTGCATTTCTCTAATCAACAGTTATTAAGAGAACTTTTTCATATGAATATGAATAGCTTTTTTTCTTCTGAAAACTGCCTGTTCACATCCTTTTGTTTCCTATGTATTTGGAAATGAGATCTTTATCAGCAAAAATTGCTATAATTTTTATATTACTTCATTGTCTATGGTATCTTTTAGCAAAATGTAATTTCCCTGATGATACCTCTTAATTAGGTCTATTTTTGGTTTGTCTAAGATCATCATTGGTACCCCTGCCTTTTTACTTTAGCTGAAGTTCTGCTCCAGCCCTTTATTTTAACTCAGTGTGTGTCTTTCTGGTTCAAGTGTTTTTCCTATAAACAGCATGTTGTTGGATTTGGGTTTCTAATCAATTCTGCTATATGCTGATTTTTTTTTTTTTTGTGGGGCAATGAGGATTAAGTGACTCGAACAGGGTCACAGGGCTAGTAACTGTCAAGTGACTGAGGCCAAATTTGAACTCAGGTCCTCCTCAATCCAGGCCCGGTACTTTATTCACTGTGCCACCTAGCTGCCCCTATGCTTCTGTTTTAGAGGCAAGTTCTTCTTATGTACATTCACAATTATGATTACTGTATATTTTCCTCCAGCCTATTGTCTTCTGTTTATCCTTCTCTTTCTTTCCTTTTTTCCTTCCCCTCCTTAAAGTCTATTTTGTTTCTGACCAGTACCTCCCTTAATCTGCCTTCTCTTTTATCATCCTTTCCACCCTCACAGCCCATTTCTTCACTTTGAACTTCATACTAAAGTTGGGCTCTGCTTACCTGGTGGTGAGGAGGCACTATCCCAACTTCAGGCTTTTTCATGCTATTTTCAGAGCTAGTTCTTGGGGTCTATGAGCTTTCAGTGTTTCCAAAGCAGTGTGATCTAAAGAAAGGTATGGTCATTGCTTTCCTGCTCTGTGCTCTTCTCTTTATCCAGGAGGGCCCTGCTCCCCTGCAGTCACCAACACTAGATGTCCTCTCAGCCCTAGAACTCTGACCAGGTCCACCATTTCCCTGCAGCTGCAAGCACTTGTGCTGCTCTCTGTTTTGGAACTGTGATCCTAGTCCCTTCTCTCTTGTCACTGACCACAAGTGCTCTTCTCCACCCTGGATCTGCAACCCATCAGCCCCAAATGCAACTAGTACCAGTTGTTTCCCTGTATTCATTTTCTGACTAGGTGTAAAACCCTTTTGACATTGTTTCTGGGATGAGAGCTCCCAAAGCTGGTAATTCCACTGTCACAGCTGCCTCTAAGGCCCACAGATGCTGGTGGTGTTGTTGTGTGTTCTCTAGGATGATCCCAACCTCAGTGTCACAGAGGTCTCTTGCCCACCTCCTAAGTTGTCTTAGGCTGGAAAAATATCTCACTCTGACCTTTTTTTGTTGGCTCTACCATTCAAAAATTTGATTTGAAGAGTTATTTTAAAGTTGTTTGGAGGGAAATGTTGGGAAAGTTCATATGGATTGCTGCCTTTACTATCTTTCCTCCACCCCCAATTTTAATGTTTTAATACACAAACGTGTGCTATGTATAAGAATGAATTCCATTTCATTTAAATTTAACATTTAAATTTCTACTTAGAAAAGGACTATTGGAATATAACATATAACATTTAGAAGTTGAAATAAATTGATTATATAAATGGGATGGGAAAAAGAAAATGTGTCGGTATAATACACACACACACACACACACACACACACACACACACACACACACGAGACACTATGTTGTAGTTTATAGAGAGCTGGCCTTGTAATCACAGAGACCTGGTTTCAAGTCCTAACTTTGACGGGCGCCAACTCTGTGACTCTGGACAATTCATTTAAGCACTGAATATCCCATGCAGCTAAGTCTGAGTTACACAGAAATTGCTGTTGGTGGTGGTGGTGATGATGGTAGTTCCAGTGGTGAAAGGAAGAGAAGGAGAAGGAATTACCACCTAGCATTTATATTGCACACTTAAGTTTGAAAAAAGCCTAATACCAAGATTATCTCCTGTGATTCTCGATAATTCTAGGAAGCAGGTTGCTAATAAGAGAAGTAAGTGGCACGGAGGATACAGCACTGGGCTTGGACTGAAATAAATCTGACTTCATGAGGCCTCAGACACTTACAAGATATGTGACCCCGGACAAGTTACTTAACCTTTATCTCCTCAGTTTCCTCATCAGTAAAATGGAAATCATGATAGCATCTACCTCCCAGGGTAATTGTAAAGTGCTTAGCCAAGTACCTGAAACTATACTAGTACATCATAAGTGCTAAATGACTTTTAGCTATTAAATATCTGAGGCTGGATTTGAACTTAGGTATTCCTAAGGACTTCCTCTAGGTTCTGATACTCACTGAGACAATAAATGAGCTCCATACTGGCAGCTCTCAGAGCTGAAGAAATTGAAGACCTGATCATTTCACTTTCTTGAACTCACTTTCTTTTTCTATACAAATTTGGGGTGGCCCAGATGCCTAATATCCTAGCAGTGACAGGAAACTCACTATGTCATGTGGCAGATCCTTTCATAGTTAAATAGCTATAATCATTTAATGGTGATAAAAAAAATCCGCCCTTTATAACTTCCACTTATATGTCCTAGTTTTGTTCATTACAACAGGAAGTTTATTCTCTTTTATATAAAGAGGTATCCTTAGAGACAGTCGTCGTGTCTCCTCATAGCCTTCTCTTGTCTAGGCTCAGTAATCTCAGTTTCTTTTACCATATGTAAAGTGCTTTGTGATCTTAAAAGCATCATATAAATTTAAGTTGCCATTGTTTCCCACGTGCATCCGAAGGAAATAAGTTGAAGGTGAAGAAGCTGATGACCAGTCTTCAGCCAGGGTTAAAAAAAAATACGGATGATACGATAGCTGTCATTTAAGCTCAACATAGGGAAGAATTTCACTAAGCTATTCACAAGTGGAAAGGACTGCCTCTGGAGGTGGTGGTTTCCATTCACTGAAGCTCTTCCAGTTAAGGCTGGATAACTACTTGTCTGATGCAGTGAAGATCTTTTGGTCAGATAAGAGTAAGTGTTGGGTGGTTTTGGATATCCTTGCCAACCCTGGAGATTATTTATGTGAATTTAATCCAGTGTAATGGAAAGTAGATTGGAATTGTGATCAGAGGGACCTGGGTATAAATCCTAGCTCAGACTCATTTTACATGTTTTAAAAGAAGAAGCTTGAAAAGTTTAAGTGAATTTCCCAAGTTTAACACTGAGCCCATGCTATCACTATGAACAAATGAAACAACAGATACATTTGATAAGGTGAATAACATGGACAATCTCATCCAGGCAGTAAGAAGGCCATTACCCTCTGTCCAATCTTGCCTGTATTTATAGATTGACTGAAAAGAAGAGGTGACAATTCAGTCAATAACCTTTGACACAAATTCAGACAAATCTTACGTTCCTCACAATGACAAATTACTCTAGAAAATTAACTGTCGAAAGTGCAGCAATATGATGAAGATGGATCATTTTATTCTTGCATCTCTGCTTCAAGTTAGAGAAACTGTCTCATTTGGACACAGATGGCACTTACGAGGAAAGGACAGACAAAGTGCTCATCTCAGCTGAAAAAGAGAAGATGAATTTTCACTCTATAACAAGGATTATAATTTTTTTTTTCCTGAGAAGGAACTTGTGTTGGTGAGAGCCTCTTTAGCCCTATTCTTACAGACCTATTAAAGAGAAATGCTATATATAAAAACAACTTGCCACAGCCTTGAAAAGAACCACCTAGGGCAAGTCTTGAACATTGATTCAGACTTCCTAGTACCGGAAAGTTAAAACAAGTTAGTTAAACTACTTGGGAGTTTGTTATTCCTTTGGCTGCTATAAAAGGAATGTTTGGAGAATCAAAATATCACAAAATTTCAGACTTGGAGGAAAGGGACCTCAGGAGTAAGCTAGTCCAGCACATGATTGAAAAGGAATTCTGACTACAATATACTTGAGAAGTGCTCACTGGCCTCTGCTTGAAGAGATTTTTCTTTCCCATTCTTAAATGAACCTCTTTGATGATAGGAACTGCCTTGTCTTTCTGTCTTTGTATCCTTATAGAGTATGATGCCAGCCAGTCACATAGCAGTAGGTGTTAAGTCAAGTTTTGTTACACTGGAAGAAAAAATGGTAGAAGCAGCAGAAACAATAGATAGAAACATGGAGACATTCAAACTGGTTTCTCTAATGTTTGTAAATAGAATACTACAAGCAACTTCATCTTCAAGTAAAAGGCTTGATGGGGCCTCCAAAATCTAACCACTTGATTTTATAGATAAGAATCCAGAGGCCTAGAATGGTAAAGTGACTTATCCAACATCACACAGCTGCTAACTAGGAAAGCCAGAATATGAACTCAGGTCCTCTGATTCCAAATCCAGTGATCTTTCTATGGTACAAACCCGTACCTTTGGGGAAGTGAGGAAGAAAGGGAATTAACTCATTTAAACTCAAACAGATGTGCCACAGTGTACAACTCTTTGACAGCCTAAGACTACTATTTTCCTGGCTTCAAATGAAGCCTCTTTCTTTACCCTTTTTTCCCTGAACAGTTTTAAGATGAAATGAATTTACAATAATTTTATTTTCAGAAATTCACAGGGCACCTAGCCAAAATGGGAATTGTTTAGAGCAGTGAACACAAACCATTTTTTTTTCAAATTTTATACCACAATTTTCCCTACTTAGGTGATAAGAGGGGGTTGAGGCAGGGACTTGTGGTAGAACAGAAAGGAGGGACCTTTATCCAAATAAAAATAGTAATTCAGTTTACATGCATGGGGCTCACATTAAAAGTCAAACCCTAGAATGGGACACAGATAACACAGAGAAAGTATCACAGAGGCAGTAGTTAGGATGAAGAGTTTTAACCTGATTTGCTACAATATTTGAGTAGAATCTTCATAATACGCAGATGGATCATCACCTTCTAGTTGAAGCCAGACTCCCAAGTATCTCTTTAAGCACCATTGTTGTTCCCTCGTACCTAATTTATTAAGTGAGAGACTAAATTCATTCTTACATGATGCCAACCTCAACAGATAAAAACAGAAAAAATGAAGTCATTCATTTGGATTTATAGTATTGTGCAACCAGAACATCTGGATAACTGGCTGAATCTGTAAGATTTCCCATCTGAATGTTCTGGCATAATATACAATTAGCAGATGCTGTTGTAGTTTCAGTATTTGATTCAATTCAATAGACATTTATTGAGGACCTACTAAGCATGAGGCACTAGGCTAGAAATTGATGGAAATAAAAATGAATAAACATGGTCTCTGCACCCAAGGAGTCAAGCAGTGAGGCTAAGATGTATACTGTAATACAAAAATTGCTAACTTCATAAGATAAATACAATGTATTATGAGAGACCAGAGGAGGAAGAGATTATACCCCTCTCAGGGTATCAGGACTTCAAAGTAGAGGTGGTATTTGAACTAGGTCACTATGGATAGAAAATACATTAACAGGTGATGATTAAGCTGGAAAGTATTCTGATTTCAGAAATTATGTGAACAATGGCACTTTAGAGGAAAAACAGGGACATATTCAAATAATGGATATCAGCAATAAGCAGATATTGAAGAAGTATCATTCTGTTATTAACTAGTAAATAGACCAGCATCAAAAAACAAAATACCAACGTTACTTGTCTAAATCAAGGCTTTTTTCTGCCAGGTATTTTTTTTAAGTATGCTTTACTCCCATGGACTTGTTTAATTAGAGAAGATCTGTCTATCTGAATGGTTGACAACACATCTGAAATGTAGAGTGCCAAACTAGTATAGCAGAAGAAATGGTTTGGAAGAGAAATAAATTTTAATCAACTTAAATTTAATAAGTAAAAAAAAAGTTTAATAATTTTTCATTTTAATATAAAACTTTTGGTGATCTATGTTATAATTCCTATAGTCATATTAAATCATTCATCTGCACCTTCTGTCAGTCTTAAGCTCCTGTCTATTTGCCATAACAAGAAAGACCCTTAATAAGTAACTCCTTCAGAGAACATTAGGGGATATTATTGGAAGACAATTATAAGAGAACCCAGTATTTACCAGAAAAATTTTAACAAAAATCCCAGCTCCCATCCACCATATACATTCCTGAAAGTATGATACGGGTTCCAGTAGAATGCAAGATCTTTGTGGGCATGATCTGTTATTTTTATCATTGAAATGCGAAAAAATGATTATTTATAACTGATAATTTGGGGGGAAATTCAGAGTTCTGCCATTTTTCCAAAATCCTGACTTAGTCCAGTTTTTTTTTCTTGAATCTCAATCACTGATAATATGATTGTATTGACTCTCCTTAATCCTGATCAGACTTTATGCAATCATGAAAGGAATTTAATCTAGGGTGGGGAAAATCCATTGTGTTCTGAAGCTTGGATGGAGACAGATCCTTTTGTCTATATATCAGAAGGCTTTGTTGTGGGAGGAAGTGTAGTAGCACATATTAAAGAGGGAATACAGTTATTTGAATTGATAGCCCAAAGCTAGGGGTGATCTGAATGAAGATAATTTTTCTGTGCATTGACCAGCTACTGTTTCAAGGATATAAAAACATGAGTCCCACCTCTATGATTGTCTTTGGTCTGAGAGAGAGAGAGAGAGAGAGAGAGAGAGAGAGTCAAATGACCATCCTTTTATTAGTAACCTGCTGGCCCTATTAATAAAATCATTAAATTACCCAGAACCTATTTCTCTCAAATTTTTAATCATCATAGACTCTCCTTAAATAGATATTAATAAGTATTTGTGGAAAGAATATTAAATAAATAGAATCTCGAAGTTGGAAGACATCTCAGAGGCCAATTGATATAGTCCTTACCTGACCAAGAATCCCCTCTACAGCATACTGAGAAATGATCAGGAAGCTTTCAGAGGCCCTATTAAAGGTTTAGAAAGGGAACAGTCTATGGGAACAGACTAAACATATAATGGAGATAGCCTAGAAAATATGTGTCATACTATTGATTAGAGAGATGCAAATTAAAACAACTCTGAAGTACCACCTGACACCTATCAGATTGGTTAATATGACAAAAAAGGAAAATAATAAATGTTGGAGAAGCTGTGGAAAAATTGGAACACTAATTGGTGGAGCTGTGAACTGATCCAACCATTCTGGAGATCAGTTTGGAACTATGCCCAAAAGGCTGTGCATACCCTTTGACCCAGCAATACCGCTCTTGGGTCTTTTTCCCAAAGAGATCATAAAACAGGGGAAAGGACCCACATGTTCAAAAATATTTATAGCTGTTCTTTTTTGGTGGCAAGGAATTGGAAATTGAGGGGATGCCCATCAACTGAGGAATGGCTGAACAAGCTGTGGTATATGAATATAATGGATTTCTATTGTGTTATAAGAAACGATGAGCAGGAGGAGTTCAGAAAAGCCTAGAAGGACTTGCATGAATTGATGATGAGTGAGATGAGCAGAAACAAGAGAACATTTACACAGTATCAACAACATTGTGTGTTGACCAACTGTGATAGACTAGATTCTTCTCAGCAATACAATGGTGCAACATAGTTCCAAAGGACTCATGATGGACAATACTCTCCAAATCCAGAAGAAAAAAAAAAAGAACTGTTGAATCTGGATGCAGATCGAATCATACTATTTTTATTATTTTTGTTGTTGGTTTTTTGGGGTTTTTTTTTTGAGATTTCTCCTTTTTGCTCTGATTCTTCTCTCATAACATGACTAATGCAGAAATATGTTTAATGTGATTGTACATAAATAACTTATATCAGATTACTTACTGTCTTGGGGAAGGGGGAGTGGAGGGAGGGAGAAAAATTTAAAACTAGAAATCTTTTAAAAACAAATGATGAAAACTATCTCTAAATGTAACTGGAAAATAATAAAATATTTATATGAACACAAAGAAAGAATGTGTTATGGGGAAAAGGTGGGGAGGTTGGGAAAGGGCTAGGGGTTCTTAAGAATTCCTCTTTAAAGAATTACACCCTCCTACACACAAAACCAATTAGAATAAAATAATAGTTTATTTAGGGGCTAGGGAAAGGAAACCAAGAGAGAAATCCTTGGACTTCTTTTCTTGGGGAGAAGGCATAGCACAGAGGCATGGCTCTGAGATACCTATCTCCACAAGCAATAGACAGGCAGATACTTTTATACAGGACTGATAGAGGTGATCACCTGACTATGGAAAGTTCCCTTATTGGGGGAGGACCATCCCCCACTGGTGGTGACTAGGGGAATTGGGTGAGGGGTAGCTGCAGATCTCTCAAGCCATCTCTCTCCTTATGCCACAAAGACAGCGACCACACCTAATCTTATCTCCCCAGGGGTGGGGGAGACTGGAATGAAGGGTGGTGGTTCTGGAGCTAGCTCAGTCCAGATCTAGTGCCACTTATCTCTTTCTGTGTGTCTGTCCTTTACTTTAGTTTCTCAAAGAGAAGTTTCCTTGATCTCCCTGGAAAACTTCTGGGGTTTCAAGGAGAAGGTTCCTTGATCTCCCCAGACAACTTCTGGGGTGGCCTGGGCCCATAACATTATGAGAAGCTCTCAAGAATGAAATTCTAAAGACACAAAGAGGAAAAATTCCAAGGAGGACAAGAGGAAATTTTATCAAGCGACCAGAGGGGATGTATAGAATATACAGTAAGTAAACTTAAATTTTCAAAAGACATGTAGAAAATGAAAGAAAAGACAGGGAAAGAAGCACGACTACAAATCTGACAAACTTGATAATGGCAGGAATGGTCAAATTCAGAATGACTTTTGGTTTACTAAAAATGCAAAGGACAGCAACAACAGCATAAAAGAGGATGATTTTACATATTAAAGGGAAAAGAAGAAGCTGAAAAAACGGGATGGAAAGGTATAGTTAGGAAGATGATAAAGGAAAATTGAGAGAAGATGGAGCCATTTGGCTGATTTTGTTTGTATTCTCTCTGTAAAGTGAAATGATATTGACAGGAAAAGGCAGAATGAAATTGGTGAAGAGAACTTATTTAGTAAGAAGGAACATATTTGATGAGTTGATGAATTTAAGTCATCAACCTGGACAAACCACATTCCAGGGTATTGAGAGAACTGCCAGATTTGATTGATGAGCCACTTCCAGTGATCTTTGAAAGACTTTTGAGAAAGGGAGATGTAGCTTAGTAGTATAGAAGGACAAATATTTATATAATTTTCAGTAAACAAAAGTCAGTTGTGTCTTCAAACTAAAACCTTCAAATATGACGTTATTTCTGGGTAATTTTAAAAATATATATTATTAAAAATGGAGTTGATAAAAACTAATAAAACTTATCAATAATAGAAGAAACAAAATGGCTTCACCAATACCATGCTTGTCATGGGGTCATATTTGTGTCAGAGTACCTGTTTTTGGCATAACTTCCCTAACCTAACATCCTCAAAATAATAATAATAATAATAATAATAATAATAATAATAATAATAATAATAAATTTCTACCAAATCTGAGGTAACTAAAGCTTCTGCACCAATATGAAAAGATAGATACATTAGACAAGGTAAAAATCTTCTGAAATAACCTCAGAGAAATATAATACTTACATTTCCCACTCTCCTCATACCTTCTCCTAACCTATGCTATATACCAGAAGAAGCTAGTACATGAAACTTGATAGACTTATGTTACAACCCTTATCTATGCTACTTGTACTAGACCCTACCTAAATCCACTCTTGCAGTGATTCAGTTTGAATTTCCCACTCATAAGCCATCAGTAGCAGGAAACATCAATCCTACCCAGCCCAGTGATGGTATAGGGCTAGCAACTGTGGTGTGAGGAAGGAGGATTATGGCAATACAGAGCTGTCAAGAGTTGAGTGGGGACTTCCATATTTAAGGGAAAGGAGAATAAAAGTCTAGATAAAGTTATTCTTCTTGTAGAATTTACACAGCCCCATAGCCCTGTACTCAAAAAACTTAGAATACTCAGACTCAAGAATCTATTTATTTGTTTTGGGGTTTTTTTGGTTTTTTGTGGGGGTTTTTGTGAGGCAATTGGGGTTAAGTGACTTGCCCAGGGTCACACAACTAGTAAGTGTCAAGGGTCTGAGGCCGGATTTGAACTCAGGTCCTCCTGAATCCAGGGCCGGTGGTCTATCCACTGTGCCACCTAGCTGCCCCTCAAGAATCTATTTAAGAGAAAATATGCATATCATAATAATGGAAGGAAATGGGATGAATGAAGAGAAAAGCCTTTGGAAAAACAACAGAGGGAAAAAGCCAAAAGGCCAAAGGTCAAAAATGGAAGCCTGGATAAAAGTCTTGCTCCCAAATTGACAAAGCAAGAATAATACTCAAAAAGAGAAGGAAAAATGGGACTTCAAAAAGAGAATCCAGAAATCAGTTAATAGATGTGATACTTTAGAGAAAAACAATCTTGTAGAATTAGTGAGGCCTCAGCAATTAGTTAATCCGATTAATCCTCAAAAAGAAATTCCCACTACAATAAGTTTAACAAGCTATAAATCACCCTAAAGCTGAAGGCCCTCAATGAGCATGAATTGACAACATCCAATATACAATCCATTCTACTTTGGAGTAGTTCTAAAAGTTAGAAAGGTGTTTTTTGTTTTGTTTTGTTTTGTTTTCCCCTGAATATTCTGCCTAAATTTTATTTCTTTGTAAATTCTTTCATACTGGTTTTGCTCTCTGGGACCAAGCAGAACAAGTTTTCCTCTTCTTCGTGATAATCTTTCATTTTGATAAAGAGATCTATCTTGTTCACCCCAAGTTTTCTCTTCTCCATGTCAAATATTCTACTTACTTAAATATTTTAAATAAAGGAAACAACAAAAAAAAATTACTAAAAGAACATAGGAATAAATCTAATGTATTGATATAATAATTTCAAGGAACTCCAAGATGGTTCAAAAAAGAAATAAAAAAACTTTAAAATAAGAAAGTACTATAAAATGTAAGTAACATCAGAAATCAGAACTCTCACAGAAGAAATAACCATAAACAGAGTAGACAGCTTGGAAAATATAATAGATAATCTCTCCAAAGAATTCAGAGCTTTGAAAAAGAAAGATTTGTTATGCAAAAATACAGAGTTGGGGAAAAATAATTCAATACAAGCTAGATTATTCTTGAAGATAGGATCGCAAAAATATCCCATAAAAATAACAATACAAACTAAGCATTAACTAAACATTATAAACTAAATTTTATAAAAACATGCATAAACTTAAAAAGCCTGAATACTACATTGAAGTAAATCAGAAAACTGACCTAAAATTTAGAAAACAGATGGCAAATTACTGATTGACATGATCGTTGTCAGAAATTGCTAATAGAGAAAAACTTTATGATTTAAACTGCAACATATGTAGTGATTAAAATTTAGAACTTTAAAGTCTAAAAACATATTTAGCAATGAACCAGAAAAAAAGGCCCTCCCCTTTGAAGGAAAGTCAATTAAAGATGTGCACATATTGGTTGCACATCTAGAAAAAACAGAGGCAAGACTTTAAAAAAATAAAACTGGAAAGGGATGCAGCCTCAAAGAGCATATCCTATAAAAATTAGCATAATCAATGAATAAATATGGGCTTTCAACTAAATTGAGTCTTTTAAGTTATTTCTGCAAAACAAAACAGAGGTAGCAAAGAATTCAACATAAACATTCCAAGTGTTTGGGACAAACTGCCTCAGTTTATCCAAATAACTCAAGGAGACCACCAAGTCAAGCAGAGACAGATTTATTACATCCTCATGAGGACGGGCAATGCCCAATTACACAATGAAGTCTTACAAAGATATGCCCAATCCTCTAGGTTTTTATAGTAATCTTGAAAAGGACTGTCCACACGTACACCTAGGGTAGATGAGCTCACAATCTAACGTCCAATCCTGTCTCACCCAAGATGCGTACCCAGCTCGTGATCCATGTATGGAGACATGTCCAAGAACAAAGGGGAGAAGGGGAAGGGGTACAAGTCTGAGGAATGTCAAAGAAAGAGGGAGGCAGAAATACCTCCCTTATTTGACTGCAATTAATCATGACAGAGACTGGGATTCTGACATGTGAGAGCGGAGTTTTTTATTACAGGCCATAAACTAAGGTGTAGCTGGCATGTGGGAACTAAGCAAAAGTAAAGTAAATAGTGCTAATTGGTAGAACTGTGACAAGTAATAAAACTTACTGGGGGACTGGATATCTCCCAGACCCCATCCCCAAAGTTTACAGAACTGTCCCAAGTCCATTGTCTCAACAATAAAACTTAAAGGAGACAGTGAGAATTTGACAAGCAATTAACTTTGAGGCAAAGCGAGAGGCTAGCTATTCTGGGGGTGGCTAGGTATCTTTCAGACTCCATCCTCAGAGTTTATTCTGACTCAAATCCATGATTGTCCCACACACAAGCAAGCACAACACAATCAAGGTAAATAGCAAGAAAAGACTAAGCAATCACATTGTCTCTCACATTTCTGAGGCAAAATAAGACTATTGTTTTACAAATAATCTGATTGAAGGTTAAAACAATGTATAAAGTAGAATCACCAAAAGATCAAAGAATCTAAGGGGCTATTGATTTAATGTAGGAGGAATTCCAAAGTCCAAAAGAAAAAAATTCCCACTTCTTAACATAGAGCCAAAGGACTGTGAGATTCAGAATGAGATACTCATTTTCAGACATAGCCAATATGTTTATTTCTTTTGCTGGGTATACACTCACATGCACTTATGTGTATGTATATGCGCATACACATGTATACATCTTTGTATTTACATTTATAACTACATACATAGATATACTTACAAACACGTGTGTGTGTTTGTATAGTATAGTATATATGAGTTTTTCTTCAGTTGTGTCCTACTGTTCTTGATCCCTGTGCACCATATTGTCCATGGAGTTTTCTTGGCAAAGATACTGTAGTTGGCCATTTCCTTCTACAGTGAGATCTAAAATTGGATATTAGATCATAAATCTCCCCTCTTTAACCTTTCCCTTAATTTATCTCCCAGACTAGTAAATGGAAGAAGCTTCTGGTTTTCTAGTTAGAGCTTTTATTGTGTGGTAGTTACCAGGTAATGTTGATTAGAGGGATAGGAAAGTAGAAATACAATACAAATCATTTTAAGTATAAGCTTAGTCTACATTCCGTATAAAACTCACCAAAAGCCCAAGGCCACCTTTGGGGAGAGAGAGAGAGACTGTGTCAAGCGCATGCTGCTGCTAACTGCAAGCCGGGCCCGGTTGAACTCCCGTCAGCATCAGCCTGTGCAGCGCAGTCAGGAGACCAGCAGAGCAGGAAAAAGACAAACACTTCCATTCTCTCCTTGCCTTTTAAGCTTGCACCCCGGAAGTTCAGTGCTTAGCAGGCCGACTGGCGTGCGTAGCTCATGCCATTGGTCTCCTCCCCGAAAGGGTGGTCCTTCAAAAACTGGCATCTTTCAGTTATCCTAACCGACTGTTAAAAAACTTTCATTTTTTTTTTTTACCACATTTCCCCCCTTTGCTTCCTCAAGAAACGGAATGTTTCCTTGATGGAACAGTAAAAAGAATATAATAACTATTGCTAACTAATAATATGTGAGCAACAATATAGAAAAGGAAGAGAGGAAAGTTTTGTCCAGAGGGGCGATTTTTTTTGTCCTCATGAACCGACGCTTTGACATTAGTCCTGCAAAGGGAGAGCCTCTGCAGAGAGTACATGTTACAGATAGTGTATATTATAACAGAAAGGAGATAGTAAAAACTAATAAAGCAAAACAGTTCATATAAAGTCTCTGAGTTCTTGTCTTCTTGAAGTGGTAAGATGTCATCAGGAGGAAACTGGATTCTGGACTCTGGTCTGGAAAAACTGGATTCTGGACTCTGGTCTGGAAAGCTGGATTCTGGACTCTGGTCTGGAAAGCTGGATTCTGGACTCTGGTCTGGAAAGCTGGATTCTGGACTCTGGTCTGGAAAGTTGGATTCTCTTCTTTAACTGTTTGAATTGCGGCATTTTTACTAAACCTTAGCACAGAAATTAAGTGACTTTCCCAAGGTCATATTTTTAGGTCTTCCTGACTCCAGATCCAGTGGTCCATCCACTGAGTATGCACATACATGTATATTTTTGTTCTATTGTGGATAGACAACATACACTGAGTCTCCCAAGATATCGATTATTAAAAATTATTTCTTATACCATTTCCTTCATCAGCTCATTTTTAAAAATGAGAAAACTGAAACAAACAGGGTTAAGTGACTTGCCCAAGATCATACAGTTAATAAGGTTCTGTGGCCATATTTGAACTCAGGAAGATGAGCCTTCCTGCCTTCAGGCCACATATGCTATGCACTGTGCCACCTAGCTACTAAAAGAAAATTTAAATTTCACCTTATTTCCCAAAAAACTCAAGTTATTCTAAATTTCCATATATGATTCAAAAGTTTGAGAAAGGGGGGCAGCTAGGTGGCGCAGTGGATAAAGCACCAGCCCCGGATTCAGGAGTTCCTGAGTTCAAATCCGGCCTCAGACACTTGACACTCACTAGTTGTGTGACCCTGGGCAAGTCACTTAACCCCAATTGCCTCACTAAAAAAAAAAAGAAGAAAAAAGAAAAAGAAAATGTTTGAAGACAATATTGTTAATGGCCATGAAAGTAAAAATAATTAAAAAATATTGTCAAATAGCATGCATGGATATCTAGATGCAGATATATGTATGTATAAACATATTTATACAGTAATTTGTGGTTTATAATGTTCTTTTTTAATAATATTTTTATTTATAGTTTTAGGTTCTGATTTTTATCCCTCTTTCCCTCCCCCCTCCTTGAGGTGTCAATCAGATATGGGCTATACATGTATGATTATGTAAAACATTACCACATATAATGTTCTTCACTACAATCCGCTGAGGTAGATAGAGAAAGCATTCTCGTTGTCATTTCAGATGAAGAAACTGAGACTTAACCAGGTTGATGGACTTGCTAATCTTGCATAGGAATGGAACAATCTATATTTCTATTGTACTTTCAGGTTTATAAATTGTTTTCTTTACCATATCCTATCAAGTAGGTATAATAGAAAGAATCATTTGCATTTTTCAGATAAGGGAACCAATTCATCGATTCACAGCAATTTTTAAGTATTTGAATATTTGTAACGTAGATGACTCAGGCATTTCCTACTTGGCTGCAAATGACAGAATTAGGACAAAGACGTGAAAATCGTAAAAAGGAAAATTTTGATTTGAGTCATGGAAAAATTCTTCAACAGTTGGAGTTATATAAAGCATAAATAGGCTCCCTCAAAAGGTAGAGATTCCCCTCTTTTTGGAGATTTTCAGACAGAAGTTGAATGAGCATTTGGTGGATATTTGTAGGATTGTTTATTCAGGAAGGGGTTGGAATACATGGCCATTGAGAGCCCTTTCAATTTGCAGATTCTGCATGTGTGATCACAAGGAAAGCATGTGCTGAAGTTTATATTCTCACTCCAGTCTCTTAAGTCTATGCAGGTCTCTTTCCACATCACTGTAATATCCTTCTTCTACTACCATACATAAGAAATATTCAAAAAATAATGATTATGTAATTATATACAAAAATAACTTCGGATTAAAAATAGAATTCATTTGTTAAAAGATTTTCTTAATATGATATACTTGAGATGAAATAAAATATTTGAAATATTAAATGAGATAACATGTTTGAAATGATTCATGAATGAATCTTGTTCCAACATATTTCAAAAAATAAATTATATATTAAATTATAAAACTTTTTAATATTTAATAAAAGATAGAAAAATAGACCAAACAGACTCCAGCATTCAAAATTAGAATCCAATATGTAAAGGGTATTATTTGACCCAATAATAATTTTTAAAACCATTCTATATGACATATTAGATGACCTTTTCTCAACATTTTTGATAAATTTATTTTTTTTTCTTTAATGTATCACTCTTTTTCCCCCCCTGGGCAATGAGTGTTAAGTGACTTACTCAGGGTCACACAGCTAGTAAGTGTCAATGTCTGAGGCTGGATTTGAACCTGGGTCCTCCTGAATCTAGGGCCAGTGCTTTATCCACTGTGCCACCTAGCTGCCCCAGCTGCCCCTCGTGTATCACTCTTAAAAGTCCTGCTGCAAATGATATTATTGACCATTCCATCCTACAAGATATTATCCCCTCCCCATAGCTTGTGTGTTCATCTTTTCTTTTGGTTCTTTTCAAACCCTCTGACCACTACTTATGCATGTATACTGTTTATTTGTCCTCCTTCCAACTCCCCAACTCTCTGGGTCTTCAAAGGTTTTTTTTTTCTTTTTCTCTCTCTCCATCCTCTTCCATGGTTATTGCTATAGCTCCCATGGGTTCACATCTATTTGTATAACTTATAAAGCCCTGTATCTCACACTCTATATGTTTTCTAGTTACCCCTACCTAACTACTTTCCTCAAATTTCAAATTCGGCATGAATTGAAAACTAAACTCAACGTCTTGCTCACTAAACCTGTCATCTCAACTTTTTTTTTTTTAATCACCTTGACTCTAAAATTTGGAGTTATTGTTGACTCTTCCATTAATTCCCCTCAATCTACACATTCAATCCATTACCGAGTCTAACAACTCCACCTTAAAACTGTCTTTCTTTTCTATCCTTCATGCATTTGGCAAGATAACCTTTCAAAAGAATGGACCTAAACATGTCACCTCCCATTTAATAAAGAATAGAAAAGAAAATAAATTACAGGAAAAACGAAAAGAAAACAACAAAAGAAAAGACAGACATCTTCAATGGTTCTCTACTATTTATAACAAACTACAAATGGCTTAGCCTAGAACTTAAAAGACTTCATGATCTTTCAACCTTCCTTTCTGGCCTACTTTCATATTATTCCATTTCATGTACCCTACGTAATGTTCAAATTGGACCACTAACATTGACCAGCCTTCTTCCTACTTCCTTACTGTGAGGTACCATGGCTTTAGCTGTATAGCTGGATCTCACAAAGAAAATCTAACCTCCCCTTCACCCCATTACATAGGAGGAGGTATGTGTGTATGCACATCTTCCACACACACACACACACTACCCTATCATTAACCCATCTTTGTCAGTCTTGGAGACTTTATCAATACTTTCCCAGGGTAATACATGTGTGCGCCTAGCATCTCTCCTGCATGCCTTGTTTGCCCCTCCCTATAAGAAGTGGCCCCTTAGGGTGGGATGATAGAGGGGATCAGGATAGATCCAGTTGTTATCTGTCTTCTGTCATGGGCCTCTGTTTACCCAAGTGTGAGTTGCTTATAATAAATCTTTCTTTATTGTTCATGATTCTGGCTGTTCCAGCATCATTCTTCAGTATCTCTCTTATCCCAGTTTATAGGGGAACTTACTCCCCCTGAGCCTTTCCTAGGGTGCTATACATTCTTTTGTTTAGGGTCACATATAACATGTACTTCCCACCCTATTTCCAACTTATTTATGAGGGGGGGGAGCGGTGTGGAGGCAAGATGGAAGAGAAACGGCAGGGACTTACCTGAGCTCTCCCAAATTCCCCTCTAAATAATCCCTCTAAAGGAATTCTGGGGCAATAGAACCCACAAAAGGATGAGGTAAACAATTTTCAAGTCCAAGAAAACTTAGAAGGTCAGTAGGAAAGGTCTGCCACAGCAGGGCGAGGATGGAGGGCTGTCTGGCACAAGCTGCGCTGAGCCCCAGGGAATCCCGAGCAGGCCCATGGGGTGCCCAGTTCAGCCGCTGCAGTGGTGTAGTGGCGGCTCTGGAAACTCTCAGCCCACAGACAGAAAGGGGGTCAGCGAAGGAGACTACTCCGCTCCCTCTGCTGGCACTGGGGCAGGACTCTGTCCTACTGCGCATACTCAGATTTCCCAGGAAGTCCTGGGTCTCAGTTCTGGGACAAGTAGGAGTGCTTGCGCGCCAGAGCTTTTAAGAACTTTATCATTAGGGCAGTTAGAACAAGTATACATAGACGGAGGTCATTGGTGTAAGTTAAATATGATGAGATGATATTTAAAAAAAATAAAATTATGTGGTGAGAAAGAGGAAGGCACTGGGAGAAAAGGAAAGGGAAAGGTAGAACGGGTCAAATTATTTCACGTAAAAGAGTTGTGAAACAGCGTTTATAGAGGAGGGGAAGATAGGGTGTTGATGGAGGGGAGAGCACTTGAATGATAATCTCATTATAATTGGCTCAATGAGGGAATAGCATACATATTCAGTTGGGTATAGAAACATAACTTAACCCTATAGTAAGGTAGGAGGGGAAGGGGATTAGAGAAGTATTCATGTTAAACCTAGTAGAAACGTATGGGATCATCTGGGACCACTTATATCTAACATTCTGTATGATGATAAGGCATGAAAAATAAAGTAAGGGAATAAGAATCTTTAAAAATTTAAATATTTTTCTTCACAGATAACATGAATACACACACACACACACACACACACACACACACACACACACACACACACAGAATACAAGATACTTAACATAATGTAGAACTGAGGTAATAAATAAGAGGTGGCATGGAATTGTGGCTATAAGGCCAGTCTCAGAATCTGGAGAATGTCAATTCAAGTCTCAGTTCTGAAAAATACTGGAAGTGCAGCCCTGGTCAAGAGACAACACTCCCCCTAGCCCCCCTCCCCCAATGCCATGCAATTCTCTAAGACTACAAGTTGCAAAGCAGTTGCTACTCAGCCTTAGTAGAGGGAATTATAGAGTTCCCTAAATCAATGAAATTACAAGCCTGTCTTTTTTAAAAAATTAGCAAAGTAGTGGAGTTTGAGGAAAATCATTTGAAAGTCTATAAATCATCTCCAAAATAGGAAAAAATAGAATGAAATGTCATTTAGAGTAATAATAAAACATCAAATTCCATAGCATTTGCTTATGAAGACACAGTAGATCAATATAAAGACAACTTCAAAATGATTCTGACAGAAATTAAGGAACAATTGAATAATGGGGGAATATTATCTGTACATGTTTAAGTTGGGAACATAGAGGAAAAATGCCAATAGCCATCATTTTAATGTATAGATACCGTACAACACTAATCAAGGTACCAATGGGCTGCCTAGGAAAATTGACTGAAGTGACAACAAATTTCATATTGAAAATAAATGGGTAAAAAAAAGGAAGAACCATGAAATAAAATTAGTAAAAAGGCACTTGCCCAAAATGTGTTATGCAATGATAATTATAAAAACTGTCTTGTGGTAGAAAAAAAAATAGAAAAATAAATCAATAGAACTGAATAGTGAATGGAAAAATAGGACTTGGTATATATAAGAGATTACTGTCTGATAAACTGAAGTTTTAAAAACATTAGTCTGGAAAAAAAATCAAAGAGAGAGAGAGAGAGAAAACATTTCTAAGTTTAAAAAAAAAAACCCTAAATGAAAATGGAGCCATATATTTGTCTCACTTGTGGAGACAGGTAATATATTTACCTATAAAACAAAGAGAAAAAATATTTTAAAAAATCAATGGGTTTGATTTTTTAAAAAATAAACATTCTTGGAAGAGAGAGATTGGGAAAGATTGGAGGAATTGCTTGTTAAAATATCTCTGATGAAAACCTAGCATTGAAAATCTGTAAGAAACAAGTATAAATTCCTAACAAACTCAGAAGTCCAAAGGTAGAGTGGCTTCTCACATGAGGTTGAGGGTTCCCTGTCTTTGCAGGTCTTCCAAAACAGAACAAATAACCATTGGCTGAGGATTTTATTGAAGAGAATTTTGGTGAGATATCAATTGAGCTAGATGTCCTCTATGGTCCCTTCAAAGTCTGTTAAATTCTGTGATTCACTCCCAAAAAGAGAAATGGTTACAGGATATTTAAGGAGAGACATTTTTAAAGAAATAAGAGGAAGTTAATAATTACTTATAAAGCACTTCAAATTCTTAAATAATCAGAAAGTAAACAAAAATAACTTTAACATATCCTTAAGCCTTTTAAAATTTGCAAAAAAAAAAATCCTAGAAAAACAGCAAAGTTCAGTGCTGGGGCTTTAAAGAAATAGGCACCATATTACATTATTTACATTGTAACATCTTATCTTTACCTTTGAAAGCCCTTCCCAACTTTTCCCAACTTACCTCTCCTTTCCCATCCTGCAATCCAGGCAATATGGCCTTCTCTTTGTTCTTCATACAGGAGATTCTAATTTCCACATTCCCATGCCTTTCCATTGGCTGCCCCACATGCCTATAATCAATTCCCCTTATCTCTGCCTCAATGAGTCTATCTCTTTCTTTAAAACAGCTTATGAATTATCTTCTGCATGGAGATATTTTCATTTAGTAACTTTATATTTGTTTTATATAAATTTGCATGTACTTAGCTTCTCCAATAGAACATAATAATTTCTTATGCCTATAGGGCTATAACACTTGCATACCCTTTGACCCAGCAATACCACTACTAGGTCTGTATCCCAAAGAGATCATAAAAAGGAAAAAAAGAGCCACATATATGAAAATATCTATAACGGCTCTCTTTTGTGGTGGCAAAGAATTAGAAATTATGGGGATGTCCACCAATTGGGAAACGGCTGAACAAGTTGTGGTATGTGACTGTAATGGAATACTATTGTGATATAAGAAATGATGAGCAGGCAGATTTCAGAAAAACCTGGAAAGACTTAAATGAACCAATACTGAGTGAAGTGAGCAGAACCAGAGCATTATGCACAGTAACAGCAACATTGTGCAATGATCAACTATGATAAACAGCTCTTCTAAGCAATACAATGGTCCAAGGCAATTCCAAAAGACTTATGTTAGAAAATGCTATCTACATCCAGAGAAAGAATTACGGAGTCTGAATGCAAATGGAGACATACTAATTTCACTGTTTTGTTGTTATTGTCTTGTTTTGTCTTTCTCATGGTCTTTCTCTTTTGTTCTGATTTTTCTTTTATGACATGATTAATATGGAAATATGTTTAATACGATTGTGCTGTATAACCTATATCAAATTGTTTGCTGCCTTGGTGAGGGGGAGAGGAAAGAGAGGGAGAGAGAAAAATTTAGAGCTCAAAATCTTACAAAAATGAATGTTGAAAACTATCTTTACATATAATTGGAGAAAAATAAAATATAATAATAATTTTTAAAAGAATATAGTAAGTTCTTTGCCAGTTAGGATTAATTAATTCTTTGGACTTCTGTCCCTAGTGTTAAATACAGTGCCTGGCACATATTAGCTGCTTAATAAATATTTGTTGAGTCACTGATTATTTGTGGTAGGGTAAATTGGTATAAATTTTTGGAAGAGGAATCTGGCTATAATTAGTAAGAGTCACAAAACTGATCATATCTTTTTACATAGCAATCTCGTTGTTTATACTATTAAAGAAAATAATGATCTATCCATATCAATTAATTTACAGTTGCTTTATCTGTAAAAGCAAAAAAATTAAAGCATCTAGGCCCCATAACTGGGGAATGTTCAAATAAAATATTATTTTACTTAATGGCAATTATGAAGATTATAACAAATATCTGAAATACATATAAAAGGATATAAAGGAAAGCCAACAGAAAAAGTGAAATAATAAAGACATGAACTAAAAAAACATAAAGGGAATAAGAATTTACAAATCCTCAGGCCTTATTGATAGAATTCTGTAATTGGAGTCAAGATGACCTGTGCTCAAATGCTATCTCAGACACTTTCTTGTGGTGTGGACCTGGACAAATCACTTAATCTTTTCAATTTCCTCATATGTAAAATAAAAGGATTGGGCTTAATAAGCCATAAGGTCTTTTTTTTTTTTTTTAGTGAGACAATTGGGGTTAAGTGACTTGCCCAGGGTCACACAGCTAGTAGGTGTTAAGTATCTGAGGCCGGATTTGAACTCAGGTACTCCTGACTCCAGGGCCAGTGCTCTATCCACTGTGCCACCTAGCTGCCCCAATAAGGTCTTTTCAAACTATCTATGACTATGATTTTAAAGGGTACACAGAGTACATTGTTATATTGATGATTTTGTTAAAACTTATATTACATTGTCTTTCAGCCAAAAAAATATGTAGCTATAGGGAACGTTTTCATTATATTTTCACAGAGACTCCCTGGATAGGGAAAAGATCCAATTTTCCTCATTTTATATTTCGTATATTATTAATTGGAAAAGAGTATGAAGATCTTGAAGGTGAATGGCAATAACATGAAGAGGCAATAAGAAAATAATGTCCAAGAGAGACATATTCCTTGTAAGAATTCATATTTTAAAAACACTCAGACATTTAGAAAGGTAACATCATAATAGATAGGTGATAAACACAGACTTGAATCCTAGTCTTGTCTCTAAAACATCCTGTCCATGTGACCCTGAATAAGCCACTATACTCAATGCCCTAATTGACCATCTTTTAGAAAAGGTGTCAAGCCATGTTGATAAAGGGAGTTTCCTCACCCAGGAGTGGTTTATGCTAATGAAATCACATGTCTAGTCCCTGTCTCTATCCCTGTTTGGATATTTATTCAATATTTTGATTATATATTTATTGTGATTATTAAAATTACTAAATTTGTAATTTTATTGTTGTTGTTTTAAGTAGCAATATTAGTTGCCATCAGGTGGTATACTACTAGACTACTAGATTTCCTAAGGAGAACGGGACAGGCTAAGAAAATACTGACAAAGATACTGATTTCCCTGATGATATAACATGTTGGCTCTCTTTGCTCGATTTATACGCTATGACTCTAATGTCTTACAGAAGTCTATGAAGAACGGTTTTGGTAATCTGGCAATAAGTTTTTATATTATCTGGTAATAAAGTTTCTATCAACAAATTACATCACTGGGATCCCACCTCAGTCAACAAAGGAATTAATTACATCAGTCACCATTAAATATAATTTGCCAGATCCAACAGGATGGATAAGCATAGAAATAATACAGGGCTTATTGTCTGGAAAAAGGAATAAAATTCCATCTCTTCCCCAATTTAATTACCTACTGATCTTAGGCCAGTCACTTCAACTCTCAGAGCCTTGGTTTCCTTATCTATGAAATGGGGATAACAACATAATAAATTTATTTTTTAATTAATTTAATATTTTATATCCCCAATTAAATGTAAAGACAAATTTATTCTTGTTTTATTTTTCAAATTTTAAGTTGAAAATTCTCCTCTTCCTTCCTTCCCTTCCCTCCCATTGATAAGGCAAGCAATTTGACATGGGTTATACATTGGTAGTCATGCAGAACACATTGCTGTGTAAGCAAAAACAGACAAAAGAAACAACAACAATAAAAATAAAGTAAGGAAAACGTATGCTTCAATCTGCATTCAGCCTCCACCAGCACTTTCTATGGAGATGGACAGAACTTTTCCTCATAAGTCCTTCAGAGCTGTCTTGGATCATTGCATTGCTGTTAAGTTATTCACAGTTGGTCTTCATACATTGTGTACAATGTTCTATTGGTTCTGCTTATTTCACTTCGCATCAGTTTATGTAAATTGCATAATAAATTGAAAAACCTTCAAGCTGAAGGACTTATGACTCTTGGCCAATCCATAAGGGCAGCTTTTGATTTATTAAATTTAAGTAGATTAGTAACAGACAAAGACAACTATGGGCAGAAAGGTTGAACATTGATGTAAGAAAACTAGTTCTCCCTGAAAGAGGTGGGGGGGGGGGGGTGGAGAAGAGGGGAGGGAGAGAGGAAGAGAGGAAAAGGGAAAATCTCTATCCTGAGGGTGTTTGCACTCTGATTGGGGGAAACAACATATATAAAATATTTAGGCTGCAGGGTGAATAGAAAGACCTGAAAGTCTTAAGGATAGATGGCAAGAATATCCGAGTTGCACCTACAGGTCAGCTCAGAGTGCCCAGGGATCTGGAGATCCTAGAAGAATAGTAGATGGTAAGGTGCAGAAGAATCAATGATGCAGAAGAAGGGCAAATATTAAGGCCTAGTTCTTTTTTTTTTTTTTTTGGTGAGGCAATTGGGGTTAAGTGACTTGCCTAGGGTCACACAGCAAGTAACTGTTAAGTGTCTGAGTCCGGATTCAAACTAAGGTCCTCCTGATTCCAAGGCCAGTGCTCCATCCACTGTACCACCAAGCTGCCCCTAGGCCTAGTTCTTCTTAATGGAAGACTTGAAGTAAGTGACTTGCAGCTCACTGAAGTGATATGAAGAACCTTCTCTTCCTTTCAGGCCTTCGCAGCTTGGGCGTCATTAGAAGAAGGGTGAAAGGAAGCCAATGGGAAAAGCATACTCACAGATAGTTCTTTCCTCTCCCTACCTGGTGAGATATGAACTTTTAACCCAGAAATACATATAATTGTTTGTTTGGTTGGTTTTGGGGGTTTGGGTTTTTTTTTTTGGTGAAGCAACTGGAGTTAAGTGACTTGCCCAGGATCACACAGTCAAGTGTCAGGTGTCTGAGGCTGGATTTGAACTCAGGTCCTCCTGAATCCAAGGCCAGTGCTTTATCCACTGTGCCACCTAGCTGCCCCTTGTTTGGGTTTTGTTAATGACTAGGTGAAAGGAAAAAAAATGATGGGAGACTTTCAAACCCTGTCCTCTCATAATGATTGTGTTAGATCCAAAACTATCAATTTCAAACAGCTGCATGTTCCAAAATCCATTGTTATGCTCACAATAAAATATATTTATCATAATAGCAGGGCAAAATCACAGATCCTTGAAGTACTAAAGTTTTCATTAAAAATAGTAGTTTTATTTATTTATTCTATAGTTTTCTTTCAATTTTATTAATCTCTCCTTTGATTTTCAGGATTTATAATTTAGTATTTAATTGGGGATTTTTAATTTGTCTTTTTTTCTAGCTTTTTTAGTTGCATACCCAATTAATTCATTGATCTCCTCTTTCTCTATTTTATTCATATAAGCATTTAGAGATATAAAATTTCCCCTAAGAACTACTTTGGCGGCATCCCATAGGTTTTGGTATGTTGTCTTATTGATGTCATTATCGTTAATGATTGTTACTATGATCTATTCTTTGACCAATTCATTCTGTAGGATATGATTATTTAATTTTTAATTAAAATTTAATCCATCCTTCAAGGGTCCTTTATCAAATGTATTTTATTACACTATTTTCAAGAAAAAAACCAATCATTTAATATTTCTCCTTTTCTTTGTAAGGTTTTTATGCTCTAAAAAATGGTCAATTTTTTTTAAACTAGAGCTAATTCCCTTCTATTCCCATTTGTTATTCTCCAGAGGTCTATCAAGTCTAATTTTTCTAAAATTCTACTTATCTTAACTTTTTTCTTTTTTACTTTTGGTTAGATAATACAAATAAGTAAATATACAGATAATGTATATATCCAAGTAATTAAAGGGGTTTGAGCAAAAATACTAATGATTGTAGGGCAGAGGAAAATAGGAAAGGCCTCATTGTCTGTACCCAAACTGAAACTTGAAAGAAGCCAGGAATTTCAAGAGGCAAAAGGGAGAAGGGAGAAGATAGGCAATTGTAGCTAATGTGTCTAAGATAGGATTTTAATTCAGGTCTTCCTGACTCCAATCCAGTACTGTATAGGGGACAACCTGTGCAGAGGCAAAGATGGGAGGGATGGCTTATCTTATACAGGAAATTTGTCTGGAATATGGTATAATGGATAAGGGGAGCTAATGTAAAATAACTAAAGGTATGATAGATCCAAATTGTGAAGGACTTTAAATGCTTAACTTTCATGGTTTCAACCTGTGCTTTAAGGTACATAATTCTGAAAATTTGATGAAGGGCATATTGGAGAGAGTCTATTCCCTCAAAGTGTATTCAGATTAGACGACCATTCTTCTTCACCTCCGCAATAATTTAATAGGGTCATTTCAAAACCAGACATGCCAGTACTTCCAACTAAGGACATAAGCTTCAAAACTGAAAAAGAATTCCTCTAGTCATTTTGAAGTCATGTGTTGAGCTCACTTCTCTATTCAACCTTTTTGTTCCCCTGATTACTTCATGTGCACAATGGATCAGAGGATTGATATAGTTAAAGTAGCCATATAGATCCTATTTTATAAATATATTTTTGCAAAATTCTTACCTTAACAAGATATGAGTTAGAGGACTTCCTGGGCAGAACTAACATGGTGGAGGACAGGCAGTGACTCCTCAGAGCTCTCCCCCAAATCCCTCCAAATCCCTTCAACTAATTCCATGAGACAATTCCTCAAGCAGCAGAACCCAGAAAAGTAAAGGGTGAGATGATTTTCTATCCGAAGACAGCTTAGAAGGTCAGCAGGAAAGATACCTAGGTGAAAGTAGAGCCCATACCGAGGCAGCACCATGGAGCCCAAGCCCCAGAGAATCAGACCTCCAGAGCCTTGGAATCAGCTGAGGCTGTAGCTACTTCTGGAATTCAGCTCACAGACTGGTGAGGGGGACAAGTGGTTGGCCAGGGAGAGATTGCAGGGGTCTCTGCTGGTGCTGAGGCAGAACACTGTTGTGTTGCCCATGCTCAAAACCAAGAAACAGTCTTGAGTGATGTTGGCCCAGGTGGGGGAAAGACACAGGCATACCAGAGCTTGAAACCACAGTGAAATAGAATTCTGTTCCTAGGTTAAAGAGCAAGCAGGCCTGTGGTTACTTACAGACCAGAGCACAGTCCAGAGGAGTATAAAACATTCCTCTCCTTAAATCATACCCCCAGAAGCTTCAGACAGTGTGTCCCAGATGTAGTGCCCCACTTTAATAAGGAATTAAAAGTCAAGAAAAAGGGGGCAGCTAGGTGGTGCAGTGGATAAAGCCCAGGCCCAGGATTCAGGGGGACCCGAGTTCAAATTTGGCCTCAGACACCTGACAGTTATTAGCTGTGTGACCCTGGGAAAGTCACTTAACCCTCATTGCCTGCCAAACAACAACAACAACAACAATAAACAAACAAATAAATAAAGGTCAAGAAATAGGCTGGCAAAATGAGCAGACAGAAAAAAATGCAGACACTAGAAAGTTTCTTTGGTGACAAGGAAGATCAAAATACATCCTTAAAAGAAGATAAAGTCGAAGCTCCTACATACAAAGCTTCCAAGAAAAATATGAATTGGTCTAAGGCCATAGAAGTACTCAAAAAGGTCTTTGAAGATAAGGTAAGAGAGGAAGAGGAAAAAATAGAGAAATTAGAGTGATGCAGGAAAGTCATGGGGAAAAAGTCAAGAATTTGAAAAAGCCAAATGTAAAAGGAAATACAAAAGCTCCCTGAAGAAAATAATTGCTTAAGAATTAAGATTGAAAAAATGGAAGCTAATGACTTTATGAGAAATCAAGACAGAATAAAGCTAAACCAAAAGAATGAAAAGATAGAGGGCAATGTGAAATATCTCCTTGGAAAAACAGCTGACCTAGAAAATAGATTCAGGAGAGATAATTTGAAAAGTATTGGACTATCTGAAAACCATGATATAAAAAAGAGCTTAGACATCATGTTCCAAGAAATTGTCAGGGAAAATTGCCCTGATATTCTAGAAGCAGTAGATAAAATAGAAATTGAAAGAATCCACTGATCACTTCCTGAAAGAGATCCCAAAATAAAAACCTCCAAGGATATTGTAGTCAAATTCTAGATCTTCCAGGTCAAGGAGAAAATAGTGCAAGCAGCCAGAAAGAAATAATTGAAGTATAGTAGAGCCACAGTCAGGATAACACAAGCTCTAGTGGCTTCTACCTTAAAGAATCAGAGGGCTTTGAATATGATATTCCACAGGGCAAAAGAATTGGGATTACAACCCAAGAATCACCTACCCAGCAAAATTGATTATAATCTTTCAGGGGGAAAAATGGGAATTCGATGAAAGAGAGGACTCTCAGGTATTTGTGATGAAAAGACCTGAGCTGAATAGAAAATTTGACTTTCAAATACAAGGCCCTAGAGAAGAATAAAAAGGCAAACTAGAAAAAGGAATCATAAGGGATATTAAAAGGTGTCCTAATGAGAAAGTTCTTATGAGTTACAAGTATCATCTTCTCATGAAGGAATGTAAACAGTTTCACCTTTTAATTTAATTCTTAAACAAAAAACATGATATGAGTTAACTCACAATAGTTAGATAGATTAGAAATTTGTCAAATAATTCTGCTAGAATTTCAAGAAACAGAAAAAGTAGCCTCATATTCTATTTTAATGAGAGAGCTTATTCATAGAATATGGTTTTTGGGGTTTTTTTTTTTTGTTTCTTTGGTTTTTTTGTTTGTTTTTTTGCAGAACAATGAGGGTTAAGTGACTTTCCCAGGGTCATATAGCTAGTAAGTGTAAAGTGTCTGGGGCTGGATTTGAATTCAGGTCCTCCTGAATCCAGGGCCGGTTCTTTATCCACTGTGCCACCTAGTTATCCCTTATTCATAGATTATGAACCATTATTGGTATATTCACATGAAAAGAATTCACTGAACCATGCAACATCCATTGTACCTGGGATTCAGTTTTGTTACTATAAACAAGAGATGAAGAAACATATATGAATGTCCCTCCAAAATTACTTTAACCAGAACTGCAGTGATATTCTGAATGGCCTATAGTTCTTGGGCCTGGGACTGCCATATATCCTTGAGGACAAAAGCACTTTTTTACAAATGTATCAAGTAGGATGAGTAGGTCTTAGACTCTTTTGAATATACAAGTCAAGAGATAAAGAAAAAGATTAACCCAGGAGATATGAAATAAATTCCTTTAGTGTTCAAGGCCAACATTTATAAACTCATTGGTCCTTTAAGATGTTTCTATCAACATGTACTGCCTCATCCCTCTGGGGGAAGGTATCTAAGTCAACTGGACTGCATCAACAATGATAATCATGGTGTTGATAACCAAACCGGGCTCTATACAAACCAATGATTTTCTCTTTGTGAAAACAACAATAACAATAAATATGTAGAATTTCCATACTACCTTAACATTTGGCAAGGCTTTTACATATATTATTTTAATCCTCACAGCTCTGTGAGATAGATACTATTAATACCCCCATTTTATAGATAAGAAAATTAAATTATGTTTCTTATAATGCTAGGTCTTTAAGTAGATGCTGGATAATCATTTATCAAGGATATTATAATGGATTTTGCTGTTCATATTAATATTATGTGATAGGGGATCTCTGAAATTTTAGTCTTTAAATCAGAGATATGTATAGACAGATAAAATGATAAGCATTTTTGTTTATTTTCCAGTGGAAGAAGAGTACTGTAAATATCATTGAAGATATCATTGGGATATTTCATATTCAATGATGTATTGACAATATTTTGTAATATATATTAGATCATATAAAGTAGATAAAAAGTAAAGCTTCTAAGGATGTATATTTTAAGTCAAAATTGGTTGATTTTCTATGTATAAGATATTCCAATGAAGCATGTAATGTGTTTTATGTTTTGTCACTTTAAAATGTTTCTACTACAGAAATTCGTTGGCAGCATGTTGAGTGTTATGGGATTAATGTTTTCAGTTAAGCAAATACATCAAGGGGATATGCAAATTTGGGGGAGAGAGAAAGGCAGATCATCAACATCTCTAAAGTTGCTCAAAGAGAATAAGCATCAATCAGATGAAATGTAAAGACCCTACCATTTTATCCAACTAGCAACAAAAACAAACACATAAACCCAAACTCCTATTATGACAAATGTTTGAATCACTAAGGAGATTATACATAGAAAACCAGAAAGAAGATGTTAAAACACATGAATTAACTTTTTGAACCATCTTCATATTTCAAATATAACCCAGATCCTCTTTTTTATATTTTTTCATGTTGAAATAGTATGCTTCCCCATCCTTTTGTCCATAACTAATTCCTGGAAGCCATGTCATAAAGTGGATTGCCATAAAGTGCAATACATTTTTTCATTAGCAACAAAGTTATAAACGCAAGTTGTGTTTCTTTCCAATGACTAGTTACCAATAAATCATTGATATATTGAACAATATACCAAAAGGCAAACAATACAATGATTTAAAATGGGGAGGGCAGTATGCTCCAAGTCCAAAAGAAGGGGCACACATGTATTGTAATTGATTATTTAAAGGATTTCAAAATACAAAAATGTGACTGTACAACACATATAAACACAGCACCACTATATCAAAATTTTGACATTTGCAAAAATATGCTAGGTATAATGAACATTAAAACATCCAGCAGTAAAGTTGCTTACTTTCTTAGAATTTAGTAAGGGTCTGCAAATTATCTAGATGCCCCAAATCTAAAATGACATGTTCAAGGAAGCTCAACTAATCCCTCTTTTTCTCTTAATAAATCTATCCCAAGCAGAGTCATTCAAAATTTTCCCAGTGAATATTGATCTGCTACGAAGTTGAAATCATTCTTTAAAAAAAAAAAGACAGACGTGGTGTTTAAATATTTGAATGCTTCAGTAAGGATTTGTGTTTGGAAGGTCTGGAGAGCACGAAATCTCCTCACTCTAGTTATGTGCATCTTCTTTCCTTTGAGTCTTCAAATCAACTCTCCTCTCTCACTCCCAAAAGGACTAAATCAAAGTCCTGATAAGATTTTTTTTTCTTTCACAAATGCAGTTTACATTATAATTGTGGAAATGTGTTGGAATGAGCACTCACCTTACATTGTCTTGCTGATAGACTAAAGTGTTCACACATTGAATGTATTGAGTATTTGTACAGTCATCCTAGAGTCAGAAAATCTGTGTTCAAGTCTTGGTTATGCTACTTGCCAGTTGCATGACTGTGAAAAGTCATCTCTTTTCTACAAAACTTAGTTTCTTCATCTGTCAAAGGAGAGGTAGGACTACATGACCTTTAAGGTTCAGTCTAGCTATAAACCTGTGAAACTGAAGGTGAGGTTTTAAGACAAGCAGATGATGCCATCTCATTGTTTTTCCATCCTGCTCCCTTCCCATTAAATATAATATAAAATATGAGGAAATTAATATGGTACTCAAGAAAATGAGGTTATTAAAAGAAGTTAAAATTCATTAAATGTATACAATCCATATTTTAGCTAAAAGAAAATGTCAAAGATTTCAAACATTAATTTTCAAGACAAAAAGATGGACAAAAAAGATTCTACAAAAAGAAAAATAAAACAACAACGAAAAAACAGTCCAAGAAAACTTTGGCAACCCATGCTTTGTCTTCTTTACAAGTTCATTACAAGAATAGTATATGCATGGGTCGAGGCTGCCCTTGGTAAAAATATGAGATTATAACAAGGAAACAACTCTTAGACGCTACCATCCAATTTGTCCCCATCACATTTTGAAGTTTCCTCCTACTTCTATTACTGATTCTTTTGTACTGAATTTCTGGTCAGTATTTGTTCAAGAACTTCTTAACCACACTCCCTATCCTCACTTACACCACCCCCCTTGCCCTGCAAACACATATGTATATCTAAATCGCCCAGTCATAAAAGGTTCTATCAATGTCATAAACTTTGCCTAGACCCAGCCCCAACCAAAGCATTACCCAAGTCCCATTCTGGGGACAGGCTAGAAAAAAATAGGCTACTTTATCATGGAATTGCTCCTAGGCAGAGGTTTAAAAAATGAAGAGTTATCTTTGATGTCAAATGTTCCTTTTTGCTGATAATATTCTATTTCTGTTAAACCCTGGGATATTTTAAGACTTCTTTCATGAAATACATAATGAAATAAGGAATTGATTTAACCTTCCAAGCTAGAAAACAGAAAGCAAATGCAAAAGGCATATGCCCAAACTATGACCTGTAGATGAACAGTATCTTTAGAGAGACATAGATGATACAAAAATGTGTGCATGTATATCTGAAAGCAAGCACACAAACTATTGTGTGCAGAGGCCCTAGAATTGCGTAAAAAGAGATCATTCTGTAACAAAGTTTTGAAGTTCATCAGTATGTTTAATGACACAAAACATCTTGACAACAATAAATATTTATCATGTACCTGGTTCTGGGGATACAAGGCCAAAAATGAAAGTGCTAGACTTCAAGTACCTTATATTATATTGGAGGGAGAAGGAGGGAGAAACACCATATACATAGGAAAATTCAAAATATATTGTTTAAAAAGTAATCTTGTGGGGTAAGGAAAGGCACTCACAATTGACAGAATGAGGATATTCGTTCTGGAGGAGGGAGCTCTTGAACTGAATTTTTAAGGAAGCTAGGAATTTCAGAAGTAAAGTTGGGATGGGAGTTCTGTACTGCCCTGAGAAACACCATTTACAAAGACATAAAGGTAGACAATCTAGTTCATGGAATTGAAATAAATATTTTAAGTGGTCTGTCCCAGTGTCAGAACATCCACCAGAGCCATTGAAATAGACCACATCTAGTCTACTTTGCAATAAATCAGAGAAAAGAACTCTCTATGATGTAGATATAGTGAACAATATTCAGTCCATACTGTGTGTGCATTTCTGCTTGGAGGAATGGCCTCTCCAAAGTCCACTATTCCCATCTTTCTGTGGTTATAGTTTTATCAGTAGAAAGTCTAGGGCAATCATCACCAGAGAAAACTCTGATGATGAAAAAAGTCCCTGCTAGGTCCTGCTGCTTTCTTCATGTTTGAAGCACCCTTCCTGAGTTCTTTTCCCTAGGGTGAAAATTTCAGCAAAAGATACCAGCCTCTGACATACAAATAACCCAATTAAAACATCTTTAATTAAAGAACTCATTAAAATATGTATATCATCTGAATCAAGCTCAATTTAGCCAATGAGAGATGCAAACTATCCTCACCAGATGAACAAGATGCAAAATTCAGGGTTGCACAAAGCAAGTAACAGTATTTGTAATGTGAAATACCAGTTTACAACATAAAGAAGGGGAAAAAACATTATCCTTGCTCTGATCTCTACCTCCAATTCATCAAGCTCACACGTAGTATGGGGGAAAGTATGGGTATGCCTATTTGCCAGGAAACAGGTCCTAGTAGGTCCTTATAAGAATTCAAGGAGCAGCTAGGTGGCACAGTGGATAGAGCACCGGCCCTGGAGTCAGGAGGACCTGAGTTCAAACCCGGCCTCAGACACTTAACACTTACTATCTGTGTGACCCTGGGCAAGTCACTTAACCCCAATTGCCTCACTAAAAAAAAAATACAAAAGAGAAGGTAGAGGAACCAATTGGTAGCTAAGTGAACTTAAAGTTGGGAAGACCCGAGTTTGAATTCTGCAGGATAATATTGCCATAGTATCCATGTCAGAATACACATACTTCTATTAGCTGTGTGACCCTAAGCAAGTCACTTAATGTCCCTCAGGCTCAGTTTCCTCATCTGTAAATTGCAGATAATAGCTCCTTCCTTCCTAAGTTATTTTGAGCATCAAATGATATATGTAAAGAATTTTGCAAGCCTTAAAGTGCTATATAAATGCTAGATATTGTTGTTATGCTTTTTACTATTACTGTCATTATTACAAAGGAGCTGAGGAAAGAGGGTCAGTTTAAGCACAACTTCTTGGGCCTACTATGACCTTGTTACTGAATCAATTATAGATTTTGCAACAAGATGGAATGTTCCTTTTCATTTGAATGGCATATGCTTTACAAAATGTCTTCAGGTTCTAGGATATTTTCATTAAGAATACTAAATAGACCTGCAACAAATTGTTTGATATTGATTCAATAGCATTTATTAAGTGCATAGCAAATACCATGCACCATGCTAGTTGGTAGCTCTCAAGTTTACATTGTTTTGGGCAGAAGCAACAGGAACATAAAAATAATGAGAAAGACATATTAAAAAGTATGTGAAAATAATCTCCATGGACGAGGGCACTAACAACTGGAGGGACCAGAATAGTCTTCCGTTAGATGGTAGAACTTGAAGGAAGCT
This sequence comes from Dromiciops gliroides, assembly GCF_019393635.1. Classification (NCBI taxonomy): domain Eukaryota; kingdom Metazoa; phylum Chordata; class Mammalia; order Microbiotheria; family Microbiotheriidae; genus Dromiciops; species Dromiciops gliroides. The sequence continues at coordinate 117,072,928 of NC_057866.1, read as the reverse complement.
ATGAAGTAGAATTGAGTAAAGAGTGCATTGCAGGGGCAGCTAAGTGGCACAGTGGATAGAGCACCAGCCCTGGATTCAGGAAAAGCTGAGTTCAAATCCAGCCTCAGACACTTAATTACTGGCTGTGTGACCCTGGGCAAGTCATTTAACCCCAATTGCCTCATCAAAAAAAAAGAAAAAAGAGTGCATTGCACTCTAGGCTTGGGAGTTACAAAAGCAAAGACTAAAAGAAGGAATAGTATACAAGGGAATAGCTATGTAAAAGATGGATTAGAAAATAGAGAGGCTGGACTATCATTTAGGACTCTATTACAATGATTCAGAAAAGAGATGATAAGGATCTGAGCCATAGTGGTGTAGAAAAGGAGGTGGATGTGCAAGATTTTATGGAAGTCGAATTCCCAACGTTGGCAATGGATTGGATATGAAGGGTGAAGGAGAGGGGAGTGGAGAGGATGACAGAGTTTGTAAACATACATGGCTACAAAAATGGTGGCATCCTTGGCATAAATAAGGAAACCAAGAAAAGGTGAGGGCTTCCAGGAAGGTGGGAGATACATGAGACAGAAATAGTGAATTCTGAACAGTTTCTTCTAATGAGGTCATGCTGAAAGGAAGAGAGCAGCACAGATCATCAAAAGAAAGGCACAGATCATCAAAAACAAAGCTCATCTGTTTCACAGTGCTTTCTTCCCATTAATATCACATGCTAAGCATCTATAATCATTCTCTTATCTGCAGCAGATTAGCACAGAAAAGTATGAACCTATAAATGTATCCTAAAATGGATATGAATGCAGTAGGATTGAGCTCCTTAGTAAGTCAGAAGAGCAGAAATAATAAGAAAATGAATAATTTCCAGTTAACATAGGGACATGAAGGGTCTTAGAGAAGACCAGCTCTCCCACATTAACACCAACAAAGGACCTAAAAAAGGCACCAGAAAGAACAATGACTAAGAAGATCAGAGGGGGAAAGCAGGGCATTCTTCCATCTAGTGGAGGATGACACAGGGTGATCTTATCTCAGATAAGGGACCTGCTAGGGAACCAGAAACAAGCATGAGCTTGGGGCCAGTGGGATCTTGGGCATGTCTTGTTAGAGCAATAACAGGGTACTGGGCCATTCCTATTTAGACACACAGGGCCCATGATGCTACAGAAGTCTAAAACCAACAAAAGATAGTCAAATGCCCTGGCAGACTCAATGTCAAAGGACCTTCCAGGAGGCCCGAGGTTGGCGTGATATCACACATTTGATTGGGATTTATCAGGACCATAGCAGGAGACAGATTCAAGTCCCATCTATGGATTAATCAGGGAACAGATAGTTACAGGGCTGAGACTAGCATTTGCTTTGGGCTACCAGGAAATAGATGTAGAAACCAAAGGCTGTAAGTAAAAGGCTGGCCACAGTCCCAGAACCTCATCCAGGAGTGCAGCAGGGCATACAGACTACAGATGAGACAGGACCCAATAAGGCCTGCCTACTCCATTCAAGAGTACTGGATGGGGAAGAGCCTGGCCCTGGAACAAAGTTCCAATTGAAGATATGAGAAAACAGAGGAAAACTACAAAAATTGTGAAAAAAATATTATGAGTTAAAAGACAACCAAAAAGTAAAATCAAGAGGAGAATGTAACTTGTGCAGGGTAAACTGAACAGAAAGTGGAAAACAATTTATAACAAGGATAACTTGAAAACCTTAAGAAATAAGACCAATACAATGACCAATAGAAATTCCAGAGTAGTAGTGAAAAAGCATGCTTTCCACATTTTGGCAGAGAGGTGATACACTAATGGAATAAAATGAGATATACAATCTCAGACACAACCAACAGTAGTTTTATTTGACTCTACTTGTTACCTAAAGTAGAATCTCTTGTGTGTGAGAATGCAAACCATATTTGGTAGGAAGAGTTCTGGGGGAAAGGCTGTCAATGAGTAGTGATAATAATGGGGAGAAAAAAAGTTTTAATGAACTTTTAAAAATGCACAGAAAATGATCATAACAATGCAAACAAGTATAATAACACAATAAAAAGTCAATGTACAATTATACATAACAAGGATGACTTGAAAGAAGAGCCCCACCCCACCCCTTTGCACAAATAGGAAATCCACAAGTAGTGTACACTGCATATATTTTTAGATTTTTTTTTATGTATTGACCAGTTATGCTAATTTTTCCTCTTTTTCATCTTGAAAAATACTACTTATTATATGTAATTTTTCTCTAGGAATGCAAGGGAAGGGAAATTATGAAGATATAAAAATGGCATCAATAAAAACATTAAAAAACAAACTAAATGGAAGTTCAGCAGGGGATAAGGAAACAGACAAGCAGTATAGCATTGATACTAATGACTTGAATGTAACACATACATACATGATTTTTAAAATCTTTGGGTCTTTGAGTATCTGCTAAATCCCATTATTTCATCATAATATAAATATATATAGAAACTAAACTGCAATAATAGATTTTCACTGTCTTATTTATGGTCCCCTTTTCTGTTCTTCTATGTGGAAAGGGTTAAGTTTGTTAATGTTTAAGTTCATAATAAAAATTAATTTTTAAGTGACTACAGTCCTATCTTCTTTCTTGTAAAAGTTTGAAAAATTGGATATGCTGAAGGAGAACAATTCATTGATCAAGGCACTGTAATAAATCCATGGTGAGTCTAGAAATAGAAATAACCAAATTACAAATTTATTATCTTTTAATCTGACCTTGTAAGGAGGAAACATGGAATAGTACAAAGGAGTATTGGGCTAAGAAATCCCTTCATGGTTGCCAAACTGTGAGATTTCAAATTGGATACTAGAGCATTAACCTCCCCTTTTAAACCTTTCCCTTATTTATCTCCCAGACTAGTAAATGGAAGAAGCCTCTGGTCTCTAGTTAGAGCTTTTATTGTTTGGAAATTACAAGGTGATGTTGATTAGAGGGATAGGAAAGTAGAAATACAAAACAAATAGTCTTAAGTCTAAGCTTAGTCTCTATTCCATATAAAACTCACCAAAAACCCAAGGCCACCTTTGGGGGGGAAAAGCCGCGTCAAGCACGTGCTGTTACAGTGAGCCGGGACGAGTCCAACCTCCGTCAGCCTCTGTGTGTGCAGCGCAGCCAGCAAACAAGGAGAGCCGAAAAGAGATCCCACTTCCGTTCTCTCCTTGACTTTTAAGCTCGCACCCTGGAAGTGGAGTGCCTAGCAGCTGGACTGGTGTGCGTAGCCCATGCACAGCCGTCGGTCTCCTCCCCAAAAGGGTGGTCCTTTAAAAACTTTCTCATTCCGTATTCACTAACCGACTGTTAAAAACTTTTTTACCACATTCCCCCCCTTTGATTCCTCAAGAAATGAAATGTTTCCTTGAAGGAACAGTAAAAAATAACAGAATATAATAACTATTGCTAACTAATAATATGTGAACAACAATATAGAAAAGGAAGAGAGGAAAGTTTTGTCCAGCGGGGCGATTTTTTTTGTCCTCATGAACCAATGCTTTGACATTGGTCTTGCAAAGGAAGGACCTCTGCAGAGAGTACATGTTACAGATGGTGTATATTATAACAGAAAGGATTTTACTAGCTCTAACTAGAGACCAGAGGCTTCTTCCATTTACTAGTCTGGGAGATAAATGAGGGAAAGGCTAAAAAGGGGAAGTTAATGCTCTAGTATCCAATTTTAAATCTCACAGTTCCAAGTCCTACTTTTAATACATACTATCTTGCTGACCCCAGGTGATTCAGTTAAACTTTTAGTGTACCAGAAACCTGTGTAAGTCTACAATTTATGGGTGAGCTGATATCTACAAGAGTGGACATAGTTTCCATGCTTGGACTTTACTACATGAATGAAACAGATGTAGAACAAAGCAAAAACCACAATGACTTGACCTTAGAAGTAGTGATAAGTTGTGATAATGCTATTCTCTGATCCTAATTCTTAAAGATTCATAAAGATATTAAAAATGTTTGGTTTACTGATTTATCAGCAATTAACTTCTTATTTATCTATACAAATGGTGAATCATGTAGACTGCTTCTATCTACCATGTTGGGAACCATAGATTCAGCCACAGAGAAGCCAACCAATTCCTTAAAACATGCTCCTTATCAAAAGAATAAGGTCTGAATCAACCAAAGGACATCTGTGGAATTAGACAAACATTTCTACAGTATTAAACAATACACTGAGCTCCTTGCTTGGTAAAAACAAAAGCAGCATGTATTCAGAACTGAGGTAAGGACATATTGTTTTAGAGGTGCTTAGGGAATTAGATCTCCAAAGAGACATAATCTGAAGCATTCTCTGAGGCCATGTGAATTAAATACTACAGAACCATAAGATGAAGCTATTCTAAGCATCATCACTGCAAAGATTCTTAATTAGTTCAAGGCTGAGAATATATTATTCTTGTGAAACTCAGTAATTGAAGTCCTATGTTGCCAAATATCTTTTCAGATGTAATGGCCTTAGGTGGAGGTCCTAACTGAGATTGAAGACAGTGGACCACCTTAAAGGAATATGATAATTACAAATATATTATGATCACAACACTATCCAAATTTGCAACTCTCAAATACTCAAATGGATCTGTGATCTCTATTTCAAAATTCTAACTATTCTGACTGTAACTCACCCATGCCTGTTTATCCTGTGTGGTTCTTGATGATGTTTTCCAATAAGTTTGCCAGAAGCAGGCCTTCTTCCCTTTACCCTTTCATTGCTTAGTTAACAGTATAGCATGCTGCCTGAACACCTGTTATATCATCCCTGGCCCTCATTATCTAACCAGCATACCTTCTCTTCCTATCACCTAATTATTTGATGCCATCTTTCCTCCTTTTCTTCTGTGGTTATATGGTACATTATGCCTACCTCACACTTACCATATCAAAATGCCAGACCAAATGTGAATATTTGGGTGACTCACAGTAGAGGAAGACCGTTCAGAGCAAACGTGATCAAATATGAAAAGGCTTATATAAGTGTTTGGCTTTTTTTCTAGAATTTTAATAGTATCAGTACATGGAAGTTCTTTCCTTATAGGGAGACAGATGACTTATCCGTAACTGACATTCTTAGAAGGCTGTCTGAGGGACAATGAGGTCTACTGTCTTACCCAGGGTCACACACAATGTACTAGGTGGAGTATGCATCAGAAAAAGGATTTGAATCCAGGTCTTCTTGGATCCAAAGCCTGCCTTTTATCTACTACATTATATGATCTTAATTGGGATACTAAATGACATGGATTTTTAGAAAGAAGTATTTTTAATTAAGTAAAGCCAAGACAAGTTAACTTTAACATAACTAAAGGACTTATAATTGCAGAATTTCTGGATTAGAAGGAATTTCAGTGACTCTAGTCTTAAACCACACAAAAAAGGAATTTTTTTCTCCATACATTTCTGATGAGTTATCACTTAGATTTTGCTTAAAGACTTCTAATCAGAACCCACTAACCATCAAAGCATTCCTTGATAATTTTGTAGAGTTCTAGCTATTAGGAAGGGTTGTGTGTGTGTGTGTGTGTGTGTGTGTGTGTGTGTGTGTGTTTTAATCACACCAACCCTAAATTTGATTCCTTGCAACTTTTACTCTTGTTCCTAGTCTTGTCCTCTGGTCAAAGCAGAGCAAGTCTATGACCTCTTCTATGCTACTACAAGTAGGATACTGATAAGTGTTTAACAATTGGCTCTTCAAAATGCAGAGTACACAATTAAGTTTAATTTGAATAATAATTTTCTCCATCACTTTATTGAGGCTATGAAAGAAACAAAACAATAAATCAAGCTCTGATTTGTAGCGTTTCCAAATTTCCAAAGTATAAATGCTCACAGTGAAAATTTAGAAAATTGGCTCTTCTTAGCCAGTTCTAGTTTGCTCCAGCAAACCTTTTGGTATAGTCAGCAAATATTTGAAAACAGGAATCATGTAAATATTTTCTCAATTGAGGGAAAAAGGAAGGGCTAATCTGAATGCATGCAGCCCATTATTACAATTCATGATATAAGATGAGGCAAATAAATTATACTCTATATTAAACATTTCACATGGAATTCAGGAGCAAAGGTCTAAATACTATTCATAATAATTTTTCCACACTGATGTACTTGGACCTCCCATTTCTCATCAGTGGAAAGGGTTGTTTGTTGTTGTTGTTGTTGTTGTTGTTGTTGTTGTTGTTGCTTTTTTGTTTGTTTGTTTTTCCCCATCTCATGGATAACCATAAAGTGATTGTTTTTTTTTTTTTTGGGTGGAAAAGATTCTTCTTGATGCTCTATTGAGAATCAACTTAGTGAAAAATCATCAAAGCACTATAAAATACAAATAGGGAAGACTAAAAGGAATGCAACCCAGAAACCTAAATGCAGGCTGTGCTCAGCTTATTTATTTTAACTGAGAGAGCATCTTAGAAGATAAATGCATATAGATTTTTCATCTTTGAAATCCTGTATTTTCATCTGCAGAATGATTGAGTGGCAATGTTTCATCATTTTAGTTCTTGGATATATCAAACATTATACTACAAAGCCATAACTTCATCTCTATAGGGAATTACTGCTTAAATTATGACTATACTTTTGGAAGGATGGGATAAAAATCAACAAAATAAAAAGGCAGTTTGTCCCAAAAGTGTTAGTACAATATTGTTGTTGTATTTTAAAAATATTTTTAAATTTTAATAGCTTTAAACAGAACTAAGACATTTAGGACATCTTACAATTGGTTCAAATAATCCTTTATTTACATCCAAGATGGGGAACTTTTGGACAGATTGAATTTCATGTGTGAAAGAACTGGGATTTTTAGGAAAAAAATATAACTATCTTTTTAAGATCAGAAATCTTGAATTGCATTTATAATGTACAGATAAAGGTGTGTAATGATTTTGCTGTACTTCATGCTAATTCGATCAGACATACAGTGTTTGGGTTTGGGTGTGGGTATCCCTTAGGAAGGACACTGTCAAGTGAGTAAGAATATATATGATGGTGAGAAACAAAAAATGTCACATGAGGAAATTTTATATTACTGGGCATGTTTAGATTTTAAAATAGAAATCAAAAAAGGGACATGACAAATACCTGGAGAATTACCACATGGAATAGCAGTTTAATTTCTTTGAAGGGCATAATTTTCTAACAAACAGAATTGATCAACAATGGAGTGGGCTGCTTTAAAAAACTGTGAGTTCCCCAGTCATTGACAGTGTCCAAGCAGATGCTGAAAGTCCATTTGTCAACAATGATAAAGACAGAATTCTCCCATTGGGAAAATTGTTGGACTGGGTTACCTCTGAGATGCCTTTCAGTTTTAAGAGTCTATGAGTCTATGATTCCCTGGCCTTTTCTAAACATAGTTATCTGTGCAGGTCATTTTTCACTGTCAGTATTTGGTCCCATACTAGTTTTTAATTACATGGTTTGCACAAAAATACAAGGTCACACAATTCTAGCCAAAATTAAAGTTGATTTAGTATTTCCACCTTTTGTTTTAACCTTTTGCCTCCTCACAAAAATAAAGAAAACAGAAAAGAATATCTGACAAGACCTGTGAAACTTGAGCAACCTTTAAAGTTGAAACAAAATACATTGTCACATACCATAATAATTATATTAACTAAAATTTAAACAGCCTTATAGTTCACAAATTTCTTAACATGTGCTATGCACTACTCAAACCCAACTTATGAATTTTAGCAAAATAAAATTTGTACACCATTAATTTTTCAAAGATACTAATTTCTTTTAGCAATAAATATCTCTTTTGGAACAGTTAGTATGACTTCATTTTTTAAATTGTGTTGAAATCATAATAATTATACATTTATTTTTTCCTTATTTCTCATTTGGTGCAATGGTTGTGTTCCTGCAGAAAAGGAGAACATTTCGTACATTGAATTCCTCCTGCAAACTCTAGACAGGTTTGTGGTAGTGATAAAGGGAGTTGCCCTGAGGCAAACAGACCTTTTCTTCATGCTGCATCCTTCTTGTCATGTTATTTTTGCAGACAAATGATTTATTAAGAGCCTGACTATGGTATGTTGTCTGAATAAATCATGTAGGCTAGACATTGAAAGTACTAGAGTAATCAAGTAGTGATGTATATTTATTAACTTTGTAAGTGAAAGTTTGCTTGCCAGGTCTTTCCCCCTAGATCTATTTACTTTAACCTAATGAGTATTTGAGGAGTGAGCCCCAGATAATCTTTCTCTAAAACTTTCAGGGATGGGGGTAGGGAGACGGGAAGGACAAGTGTCACAAAATAACTCTAACCTTTCACTTCATTGTTGGCTTCCAGTTTGAGACATAATATAGGAGCAATATCTATGATCCTAAAGAGAGATGTGAAGGAAGAGAGGGAAGAGAAAGAAGAGCAGGAAAAGAAAGAGGGGGAGAGAAAAAGAGAGAGAGGGAGAAAGACAAAATAATAATGGCTACTGACAAGCTTGGCCCCTGTCAGTCAGTCAATAAGTATTAAGTATCTACTATGTGTCCGGCACTATGTTAAGTTCTAGGAATGTACCCAGATGGGGACCCAACTGGCAAGCTCCAGTTGGGCAAAGCAGCTTCCTCTCTCAATTGTTCTCCCTCTCCTTCTTCTGTCTAAATAGGGAATCATACCCTTACCTGTGGATGCTGTGCCCAAAGGAATATAAGTTTTGATAGCTTGAACCTCACAAGATGTCTTGGGGTTTAAGGCCAGGTTTTTTTTTAAAACCATGCCTTAACCCCAAATCACTCTGTCTTACATTGACCAACAATAGGTCTCAGTTCAAGGCTCATTGGGCCTTGTTTGGACTCAGCGATTCAGATTGAGTATAAATAGCAATTGCTTTTGTTTTGGCCAGAAACCCTGAAGGCCTTCCCTTCCCAGTCTTCCTGTCTTCCTTCCTTCCTAACTTCCTTCCTAACTTTTCTTTTTCTTCATTCATTCATTCATTCATTCATTCATTTTGAGTAGGTAAAAGAAGCCATTCTTTGCCTCATTTCTTACCTAGACTTCGTGAAAGTGGATACCTTGATTTCTTGTGGACCCCCTGCCCCACCCCACCCCTGCCATTATGTAGGTAATCAGAACAACTTTTGAGGACTAGCTGAATTGGTTAACACACCAACAATCCTTTACAGTGACCAGAGTCAATCTAGCTGGAAAATTAGTAAGTCTGAAGCCAATTAAGTTCATACTGGCATTGAAGCAGATCCTGAACCATTTGGTGATGGTGGTTTATGGACCTTTAAGAGACATTCTTATCTTCAAAGACTCGCCTGACTATAAGTTATGAGATTATGAACATATTCCATTCATGATCTTATTGGCTATAGCTCTCCCCCAGCTCTGGTTATGGGACTCTCAGAATTATGCTCTTTTGAGAGATCTCCTTATCAAGACATCTCCTAATCAAGCCTTGCACTGTGCACTGCTTATCACCAAGGATGCTTTCTGATTTGTATATCAAAGGCCAATTCCTTGACCTCTGGAATTCCTCATTCTTCCTCCCCTTGGAAATGGAACCCATCAAATCATTCCTTTCCAAGCTCACCTTTCCCTCCAAAGTTTCTTATCTGCCTTTGCTTAAAATGTATATAAACCCACACAATCTATATGACCTCAGACAAGTCACCCAACCTTTCTGGACCTCAGTTTCCTCAACCACAAAATCAAAGTCCCTCCCACCTCTAAATTTATGATAGTAGGCAAAACAAAATTTTAATTACACTCTCCTACTTACCTACCAGCTCAAATGCCCTACTTAAAAACTTAAACAGGCCTCCATTAAAGCACAATTCAATCTAGTCATATAAGCTTATGATTTCAAAAATATAATAATGTCATTTTTTCATAATAGAATAAAAAAAATTGGTCTGAAGTCAATTCCTTTGCTCTGCTGCTCTCCCTAGGTTGGGGTGGGACAGGAAAATAACATGCTGATTCGCTTGGTGTTTCATAGCAGTTCTCACCTTAAAGAGAAACACCTATAACTAGCAGTTCTTCACCAAACAAGGCAGAGTAAGGCTAGTAGAAATAGACATAATTTTAAATCATAGTAGAATGTGACCTTCAAAAAAATAATAATAATGTTGGGAGTCAAGGTAAACACAGAGAGTAAGAGGATAACATCAGCCAGTTGCCCACAGAGAGAGAGAGACTGTAATAAGCAGACTTTGTATAATTTCAGGGGGAAAAAAGCATCTTGCTGCTTGTATATATTCGATTTGTTTACTAACTGATAGAATTCTAGTTTTCTCTTTATGATGCTCTATTTGTATTCACATAATCTTTGGGAAAAGTATTGAACTGCTGGGAGAACTTCAAATCAAATAAATACTGTGTGTCCTTCCCCCACCCCCAATCTTTCGTTCATCAGTAGAGTAAATTATATTGACTTTCAGAATCATGCTATTTGGATTTATTGTCTGGAGGGATGAAGAACCATAATAAAAGTGAATAAATGAATTCAACTGGCCCATAAATAACAGCACAGACAAGAAAACTATGGAAGAGGAACTGTGTTTTACACCATCTGGCTCATCAGAGAACATTAGCAAAGCAGCAGTAGGTGGTGGTAAGGAAACATCCGTTCCATTTTCATCCTTCAGGAAAAAGTAGCATTTTGGAAATACTTGCATCATCCTTTCTGAACTGATCTTCAAACTATCCCACTTCATAGAGAATTACTGCAGTTTCAGTGATCACAAGATATAATTCAGCCCCATTACTTAATAGATGAGGAAATTGTGGCCCAGAGAATAGGTTGTCCACCCCCAAGACTACACAGTTAGTTAAGGGCAAAATGAAAATTTGACCCCTGGTCTCCTAGCTACAAATTTAGCATTTTTTTTGTAATAATAAGAATTGTCATCATCATAATAGCTAATAACAATTACCATGTGCCAGGAATTGTGCTAAGATCTTTATAATTAATCTCATCTGATCCTCAATAATCCTGTGAGAAAGGTACTTCTTTACTTCTCTTTCTCCCTCTCTTCCTTCTTTCCCTTCCTTCTCTCCTTCCTTATCAGGTTATAAGGTAATACAAGATTTCAAAGTTGAAGGTCACTTCTGTGAGTATAAAGTAAAAAAGGATCAGCTATCTTAATGTCCTCCTTTCTCCCAACATTTGCTCTCCACTGACCTTCATGTGAAATCAAGGTTATGAGTGTTCAGTTACAGTATGCCTCTGACTCTACAATCTTACTTCTTTAATGCTGTACTACCTTTATTCTAACCTATTCTCTACTTCCTTGGTTAGAATCTGAACTTTCCTTATACTGTTCCCTCCATTGACTAAAATTCCCAATGCCAGCTGACACTCTTTTTCTTTTTCCAAAGTACTTCATAACTCACATTTCTATAATTTCTTTTCCTATTTTCACTTAAATCATAATTATTCAAGCAAGACCAATAGCAGTAACATTAAACTGTTATAAATAAATTCTTTTTAAATTTTAATTTGTATCCATGTATATACTTGTGTTTCTGATCAGATCACAATTTTTATTGCATTTAGCTAACATCATATTAGTCTTCTTTAAAAATACATTTAATGCTTAAAAGCTACTCATATTAAACACTGAGTATTTAATTTCCAAAATAATTTTTGCCTTTTCCAAAAAGGCCTAACTTTTTCAGGGAGCAGATTTTCTTTTGGTTTGTTTTTGCAAGGTGACTTAAGCCTTTATATTTGTGCCTCAGTTCATTTTCTACATTCATTGGCAAACAGTCAGCCAACAACTTATCTGAAAACTCTTTTCTTTCAACATAGATTCTAGTAATTTTTATTAAACCAAAGATTTTTTTCTGTCCTTTTAAACTACCATAACATTCATATCTGAAAGAGATATTACCTTCCATTCTTCACCAGTTAATTTATTTTTCTTTATGCAAAAGTTACTTTTATATCCCCTTTTTAAATTAAACTTTTATTTAAAATCTTGAGCTCCAAATTTTGTCTCTCGCTCCCTCCCCAAACACCTCCTTGAGATATAGGTTATCCATGAGTAATTATGTAAAACACTTCCATATTAGTCATTTTGTACAAGAAGACTCAAATAAATTTTTTTTAAAATGAAAGAAAGGGAGAAGCTAGGTGGTGCAGTGGATAGAGCACTGGTCCTGGATTCAGGAGGATCTGAGTTCAAATCCGGCCTCAGATGCTTAACAATTACTAGCTGTGTGACCCTAGGCAAGTCACTTAACCACAATTGCCTCACCAGAAAGAAAGAAAGAGAGAGAGAGAGAGAGAGAGAGAGAGAGAGAGAGAGAGAGAGAGAGAGAGAGAGAGAGAGGAAGGAAGGAAGGAAGGAAGGAAGGAAGGAAGGAAGGAAGGAAGGAAGGAAAGAAAAGAAAAATAGCATGCTTCAGTTTGTATTGAATCAATATCAGTTCTTTCTCTGGAAGTGGATAATAGGTTTCATCATTAATTCTTTGGGGATTGTCTTAGATCTTTGTATTGCTGAGAATAAGTCACTAAGAACAATATTGCTGTTACCGTATACAATGTTCTCCTGTTTTTTTTCACTTCACTATGCATTAGTTCATGCAAGTTTTTCTAGACTTTTCTGAAACCATCCTGCTTGTCATTTCTTATGGCACAATTATATACAATATAACATATCATATCATATTATATACCATATACCAAAGCTTATTTAACCATTCCCCAATTGATGGGCATCCCAGTTCTTAGCCACCATAAAAAAAGCTCCTATAAATATTTTTGTACTAATAGGTCCTGTTCCCTTTTTTGGATGTCTTTGTTATACAGACCTCCCAGTAGCATGATCAAGTATGCAGAATTTTATGGCCCTTTGGGCAAAGTAGGGAGCAGTTGTTTTAACATTAAAGAAGACAGTGTGTCTGCACTTTGGAGTGGCTTCAACATATTTCAGAACATGTAAGTCATGAGCAGTCAGAATTTCTTCACACTACACATATAATGACATGTTTTTAATGAATATATGGCTAGATGGATTAGTAACAATGTATCAGTAGTACTGGAAAACAAACTCAAAGCATGTAATCTACTTATTAGAATGACTGTCTCTACATCTAAGGTACAGTGCATTGAAAGGATCAACAACAGAAAATTATAAGCAGCTACTGTACTTTATAAGAGGAAAAATGTTCACATAATTGCCTATTCATCCAGCTTTGTATGTTTTCTGAGTCAGTGATCAACAAGGATATTAGATTTCCAAAAAGAAAAAAAGTGTTTAATTAATAGAAATTCTCATTCTGTTAATAGTTTCCTTTTAAAATTGTTTAAAATTTGTTTTCATGGTACAGACATGTACAAATCACCCTCACTTCATGTGAGCTTTCTTCTAATAAAGTAAACAATTAAGCAAAACAAATAATATAGTCACTTCCTTTAAACCTGTCTGTAATATTCCATATCTGTACACACCCACCTCTCTATTAAAAAAGCAAGAGAAAAACCCTATTTTCTCTCACTCCTGCCCCAACATAATTGAAAAAAATAAAATGGAAACAAATTTATTTTAACAAATGTGCATAGACAAGCAAAACAGATTTCTTCAATGGCTATATACAAAAAGATGTTTCATTCTGTACCCTAAATCCATCACCTCTTTGCAATGGATAGCATGTTTTATAATTGTTCCTCAGGAATTATGAATAATTGCTGAAGTGATGTCAGTTCTAACAGTTTTCAAAGTTTGTTTGTGTTCTGCTGTTATTGTATAAATTATTCTGAGTCTATATACTTCATTTTAAATCAGTTTATAAAAATCTTCCAAATTGTTCATTTTTATAATATTGACATTACAGTATAAATTGTAATATATAAATTTAATTGTAAACTCCTGGCTTTGCCTATTCCACTATGCATTAGTTCATATATATCTCCATATCTTTTTAAAATCTTCTATTTCTTCATTTCTTACAGTACAATTGTAGTCCATCACATCCATATACCACAATTTATTCACCCATTCCTCAAGTGATGGATATACCATTAGTTTCCAGGTTTTTGCCACCACAAAAAGAACTGTTACGAATATATGTTTTGTATGGATAAACTTTTTCTTTCCTTTGGACATAAGCCTAGTTGTGGAATAGCTAGATGAAAGGAAATGCACTGTTCAGGAACTTTTTGTGTATAATTCCAAATCGCTTTCCAGAATGGTTGTAATCATTCTCAAATCCACCAGAAGTTCCAGATTATGCTTAACTATTCCATGGCTCTTCCAACATTTATCACTTTCCTTGATGTCATCTTTGCCATTCTAAATGGTATGAGATTTAATCTCAGAATTACTTTAATTTTAATTTCTCTAATTTGTAGTGATTTGAGACATCTTTTATGTGGCATTAAATACCTTGCATTTCTTCCCTTGATAATTATCACCTCAGGATATGAGTGGATAAAAACCATTTGTCAATTAGGGAATGGCTCTTTTTCAGATTCTTATATATCTTAGAAATAAGACCTTTATCAGAAAATCTTATTATGAAGATTATTTCCCAGGGATTTTTTGCTATTAATCTTAGCTTCATTATTTTTTATGTGCAAAATCTTTTCAGTATTACATAATCAAAACTATACATTTCATTTTTAATACACTTTTAAGACTTCAGATGTATAATGGGTATGATATTGCTTGCTTTCTCAATGGCTTGGAAGAGAGGCTGTAGAAAAGAGGAGAATTTGGAACTCAAAATTTTAACAAATGGTTTATACAAACTAAAGCAGTTTGATGCACTAAATTTAATGCAGATCCCCAAGTCAAGATCTGAGTTCAGGTCTTTCTGTTGCCACATATTGGCTATGTCTCTATTGGCAAGTTACTTGAGAGTATTCAGTGCTCATGAGACAATGAAAGTTTTAAGTCTTATACATTGTGGTAAAATATGAAAGTTTTTAACAGTCCGTTAGGATAACTGAAAGACGCCAGTTTTTCAAGGACCACCCTTTTGGGGAGGAGACGAACAGTCCGCCTGCTGCGCACGTCAGACTGCCTGCGGGACTCGACTTCCGGGGTGGAGAGAACGGAAGTGAGGCTTTTGCCTGCTTGGCGGGACTCCTGACGGCGCGGCACAGACGGTCTCTCTCCAAAGGTGGCCTTTTCGGTTTGGTGAGTTTTTATAAGGAATATAGACTAAGCTTAGACTTAAGATGATTTGTATTGTGTTTCTACTTTCCTATCCTTCTAATCAACATCACCTTGTGACTACCATAACAATAAATAAAAAGGTCTATCTAGAAAACCAAAAGCTTCTTCCATTTACTAGTTTGGGAGATAAATTAAGGGAAAGGTTAAGTAGGGGAGATTTATGATCTAATATCCAATTTTAATCTCACAGTTTGGCGACCACGAAGGGACAACACACCTTAGTGCCCTTGTTCTGGTGTTCACATGGCTGACTAGGAATCACCGGTGCCAGAATGCTCTGTTTGGGGTGATCTGGACCTGTCTCACGTGAGTCAAAGACATAATTTGCAAGTTCCTTAAGTCTATCAGCTGTTAAGCTCCTCCAATCTGGACATTGGGTCAGAAAATATTTGCGTACTTCTGGCAGTGAATTACAAATAAACATGTTGAGAATAATATAAGAATCATACAGTCCCACTTAAAAACTATTATCATCACCAAGTTGCTAGAGATGGAGTTTGTATACCAAGGAGTTCTCCACATGGCTAAAATCACAGATCTGAAATAGAAACAAAGGTAGAGAGAAAGAATAAGAGAGAGGGAAGAAAAAGAAAAGAGGGAAGAAGAGAAGAGGGCCTGGCTATGGAACTGACAAGATGATGGACTGGACACATTCCCTAGGCCCCACTAACTCTCTAAAGATCCTGATTTGTGTTGATTTGTGTATCATATGTAAAGCAAATTATTAAAGAAATAAAATCCTTAAAGAGGAATATTAGAAACATTGAGATGACAAAACTAGTGGTCAGGAGTTGTCTCCTTAATTAGTCTCCAAACATCTGAACATTAAAGACAATCTCTGATCTGGTTTAAATATATCTTTCTCCCTCATTCTATAATTGAACCAAATATGGCTATATGCTAATATGGTAAGTGACTAATCAGTTGACCAACCCTGCATTGAGTTCCCGAAAACACTTAATGAAATTGAAATCTGAAAGGGGCCATATTTATTTATTTTGATGAGCCTGATAAAATATACATATTTTAAGAGCAGAAACTTTCATTTAGGGGAAAGGGGAGTCTTTGTATGGACAGTGCCTCACACAGCACCTGGTATATAGTATATGCTTAATATTTGCTTGTTGATTAATTCCTGATTCTATGATATTTATATTTCCTATACCTTAAAACCTTTATCATCATATCTATCCTTTCTCTATCATCTATGCTTGTTGAAATCAGGCCTTTCCCTTCAAATATGATATCATTTGATGCATTTAGCCTTCATTGATTCCATCAACTGGAAATGATCTCTTATGCCTTTGAATTCTCACAGCACTTTATTTTGTACCTCTATTTCATTTATCACATTTTATTGTGTTTGTTATGTTACCCTACTAATTGCATCAGCCTTCAGAATACTACAAAGTCTTATCAGCAAAAATCTTTAGTAATGTGAGACTTTTCTAAACATCCATGCTCTAAAAATGAAATGAGTTGAAAACTCACATTACCCAAACAAGTATATGAAGCTGTAGGAACAGTTTATTGAATTAATCCCTTTGTGTATATATATATATATATATATATATATACATATATATATATAGCAATGTACATACACACATATCCATTTGTATGCATATATATACTTGTATTATATATGCTTATATGCATATTTATACACTGGCATAAATTTATGTATTGTGCTATGATAATCACCATAGACTAGAGTTCTTCACCTTTTCTTGTGTAATGGATAGTCAACCTGGTAAAACCTGTGAACCTCTTCTCAGAAATTCTCCTAGTAATGCTTTATGACTCTAAATTTTGGAAGAATCAAAATTATAATATCCAAAAGGGAATGCAATTAAACACTGCAGTGTATATACCAATGATGATTTATGCATGAGAATTAGAACTATATCAAGTCCATGTATAAATAGGCAAGGAAGTAGACTAATCATACAGAGACAATATAAAGAATATATCAAGAGATATATTCACATTAAAAATTAAAAGGAAGATCCTTTATATATGTTTTTATGGAATCATGTGGACAAGAATTCTATAGAATGGGAGGGCATGGAACATTTTCTACAGAAGGAAGAATACATTCCCATTCTGGGATCATGACCAATATTAATGAAATCACAATTCAGCCAATATATGCAAGTATCACAGGCAAGGATCATTTCTTATTCATCTTTGGAGCTTCCTTATTGAACAATCCACAATGCATTGAATATAGTCATGCAATGCTTTTTAAAAATTTATTAGAATTAGAGGCAATTATTATCTGTTCTTTTTTCATGTAGAAAAAATAGACAATTTCATATCACAGTTTATATGGGTTTCATTGAATCTATGTAGATTGCTTTCGTTGCTATTCCATATTTCTTCACTACTCCATACAGTCTGTACCTCTACATTTTGCTAACCCATGTTCCATTCTTATTATTATCCCTTCACTCTTATACTGTATACAAAAGACTCAAACAGACAACTGCACACATAATGGAGTGTTGTGAATCTAGCTATATCTCTCTGTAAGATCTTCTCCCTCTGTGCTTCCTTAAAGTATTTCTAAGAAGAGAATAAACCTAGTCGACACAGTAGAAATTCTGTTTTCGATATATACTTTGAAATACTCTACATCACTTCAAAAATGGACCACAATGTTATTTGTTACACTAGATAGTAATCAATAGCACCTTTTTGAGAAAGATTTTTTTGTGGTTTTCTAAATTTCTGAGATGAGGATGGATACTTTTCCAGTAAGGTCTGGCATGATTCTGATGGAAGTGATGCTTCCAGAGCAAGAAACATTACAGATCCTGTAAAGAGCTATATGTCTGCATAATAGAGAGATCCTGTGACACTTATCTTGAATTTTTAATCATTTTACAGGGAATGTATGAGAAAACAATTGGAAAAGTATCAAGTCCTATAAAAGATTATGGTAATGCTTTCCTTTCCGAGATAATAGCATCAATGAGTGATACCCAAAGACCAAAACCTTCTTCAAATGTCCTCCGAGTTCTCTCTTCTATCTGAAAAAAATGCCCCTGACAGGGAATTCTGACTGTGAAGGGGCCTGATCAAAAGCAGGAGTAGATGTTTTAAACCACATGAGTCTAGCCAATGGGTGAGGTTAAATGGGTAAACCTGAGCCCACTAGTTAAAATATTTCCAGATCCTTCAGACAATTGCTAAACAACTATAGACATGAGACTATTGTGACCCCAGGCTCTAAAGAATGTTTCTGTGCTAACCCTTAGAACTCAAGTAGATAATCTTTTTCTTTTTTAATTTTATTTTAGTTCCAAATTCTTTCATTCTCTCAATGTCCTGCCCCACACATTAAGGAGGTAAGAAATATGATACCTATTATTCAAATGAAATCACACAAAACATATTTCTACATAAGCCATGTTGTGTGTGTGGGGGAAATAAAGAAAAAGAAAAATGATATGCTTAAATTTGCATTCTCTATCAGGAGGTAGATAGCATTTTTCAAAATCATGAGTCTTGAGGGCGGCTAGGTGGCGCAATGGATAAAGCACCGGCCCTGGATTCAGGAGTACCTGAGTTCAAATCCGGCCTCAGACACTTGACACTTACTAGCTGTGTGACCCTGGGCAAGTCAATTAACCCCCCACTGCCCCGCAAAAAAAAAAAAAATCATGAGTCTTTTGGAGTTGTCATGGATCATTATAGTGATCAAGGTTGCTATGTCTTGGTTACCATTACAATATTGCTGGTACTGTGTATATTTTTCTCTGGTTCTGCTCACTTTACTTTGTATTAGTTCATATTAATCTTCCTGGGTTTTCCTGAAACTATCCCCTATGTCAAATTAATAACACAATAGTATTCCATCATAATATATCACCATTGAGTCATCAATTGATGGGCATCCCCTCAGTTTCTAATTCTTTTTCATCACACACACACACACACACACAAAAGAACTACTATGAAAACATTTGTATTAATGGGTCCTTTTCTTTTCTTTTCCGTCTCTTTCAGTCCAAGACCTAGTAGTGGTATTCCTAGGTTAAAGCATATATACAGTTTTACACTTCTTTGGCAAGCCCAGTGAACATTCAAGCCTATTCAGTCATACTTTAGAAAAAAATATAACAAATGATATTATCAGATTTTTTATTCACACAGCAGATCTGAAACAACAAATTAGAAGCAAAGAATAGAAGTAGTAGGGAATTAGGTACAAACTTTACAACCTGATAAAGGAAGTGACAAATATAAAAAGCAGACTCAAAAACTAAAAACACAGAAGTCAGGAAACATTTGAATTCCAGACATGCTTCAGTATCTCTCAAGGATTTTTTCAAAATTGAATCATAGACTATAAAGAGCATAAATGGAGGATTTTAATATTTGAACCTGGAGGCAATGGAAAAAAAAAAGTGGAGTTTATTAAATGGGATGGGGAAGTGGCATGTTTAGCAAGATCAGCTGAGTGGAGTGCAGTGGAATTTTGATTGGAATCAGGAGAGATTTTATGCAGGTATACCAACTTGTAAACTATTTCAAAGATCCAGGCATGAGGTGATGAAGGACTGGAGAAGGGGGATAGCAGTGTCAGATTAGAGAAGGGGGTGCTGTATGAGAAGTGTTTTGAAGGTATAATTGACAGAACTTTGCAACAAATTGAATATGTAGGATGGGGAATCAAGGAATACAACCTAGTCTCTGTGACTAGGAGGATGGTGCTTCCCTTCACAGTAAGAGGGAATATGGAAAGGGAGAGGTCAAGTGGGGGAAAGATATTGAGTTCAGTTTTGGACCTGTTGAGTTTGAGACATCTATGGCAGTTGGAGATGCAAGAGAGAGATTACAGAAGAACAAATAGTTGTAAGAATCATATTAAATGCTTTTCGTACACAACTAACAGAGTAATATAAGTACACATATAGAATAGTGAGTCCAAGATGATAAAAGAGGGGACACTAGTACCTGGAGAAATCAGCAAAGTCCCAATGCAGGAAATGGCACCTCTGCTATGTTTTGGAGGAAGGTAGTGATTCTACAAAGTAGAGATGAGGGCAATGCCTTCTGGACTTGGAGGACCAATAGTCAAAATGGACATTGGTAAGAGATAGAATGTCATGAACAGGGAAAAGGAAGGTCAATTGGACCAGAACTGTGAATATGTGCAGGAACTGAAGGTTTAAACAATACCTAAAGTCTTATCCAAAATCTAAAAAATAAAAATAAAACAAAATAAAAGGAAAGATATTGCTCCAATAGCTCTTTTCTGAATATTTGTCTCTCTATTGAGGTTTATGTTATGGATTCAGGCAGAATCAAACAGATATGCACAGAAGAGAAGAAATGTTAGATTAGCAGCTCAAAATGCAGTAACTCTGAGACAGATATGGGCAAATAACCGTGATGTGCTATTGTCTCATACATTTTCCTTTGGGCTCATCTAGGTGAAGAGATGAGAAATGCAATCCATCACACTATAAGGATCGTATTATAGCATGTCAGAAGGATCTTCATTGTTAGGCTTCATATTGCTACAGAGCTGAACAAGGATCAAAAGCAATCACTCTTCAAGGAGCTGCAGTCAAGTCACTCCAGTACTATCTAATCTTCTGCCATCTCTCCTTCTTTTCTCTTTTCAACTCTCATTAAGAAGTTATGTTTTACTTTCAAAGCCTTTACACTTCATCTTAGAATGACTGACCCCTCCTCTCAGCTAAATAATGCATCTCTCACTCATTAGCTATCTAACTTCTTGCATGACCTCTAGGTTTGAAGAAAGACTTCTCTAGCTTAAGTTGTAGATTTAGCAATGACTCTCCTTTATTAAATCAGTATTCAAAAGCTTTTTTAAAATGTCAATAAGAAGCTCCTGGTGGAACAAAATTTGCTTTGGATCAGCAATACAGAAAATGCCCTCGGTTCTTTTGGTGGGGGGGCCCTATTGGGCTATGCTGGGGAGGTTTCCACAGGTAGGGAATATAAAGGTGTGAAAGGCTACTGTATTGCCCTGGGCAGGGGTGTAGGAGAAAGGGTAGTTTAATAATAATTAATAACAACAACTAGCATGTATAGCTCCAAGTTTTGTAAAGCATTGTATAAATATTATCATTTTATCCTCATGACAATCCCATTTTACAAATGATTACATTCAGGCCAAGAGAGGTTAAATGACTTGTCTGGAGTCACACAGCCAGTAATTGTCAGAGTTCTTATTTGAGCTCAGGAAGACGAATTTTCCTGATTCTAGGCCCAGCACACTATTCACTGTGCCTCCTAGTTTCCCCTGTCTTACTAAGTCTTGTTCATTTCTATGCCAATGAAGGACTTAAATGTTGAAAACACCCACTATAGTTTCATCCTAGGACAAAATCACAGTCGCTCTGCTCTAGTTATGGCCTGAAGGTTAGAGTCCATCAGAGCAAATGGTTAGATTAGAAAAGAGATCTTTAGGCCTCAATCAGTACCCAGATTGTAGGGAAGAAAGCTTGTGGATCCAATTATTCATTTGAAATAATTGTTTATCTGAAAAACTTCAACTCTAAAAATACACAAGGAAAATTGGATTTAAAAGTTGTATACTTGGGGCAGCTAGGTGGCACAGAGGATAGAGAACTGACCCTGGAGTCAGGAGGACATGAGTTCAAATCTGGCCTCAGACACTTGACACTTACTAGCTATGTGATATTGGGCAAGTCATTTAACCCCAATTTCCTCACAAAAAAAAAAGAAGTTGTATACTTATATATTTATCCTCTATTGTGCAAAGAAAGAAGTAAAATGCCTCTCTGAAAGTAATTGGGAACCCCCCAAACAGGCTTTATTAAACATTAATAAAATTAAATGAGATTTTTTAAAAAGTCTAAACTTTCCATTTCATAAAACCTAAAATAAAAGCATGAAGAAACTGACCATAATCACTTGTGAAGTTGAAAAAAAAACAATCATAAAAAGAAAAGGAAGGTGCTGGAAATAGCAAATTTTATGCAACAATAATGTTAAAGTTTTAATAATGTATGGGATTACAAATATCATACAGTTTGTTGTTTATATTGTTGTAAGAAAAAAACTCTACTTGGTTTGTGTCAGTATCTGTTAGTGCTGTTTAAACAGTAGGGGATTAAATTCCTTTGTTTATTACTTCATTCACAAAAAAATTTATTCAGAGCCTATTATGTATAAAGCTCTGTGCTGGGAACTAGGGGAGATACAAAGATAAATTTTCCTTTGTTACTAAGATACACAGAAAAGAAAAAAAATAATAATTAAAGAATTATAAAGCCAATGATAGATCTCCTAACCATAGTCCTCTGGCATCTGTACTCTCCCTCCCTGCTCCTTCTCCCTGCTCTCCGCAATCTATTGATTGAGTGTAAAATATTCAGAAAATTGAAGGGAAGGTGCCCAGAAACATTTACTTTCTTTCTGAAGAGATTAATGTTCCCATCTACAGCAAGATCCCTCAAAGCTTTGGATTTACACAATGCTGAAAAGCCAGAGAAAACACTGTAGGATTGCTTGTTTGCCCACTGCGCCCCTCGCCAACCCCCCCCCCCCCAGCATTTTTTTTTTTTTTTAGAAAAGAGCTTAGGCTCTATTTGAAAAATGGCCAGCAGCTTTATAATTCAAAATTTTGTTTGGACAATTCAGATATACTTCATGCACAGCTCCCAACTACTTTCTCAAAATCAAATACTGAGTTTAAAATCGAAGTGGGACGAAAACATATGTGCATATAAAAATAATCATTATATATATGCATGTGTGCATGTGTGCATGTGTAAGCGTACACGTGTGAATATGTATTTGTGTGTGTGTGTGTGTTTGTGTGTGTGTGTGTATTTCTCCCTGTCTCCTTTTGACTTTCTTCAAGACTCAGCTCAACTTCCTCTTCTTAAAAGCAGCTCTTTTCAGTCGACACAGCTGCTGGTGCCTTCTCCTCACACATTATTGTCTCCTCTGTTTCTGTTGTATGGACCTAGTAAGTTAATATTGTCTTCCTCATTATGAGTGCTCCTTGAAAAAGATCTTGGTTTTTCTCCCCAGTGCTTTACCATAGCGCTTGGCTGACTGCTGTAAGAGGGAGGGACTGAAGCATTAGCAAGTTGATGTCCTACTCTGTATGTAAGCTAACTCCCATAAAGGCTTAAAATTCTAGCTATGATGTCTAAAATCTAATGAGTGGTCACCTTAAATTAGAAGCTTTAGCAAGAGTTTAGATTTTTTAGGTATTTATTAAAGTGCATCAGAAGTTGGTGAAGAGAGAGAGAGAGAGAGGTAAAAATCAAACTTCATCTACCTACCTAAAAGAGAGAGAGAGATCCGCATCTTGCCTGTCAAAGCCCCCAGTTAGGAACCAAAAGAAAAAACACGTTCCTCCATGACTTCTCCCAGAAACCTCTTGTGAAACCAGAAACAGGGCCATCCACACACACACATACACACACGCACACACACACACACACACACACACCTCCAAGCTAATTGGTTGGTAGCTCTGATTGACAGGTCCCACAGGTGGTTCTATAGATGTAACTTCCAGATACCGGCAACTTCTGGATGCTGGGTAACTTCTGGACGGTAAAGTCACATGGTTTCTAAGTCACATGCTTTCTCCTCATGGCAGAGCTCCCCTACAATATCTTTCCCAGCAGGAAGTATCATTCCAATTCTCATACTCCAACAAGCATACAACTGCAAGGTGAGAAGAGCACAGCCCCTATAGCTAGCATGAGGGTGGGGGGATTTTCTCCTATCAACAAGCTTGCTCAGAAAAAGGCCATCAAATAAGTCTAAGTGTTCCCTATACAAGGGTCTGATAAACTATGTTGCATTATAGTCAGTGTTGGGGAGACTTGACCAACCATAGCCTTGAGCTTAAGAAGAATTTAAAACCATATTTTCACTCAATACCTATTTTTAAATGTGTGCTGTTTGTACATAAAATCTGTTTGTTTTTTATCTTTGCTAAAGGCTAATCAGAATATGAAAAAATGTTGAATTCACTAATGTGTCTTAAATCATACAGGTTTATAGATTTTTGTAAGACAAAGTGGTTCTTGCAGTTGGTTTTTGTATCTTAGATTTCTTTATCATCACCACCACTATCATGGTTCTATGATGCCTATTATGTGCTAGGCACTGTGCTAAGTGCTTTACAAATACTACCTCATTTGATTCTCACAACAATCCAGGAAAGTGGGTGGTCTATCCCCATTTTGCAGAAGAGGAAACTGAGGCAGAGAGAGGTTAAGTGACTTGTTTGAGGTCACATAAGTGTCTGAAGCCACAATGGAGTTCAGGTCTTCTTGACTCTAGGCCCAGTCCTCTACATAGTGGGCTACCTAGCTATCCCTGGGCATCACAAATATTTGTTTTTGTGAAGCATTTTGCTTAAAGTCTGTCCAAAAAGGAAGTTGAACAGAAACAATAAGTCTTGGGAAGCTCAAAAAATCTATGAGGAAGACTTTTTGCCAGAGATGTCAATGGGGCAAAGGGCTTGGATAATCAAGGGAGGGGAAAATGGAAGTACTCCTCTCTATTTGAGACCACCTGGACATCTGGTGAAATCATTTAAATTGGTAGTGCAATATGAGATAAAAGTTCCACATTTTAAATCACTGGCTTACTCATGGAATTTTTATGAAGCTCACACAAGACAAAATATTATGCAAAGTGCTTTATAAACTGTAAATCACTAAATCACTAAATATGTCAGCCATTATTATCAATGGGCAGTTTTATTAATAGACAAAGCAGAACTAAAGAGTCAATAGAAAGTAAGGCCCCTGAGGGTATATGTTGTTTACATTTTTGGGTTTTTTTGTATCTCTGCTTCCTCAAATGAGGTCTCCCACATAGTAGGTATTCAATAAATGTTTTTTGAAGGTACAAAACAAACAATTCAAATGTAAGGTTCTTGAGGGCAGAAATTCTCCTCATTTTTGCCTTTGAAACTTTGGTGTACACAGTATTGTGTACATGGCATTAAAGGCCCTTCACGAAAGCATGTTAGAATAGATTTTTATATTCTCAATTTCCACCAAGTCCAACACTGAGTATTCTCCAGTAGCAGAGTCCCAGAATAAGTTCCCTCTCATACCAAACACTCTGTGATGGCAAATTCCTATTTCCATGTCTCCAATAACTTCATCTCAATCATACCGTCAGGTATCTTCTAATGGTCATTAGGGGACCTGTTACTTTCTCTGGGTTGGGTGAACCCAAACTGGTTTAATGTTTAGACCCAAGAAAAAGTCATTCATGGGTCAGTCAACTTGTGAGAATCTCTCTACTGTTGTTCCCCAGACATGTAACCCTAGTTTCTGTGCTTATGAACATCGTATCATTGACATGGATGAAGATAAAGGTCTTTCTTTCCCCACATATGAAGATATTACAAAAGTGGAAATAACTAAAATGTTGGATGATGATGTTAAGATGAAAAAAATCTCAGTGGGCTAGAAGGGGGAAATCAAATAAGATATAATTTAATGGGAATATAAGCAAAGTAGGCAGCTCGATTTAAAATATCAGTTGAGATATAGAACATGACTAGATAATAGGTCATATGGAAAACTTCTAAAGATTTTAGTGAACGCTAATCTCAACATGACATGGTGACCCCCAAAACTAACCCTATCATAATCTGCATGTTCTCTTCTCTGCTATGGTAAGATAGCATCTGTAATATTTTACTAATCATTGATACCAAATTGAAAGATATCAACAAGCTAGATCATGATCAGAGGAAGACATCCAGAATAGTTATAGATCTAGAGTAACAGCTGAATAAGCTCTAAATACTCAGTCCACAGAACAGAAGGTCAAAGGTTAATTTAATAGCCACTTTCAGAAATTTGAAAGATTCTCTTGTTCAAGTAGGAAATAGATGGTTCTGTCATAGCAATAGTCAGCATTTTCATTAATCAGTAGAAATTACTGTGTAGATTTTGGTTCAGCAGAAGTAAACTTCCTGACAATTAACACGTGCCACAATAAATAGAGCCTGGAGTCAAGGAAGAACTGAGTTCAAATTTGACCTCAGATACTTGCTAGCTGTATGACCTTGAGCAAATCACTTAAACTGTTGGTCTCAGTTTCCTTATCTATAAAATGAGAATGCTAATAGTGCCTACTACTTATTGTGAGGATCAAATAAGATACTATTTATAAAGAGCTTAACAGTGCCTTGTAGGTGCTATATAAATGTTAGATTACTACCACCACCACCACCACTGCAACAATGGAATACAATAGAAGCTTTCAAAGAGTGACTGAATGACCAATTGTTGGGACTATGTATAAGAAAATCATGTTTCAGTATGGTTTAGACTAAATGGTCTCTGAAGCCTGTTGTGACTCTTAGATTCTGTGATTTGGTGTTATTTTAAGCATCAGCCAGTTAGATAGAGGAAGCTTGGATCAGAGAGAGCAGGGAAGGAATCAAAGAAATTCCCTATCCCCTAAAAAATCACATGACATAGGTGGTTACCTAGTACAACTATGCATCTAAAAGGAGCTTTGCAAATAATAGCATCGTGGTATGCACCTTGCATTATAACAATGGGAGATTGCTAACAACAATCTTAAACTAATAGCAAAGCTGAAATACCCATTAAATTAATATGGGTGCAATAGAATAGATGTAGGAAAAGATAAAAATGAAATAGGAAAGCCCATGAGGAATGATTATCCATAAAAAATGTTTAATCGTTGTAGTTCATTGGCTGACATTTTTAACTGTTTAAAATTTAGCAAGCAAAGACCAAAGGGGGGAGGGAGGGTGGAACTAATATCAATAGCCCCAAAACATTATGATCAAAATTATTCATTAGGGTCTGGTTTCTGCTGTTATTGTTATTCTATTCTTTTTTTAGTCAGAAATAAAACCTTATGCTTTCACTACAGCCATCATAAGGAGTCTGGTAGTAAAGCACAACATATTTGAATTTTCACAATTATATTAGGATTTCATGTTCATTTTTTCACTTGAACAGATTTCAAAGCCTCAGATACTATTTTTGCAAACAAACAAGTGTCTCACGTAAGCTAACAAATGTTTATCC
Organism: Dromiciops gliroides; assembly: GCF_019393635.1. Lineage (NCBI taxonomy): Eukaryota > Metazoa > Chordata > Mammalia > Microbiotheria > Microbiotheriidae > Dromiciops > Dromiciops gliroides. The sequence continues at coordinate 117,045,710 of NC_057866.1, read as the reverse complement.
TTCACAGAAGTATAAGCAGTTTTTTATTCAGAATGGTGTTAATGATACTTTCCCACTACAGACTGAAAATTGTTCAGTACTAGGGTAAGAGATGTAACATGAACAATATGATATAGGTCATTAGATTATGAAATATTTTATTTAAAATGAATATTGTATTACCTAATCAAAGGCAGCATGGCAAAGACCATAGCATCACGGTAGGACACAAAAGAATGAATTCCACCACAAATTAGCAATGTGACCTTGGACAAATCAGTGTATCTCAGAGTTGTGGTTTCTTCTTCTATTAAAAGAAAAGATTGAATGCCTACCTCACAGGGTTATTGTGAGAATGAAATGCATATTAAATACAAGTGGCTGGTAAATTGTAAAGCTCTATGGAAGTATAAGTTAACATTATTACTATGACTTTGCTGGATATACTAACATAATTATCATATATGTGTTGATTAGATTTATTCTGCTTGGCTTCTGATGGTGAAAGTCACAGAGAAGCAGATTTCAACTTAATGTAATGTAAAAGTCTAATAATTAAAGCTAATAAAAAAATTGGAATGGATTGCCTTATATGGTACTTTCCTGTCACTGGAAGACTGAATGATCATTCGTTGGCAGAGCCCTAACTACAGTGAGAAGACTATCTTTGACTAATTGGCAACACTGCTGTCCTGGGTCATGTTTCCTCTCTCTCTTCTGGTACATGGACCCCAGATGAATTGCGTCCTCCCCAGTCCCAACCTGGGCAAGGGAATTTCCATCTTAGACTTTCTTTCCTCTGTCATTATACCCACACCTTTTTTCTGTTTTCTTCAGTAGTGTCTGGTTATTCAGCATCAAAGAAATAGTCTCCCAGGCACACTTCTTCTTAGTAGTGACACTTCAAGTAAACTCCCCTAATCCTTCCTTGTCCCAGGTATAATTCCTAGTTATTCCTCTGGTTACTGAGAAGGAGATTCATTTTCAATTAACAGTTGAACCAAATTACCTCTCAGGCCTAATCTAGCTCTAAGATTCTATCATACTATAACTCATTTTGATAGAAATGAGCATGTATTTATAAAATATTAAGAAATCGCTCGGGGGAAAAAATAGGGGGAAGTCTGTGAAAATAATGGTATTCATTCTACTGTTTATGTCTTTAATTTTTGGCCAAGTAGAAATTCCTGTCAGAAAGATAGAGTACCTATCTCAATATATGCTAGAACAGAGTTTCTTTTTTCTTTCTTTCCTTTTTTTAGAAGAGAGTTTCTTAACCTGTGGTCAGTGAACTTGAGAGTTTTAAAAAATATTTTGATAACTATACTTTAATATAATTGCCTTCCTTTGTCATCTAAAGTATTTAATTATGTACATCTAAAAAGCTTATTCTGAGAAGGGTTCCATGGGCTTCACCAGATTTCCAAAGAGATCTATTATAGAAATAGTTTAAGAACCTATACCTTTTGAAGCTAGTTATAAATCCAAATCTTACACAAAACTTTCTTCACTCTAAATTGTTCAAATTAAGATGAATAAAGTAAAAAATTCTAAGCAATTCTGGTAAGTTTTGGCATTATTTTTCCAGAGGTGGTGGGGGAGATTAACTAATATAATTTTAAAGAAATATCTTAGAAGAAAGTCATGAGTTCACCATATAGGAAATTTATTTCTTTGGATAAAAGTAATTTCTCACACAAATACAAGGAGACTTTGGAGAAATGGGTGAAATTAAACAACAGTTTAATTTCCTCAGAATATTGCCACTGGGAATGGATGCAGAGAGGAAAAGTCATCATTTTGAAAATTTCATGGAAATTCTCTCACCCTTTGTCTGCATAGGTGCTATGACTGAGGAATTGTGTTAATTAGGTAGGCAATGAATTTAGAGTTGAAAGGGACCTTAGAGATGACCTAGTTCAATTCCTTTATTTTACCAATGAGAAAAATGGGATTGTGACTCTCGCTAAGATGACACATTAAGTTGGCTTCGAAATCTGATACTCTTGAGTCCAAGTCTAGTATTTTTTCCTGCTATAACACATTATATTACAACTATTTAAAATAGATCATTTGGTGAACAAGTTGTCTGTTTAAGTATCTGTTGTACAGAGGTCAAAATCACCATAAACATAATTGTTCTGTTTGTTACTTCACACAAACTAACATAAGGAACCTGATAACAACCACTTGTAAATGCTATGTTTTTTACCTCTCAGAATTTTCTGTCAAATTACACTTTCCATAAGATCCTACTTTAACCTAGGTGACCTGCACTGAAAACAAGTCCCTCTACCTTATAAGAAAATAGTAAAAATCTATTCATAGAGTAAGTGCTGCACCAAGGCCTTACTTACCCTCAAGCAACAACTGTTATTTGTCCTGTGTTCTCACATGGTTCATGAATCAAGATGTTTTCCATCCTTATCCAGAAGAATTGTTTGGGTTTGTAAATACAGAATACCAATGCCGATTTTGCCTTGTCATCTCCCCTAGATGTTATGTATTTCCTAGGGTAAAGTGTAGTTCTAACAGGTGTTGCCTTTAGCTGTTGGGACTGAAAGCCCAGGTCAGCCTGCCTGGGTTTAAGTGTGATCCTAACAGGTGTTACCTTTAGCTGTTGGGACTGAGAGTAGAGGTCAGCCACACCCCCAAAGGCTGGTTCTGCCAGAAGCCAGAAATCAGAATCCCAGGACACCTGTGGTGGCAGTTTTCCAAGCAGACCAGATGTAAGCAGGAGCCAGTAAGCTGCCATTACTCTCTGTGGCCACCCTCCCATTCCGTAGGATAATAGCCTAGATGCCAACAAATCCATTAATTAAGCAGCTTCTAAGGGTGCCATTTTTCTCATCACCCTTTCTCCTCGTGTTCAGAAGAGGACCAACTGTTTCTTCCAACCACCATGACTAAACTTGTTGTTGAAATGGGTCCCTAATATGTGTTGCTCTTTCAAAGTAAATATTTAATTGTATGCATATGTGTTTGTTAAATATTTTAAAATGTAAATATTTTGTATATCATTTAGAACATAAACTCTATTTCTTTAAACATAATCAAACTTTACTTACCATCCCTGCTGCCAAGAGACCAGACTAGCAAAGAACTGAAAAGCTCAGCACCAAAGGGCTAACAATCTTAATTTTTAGCATGGTGATTCATGAAATTGCTCTTAAAACCATACAATTCATTTCTATTTTTATTATAGAGCCTTCATCAAGGCAGAATGAGAGAAAAGGGTGTAGAGAGGAGGAAGATCCTAAGAATCATACAATTCTTAAATAGTCTATAAACATCAGTTCCATCCATTCCAATTAAATTCAGTGAATGTTTATTGAGTTTGTAATTGAGTTACAAGGTAGGTAGTGAGGATACAAATTAATAACTTCCTGCTGAAGACAAGAGATACTCATCCAATACTTATACTCCATGCTGCTTTTTACTTCCCACTTAGATAGGATACAAAACAAGAGAATGGTGTGGGCAATTTAACAACTCAGCAGTATATAAATAGTACAAAATTTATGAATTCTATAAAATAGTTACTTCACCACCACCTAGGCTGTACATGTGTGTAATTGACTATATCTAAAAGTCTGAAAACTGAATTCTTAATTTTGATATATTTTCATCCCTGAAGTCTAGAACTATGATTTAATTGGTATGGTGAACTCCTGGTATGCTAACTCCTTCCACTGATCAGCAAGGCCTTTATAATTTGGAATTGTGAAGAATCAACTAAAGACAACAAGAAATTAAATGACTTGCTGGGATTTCCCCCACAAGTGATCAGATGGGATTAGAATTCAAATCTTACTTCAAATACAGTGCTCAATCTGCTATGTCATGCTACCTCATTAGCACCAAGTACTGTTTTGAATTTAATTACTGGGCTTATGATGTTCTGGTAAGAATTTCTTGTAATATGCATTCCAATTACCAATAACCAAGCCAAAAATGATTAAACTTTTTACCAAAGCAATGATTTTTTGAGCTATTATGACAATTTAGTTTGTTTTACCCACAATGCTTAGTTAACTTCTCCTGAAGATTTTTATTGCCTTTAAAGAAAATAAAAACTATTAACTTAAACTTGTCAAATAGTAAAGATGGATTTTTTTAAAGAAATATCTTTCAGCTATTCCTCCCAGTAAGGTTTTTCACCTGTTTCACTCCTCAATTTTTATTAGGTCTTTAATTTGGAGAGACATAGATAATGGAGAGTTCCATTGGAACCCTTTGGCCTATGCTATTTAACATATTTCTCAATTTATAAAAGATTTAGCTAAAGATATAAACGGAATGTTAATCAAATTTGCAAAGTGAGGAAGTATAGCTATCCTGGATGACATTCAAAATCTGAAAAAGATCCTGACAGGGTAGACACAAGGGTCAAATCTTATGAGATTTAATTCAGAAAAAAAAATCAAGTCCTATACTTGCATTGAAAAAATCAACCACATAAGCAAAAGATCAGGAAGTCATTGACAGACAATAGTTCACATGAAAAGTAGAGGAATTTTAATGAACTCCAATACAAGAGAAATATTAGTTCTGCTGTACTTCACCTTGGGCCCATCAATTACATAATATTGTAATCAATTCTGGGGGATATCTTTTAGGTAATTGTTGGAACATATTCAGTGAAGAGACAACAGAATGGCAAGAGGCCTGGAAAAGCCTAGAGAAGATTCATAGAAGGCATAATAACTGACTTCAAGTATTTAAAAAGTTATCACAGGAAACAAGGATGAGACTTGTTCTGTTTAAACCCAGAGGGCAGAACTAGTGACAATGCAAGAACTTTGCAAAGGGAGATTTAGACTTGGTACAACTAAATATGGAAAGATAGATAGATGGATAGATGGATAGGTAAATAGATAGATGATATCTATATAGAGATACATATATATTCACACACACATGCAAACACATACATAAAATTCCCATCAACTTGAACTTCCTGAAAGGAAAATGCCCAGTATTGGGGTGGGAAAATGGGATTTCCCTTCATGAGGTCTTCAAACAAAATTTGTATAACAATTGACCACAGATATTTTAAAGGGAATTGCTATTCAGGTATAGCTTGAACAAGATGGCCTCTGTAGTCTCTTCAAAGTCTATGATTGTGTTATTTAGTATCTAATATTGTTATTTGAAATTCCCTGTGCTAGTTAATTTATATAATCACTGAAATGGTAATGTTCTATGAATCTGGGCAGCCAAAAAAAAGTCAATAAAATGAGGAAGTTGTGTTATATAAACATAATGGAATATTATTATACTTGTGAAAAATCTTAGAAATTCAAAGAAAAATGGAAAGATTTGCATAAACCAAAACAAAGCAAAGTAAACACTACCAGGAGAATAATATACAAAGTGATTACAGTAATGCAATTTTTAAAATACCAAAATTAAGTATAAATTTGAGTCATTCTAATGACCAAGTTTAGGTCCAGAAAAAAAGATGAGTAAGCATTTCATTTTCCTTTTGGGTGAGAGATGAGACATTTGAGTTTTAAAGTGCTACATGCACTGCCAGGCACATGAACTCTCTCATTTTGTTTTTAAGGTTTTTTATGGACTCCTTTTTTGGAGGTGGGTATTGCCTATTGAAGCAAAAGCAAAAACAAAACAAAAAAAGAACCAATAAAGCACTTGGAAAATGCAAAGACTTGAAGTACTCATGATTATTATTATTTTTTATAATGACTCTAGGCATATGACTTCAAGTTCTTATGATATGGATTTGGGTGCTAAATGTATAACTGGTCCTAGTATAGATTCCTAGTTACCACTAGCATGGCATTTTTTAAAAAGGCATCAATAAAATGCATATGTGAAATGCCCATTATTATTGCTTTTGTGACACTGGCCTTGTTCAAGACCCCAAATAAACAAGTATTCTAAGGAATGTTGATATACCTTGCTGAAATAAACAATAAGAAAAATAGGAGTACTTTCGGGTGTTATCAATCACCACAACTTTCTTCAAAATGGAGGTGTGGGCAAAGAACCATCAGGTTTGGGGATTATTCACATTCCAGATGAAGGTTTAAATTGTTTAGTTTATTCCAACTGAAGATATACATATGGTAACCTCCTTCCCTAAGGGCAATCAATTCTTGTTAGAAAGCTAAAGCTAAAGAATAGGAGAGAAACAGAAGATTGTACTCCTAAGGAAGAGGTGAGATGCTTTGGGATGGAAATGGCTATTTTAAATAATGAAAGATGGAGGATGGAGCATGTGCAGATGACTTCTTATTCAGACTTTTCTCTTAATTTTCTTTTCAATTTATTTTTAAATTGGGCTGAGCATAAAAATTATTTTTTCATAAGATCCAATCATGTTATATATGTTTACAACCATATATGATGAAATTTTTAATTAGAAGAATAAAAGAAGAGCATGCAATTACTTTTTAAGAAAACATAGCATTGGTCTCTACATTAATGTGTAAGCCAATTTATATTCAGGGGCAACAAACTGGAGCACAGACTAAATATATAGTAATTCATATTCGTATAGGGACCCCCTTTCCCAAGGGGAGAATTGAATAACAATAATTGTGCTTTTAGCCTGGATTTTCTGGCTCTCAATTCATGAAATTGTACCCTCTGTGCATTGTAAGTAGAGCTGTCAGTCATCTACTCCAACCCCTAACGGAAACACAAATTCCCCTCTACAATACTGCTGATATGTAGTCTGCTTGCAAACCTCCAGGGAAAGTGAACTCAAACTTCTCAAGGCATCCCAATCCCCCTTTGGATAGTTCTATTATTGAGAAGCACAGGAGATAGTGAGCCAGCCTCTGCATCAGGAAGATAAGTTCATGTCTACTGCTGACATACACAAGCAACGTGACCACAGACAGCTCATTTAGCCTAGCAGTGGCCCACACAACTTCCCAAGATCTGCACTGGAGGAGGAAGTTCTTGCACCACTAAAATCATGCATTCAGAAAGAAAATGTCCAAATACATATACATAGATATATACACATATATAATTACACATATACATGTGCATATATGTACACACATACACATGTACATATGTGTGTATATGTTTATGAGGTATAGAAAATGGATTTATTATACTCTTTTTAAATATTTTGTTATACTCTTCAAACAGACAATTCATGTATTTGAAAACAGTGATTATTTATCCCTCTCCCCAAAGTATTCTCTTTTCTAGGGTAACAATTATAATCATAAAACACCCACTGATATATCACTCTAAAGCATTTTCCTAAGAACTCTGCATATAGGTAGTACAATAATTATTATTCGAATCTTTATAAAATCACAGAATCTCATTGATAGAATTAACATGGGAGATCATCTACTCTACCTTCCCCCACTTTAATAGCAATCTTGCCTACAATATCCCCAACAAGTATCTAGCTAGATACTTGATAACTTAAAGTAAATTGGAAACCAATTATCCAACAAGACAGTCCATTCCACTTTTGGATAAGTGAATTGTTATGCTAGTATTTCCTTATTTTTTAGCCTAAAATTTCCTCTTTGCATTTTAAAAAAAACTGCTTCTTCTTGTCTTCTGAAGCTAAGAATGACAAGTGTTACCTTTCCTCCACCTGGCAGCCTCTCAAATACCTGCTTGCCAATATAATATGCCTTTCTCTTTTGCTTGTGCTCTCTCTCTCTCTCTCTCTCTCTCTCTCTCTCTCTCTCTCTCTCATTAAACATACCAATTTGATCGCCAATCCCCTCAGTTGTAAATATGCTTTCTAAAAGGATGACACAATTAAAATTACATTCCAGATGTTCTCTGACTAGGGAAAAGTATAGCAAAATTGCCCCCCTCCTTCATTCTTTATCCTATACCATGCTTAGTGTAGAAAAAGATCATGTTGGGGTTTTTGTTTGTTTGTTTGTTCTCGCTGTTTTGCCATACTGGAGAATCATATTGATGTTTAACTCCACTAAAACCATCATGTCTTTATTATATGGATTGTTGCCTAGCCATTCTTCTTTCATTCATGCTGCAGTTCTGAAATTGACTCTTTGGTCCTGAATGTTGTATATTACATTTATTTCTACCAAATATCAGCTTATCTCAATCACTCTGATCTGTCCAAATTTGTTTTTACATTAAGGTGTTGCCTCATTAATGGAGTACTAGACTTGGAGTCATGAAACTCTGTATTTGAATACCACCTCACACTTATCTGTATGACCCTGAAGGTAGGGACTATCTTTCTGCTTATACTTGTATTGTTAGCATTTAGTACTTTGCCTGGGACACAGTATGCACTTAATAAATCCTTGTTGACTTGTTTATTTAAATCTCAGTTCTTTCCATTTGTTCGCTGTGTAACTTCAGGCAACTGACTTTTCCTCCCTAGGATTCAATTTTCTCATTTGTGAAATGAGAGGGTTGGACTAGATCATTTCCAAGCACTCTTCCATCTCTACATCTATAAGCCTATCATAAATTTATGGCAATAAAACAACTCCAAAGAACTCATGATGGAAAATGCTTTCCACATCCAGAAAAAAAGAACTGTGGATTCTGAATGCAGGTTGAACCATACTGTTTCTACTTTTGTTTTTGTTTTTTGAGGGTTTTTCCCTTTTGTACTGATTCTTCTTTCACAACAGGAATAATGCAGAAATATGTTTAATGTACATGTATAAGCTATATGAGATTGCTTTCTGTTTGGGGGAGGGAGGAGGGAAGGGAGGGAGGGAAAAAATTTGGAACTAAAAATCTTATGAAAACATATGTTGAAAACTATAAAATACTTTTATGAATTTTAAAAAAATTAAGAGTACAACACTGCCTCTCAAGGGGAAAAACATAAATGAATAAATAAATGAATAAGTAAATTAATAAATAAATAAGTGAATAAATGAATGAATAGATTTATGATAAATCTCCTTGATATAAACTTAGGTCAGGCTGGGGTCAGAACTGTTTTGTAACATGGGCTACAGGAGCAATAGTTTAGCCGGGCATTTATTTCCTTTGTTCTGATCCTTCCTATCTGCACTTGTTTCCAGGATAGGATCCAAAGTGAATGAAGGCCTCTGTCTGTTTTTTCTCATTGCTGTGTCAGAATAGAGCTGTTTATAAATACATATGCCTATAAGCACACCAGTTACAGCTTAAGAAGAATTTATCAACCTAATACTGAAAATGTCAATGGGGTCTATGTGCCAGATGTGTTCCCAAAGACTTATTCCTTCCTATTCTTTCTAATCCGGGATTCTTATTATGGGTTTAATGTTCTAGAATATAAGATGGTTTATTAATGATCTCTCTGGATAATTAGACCTATTACAAGAAATTCAGATTATTTTTCCTTTCATCAAATAAAAAAACACATAAAAGATGTTTTTAAAAAGATAGCATCATTTTTAAAAAAAGAAAGCCTAGGCTTATATAGGCTATAAGTGTTAGAGCCAGTATTCAGATTCCTAGTTGATAAAATATCATGTAATTTGAAATGCTTTCAATTCACTTTATAGTAATTACAACTAGTCAAAAAAGATACAGGGTAAGTAGATAGAATGCTGGACTTGGAGACAAGACCTAAGTTCAAGTCTTTCCTTGGATACTTACTAGACTTGTGACCCTGAATAAGTCACTTCAGCTTTTAAGCCTCAATTTATTCATCTGCAAAATTGGTATATCCATAGCACCTATTTCACAGGGTAGTTGTGAGGATCAAAAGAGATAATATGTAAAACACCTTATAATTGGTAAAGCTCTCATATAATTGCTAGCTATTTTATTTATTTATAATACACAGTAATAAAATATACCTCTACAAGACTGTAAGCTCTATAAGAGCAAGGATTACATCTTAAGCTAAATTGGGAGGCTTGATATAAGAAGAAAAAAACAAGAAAACTTCCTAAAAGAACTATCCAGAGGGGAATTGGCTACTTACAAAGATAGTTTGTTCTTCCATAATAATAATGACAATAATAACGACAGTAATAACATCTAGCATTTACAAATACTCAATTTATAGTTTGTAAAGCACGATACATGTTATCTAATTTATTCTTGAAACTTAGAGATAGGTGCTACTAATATCTTCATTTTCCAGATGAGGAAACTGAGGCTGACAGGTTAAGTGACTTTTTCATTGTCACATGTCTAGTAAGTCTCTGAGGAAGGATTTAAATTCAATCTTCCTGGTTCCAAGTCCAGTATTTTATCCACTTTGGCTCTTTCATGTCTCCTTAGTGTAGGTAAATTTAAGTACAGGTAGATTATTTGCCCAACGGGCTGTAAAATATTTTTATTCAGGTTTAGTTTGCATTAGATGGCCTTCAAGATCTTTTCCAACTCTCCCATTTTGTAATTTTGTGAAGTGGTATCATGAATGCAGCCCTTGATGGGATTAGGGAGGGGAAGTGATAAAGTAGAGTAGGGAATATAGTCACTTTACATTATAGGGAGGCAGGTTGAGTTTGAATAAAGAGTGGGCTCATCACAACTCTTAACCATGGCTCTTGATCCAGGAACAAGATTTCCAGCTTGAATCTCTGTTCCTGTATTATACTGGGCTTCCTGCTTGTCTCAATCCTTTGATTTTTTAGTGTGCCAAAGAAAGCATGTTCTTGATAAGCCAATGCTTTTATTCATGCTTACTTGAATCCTAATTTGGATTTTACCCTTCTTTCCCAAAAAGAAATTATCCCCTCCAAACCCTGGTGATTTTCTGAATCCCTGGCACTTGTCAACCCCACTGAAAGTGATATGAAATAAAATAATTACTGTCTCCTTTTCATCTTGGTTTTCTTGCTGTAAAATATATATTTTAAATTATTTTATTGGTAGCTTCTTTTTAAAATCCTCTGCTTAGGGCAGTGGTTTGCAAAATATGATCAGCAGACCTTTGGACATTCTTGAGAAACTTTCAGGGAGTCTTCCAGGTCAAAACTGTATTAGTAATATTTATAAAGTGCTTAGCACAGTGCCTTGGTCTGGCTTATAGTAGATGCTATATAAATGCTAGATATTATTAATATTATTAAAGTAAAATATTAACTTTAATGTGGTAATTATTAATAGATATAATATATATAAAAAAAGCTCTTTGGGAGAGGATCATAAATATATATTTTTTTATTTTAAAGGGGCTTTGAAACCTAAAATTTTGAAAACCACTGTTCTAGGGTATAGCCTTCTAGACACTAGTTTTTAGTCTTAAGACTTAAAAAAAATTCCTACATCAGTCTCCTGCTCCTGACCCCAAGATTTTGCCCTCACATCTAACCTTCTCTCCATCCTACGTGACTAACCTTCATCAGTGAGGAGTCTCAAAAACTAGCTTCATCCAAATTTTGACACTGTTTTGTACTTGCCCCCAATATAACATCTGTGCTAGGTGATTTCAAATTAGTCATTGTTCCCTGTCCTCTGGCCCTTGACTTCCAATGACTTTCTGTATATCCATTAGTAACACTTTTAATCCTGAAAGATTCTACTATTTGCCCTGTCCAGAAAATGCCAGAATGTTCACCTTGACTAATCTATATATTTAGCCTTGGGTCAACAAGGAATAAGCACAGCTTCAATAAAAGTATTTTATTAGTAATAATCAACCCTGAGATACCTTCACTCATGGAAACTATAGGAAACTCAAAGGCACTAAGATATTCATGTGAACCATGTGATCCCTGGGTATACATAATAGAAGAGGGTGTCAGCCACTGATATTTTGAATAAGAAGAAAATTTAGCAGCATTAATGGAATGATAATGTAATTCATATGGCATGTGAGTTAAGGCAATAGCAACCCCAAACACTTTTCATATAAAGTTATCAAGTACTACAAATCTTTGGTTTTAATAGCTTAACAAGATGGAGAATGTAAAGAACATTATCAAGTTGACAGTTCAAGTGGAAGTCAACAAAATAGCATAAGATCAAACCAAGGAGTGGATACTAGTAAGCTCCATGCCATGAAATGCCTCATTCTTGTATTTGAATCCCCAAGGTCTAGCAATTGATGGGTAAACAAATAGCTAATGGTTATTCTTTTCTTCAACAAACAATATAGAATGTTATAATTCAAGAATGAATCCTAACAATGCCATTTTTTTGTTTTTTGTCCTTTTTTTCTTTTTCAGGACATTATCTAGTGCAATGTCATTTTGAATGAAGAATTGTCTCTCAAAATGTTGGAATTCTTTTTGTCAATGTGGGCTTTCCTGCTTTATTATAAATATTTTCTTAATGAATTCTTGAGTGCCTAGAGAAAAGGGAAAGATACAACCATGTGCCATGGGAAAGACCTTAAGAAAGTAGCCTAGCTCCCTAATTCCTTGCTATCACTAAAATCAATGAGATCTCTTGCTGTCAGCAAAGGAAGAACAGAACTTAGTTCCTAGGGAGTTCATGCTGAGGCTCCTGGGGTGTTTTATTGGTGATGTTGTTGGGAGCCAGAAAAGTTTTCCTCCCTCAGTTTTATCTGACTTCCCTGTGGGTTTGTGTGCCACTTTACATATGTCCTTGTTATTTCTCAGGCATCCAAGATCATGTGTCTGCAGGCCAGTTTAAAAAATGTATTAGCTGTCAGCTCACGTGCCAGGAAGAGAAAGTACATCCGAAGCTTTCTGGTGCTATAAAAAGAAATATAGTGGCTAGAGCCAGGGGCTTGAAAGAGGGGAGGTGGAGGAGGTACCGGCTTTCACAGTAAATCTTATGCGCTAGACTCAGAACTGCACAAACTCCTTTGCATTGGGGTAAGGTGCATTATACTATTATTCTATGACATCACACCTGCATTCCCTGAGACAAGGACACATGAACTGAAAGAATTATTTGCCTCAAAGAATTAAAAATGAAGAGCCAGCCATCTCTATGCATCTCAAAAGCACAAGGACATTTGCTGCTATAAAAATTAATAGAATTGGTTAATTAAAGGGACAGACATCTTTTAAAGACAAATATTGAGGAACAGGCTTTTGTGAAAAAAGAATTATCATAATCAGGGAGACAGAACAGAAAACTTGGTAGGGTAAGAGCATCCGATGGCAAATCTATATTCAAGATATTGACCTTTCTTGCAAGTTCTAAAAGCAAAGGAAATCCAGGTCTCTGGATTGGTATTCTTGAATGGAATTTACTATCATGACTAGATCTGATGGTGCTAATAGGAGACAGAGTATCATGGTGTGGTACGGAAAGAGCATAGTAGTCAAAAAACTAGTTCAAATGCTAATTCGGATACTTACTATCAGGAAGAAAGTGGGGAAGAAGAGAGACAAAATCTTAAGAAATAAGTAAGATGGGAAAGAAGTAGAAAAAACTTAAGGAGAGCTTCTGCTAAATATGTAAAGAAGGTATCCATTAAATAATTAGATAATGAAGTACACATATAGTACTTTACAGTTTTAAAGTTACAAGGGATCTTGGGCAGCTAGATGGTGCAGTGGTTAAAGCGCTGGCCCTGGATTCAGGAGTACCTGAGTTCAAATCCAGCCTCAGATATTTAACACTTACTAGCTGTGTGACCCTGGGCAAGTCACAACCCCCATTGCCCCACAAAAAAAAAAGTTACAAGGGATCTTAGTGATACTTTTCATGCAAACCTCACAAATCTTCTAGATAAATGAGGACAAACCATTATCGTGATTTTACAAAGGAAGAAACTAATAGATTCCTAATCCAGTTTTGTTTTGTTTTGTTTTGCTTTGCTTTGTTCTGTTTTTTGTTTTCTACATTATCCTTTTGTGCCAGGTCTCCAAACATTCTTCTGTGGGCAAGCTGCCATGCACTGAATCTTATTCTCTTCCCCTAAATTCAGGTTGTATTTAAAAGAAATAATAAAAGCAAGTTGAAAGTGATTTGACAAGATTTCTCCAACATGAGCTCCTGTGTAGATACGTTAAAATCTTCATCACTAGATTTTATTTTTCTGAGCAGAAACTGTCCTTTATTATGTTTCCAAGACAGACAAGCATAGAGAGCACATATCTGTTCATCAAGACAAAGGAGCCCCAATTCCAGAAGCAATCCCAGGTTAGAAAGTACATCCTGGAGGAAAGAGAGGCCAATGGTATATCTTATTCCAGTCTTCTCATTATGGGGGGGGGGGATGATTGAAAATCACTCATGGTACTTGGGTCTTCAAGTTTTCTTTGTGAAAAAAATAACTTCCTGAGGAATAATTTAATCTGAAAGTTATTCTGTCCATTTACATAATTGTAATATTACAATACTTTATGTTCTTCTAGCTGTAGTTACAATATCCTGTATGTGAAAACTGGAATGAAAGTGTTAATGTTAATAAAACAAAAGTCACTGATATTTTACAGTTATGATTGGTATGAATGGAGTTGAAATAACCCACAATGGACAAAAACAGTTCATTAGCTCAAATTGCCCTTACTGTTTAGAAGCTCATTGCTAATTGTCCCTCCAAGCAAATCCAAACCCACAAATAGTACTAAAGAAAATCTACCTGACTCATTGCCCTTTTGAAGGATGGTAGAATATGCAAACTTTACAGTCAATTCTATCAAGATGAAATTATGATAACCCTTCCCAAATGACCCTCCCTCCAGGAAACCAAGAATAGATCTCCTAAGGCAGACCAGAACTACCTCATATAATGATCAGTGGCTAAGAGGATGTACATTTACAGCAAAAGTATATGGAGGTGACATTTAATTTTTTTTTTTAGGATAAGTCAATTTATACTTGAATCCCCATGATTAATTAATTTGACATTTTTCAAAATATGTGTTCCTTTGTATATAAACCTAGCAATACTGACTCATTAATGGGATCTGTGTTACTTTTAAAAAATATAAAAAATTTCTAACTAATTTAAAACAATTTAACATCCTTTAAAAAAAAAAAACCTGAGTTCTAAATTCCCTCCCTCCTTCTTGCTCCCCCCTCCACCATTTTAAAAGGTAAGTAATTTGATATTGATTATACATGTGAAGTCATGTAAAACATATTTCCATATTAGCCATGTTGGAAAAGAAAAGATATACACATACAAACAAACAAGAAAAATAAGGTGGGAAAATATGCTTTAATCTGTTCTCAGAGTTCATCAGTTTTCTCTTTGGGGGTAGATAACATTTTCCATCCTGGGTCCTTTGGAACTGTCTTGCATCATTAGTATCTAAGTCTTTCAAGTTTCAAGATACTTTCAATCAAAGTATCTGTCTTTCACAGTTGATAATCATTACAATATTACTGTTACTATGTACAATGTTTTCCTTGTTCTGCTTGATTCACTTTGCATCAGTTCATTCAAGACTTCCCAGGTCATTCTGCTCATCATTTCTTATAACACAATAATATTATATCACAACAATATGCTACAATTTGCCCTGCCATTCCCTAATTTGTGGGCATGTCCTCAATTTCCAATTCTTTGCCACCACAAAATGAGCTACTATAAATAGTTTTCCCTTTTCTTTGCTCTCTTTGGGATACAGTGGTGATATTGTTAGGTCAAAGGTTATTAACAGTTTTATAGCCCTTTGGGCATAGTTCCAAATTTCTTTCCAGAATGATTAGACTAGTTCATAACCCCAGAAAAAGTTCATTAGTGTAGCTATTTTTGACATTCCCTTAAGCATTTGTCATTTTCTTTTTCTGTCATGTTAGCCAATATGATAGATGTGAGGTGGCACTTCAGAATTGTTTTAATTTGCATTTCTATAATCAGTAGTGATTTAGATAATTTCATGTGATTGTTGATGGCTTTGATTTCTTAAAAACAATGCCTATTATCCCAAAAACTTCCCAAAAAAGAGAAAAATACCTATTTGTACCCAAAAAATATTTATAGCAGCTCTTTTTGTGGTGGCTAAGAATTGGAAATCAAAGGAATGCCTATCAACTAGAAAATGGCTGAACAAGCTGTGGTATATGATTGTGATTGAATATTATTGTGCTATAAGAAATAACAAGCAGGATGATTTCAGAAAGGTCTAGAAAAACTTATATGAACTGATATTTAGTGAAGTAAAAAAAAAACAGGAGAACATTGTGCATAGTGACAGCAATACTATTTGATGAAGAACTGTGAATGACTACTCTCAGCAAAACAATGTTCTAAGACAATCACAAAGGACTAATGATGAAGCACATTATCTACCTCCAAAGAAATAACTGATATTAATTGAACACAGACTGAAGCATGCTATTTTTTACTGTCTTTCATTTTTTTCTTTTGAGCTTTTTATACAAAAGGAATAATATGGTAATGTTCCACATAATTGCACATGTATAACCTATATCTGATTGCTTACTGTCACAGGGAGGAAGGGTAGGGAGGGAAGGATAGAATTTGGAACTCAAAACTTTAAATAAAAAAGTTATTATTAAAAAATGCCTGTTTCTGACCAGTGAAAACCATGTGTTTATATCTTTAACCATTTGTCAATTGTATTTTTATAAATTTTATTTAGTTCTCTATATAGTTGGTAAATGAAGCCTTTATCAGAGAAACTTGCTATAAAAATATTTTCCAGTTTTCTATTTTTCTAATTTTGGCTGCATTAGTTTTGCTTATGTATTTTTAATTTCATATAATCAAACTTATTCATTTTATTTCCCATGATCCTCTCTAACTCTTGTTTGTTCATAAACTTTTCCTTTATCCATAGATTTGACAGGCACATTTTAATGCTTCTCTAATTTATGTATGATATGATACTTTATGTCTCTTTTATCCATTTTTACCTTCTTTTTGGTATATGGTGTGAGTTGTTGGTCTATGCCTAGTTTCTGCCAAACTGCTTTCCAGTTTTCCCAGTATTTTTTTTTTCAAATAGTGAGCTCTTGGATCTTTGGATTTATCAAACACTAGATTACTAAAGTCATTTACTACTGTGTATTTTGTACCTAATATATCCCACTTATCCATCACTCTATTTCTTAGCCTGTACTAGGTTGTTTTCATGATTATGGATTTGTTATATAGTTTGAAATCTGGTACTGCTGGTGTCATTTTTGAAGCTTCCAAATATGGATCACCTTAATTGGTTTTCCAGACATGAAATCTCAACTATAGCTTGAATTACAATGTCATTCCATCCTCATATTTCCAGGGAACTTATCCTTTACTTTTCCCATAAAATTCAGTGGTTCCCTATTCACTCTAGGATCAAATAAAATCAATTCTACTATAAAACATGTTTTGAAAATTTAAATTTGTTCCAATATGTTTGGTATATTAGGGATAGCATAACTGAAAATTTGAACTTGCTTCTGTGTGCTTTCTTCCATGAGTAAAATTGAGAATATAGAAAACCACTTTACAACTCAAAAGTTTCAACCCTTTCAACATATACTTTCACAAGCAAACTAAGTTTTGGTAAAGGTAAAGTTCCATATTTATTGTATATCTTTCTACCATGGCTTCCTACAAAGTGACCAATGATCTCTTAATTGCAAAATCCAATGTTTTTTTCCCCAATATTCATTCATCTTGACCTGTCTGCAGCCTTTGACATTGCTGATTACCTTATTCTCCTTGTTAATCTCTTCTTACTAAGTTTTAAGGATACCACATTTTCCTGGTCCTCCTCCTACCTCTCTAGACATTTTTTTGGGGGGTGAAACAATTGGGGTTAAGTGACTTGCCCAGGGTCACACAGCTAGTAAGTGTTAAGTGTCTGAGGCCAGATTTGAACTCAGGTCCTCCTGAATCCAGGGCCAGTGCTCTATCTAACCACTGTACCACCTAGCTGCCCCCTCTGACCATTTCTTAGACTCATTGTTGTATCTTCATCCAGATGATGCCTGTTAACTATGGGTGTCCCAAAGAATTATCTGTCTTTGGCCTTCTTCTCTTCTCCTGCTATACTATTTCATTTGATATCAGCACCCTCTATGGATTCATTTGTCATCTCTATGCTTTTGATTCTCAAATAAACTTATCCAGCCTTAGCCTTTCTGCTGCCCTCTAGTCTCACATCTCCAAATTATTCCCTTGAACAAGTTGGCTCTTTAGAACTCTGATATCTCCCCCTAAAGGTTCTAGGCATTATAGGTGATTTTCATATGCTGTGGGATTAACACCCAGCCAAAATCTTTTCCCAGAGTTTAGCAATTAAGAATAATTTTGATTATCCAGTCTTAAACAGATTTTAGAGAGGTGTATTTACTAAGGTGGTATGTTTAGAATATTTGGTGTGCTTATACTAAAATAAAGTCAAAATGGATATATGATTTGGACATAAGAGGTGATACCATAGGTAAATTAGAAGAGGAAGGAATAATCTACCTTTCAGATATTTGGAAAGGAGAACACTTTATGACCAAATAAGAGATAGAGAATATTATGAAATGCAAAATGGATGATTTTGATTACATTAAATTAAAAAGGTTTTGTATAAACAGAAGCAATACATTCAAAATTAGAAGGGAGGCAGAAAGCTGGGAAACAATTTTTATGGCCATTACTTCTTATAAAGGCCTCATCTCTAAAATATATAGGGAACTCAATCAAATTTATAAGAATCCAAGTCATTCCCCAATTGAGAAATGGTCAAAGAATATGAACAGGCAGTTTTCTGATGAAGAAATCAAAGATATCTATTCCCATATGAAAAAATGCTCTAAATTACTATTGATTAGAGAGATGCAAATTAAAACAACTCTGAGATACCACCTGACACCTATCAGATTGGCTAAAATGACAAAAAAGGAAAATAATAAATGTTGGAGAAGCTGTGGGAAAATTGGAACACCAATGCATTGTTGGTGGAGCTGGGAACTGATCCAACCATTCTGGAGAGCAATTTGGAATTATGCCCAAAGGGCTATGGGACTGTTCATACCCTCTGACCCAGCAATATCACTTTTGGGTCTTTTTCCCAAAGAGATCATAGAAAAGGGAAAAGGACCCACATGTACAAAAATATTTATAGCTGCTCTTTATGTGGTGGCAAGGAATTGGAAGTTGAGGGGATACCCATCAATTGGGGAATGGCTGGACAAGTTGTGGTATATGAATGTAATGGAATACTATTGTGCTGTAAGAAACGATGAGCAGGAAGAGTTCAGAGAAACCTGGAGGGTCTTGCATGGGCTGATGATGAGTGAGATGAGCAGAACCAGAAGAACACTGTACACAGTATCATCAACATTATGTGTTGATCTACTGTGATGGACTAGATTCTTCTCACCAATGCAATGGTACAGAAGAGTTCCAGGGGACTCATGATGGAAGAGGATCTCCAAATCCAGGAAAAAAAAAGAACTGTGGAGTATAGATGCTTATTGAACCATACTATTTCTTTTGTTTTAGGTGCTGTTGTTTTTCTATTTTGAGATTTTTCCTCATTGCTCTGATTTTTCTCTTATAACATGACTAATGCAGAAATATGTTTAATGTCATATATATATATATATATATATATATATATATATATATATATATATATATATATATATATATATATATATATAACCTATATCAGATTACCAGCTATCTAGGGGAGGGGGAGGGGAGGGGAGGGAGGGAGAAAAATCTGAAATTAGAAAGCTTGTATAAACAAATGTTGAGAACTATCTTTATATGTAACTGGAAAAAAATACTTTTATCAGAAAAAAAAAGAATATTTGGTGTGAAACATCTTAAAAGCTTGTGACACAGTCTTTCATAAGTACATACAAAGTCTAGAGGAAAGTGGATTAAAATTCATTAGAGGGCTCGCGGAAGTCTTTTTCTCTCAGTTGTGAGATATTCAAGTAGTTGCCCTTTAAGCTTCTGTATTCCTCAGTCTTTGGCTCCTAAAGCAGACACTTCATCAGCTGATCTGAGCATCCCCACTTGATAGGAAAATAAAAAATCCTCCAGATCCTTCAAAGCTTGCAAGGTCCTCCTATGGTCAAAGAAAGGTGATAGGAGACAGGAAAGAAATACCTGGCCATGGCCTATGACAAGACCTCTCCTCCCCACCCCCCAACACCAGCACCCACAGCCCTTCCTTCTTAGTAAGTATAGTTAGATCATCATGCTTACTCCAGTTTCTGGAACATTTTTAATTTAATAAATTATAAATGATATATGAATGTGGTCAAGCTTCCTTAACCTATCTGAATGTGATTCTTGGGTGATGATGTTCCAGTTTAATGAATTTGTCCAGTCCATGAGGTTGTTTTTTGCTTTTTGTTTTTATTTTTAAATGTTTAATTGTATTTCAATATAATTGTTTTCCTTTGTAATGCTATATATTTTATTCAACATATTTATAAACATTATTTGGAAAAGGTTTCCATGGACTTCCCCATGGAAATTACCAAAGAGATCCATAACACCAAAAAAAGTTAAGAAACAGATTTAAAATCCATGTTTCACTGATGTTTTTTCACCTAATTATGATTATCATGGCTAAAATGAGATGAGGTGATTTCAGTCCTCCTTTACAAGTGAAAGAGAACATTTCCCCCAAACATAATATCCCACCTTTTATATCATTTAGCATTAAATACTCCTCTTGGAACTATGGAAATCAAGGGAGTTTCCCATCTGTGATGTGAATCTGAAAAACTCAAATGTTAACATTCACATAAAACCACTAAAGCAATATTCTAATATTTGAAACCTATTCACAAATGGAACATTTACAAAACACTTATGTCCCAGCCTCTGTGTGTGTGTGTGTGTGTGTGTGTACACACAGGTATATCATGTAAATGTGGAAGTAATAGCTACAATTGGCACCAAGGGATTGCCTTGATTTTCACTGAGTTGTGAACTCTAGTGCCTCCTTATGTTACGGAGGTAATCCTGTTGTATTGAAGACTATATGCCAGTGGAGACCAAATTTTGGTAAATTATCTTGAGCATCATTCCATCTTCGGTCTTGAGTCCTGAGGGACTGTCTAGGTTGCACTGATATTAATGATTTAAATTCCCTGCATTTTTTCCTTAAGTAATCAAGACCCTGAAAAGAGAGAGGCTAAATGCAATAAGGCTTGCTTTTGAGGGAATCTCAGTAAACCACGGTCATGAATGGCATGTAGCCTTTTGTATTTAATGACCTTTTTGTTTGTCCAGTGCTTTTGTTGTTTTTGACCTAAACACATCCTCTTTGGTGAAGACCTTGAAAGCTCTACATGTATAAATTTCTTGAATGTTTGTTTATATATCTTTGCTAAATGCTCAGTATTGAAAGGTTTTTTGTTGTTTTTTATATATAATGGATAGAAAAGTATTAATATTGCCTTTTTACAGATGAGTAACTGGTGATAATAAAATCTAACTACATCCAAACCCCAACAACTTGTATTAGCAAAGCTAGGATTTGAACCCAGGATTCTTGATTCCTAATCCAGTACTCTTTCCACTATACCCTACCAGTTCTTCATCATAATACAGTACTATACAGGTGTACCTATGTATAATGAATTCACCATTATCTTTGAATTAATCCTATGCAATTTAAATTAAATTCACCATTTCTAAATAACTCACAAAACATAATTTACAATATTGTCATAGCTAAGGTAATTGTTAGGTAAATTTTTATGACAGCATTTGAAGCCTTGATGTCTTGATTGTCCTACCTTGATAATATTTAAGGTCAGTTCCTTCTATATCTAAATCCTACTATTTCAAATAGAAAACCTATAGGACATCAGTTATCTTTATTTGTTAGTAAGATGGAAATATGTGTAGTTGGACAGAAAGACAACACATTTGCTGATGATCTCTTCTTGCTATAGACATGAATCAGTTTTTAGTTATGTCAATAGGTCAATCAATAAGCATTTCTGTACCTATTATCCTGCAGGCACTGTTATATAGGGCAAAACTTTCCTGTGCCTTGCCCCATGCATAATTGTCCCTAAGATAACTATTTGTGTTTTGTTTTTGTCTTATTCCACAAGGATATGACAGTGATACTTTGGAGAGTGTAAATGTACTTATGTGGGCACTTAAAACTCCTTGAGGTCCAGACTCAGGGCAGGCAAATAAAACATATTTCTCCCATTTACTGCCTTCGTTATTGATGAATCACAAGACTTGGGAGACGTTGCATCATTGGCCCTTTTAGATGAAGCTTAGCTCAGATTTCACTATCCTGATCCTAGACTGAGCTAGATGAGGTGAGCTACCATGTGGTAATCAGCCTCCAGCTTCAGAACACCTGGAGCTCCTCCAAACTGTCACCCTTCAGTGGTCAATAGGCAGGCACAGAAATCATTCCAATAGTAAAAGCAAAATATTAGCTAGAAAGAATAACAGAGGATGTCCTAAGTACTTCCTTAAGACTACTAGCTTGAAAGACAGTCTCCTCTGCCTATCTTCCTCCTGGCACTAGAAATATGGGGTCCCCAAATAAGCATTGTCTAAGGTTTCTTTCTCTTTCCCCAAGTAATAAAACGGCAATGACCCAACATTATACAATGGGTTCACAAGTGAGATTTTGTTAGAGAAAGTCACAAATTGTCAATTTGCTTAACTAAATCTTAAAAAGGGCCTCACTTCTAAGAATCTCATGAAATTTCAACCAAAATGAAAATAAACACAAACATTACAGATAAAAACATTCTTGTATGTGAGGATCCACAATATTCTTTCTGCCAATATCCTGAAAAATTGGTTCACGGATGTTTCGATAATCAAAGGATAAAAGAGAGCAAGCATTCAAATGATTGATCGTTCCAGGTTTTACATATTTATAAAGAATTCTGAAAATGTTGCAAGTTTTCATTGTGATTTTAGAAGGAAGGATCATTTTTTACCCTACAAAGCAGCAAGAGTGTCATCATACCTAAGGACCATCTCAGAGGGAACCACAGGAGGTGAAGGCCATGGCACAGGAGGAATATGCGAACCAGTCCCAGGACCTTGTGTCCCAGCCTTTAATCATCCTCAAACATTATTGCTGACTTCACATCCTTCTTTGCTGTGAATATTCTGTTAATTTTTCCTTTCTGTTGTGACTATGCCATGCTCTCCCTTTTATAAAATCATGTGCAAGGAAGCTATTTATATTGAGCTTTCTCAGGGTTTAATATTTTCCTTGACTGATGCAAATGGGCTGTGATGAACAATTAGAACCCAGTAATCAGCTCCGTCTTCACTTAGAGTGTCAGCTCCATTCATCTCCTCATGTGCAAGTTCTGGCTAAGCTATGATATACTAATCAGAGAAAAATGAGAGTGTAGAGCCTCTTGTTGTTCCCTGCTTCCTCCAATGTCACCCCTACTTGGTTTGTGATCAGAAGTGGGATGTCTTCAAAATTTGGGAAAGTGGGTGAAATGATTACCAAGTAGGATGTGAACCTCCCAGAGCATTTCCTGTTATATGCTAGGTGCCCAAAGGCAGGAAAGGATACATAAATATTTTATGAGTAGAAAAGCTGACTAATTCCTGCACCATGGTATTGTGGCAAGAATAAAGGCACTGGATTCAGAGGATCAGGATTCAAATCCCACCTCTGAAGCTTATTATCTGTGTCCTTGACCAACTCAGTTGACCACTCTGTGATTCAGTTTCCTTATCTGTAAAATTAAATTCATTGAATTAGATGGCTTCCAAAATCCCTCTCAGTTCTAAATCTACCAAGTCACCTTTAAGACAATTTAAAAGGACAAAATTAGATTTGTATCCCTAGTAGGTACAGAATTGATAATGGCTACCAGACCAAAGAAAACAGGAACTAGAAGACAGGCAGTACATATCACAGGAAAAGATGTGCAACTTCTTGACAGAAGTCTCCAATAAAAGAGAGAAAGTAAATGAGCTAGAATGTTTATAACTGAAAAGGACATAATGAAGCCATGCTGCAGACAACCTTTTAACTGAAATAGCCAACCACAGAATGGATGAAGAGAAAACCAACAAACACATCTATAGCTCTGGCTCCAGGAGTACCTATGGCCTCATAAATTGAAATGCAAATGAGGACTGAAATGATGATCATCTCTGCCAACCTGCAGTCCAAAAACCTGACTGGAATTGCCAATGCTACAGATAACTTGCTGTGTGTGACCAGAAAATGTTATTTGACTTCCTGCGTGTGCAGGTGTGGTTATGGTCTCAGAGCTGAGCTGGGCCATTGGAAGATTGTTGAGCAGTAATGAGCAATAATGGTGAAAATTCTTTTTGATTACAAATAAAACAAGAAACATGATTTTATTTTTGAAAAAAACCTGTAATGTTTTAGATCCATTCCTACAATGCTACTTGTTGTTTTGATTCTGTGGAAACAGAGACCATGTCTTTATTCATCTCTTTATTCCCAAAGAGCCTATCAGAGTGTTTTACTCGTAGTGGGTACACAACAAATAATCATTGAATTGAATTAAATTAGAAAAAAAATTTAAAAACTAAGGGAAGAAGGGGAGTCCATAGTAGGAAGACAGAAATGCTAAAGGTATGAGAGTTCTTTTGGTGACAGTCTAATTAGGAATCTGCCTGGGGGCGAGGCAGGGGTGGGGGGGGTGGAAGGAAATCTGAGGGAGGCTGTAACAATTGGTCAGTGATTCTTCCCTTCCTTAGCATAACTATCACACCTCCCTAAATACCCCTAAAAAGTAGAAAGAAAAGGAAATTCTTTCCTTGAAATGAATAATTTATTCTGAAGTTGAAACCCTATGCTTATATATTTTGAACAACATAGTCTGTAGGTATTTGTGGCACTACTAGGATCGAGCCATTGCGCCTCCTTTCTCCATGGTTGTGTTCATTTCTTTTGGGGCTGTATTCCTGATACTCTAGACTTTTTCTACTCTGCCCCTAGGCTGGGTGACTTCTTTCCCATCACTCCTTCACCACACACTCCAATCTCTGTTTTTAAGCTCCCTTTGATGTGTCTTCTTTGACCATTAGAATGTAAGCTCCTTGAGTAGGTAGTGTCTTTCTGCTTGTATTGGCATTCCTAATGGTTAGCAGTACATGATACACAGTGAGCACTTGATAAAAAATTGCTGATGACTTGGCCCCACACCAAACATATGATTGGTACTGTAGTGATTCTGAGAGCAACCAAAAATTACCCAATTTCTTAATTAACGATCTGTGTTCATTAAGTTAGCTCCCAGTCTCAAAGAGAATAATAGCTATTTTTGTGATAGCATAGAAACTTGCTTGAAAGACTTTGACATTCAAGTGTTTTGGTACATGCCCTTGATCTGGTATTCTGGGAGGCTGAGGCTGGTGTATCCTTTCTTTGGGGGACTTCTGACATTCAGTGGGGCAAAAGCTGATTAGGAATCCAAACCAAGTATAGTACTAATATAATAAGCCCCTGACTTTGGAAGACTACAGGGCTGCCTTCAGAAAAATGGAGGGAAGAGAGGGAAGGAGGACAGGAAGGGGAAACTGAAAACTTTCAATATGTATGTAATAGAATTTAGCTGTGATACCAGCAATGTTTATTCCCACTTAAGAGGAAAAGTGCAAGTGGAGACTGTCTATGAGGGAAAGAATGTTATCTTCCCCTAAAGTAAAGGAAGATAATTTCAATCAATTAATTAATCAATTAATAACATTTATTAAATTGTTTCCACATATCAAGCATAGGGTTGTGCTGGTCATATAAGAAAAAAAGCAAAAAGAACCCCTGCTCCCAAGGAGTTTACTTTCTAATGGTGATACATACAGAATAGAAAGTATCTTTCCTGGAAAAGATACTAATGAGTTGGATAAACCAAGAAAGCTTATAGCTGAGGTAAGTCTTGAAGGATCAGTGGTACTATGAGGCACAGCTAGGAATAAGAGCATTTTAGCCACCGGTGCTATAAAGACTGGCAACTCTGGAGAGGAGTTATGTTTTATACTACTTCAACAGTCCAGGCATATCAGAAGTTGGACTAGTAGGAACATTTAGCAAACTGTGGCTTAGTATTGTTTCCTTTTGTCAAATTATCATCAAAAATACTCCAAAACGTTTGTTTTATTTTTACTTTTCAGGCCTTGTTTATAGATACAGGCTAGAAGTAATCTTACCATAGGGCAGTTATACCCTCAATCTTCCCTTTAAGAATTTCCTGACATGGATTATATGCCCTTTAGTCATTTTCCTAGTCAAAGGAGAGACAGATTGGAAGGAGCAGAACTGGAAAAGTATCTGTCATGAGGCTCAGCCCCAAGCTTGGATTTAAGAAGGTCCATACATCACAGATTGGCCTTATATGTAGTGTATTCTGATTTGTATTGAAGCCTCACAGTGAAGAATTCTGGGATCTCTAAAAGATACATAGGTTTTTTTAACTGGAGTTTTGAAACCAAAGTTAACTTTCGACAGTGTCAGTTAAATGTCTGCATTTCTCCTTAACATGACTGAAAAAAAATCTATTTCCCCTGGAGGAGGACAAAACCCTTAATAGCTGTTAAAGATATTCAAACCTCTTTCATGTACATTTTAAAACCTCCATTCTTTTATAATGAATTCTACCATCTTGTGAGATAAATTTCTTTTTTGTATAATTCCTATACTCTAGGCATAAACTGGCACTAGGCAAGTGTCCCTAAGGAGAAACAGTAACTTATTATTGTCTTAAGTATCATTCTTTAGATCAAGTGACACAGAATTTGAAAATGAGATAAATCTATTAAATGAAGAGGTTTATCACCCAGTTCAGTAGAAAAGTCTAATTGTGACTTATAACACTCAGCATAGGTTAGACCACCAGGCAATTAACCATTCAAAAACTTTTTTTGTGATAATAAGAAACATTATTTTCTTATAATGGCTAAGCCATTTTTATTACTGTTGGGTCTTATATTTTATATCCTATAGCACAAATTGTCTCGGCACCATATTTTATCATTTAATCACATTTTCATTTGGATTATTTGCTTATATATGCATATTCCACTTCCCTTGAGGCTAAAGGATATGAGTTATACTGTTTTAGGTTCTATGATGTCAACATGTTAAGGATATACTATGTACTTGATAAATTTCTGGAATAGAATTAAATGAAAAACCTTGAAAGGACAACATCTATTCATAGGACAAAATCTCTCACTCATAGATCTAGAATTGGAAATGGTCTTAGAAAGCCATCTAGTCTACTTCCCTTATTTTACAGTGAGTCCAAGATGAAGGTCAAGTGACTTTCCCAGTTAAAGTTTATTTTTTATATCTATTTTACAACGTGGAAGTTCAGATAAGTCTTTTGTTTCTCTGAACCTTCACATTTATCATTTCTTACTACACAATAATATCCATAGGAATATTAAGCCTCAATACTCATCTCTTGGACAGTTGGTCCTTCAGTCTTTTTCTTGTAATACCAATAATTTGTCTATGATTTTACTCACTCTTTGATTCTTCCTCCTTACCTTGTTACAGGAGCCCCATGAATACTAGCAATAATAACATTTAGTTGGTACCCACCGTGTGCCAGGCACTGTGCTAAGTAACAACTTTTACAAATACCTCATTCAATCCTCACAAGAACTCTGGGAGGTAGCTGCTATAATTATCCCCATTTTTGGAGCAGGGCATTATCAGCCTCCTTGAGTTGAAAGGTATGGGGTCCTCAGTGGTTCCCCATCCTGAGTAAATTTTGTAGAGGAAGGAATAATTGAAGCTAGGTCCCTAGTGCCCTTTATCTGTGCTTGCCCCAACATATGCAGTTGTAATCTTCCATTCTTTCTTGTAGTTGAACACAACCACCTCTTCTTAAAGTGGAACTGGGAAGGTAGTCTCACTGAGTCAGTCACTGATGTGGGGGTAGGATGTTCCAGACAGAGACCACCATAGGAGTACTCTGAGCAACAAACCAATGCCCAGGTTAAAAAGTGGACTAGGATAGTGATGGTGAATAAGAGGTTTAAGTATTTATCTTACATTATTTCATGAGGCTTTCACAAGTAGAATAGAAAAAAGATTTCTAACTTCAGCTTTAATTTGTTGAGATTTTGTTTCTTTATCATCATCATTATCTTCTTTTTCTTCCTCCTCCTCCTCCTCCTTCTTCTTCTAGCATTTATATAGTACCTTAATGTTTGAAAAGCTCTTTTGAAAATACTATCCTATTTTATCCTCATTAGAACCCTGGGAGATTGGTACAATTATGTTCTCCATTTTATAGATGAGAACACTGAAGGAAACAGAGGCAAAGAAAATTGCCCAGGGTCCCACAGATACAAAGTGTCTGAGGCAGTATTTTGTCTCAGTATTCCTGACTCCACGTTTATCAATCTGTCCATTGAATCACCTAGCTACCTCTAAATGTTTTTATTAGTATTTTCAATATAGCAATATAGTCCTCAGTTAAAGAAATATGAGGAAAAGAATCATTTCACTTTATACTCCATCATTTGACCTCTCTGTCACCTTTCAAATCATATGAGGTAAGTACCTATGATAAAGTTTATCCCTAGTTCTTAGCTAAATAAATTTTGATGATTTGACCCCCTTTAAATTAATTCATAATTTCATAATTTTTCTGTAAACTCTTACTACCAAAAGTGCTTTAATATGCCTGCTTAGTACTTAACATGACAATTTTCAAATTCTGAATGAATTTTCATCAGTGGTCATATGAACTCTTTAAGGTAGGTGGGGCTAGTATACCCCTGCCATTCTAAAGATAGAGAAGCTGAGAGCGAGAGAGATTAAATTATTCACCCAAGGTCATAAGGCTAATAAGTGCCCGAGCAGCAACTGGAATCCAGGTCTTAGAATTCTGAATCTCATGGTCTTTCCCCCATACTGCCTCTCCAACAGAGGCTTCATAAATGAATTACTGTGAAGAGTTGGCCTACATGATTGGTACAAAGTCAATGAGCTGGTTTCATGAAAGCATGTGTAGCTTTCACAAACAGAACAGAACTCACTGTTCTAGGAACCAGCAACTGGTTGACACTGTGGGCAAATGCCAGGAAGAGATAAATATGATGAAAGGGGAGCTTAATACAGCAAAGCCCAGATGACTGAGCAGGCAGACAATTTAATTCCAGGGGAGAAAATATGCAGCTGCCATACTTCAATTTGAATGCTACTCTAGCAGCATGGGCTATTTTTTACACTAAATATTTGAGTTCTTCCAGGAATTTATGTAATTGCAAATGTCTAAAAGAATTTATGATCAACACAAGCCCCTAGCAGGGTCCCCATTAATCCCAAACTTTCAACTTCAAATTCTAAACCACAGAGGGATTGAAAACATGGCCTTAAGATGATCTTAGGTTGTGGGGTGTGTGTGTGTGTTTGTATGTGTGTGCGTGTGTACGTGTACGCATGCATGTGTGTGTCTAACGGTTATGAAATATGCCCTTTGAAAAATAACCCTAGATCTGTAGCCTGTTTATATATTCTGAAAGGCACATTTATTTGTGAGAGGCTATATGGTGAAGGCACCAAAATCAGTCACAAGGCCTGGGCTCAACTCTCTAGCTCCACTATTTGATAGCTGGTCACACTGTGTCTTCATTCCAAAAACCTTAAATGTTCCCGCTCACTAATGGAACAATAGTCAGCTTTCCCTGTATGCCCATGTGTGACCTCCACAACCAAGCTGCTGACTTCTCCAGTCTCATTTTATCTTACCTTTCTATACATTCTACACTTTGTATTTCAGATTCATTGCATTACTCCCTTCTCCCCAAATAACCACCATGATCTCATGCCTCACTCCTATCCTTCACCCTACTCCCAATGCTTAGACAAACTTCTCTTTTTTTTACCTGTGAAATCCCTACTTAAACTCTTCAACGTCCAAAGCCAATTCCAACTTCTCCTGGGAGCTTTGTTCTCATTTTTCCCTGCTCTGCTTCAGTCAATATGTAATAGCATTCCTCCTCAATGACAATGATACCTTGTTTTTCCATCTCTCTCTTTAAAAAAAACATATTGATTGTACTCTGAACTTAGAAGTAAAACAAGCATTTCCTTAACACAGATTTTTTAAAAAGGCAATTATAGGGGGCAGCTAGGTGGCACAGTGGATAAAGCACTGGCCTTGGATTCAGGAGGACCTGAGTTCAAATCCAGTGTCAGACACTTGACACTTAACTAGCTGTGTTACCTTGGGCAAGTCACTTAACCCTCATTGCCCTGCAAAAAAAAAAAAAAGGCAATTATACATGAAACTGCAGCTCTATTATGTGCAACTTACTATTCCTTTTATAGAGATATAGGTATAGATATGTGTGTATGTGTGTCTATGTATATGTGTATGTGTATTATATATAATAAAGTTATCTTTCTCTTTCTTCTCAATTTTCTTCCCCCTCCCCACCTTAGAGATGGCTACCATTAGACAAAAATATGTTTGTATGTATGTATGTATGTATGTATGTGAGTATATGTGTATATGTGTATGTATGTATTGTATATATATACACATATACATACATATATATACATATATATACATATATATACATATATATATATAAAACCATTCTATGTCTATTTATCAATTCTTTCTCTGGATGCAGATAGCATCTTCCTTTATATGTCCTTTGTAGTTAATTACGCAGGATGTTATTGTGGCCAGGACACTGGATTTAAAGTCAAGGAGCCTTGGGTCTGTATCCTGCCTCAGACATTACTTAAATTTAAATGTATAAATTTAACCAGTCAATTAATTTCTCTAAGCCTTAGTCTCCTTGCCTTTAAAATGGTGATAACAATATCATTTGCCCCAACAGATCATTGTGAGGATGAAGTGATTTAGCTATCGATATAGATGAAAATCTTAAAGTACAATTAAATGCAATATGTCAATATTCAGCTTTATCAATGTTATCTATCATTTAGTTTATCATTTGTATTACCAAATAATTATTGATGATTTGTTTATTAGTTATCTTTTTGTTTTTATCTTACATGGCACCTCCTACATAGAGCTTTTTCTGATCCCCACTTGCTACCCACCAAAAAATCACCTTGTGCTTATTTTATATAGAGCTATGCATATGTTTCCCCCCACCCCAATGGAATATAAGGTAGGGACTGTTTCATTTGTCTCTGTATCCCCATACTTAATTAACACTGTGCCTGGCATAGACTATGAACTTCATAATTTCTTATTGATCAATTAATCTCTCTTATTGTGTGTGTGGGTAGGGGTGGTTGATAAGCCTTTATTCAGCTCTTTAAGGGCAATGCTTTTTGTCTTATCTAAATATTTCATTCCCTGTTCTTCCAAGTCTTTTCACAGTGCTATACACACAATAGGCATTTATCATATTTTTGTTCTGTTATATTATATCATGAATAAGTGGTAGGTAAGAAGAGAAACTAGCCAGTAAAGAACAGTTATATGAATTTGAACAGGTCACTATACTTTTCTAAGCCTTATTTTCCCCATTCATGAAATAAGGATAATAAAAATTTCATACAATTCTATTCTGGTTCCCATATTTTGAGACATTGTGGTAAACTTTGACTCCTCTCACCTTTCATATTTTTGTGACTTTCAGTTTTATTTATTATTTAATTATACATACCATACATTTCCAGATGACTCCTATTTCACGTGAAGCCTCTTGTAACAGGGTAAAACAGTCAAATAAAAATAATAATGCAATGCTCTTATCTGAAAGTACATGAAACATTTCATAGCTGTAACATACTCCACCCCTCTATTTAAAAGTACAAATCACAAAAATCTATTTTCTCTTCCTAACAAACTATATCAATTCCTTCTCCATAACATCCCTTACTTCTCCCTTTCTTCTAGATTTCCACTGGCACCATGATAATCAAGACCTCATTATCACCTAGACAATGGCAATCGCTTCTAAACAGGGCTCTATATATCCAACAATCATCACTGCCAGATAATCTCTTTAACACATAATTTTGATCATGTCACTCTCTTGCTCAAACATCTTTAGTGGTGGTCTATTATTTCCAGAGTAAATTTCAGGCACTTTTGCCCAGTATGTAATGCCCACCGCAATATGATGCCATGTATCCTTTAAGTCTTATCTCAAAATACTACCCTGTAAAGGATGTTGCTATCTACAAAGTCTACCCTATTCACTTGAATATCCTTTCTACTCTCCATTTTACATATATACCTTTGCTCAGGTAGTTACTGATTCCAGAAATGTTTTTTCT
Organism: Dromiciops gliroides; assembly: GCF_019393635.1. Lineage (NCBI taxonomy): Eukaryota > Metazoa > Chordata > Mammalia > Microbiotheria > Microbiotheriidae > Dromiciops > Dromiciops gliroides. Next base: position 117,013,728 of record NC_057866.1, on the reverse strand, counting down.
GACTTCACCTGCTGAATTAATAGTTATCTTTTAAAACTAGACTTAAATACCTTCTGCTCAATTAAACCTTCCCTTATCTCTCAGTCTGATCTCATTGCACTTTTGGCTGGACTTGTAGTTATCTTATAGTGTCATATATAATGTATATTATCTGAATTTGTGTCTTAATATTCTAATAAATTGTAAATTTGATAAGTGTAAGAAACTGTGTCTATTTCCTTGCCTCATAGTACAATGTTCTGCATATACATGGGCTTAATAAATGTTTGTTGAATGAAAGCATTCATGCATGCATGAATGGTGAGATTAAACTGTAATTGTGTGAATAAGGTTATGAAGTCATAACCTTAAAGTGTTATGCATATAAAATGCTATAACATCACTCACCAAATTTACTCTGCTTATCTACAGCACCACTATAAATGTCACTAACTTTCAGAAGCTTATCCCAATTCCCCTAAATGCAAGTACTCTCTCCTTCCTCCAAAGTTTCATAGCATCAGTATAGTGCTTGACACATTCTCCATTGAATTCCTTGCTTCTTTTACTTGTCTGCTTGCCTAATCTCTTCCACTAATCTTCTACATGGCTCCTTGAAGAGAGGAACCATGTCTTATTCATCTCTGAATCCTGTATAGTCTTTTGTCTGTAATAAACACTCAGGATCTATTAATTATTAAATTATGATAGTTATGGTACAGAAACTTGGACTGGACCTTGGTAAATGGAAAGTTGGTAAGGTTCATCATTGGTTAGATCCTGCTTCCACTTTTCAGCACACTAACCCTTCTCCATGGTATTTACTCAATACCTTCATACAGTCTTCTGCCACATGTCATTAAATCTAGGGTTTGGCTTTAGGAAACATTCATCTTGGAAAAGGCTCTGATGAACGAATTCTCCCAAAGAATAATGGCATGTCATAACTTAATGGGTTAAAATATACATATATCACACTCCAGCTAGATGAGGCAATGTTTCTATTATTATGAATATACTTACATCTATATGTATTTTATTGGCATAGGGCAGGAGTTCTTAACCTTTTTGTTTATTATAGCCCCCTTGGGCATTCTGGTGAAATGTATGGGACCCTTATTAGAATTATGTCTTTTTAAAAAAAAGATTTGTAATTGAATGAAATTCTAAGTTTCAGTCAAAGTTTAATGAAGATAGAGATATAATTTTCCCCCAAGTTCATGGACTCCCTTAATTCTATTGAGAAACTCCTTGGAGCTTTCATATATATATATATATATATATATGAAAGAGAGAGAGAGAGAGAGAGAGAGTTTGTATGTGTATACACACACACACACATATATATAATGTGAGTTTGTGTCAATACCCTACAAGAGAGATGCAATGTTGCACAGTGGATAGAAAACTGGCCTTGAGGTCAAGAAAATCTGGATTAAAATCCTGTTTCTTACCCACTTTGACTCTGTGATCTTGAGCAAGTCACTTAATCTCTCTGTGTTCCAGGAAACTAAAACTGTTTGCTGCAGATTAGCTACTGACCCTCATTGGTAGAAGGAATTTCTTCACTGGGAGTTGTCCATAACATTGAAGTTATTGATTCAGTCAACTTTTGCAGGATAACTCTTGTTCTAGCAAAACATTGGACTTTCGGCACCTCTTTTTGGTCATTGATGAAATTCCAGAATTCATCTTGATCAAGAGGAGGAAATGACAAACACAATTAACTGAGAACATACTTCAACTCCATCTAGTTTCCAATGAATTGCTTGGTCATGACCCATCCTAGCTTTTGATTATTTTGTGAAGCCCCAAACTCTTCCCCTCCCTGAGATTCCAAGGTTTCTTCCTGGACTTAAGCTTGTTATGCAAAAACAAAACAAAACATAACAAAAACTTATTAGGTGAAAATATGATACACCAAACCTTCCAAGAGGTAATCTCTTTACCCTCTCTGTCTTAGTACCCTATATAAACCCTGTTCCCAACCACTCTTTGGGTACTCCTAGCACTTGCTATGCAGTACCGTGAGTTGCAACTCCTCTGCCCTAATTAAAGACCTTAATTTTGTTTAAAAAATAAATTACAGATTCACTCTCTGTGTCCTATCTTGATAGAAAGCACACCAGACTTGGAGCCAGGAAGGACCTGGCTTTTCATATAACCTCCTACACTTACTAGCTATCGACCCTTGGCAAGTTACTTAGCCTTATTGAAGTTATTACTTCACTTTTAAAACAGTGATAATAATTAAATAACCCATCCCACAGAATATTTGTGAAGATTATATTGAGATACATTAATAAAACAATGAGAGCTATACTAACAGAGGACAATGCATTTGAATATCATTTCCAAGAAATAAGACCTTAGTTGAAAGGAATAAAATTTTAGTGGTATCATTTATTATGATAGGAAGATGGGTTAGAAAGTTGTGGACAGCCCCCAGATAATATCAGATAAGAAACTGTAATTCCATCTATGATTATGGCTTGCAATAGGAACAAATCAGATGCCTTTCAGTGTTTAAGACAGCCAACCTTTTGCCCCACAGTGTTAGGGCTAGCTGTATGGAGGAAAAGTCCCTACAAGAGGAAAATATGAATTAAGTCTACCTTTGGGTGAAGTCTTAAGACAGATAGCAACCACAAATGAGTCTTTAACTGCCTTTATCACCCTAGCATATTGACCTAGATTGCTAACTGTTTTATTCTCTGGTTACAGTGCTATAACACAGTCAGCCTTCAGTAGAACCTTAGATTATCATTGTCTCTAACTGGCTTTGAGCCAGCAACTTTGAGCCTTATTAAATATTACAAAGTCTATGAGCCATCTGATCCCCAACCAGAGTGTACATTTAATTTCATCAACTTTTACCTGTGCTAAGCTTTTAAATGAATGTGTCAGGGAACATTCTCACAAAGGGATGATCATCTTTTATAATTATTAAAAACTGGAGTGCTCTCTCATGGCAGAGGAGTTAATGCTGTCTCCTTCAACTGAAGCTTGAGAAGAAAACACTTACTTATCAGAAATTCCTGTCTAATAAATCAGTGCTTCAACAAAGTTAATTAACTGGAAAGCACACGACTTGGAAAACCCCATTAAACTTCTCTTAGATTAAATGCTGATGAGATGCTGTAGCTAAAACACCTTTGCCTATGTAGCTTTTTTCATTCTCCAGAGTAAAAAAAGAAACCTTAGCTAGCCATGGAGCCACCTGGTGACATACTGATTAAACATATTTTTCTGGCCTAAACAAAAATCAATTGAGAATTGACCTAGGTTTTATAGGCTACTGATGACTCCAGCTTCAGTTTCCCCTTGATGCAAAAAGAAAAGCATAGATCTCGATCATTGATCCATCATGACCTAAATATAGAAATATCTGTTTTATGAGATTAGGTCTTTCAAGCTGCAAGCCCTTATCCACTTACACAAATATAGTGTCATAGAGCCCCATTTTTTGTATGCCCAGAAAATAACAGAGGGAATAGAAGGGAAGGGGATAAATATTTATTATCTCATTTGACCCCTACAGCAACCTGTTGAGGGAATACTATTATTATTATTATTATTATTCTCATTTCACAGTTGGGGAAACTGTAGCAGACAGAGATTAAATGGTTTGTCCAGGGTCCCCTGACTAATAAGTGTTTGAGACTGGATTTGATCTCAGATCTTACTGATTCCAGGGCCCAACATTCTATCCACTCCACACTTAGCTTCCTTTTGAGACAAGGATAAAATTCAATGGCTTCTGACTCAGATTCTGTGATTCTTGGCACCATATCCCAGTCTTTCAAAGGGCAGGTATGAAGTAGAGCAGCCTGTTTTGTTGTTAAGTCATTTTAAGTTGTGTATAACTCTTCATGATCCCATTTAGGGTTTTCTTGGCAAAGATACCATTTGCCATCTCACAGTTCATAAGTATTTGAGGCCAGATTTGAACTCACAAAGATGAGTCTTCCTGACTCCAGGCCTGGCATTCTATGCACTACATCACTTAGCTGCCCAGTGAAGTTGAAAGAACCTTGTTCTGGGAACTGGGAAACATAAGTAAAAGCCAGTGGCCCAGAAGGGAAAGCTTCCCTGAGCTAGAAGGCATGGTTGGACCAGATGACCAGAAGATCTCTGAACTCAATCCATCCATGTATTCATCTATAAGTATTCATTAAGCACCAACTCTGCATCAGATGTCGTAGATACAGATAACAATGAGTGGAACAATCTCTACGCAAAAGGAACTTTCTATGAGTAATTTCCAGTTTCCAATTTCTGTGCACATTAAATAGTTTTAGGGAAAAAATATATAGAAGAGCATCACAAAATAATTAAAACTGGACTCCTCCAGTCAGGAGGTCATCTATCAAGAGAGTTGGTCTCTTGTCTCGTCTCTACCACTGACCATCTAGGTAACCTTGTTTCAAGACATGGAAATGCAGACCTGAAAGTGACCAAAGTCATTTAATTGGACCACTTCCTTCTGCACAGAACACTGAGACTTGGGGAGATTATGCAGCTATTTTCATGGAAAACTGGGACTAGAACTCCTGACTCTCCAGTCCAGGGCCTTTTTTCTGCCATACTAGTCCATGTCTGTTGGAATATTACAGGTTTTCCCCAGGTTTAGAAACAACTCTTTACTTATGAATAATAAATGTAACTGTCTCCTTTTCCCAATGGGGACACCTGCTCTGTAAAACTGAATTCAGATTCCTGGGGATATTCTATTGACATGTCCTTGTATATGTTTTATTTGTGTATTTATGTCTACACACATAAACATGCATGTACACATATGCTTGTGTGTATTGATACATATGTACACATATACATGTGTATATAAAGATATTCCCATGGCTTTCCCATCTGTGTGTATGCATATGCACATACATACATATGTATATTTTTCCCAAGTTCATGGACTCCATGAAATCTATTCACAGACTTCTTGGGGAAAAGGGTAAATATATAAACACATGTATATCTTTGTGTATTTATATATGTATATACATGTTTATGTTTGTGAATAAACTCATATATCTAGATATATGGTTCATACTTATATATGCACATATACATGGTGTCTCTTCTTAAAGAACATGTTTCTTGATGGCAGAGATAGTTTCATTTTTGTCAATATATTCCCAGCATCTAGCATGTGCACATACAGAGTGCTTAATAAATGCTTGTTGATTAACTGATGGAGCAGCTACCCTTTCTCATATTTGTTAGCTGCAACAGCTAACAAATTAGTGATACAGGAAGGAAGCCCAGGTAGTTTCCTCTAGTGAGAAAAGTTTCAGAATGAGAAGAATTAGCTCTGTTGCTCTGTAGCTGCATTTCATTAGGTTGTCACAACGTCTCTGTACCTCAGTTTCCTCACCCACAAAGTAAATAAGTTGACACTGAATAATCTCTAAGGTCTGATCCACCTGTAACATTCTATGAGAGTTTCCCTTACCTCCAAACCTTATGCTGGGACAGAGCAGAAAAATTCCTGAAATCCCTCATTAAAATTCTGAATGCATTTTCCTGTAAAAAACAAACAAACAAAAACCCCACAACATCCCCAAAAGTGTTTAATGTAATCGTTGAAATAGTATTACCAGAGCTATTCTTCAGGTGCTCCTCAGTTAAATTGCTTTTTGCCAGTTAGTCCAAAATATAATCACCATTCATCACGTTATTTCTCTGGCCACATCCACTCCAAGTTTCAAACAACTAACTTGCAAAGGAACTTCGGTACCAGGACCTGTTCACAAGATAGGGCTTGGCTGCACTATGTCAATTCCCTGCCAAGCAGCATCATTTCACAGGCATGCCTGAGTATATTCCAATAGATACATGTATAAATTCAAAGAGAAGTTTATTTTATCTATTTGCCCTGTAACAGATGGGTCTTTTATCTTCAGATCCCAGCAGAATGACTTTTAAATCTATACCATAGAATTAAAAGTTGTGTTTCCTTAAATTACACTGGCCTATTCCAAGTCGCTACTTGCATCTGTCATGCAAGCCACATATGGCTGCTTGGTTAGTGAAGTGATAAAGAATTATAGTAGGCAGCCACCACCTGATTCAATTAGTCATCAATCACTTGAAACACGTCAAGCTTTGTTATGACTGTTAGCATCTTGGCACCAACTAGGTAAACAGCTGGTGCTTTCTCATCAGGCAACATAACACTAAGATGTTCCTGCTAACACAGAATGGTTCATTTAATCCATCCCTACTGCAACCTTGATCTATTTTCTTCAGCACTAATATAGCCATAATTTGAGTAATATCTCAACCTGGTTTAGATACTTAAGCTACCTTCACAAAGCAGGAGGAAAAATATATAGCTTGTGTGGAGAGAGAGCTTTGAAAACAAAAATGAATTATCAACTTTTCTACAGTGAGAGGAAAGACCATGCACCTTTAGTGCTTGAAAAGTTCTGCTGGATCTGGATGGACCTCCAAGACAAAATACCAACTCCTTTGTTTAGCTTTTCAAGACTTTCACATCATAACCCTAACTTGCTTTTCTGGATCAACTGAACATTACTTCCTTTCATGACCTCGACATTCAAGAAAGAAAAAAAAAAGGAGGCTACTTGTGATTCCATGTATTGGAATTTACATTTCCCACTTCTCTGCCTTCACATAGGCTGCCACCCTGCCTGGAATGAACTTCCAGCTCACTTGTGGAATTCCCAGCTTCTTCAACTCATTTATCACCTTCTATACAAGGCATTTCCTGATGTCCCAAGCTGCTAGTGACTTTCCCCAATTTCAGATGTTGTTAGTAACATCTTCAAGGCCTGGCATTTTGTAGGAGATTAATAAATCTCACAGTGGTGGTGGTGGTGGTGGTGGTGGTGGTGGTGGTGGTGGTGATGATGATGATGATGGTGTTAGCTCATGTTACTATAACACTGTAAGGTTGGCAACACACTTTACACATATTATCTCATTCAATCCTCCCAACAATCCTGGTGGATAGGTACTAGTATATTTCCTTTCACAGGTGAAGAAAATGAAGTCATTCAAAATTAAAAGTGACTTTCTCAGGGCCATATGGATAATAATGTTTGGAGGCAGGATTTTGAAATCAGGTCTTTCAGAGTTCAAATCCACCACTCCATCCATGATGTCACTTTGGATGCCTATGTCATAGATTTAGAGGTAGCAGAAAACTCAGAATTCATTGAATCCAACCCCTTTTATTTAAAGGATGATGAAACTGGGACACAGTGACTAATCCACTCTAGGACAGAATTAAAACCCTGCCCTTCCTCTTCTGGTACCGAATAAAGTATACTATCTATTGTACCTCATGGTCTCTCTTATTGATTGGTTGACCAGTTATCCAGTGGTTGATTGTCCTGGGCCACTCCAGGACTCCTCTTTCTTATGTCTGAACATTTCATTAATTATTTTTTTTAATAAAAGTATTTTATTATTTTCTAGGTACATGTAGAAATAGTTTTCAACATTTGTTTATATAAGATTTCAAATTTCAAAATTTTCTCCCTCCTTCCCCTCCCTTCCCCTCTCCCCTAGACAGCAGGCAATCTGATATAGGTTATATATACATAATAGCATTAAACATATTTCTGCATTAGTCATGTTATACAAGAAGAATCAGAGCACAAAGGAAAAACCTCAAATCAGAAAGTCAACAGCACCAAAAACAAATTAAATACTATGGTCCAATCAGCAGCCGTATCCACAGTTCCTTTTTTTTTCTGGATTTGGAGAGCCTTTTCCATCATGAGTCCTTTGGAACTCTCTTGTTCCATTGGATTGGTGAGAAGAATCTAGTCTATCACAGTTGATCAACACATAATGTTGATGATACTGTGTATAATGTTCTGCTGGTTTTGCTCATCTCACTCATCATCAGTTCATGCAAGTCCTTCCTGGTTTCTCTGAACTCCACCTGCACATCATTTCTTACAGGACAATAGAATTCCATTACATTCATATACCACAACTTGTTCAGTCATTGCCCAATTGATGGACATCCCCTCAATTTCCAATTCCTTGCCACTACACAAAAAAGCAGCTATAAATATTTTTGTACATGTGGGTCTTTTTCCCTTTTTTATGATCTCTTTGGGAAAAAGATCCAAGAGTGGTATTGCTGGGTCAAAGGGTATGCACAGCTTTACAGCCCTTTGGCCGTAATTCCAAATTGCTCTCCAGAATGGTTGGATCAGTTCCCAGCTCTAACAACAATGCATTAATGCTCCAATTTTTCCACAGCTTCTCCAATATTTATTATTTTCCTTTTCTGTTATGTCAGCCAATTTGATAGGTGTCAGGTGGTACCTCAGAGTTGTTTTAATTTGCATCTCTCTAAAAATTGTGATTTAGAGCATTTTATCATATGGGAATAGGTAGCTTTGATTTCTTCATCAGAAAACTGCCTGTTCATATCCTTTGACCATTTCTCAATTGGGGAAAGACTTGGATTCATATAAATTTGATTTAGTTCCCTATATATTTTAGAAATGAGGCCTTTATCAGAAGTACTGGCCTCAAAAATTGTTTCCCAGCTTTCTGCCTCCCTTCTAATTTTGTATACATTGCTTCTGTTTGTACAAAACATTTTAATTTAATGTAATCAAAATCATCCATTTTGGATTTCATAATACTCTCTATCTCCTGTTTGGTCATAAACTGCTCTCCTTTCCAAAGATCTGAAAGGTAGACTATTCCCTTTTCTCCTAATTTACCTATGGTATCACCTCTTATGTATAAATCATGTATCCATTTTGATCTTATTTTAGTATAAGGTGTCAGATGTTGGTCTATGCTTAATTTTGGCCATACTATCTTCCAGTTTTCCCAGCAGTTTTTGTCAAATACTGAATTCCTATCCCAGAAGCTGTGGTCTTTGGGTTTATCAAACAGTACATTACTAATGTCATTTACTACTGTGTCTCCTGTGCCTATCCTATTCCATTGGTCCTCCACTCTATTTCTTTGCCAGTACCAGATAGTTTTGATGACTGCCGCTTTATAGTAGAGCTCCAGATTTGTTATACCCAACCCACCTTCCTGTGCATTTTTTCATTATTTCCCTTGATATTCTTGACTTTTTGTTTGTCCAAATGAATTTTGTTATTATTTTTTCTAGCTCTATAAAATAATTTTAGGTAGTCTTATTGGTATGGCACTCATTTCATTAATTATTAATTCTTGAGCTGCCTAAATTCTTCTATCTGAAAAAAATAAAAATTAAAAATCATGCCATTCCATTGTGCAGAAAGGCAAGTATGTCTTTAGGAAGTGAGAGGAAGATAGAAAGTGATCATAATACATGCAAAGAAATTGCTTAAGAAAGTCAGGAGGTAACATTTATCAGTATAAAAGAAGCTTCAAGAGTTGCTATTAATAAATAAATGATCCTTAACTAGATATACCCATAACCCTCCTTGATTACTTTCTAGGGATTAGACAACATCTTCCTGCAGATGGAGACAGACCAAAGGGGTTAGATGATCAATGACTCTTGGAGAACTATGCAGACCTAGCTCTGCACTTCCAAGACTCTTCTGCTCAAAGAGGGTAAGGCCGACCACTGGGGTGAGCCTGGAAATCTGGAGAGGTAGATTCTTTTTGCTGAGCAGAATTATGTTATTATCAACATCACCTTGTAGAGAAATCATCTTCAGCAGAGGTTAGAGGAGGGGGATAGAGGAATTATCAAATTCCTATTAGTCCATATAATGACTAGTAATTCTGGTAAAAAGGTGGAAGTAAATGACCAAAAATGAAGGATGGGTATCATCTATAGATCTCAATTATTTTGCTTTCCTTTTCTGGCCCTGATTAGCATGATTAATTTGTTCCATTTTAGTAGCTAACATTTATATAATACTGACTATGTTTCAGACACTGTGCTAAGCACTTACCAATTACTATCTCATGTGAGGTTCACAACAACCCAGGGAGGTAGGTGCTATTATTAATGCTATTTTTACACATGAGGAAACTGAGTTAAACAGAGGTTAAGTGACTTGTGGGTCCTGTAGCTAGTAAGAGTCTAAGGTTAAATTTTAACTTAAGCCTTCACAACCCCCAGCCTTTCATTCTATTCACTGTGCCACCTAGTTGCCCCTAGATTAATAAATCAAATTAATATGTATCTTCTAGAATATTTATGTTGGTCAGCTAAAATAAGTTTATGTGTTCTATTCTATTTGGTTGGAATTGTTTCCATTATTATCATTATTAATTATTATTGTTATTAACGATATTGTTTTCTTTTTTTTCTTTTTATTGCAGGGCAATGAGGGTTAAGTGACTTGCCCAGGGTCACACAGCTAGTAAGTGTCAAGTGTCTGAGGCCGAATTTGAAATCAAGTCCACCTGAATCCAGTGCCAGTGCTTTATCCACTGCGCCACCTAGCTGCCCATCATGCTATTGTATGGAGTCCAAATAAAATAATCCCAGGATCAGTAGCTATCCTGACATTATTATTTTATACTTAATGTTCTGTGGATCTTTATCACAAATAGATAAAGTGAATCTGTTTTTTAATTTAATAAAAGTTTTGAGATGTAAACACATCTTCTGTAGGCTCACTGAAAGCATCCTCGGTTTAACTCCAATTGCAGAGAATATAAAGGGTGTGATAACATACCTCTTCTCCTCATCAAAATTATTTTGATGTTATCCTCTGGGCCTCTTTTCAAACCTTTTTAGTTTAGAAGTTATGAATATTTTATATGATGACATCTATAAAAATATAGTTCTTAATTTTCTTTATATCAGTGTTTAGTCCTAGGAAATACAGACAACACCCCAATCTATGATAAGGCACAGAATGTTGGTTGAATTCCAAAGGCTATTTTGTGGTATGTATTTATCACTACACGAATGATGGTGATCTTCTGATTTACAACTATAGCCACTATATCATATTGTTCCATATATTTAGTAAGTACCAAACTTTTTAAGCCTGAAGTGGTATGTTGGATAATCTGTCTGTTGTTGATGATGCTGGAATTGCCATGATGAGCCCCCTTTATTTCTATAAACAAATGTGTTTGACAGCCATTTGTTGAATGCTTCTTTGTCATCTTATTGTGGATGTCACCTTTGGAAGGCTTTTTGATTTCCTTTCTTGGATCTTGGTTGTTTTATAAGCTCGATCCAGAAGTAAAGGACTTTGGATTGCATTCAACAAGTCCAGTGATATGTCCCTGTCTTTAGGCTTAACTATTTCTTAATAAAATTATTGTTGCTTATTCAAATGTATATCTAGTGATTTTTTTGCTATTTTTAGCATTTCATTTAATCTGAAAAATCTATCAATCTTCTTTTTTGACAAGGAAGTATTAATCTTTCAATAGCCTCCATAGAATGGTGGGCCTTGTGTTTGACTAACTGTACTAATTTCTGTTAAGGCAGCTAGGTGGCACAGCGGATAGAGCATTGGCCCTGGAGCCAGGAAGACTTGAGTTCAAATATGGCCTCAGATACTTGACACTTACTAGCTGTGTGGCCCTGGGCAAATCATTTAATCCTGATTGCCTCAAACATTCAGGCCCATCTCCAGTCACCTTCATCTATATCTTTCCACTGGACCCAGATAGCTCTGGAGGAGAGAGTGAGGCTGGAATCAAATTCACTGCAGGTCATGACATCAACTCCCAATGTCATGGTCCTCTTTGAGAAAGAAGGATCAGTAGCAGTAGCCGCAGCAACAACAACAACAACATTTCTGTTAGTAGGTTTTTCAAATCAGTTCTGGTCCATTTTACAATTTTAAAACTATATTTTAAGAATGATGACCGGCTGGGCAGCTAGATGGTGCAGTGGATAGAGCACTGGCCCTGGATTCAGGAGTACCTGAGTTCAAATCAGGCCTCAGACACTTAACACTTACTAGCTGTGTGACCCTAGGCAAGTCACTTAACCTCAATTGCCTCACTTAAAAAAAAAAAAGAATGATGACCTAGATCTTCATTGCTTTAAATATATTCTTTTCATTCAGGTTTGATTTAAGGATGCCAATAAGTCTTCTAACATATACAGACACAACTTTCTCATTAAGAGCTTTATGCTTTGATATATCTTGCCAGGACAAAACCAAGTTATTTTAAAATAATTTTTTTTATCCATTTAACTTCCAGAATCAACCTTGAAGATTTGTCTCTATATTCTCTTAGAATTATTATTTTTATTGTTCTCTTATCTTTTTTATCATTATTGTACTTGATTTGCCACAGCTGCTCACTTTTGGCACAACAGAAATCATAACACTAAATATTAATCAAGCAGTTATCATTGATTCAAGTGACTTAGATAAATGCCTTCATCCAAATGGGAATGGAGAAAATGTACCTAGAATAGTTTATGGATATATCCAGGAATGTAGCCCCTGACTCCAAGAGAATAATAACAATAACAATAATAATTGTAACAATTGCTAGCTTATATACATATCATTCTTTTCCCCCAGGGCAACAAGAGTCACACAGCTAATAAGTGTCAAGTGTCTGAGGTCATATTTGAACTCAGGTCCTCCTGAATATAGAGCTGGTGCTTTATCCACTATGCCACCTAGCTGCCCTCATATCATTCTTTAAAGTTTTTGAAGCACTGTACATCCAGTTACCCTCACATTTAGAAGAGATATCATTTCCCTTTCCTGACTCAGCATAAATTTACATAGCCCATCAATTGATAGGCAATTGAGTTGTTCCAGAAAAGTTAGTCTTCTGGAAACAATTACATCTACAGCTTCATTTCTCTAAGGGCAACAAAATTGAGAGATCAGTAGATGGCAATGTAGTAGATCTAAACTAAACTTCCATAGCTTACCTTTAAAGGGGCTGAACTCTGGACTTTCCAGATAACTCTCCATTTTCAATCTGCAACTCTCCTTGGTTTTAATTCCTTGGAACCTGATGCCCCCTTAGTGGCTAACCCCTGGTGCCCCACTCCCATCCCTACCACTTTTCAGCTCTCCCCCCCCCTTCTTTGTATAGTTACTTCTCCCATTAGTTAAGCTCCCTGAGGGAAGGGACTGTCTTTCTTTTTCTTACTTTTATCCACAGTGCTTAGCACAGGCCTGGCAAATATTAGTTGCTTAATAAGTGCCTATTGAATTGAACTGGATTAATGAAAATAGGATCATAGAAATAGAGCTGAAGGAGACCTTAGATGTTATGTTGCCATGAACAGAGCTACAGGCCTGGAATTAGGAAGATGTGAGTTCAAATCCAACCTCAGGCACTTACTAGCTATGTGACCCTAGTCAAACCACTTAACCTTGTTTGCCTCAGTTTCCTTATCTGCAAAATAAGCTGAAGAAGGAAATGGCAAACCACTCTAGTATATATATTCACCAAGAAAACCTCAAATGGGGTCATGAAGAGAATAACACAGTTGGAACAACTGAACTCCAGGAACCCCACTCTCTCATTTTTAAGATAAAGAAACTAAGGTTCAGAAAGATTAAGTGACTTGCCCATGGTCACATGGCTGGTAAGTATAATTACCCTATTCATTATACTACCATGCTGTCTCTTTGTGCATACATATTCTAGTACCCTTCCTGTTTGAATATAATCAGAGCATTACATCATTAGAAGGTTGTAATTGGACTAATTGATTATGCAGCTTTTTCTGTGTTCTCAGAAGTCCTGAATCTGACTGGCACACACACCCATACACACACACACACACACACACACACACACACACACATACATCCCTAAAGGATTCTTTGGCACAAAAACAATTGAAATCAGTACCTAAAACTTTTATCTCTTCCCCTCTTGTAAATCCTTCATTGCCATCAAAAATTTTAAAGATCTCTGTTCTGTACTACCAAGATGCAATTCTTTTGGTTTCTTTTAAAATTTGAGGACTCATTGGAATGGCAGGTTATACAAGAATTTTTGACAGGACAGTCATTTTGGACTTTGTGATCAGCCAAACTATAATGTTTTACAATAAGTCTCTTAGAAATGGATAAGGGTAATTGGACGTTATCTTCACAGCATTGAGTACACCATGACATCTGATTTCACACCTCATGCCCTTTTCATAACAAGAGGGACCAGTACAAAATCCCTGATGCAGCCCCAAGCATGTTTTAAATCTGTTGGAACACGTAACCAAAATATAGCTTTTAACATGGCTTCTTTGTCCTAATCGCATTCAGCCCATGGCAGAGTTTTAAGATTTACTCTCAGCATTTCTTTTCAATGATCACCACCTCTTCTTCTAATTGCTTTTATTCATTTAAATTGTTGACAAATGAACTAATTCCAAAATATTCAATTATGGAAATGTGACACTAGATTTCACTTATAGGGAGGAAAGAAATGTGTTTAATTCCCCTATAGCCTTTTGCTCATTTTTCTACTTAATAACAACTGGGTCAGGACAATGCCTTAGTTTTGGATCCAGAACTCCTTATTCTGGTTCCGCGGACTTCAGGCGAATGTGAAATTACAGTAACACATGAACTAAAAGGCAGTTTGGAACGAATGACTAAATAAACTTTATTCTTTAGCATGAAATCTTAACCAACTTCCAGGAAGACCTATGCCACCCATAGAACAGATATTGTAAGGGGTACAAATGCCATCCATAACCTACATAGAATGCTGCATGAACTTATAACAAAGTCTGTTTAAAATGAATTAATTTTTTAAAAAAATAGAAGCTTCAGAATACCCATGTCAGATTCCTAATTGTCTTTAACAACTTCATAAATCAACAAATCAAAGTATACCACGTATATATTGCATGCCTAACTCTGTGATAGGATCAATCAGAGGATAACAGATTTTAAACTGAATGGAGCCCCCAGAGTTAATTCATGCTAAACCCCCCTCACTTCACCCATCCAAGAAGAAACTAAAATGCAGAGAGGTTAAGTCACCTTGCCTAGGAGACACAGAAAGCAGAGAAACTGAAAGTCAAGCCTGTCTTATGAGGAATACTGAGAAGTAGAAGACAGTGTTTTGTTCTCAAGCAACTAACAATTTAGTTGGATGACAAGATCCCCTCGCTAAACAGAAAAAAAAGGCAATTACAGGGTTAGAGAGGAAAGGAATCTTAGAAGTGAAGTCTAAGTCTCTTCGTTTTATAGATAAGGAAACTGAAGCCCAGAGGTCTTAAGTCACGTGTCCAAGGTCACACAGATACTAACGGAGAGGATATCTGAACTTAGATTCTTTTACTATAATTCCATGCTTTGCCCCTGTCAAAATACAAGGCAATTGATGGTGAGTACAAAGTTCATGGCAACAAGCACCACAGGACTTCACAGATGGAAACATTATTTCCAATCACTTCTTCCTGCAAAAGGTCTTAAATGGCTCATTTGCTAGCTCCTCATTTATTTTGAGTTGAAATTCACTTTTATCCCTCATTCTCCTATATAAAGAAAACATAAACAAAATAGGCATTGGGTAGTTTTCTTTCCTTTGACCAATATAATTATCCCACCATTCCCTCCTTTAATCTTCTTATTTAATTTAACATAAATTAAACATGCAGGGGCATCTAGGTGGCCCAGTGGATAGAGCACCTGCCCTGGATTCAGGATGACCTGAATTCAAATCTGGCCTCAACACCCTTGACACTTACTACCTGTGTGACCCTGGGCAAGTCATCTTACCCCAATTGCCTCACCAAAAAAAAAATTAAACACACACACACACACACACACACACACACACAACCTCTGCCTCTTCCTTATGGGCTTTAGCTCTCCTGATTTAACTCTCTTGTAGGAATATATGACTCTTCTCTTTATCTTTTTATCTTCAGGGACCTATCCTTGCCTTCTTCTTCCATGTATGCCTTTTAAAAATGTAAGTTGTATAATGAATTCACTTTACATCTCTTTGGACAACCTTCCCTTTCCTTACTCATCAGAGTCATACTTTTTTTCTTTTCCTAATTTTATTTTTGAGAACTTTATACTTCTTAGCAGGTTAACCCTGTCAGGAGTCAGGACCATGAGCATCACCCAGCATCCTCCCACCTATTACTTTTTTTTTTCTTTTTTTGCGAGGCAATTGGAGTTAAGTAACTTGCCAAAGGTCACACATTTAGTGTCAAGTGTCTGAGGCCAAATTTGAACTCAGGTCCTCCTGACTCCAGGGCTGGTAATCTAGCCACTGTGCTACTCCCCACCTATTACTCTTACATCTAAAACTCTTTTATCTTAGAATATATGTGTTAATCATGACATGTCACTCAAGGCTCAGTCCCCCAATTACTGGCCTCTACCAAAATAATATATATATATATATAAAAGGAGGCTGTCTAAAAAGACAATGAGATATAAAAATGATTCAATATCCAACTTACATAAGGACACATATAGAAGGAGAAATCATGGAAAGGTCAATGAAGATAAAAAGAGAAGAATCACATATTCCTACAAGTCTGTAATCAGGAAAGCTAAAGCCCTTTAAGAACTGAAACCAAGGTAGGCATACAGGGGTACAGAAAGTTCTGTGTGTGTGTGTGTATGTGTGTGTGTGTGCATTTGTGCTTAGGAACACAACCTATGTTGGATTAAAAAGGAAGATCAAAGAAAGGAGAAGTAGGATGATCACCGTGGTCAAAGAAAAGAAAACGAAACTGCCTAATTCCTATTTTTTAAATATTTTCCTCTATAAAAGAGAATAATCTTCAGACTGAAAAGTGAATTTAAACTCAAGATCAGTGAGGAGTTAGCAAATAAGCACCAAACAACTAAAATGAATTCAAATCATCAGGCCTGGACCCCAGTCATGGAATTTGCAGATTTAATCACTGATAATGATTTTTTTTTTTTTTTAGTGAGGCAATTGGGGTTAAGTGACTTGCCCAGGGTCACACAGCTAGTAAGTGTTAAGTGTCCGAGGCCGGATCCTGAATCCAGGGCCGGTGCTTTATCCACTGCGCCACCTAGCCGCCCCACTGATAATGATTTTTAAAACAAAATAACCAAATACGTGCAAAAATAGTTAAGAATAGGAAAGGAACCCCATGACTAGATATGGGCAACAGTTATCCAGTATTAAAAATTTAAAAAGCAGAAGGTAAAATCTTCAAATAATAGAGCAGTAAACTTGAATTCTATTCTTGAAAAATTCTAGAAAACATAATTAAATTATTTTTATGCCTTGGAAACAAAAGCAATGACCACTATCAGTTGTGAAGGGTTCACTAAGAACAAGGTATATCAAACTAACCTCATTTCCTTTTTTTGACAGGGTTATTAAACTGACAGATAGCATACCTAGATTTCACCAACACACTGGAAAACAACTTCTTTGATCTGTATGCAGACAAGAGGGCTGTGTGGCCTGGGGGTCATTGTTGTTAGATATACTCTGGAACTTGTTGAAAGACCATATTCATCGAGTAGCGGTTAATGAACTGATGTCAACATCCTGGAGAGCAGGGACTGTTTATTTGTGTGTGTGTGTGTGTGTGTGTGTGTGTGTCTGGAGAATAGCACTCAGCCTTACTTATAACAAGAACTTAATAAATGTTTGTTGAATGTAAAATGGGAAGGTGGTTCCTAGTCAATGCTAGGAGGCTCTTCCAATCCCATACTGCTTTCCATTTTTTCCAAGGCATAAAAATAATTTTTTGCAGCTGCAGGTTGGAAGAATCTTATATAAATAACATTTTGTGTGTGTGAAAAAGTGCTGGGGGAGAGGAAGAACAACAAATGAAATATTAGTGAATATTATGACATGACAACCATACACACAAAATAAACCCTCTTAGGCGCTATTAATAGAGAGAAAAATCAGTACATAAAAGGGTTATAGTATAGTTGCATTCTGCCTTGGTCAAAGCAAATCTGGACCATTGTGTTTATGTCAAGGTCCCAGTTTATAGAAAGTAAAGCACCAAGTTGGACACATCCAGAGATGACCCGGATGTCATGGGAACTAGAGATTTACCACCTAAGGAATTAGTAATTGGACTGGGAACATTTTGTCTGGAATTGAGAAGACAAGAGGAACATGATCACTATATTCAAGCATTTGATGAGTTGTTACTGGAGAGAATGATAATATTCGTTTTGCTTGACATCACCAGGCAGAAATATGGTCACATTCTGCAGAAGTTGAAGAGAAATATTTTGATGGGATAAAAGGAAAAAAAAACATTCTAATAAACTGTACAAAAGTATAATGTACATGAGATCTTCATTACCAAAAGCTCTCAAACAGAGGCCAAATGTGATTCTTGCTCAGGTTTGGGTTGGACAAGATAGCATCTGCTGTTCTTTCCAATTCTGAGATTTTATGATTACAGATTTTATGGGATCACTTCTCATTTAGAATGACACCCTGGGCAACTATGAACATTCATCTTTCCTGTGGCCTTTTCTCAGTTTCCTTTAGTCAATGTAAAAGGCTAGCAATTACTAATATTTTATAAGGATGTCTCAATTTAATTTAAATTTTAAAAAGCATTTGCTCTGCTCCTTTGTATTGTCCAATACTACCCAGTTCTTAAATGTCTATAATCTATGATAATGCAACCTGTTCTTAGAATGCATCATTCACCATTTCCAATATGCATTGTTTCTTTCAAAGCTTAAATAGAAAGCGCCACAGTGAGAACACAAAGTTAGACTTAGAGGTACTCTAAAACCCCAAAGGAAGTGAACTACCCTTGCTCCAGCTGGAGGAATTGAACTATCTCATTCCTCCCATAGAAATAGGAGAAACTAAAGAGATGGTTTGTCAACAACTTAAGTTTCCAGTATCTCAGCTTAGATCCCTTTCAGCAAGGATACTTCTTCTGGTGCCAGTGTTGGCTTTTCCCACAGCATGACTGCAGACTGCAATTAAAAAACACTCTCTCTTAGAGAGATCAAAATCTACTAAATATAATTTTCCTGCTGCTGCTTTTCATTTGTTACTTGGTATAGAAAACAGAGAATGTACCTAGACTCCATATTTTCTTGGTGTGCAATAATGGCTTCTAGGAGTTGACTCAGATTTTTTCTGACAGTTGATGGATTTGTCTTCCATGGCCTTTCAAGGCACAATTCCATTTCCTCTGCATCAGTTTACCCTTTTGTAAAATGAATAGACAGAAAGAGTGTTGTGAAGCATAACTAATTGAAAAAAAAATCATTCAAATGATTTTCAAAGAAGAGAGAATAATTCTTTAATGCGTTGGACCTTTTTACACACTTGCATAAAACCTTATTGTAAGCCAGAAAAAAAATGATTAAATATAAACTCAGTTGGCACTATAAATATGTATAATGAAAGAGCAACTAAATCCCTGGCTTAGTAGTGCCATTTATCCAGGTTTTTTTTTTTTTAATGGCCTGTTAATGTTATCTCTTCTTTACAGAAACATCTTTGCATCTGTGTTCCTAGATTTCCTTCAGTAAATAATTTGAAAAATAATTTTCATTCAATGAATTGAACAGATATATAGACTTACATTTCAAATGTGTTTTCAAGAAAGTCTGAGGCATTTTCCTTTCATGGCTTACAGAAGTGATTACTTCTGTTGCTGGAATAATTAAAAAGGAATTATCTAGAACCACTTTTGCCTTTCAAGTACCATGCTTACGGAGCCTGCATAAGGACCTTCTAGCAAAATAAAATTCCTGTTTCCTGAAGACACCCAGTTAAATTCCTTCAAAATTTAACAAACAGAAACTCTATTGATGATTCTGGTGGGCGATTTTTTTTAACGTTGCTTCCGGCTTGTGGCAGAATTAAATTGAGGGCATGAATCCTCTTCTGCCATTTGCCTTTCAAATCCATTTTTACCATTAATGCTTTCCAAGTATACTCTGGAAGTTAACACTTTGACTTTACTGTGGCCCTAGGCACTCCAGTGGGGTATCCTGAGTAGAAGCTATACCTATG
Organism: Dromiciops gliroides; assembly: GCF_019393635.1. Taxonomy (NCBI): domain Eukaryota; kingdom Metazoa; phylum Chordata; class Mammalia; order Microbiotheria; family Microbiotheriidae; genus Dromiciops; species Dromiciops gliroides. Next base: position 116,993,871 of record NC_057866.1, on the reverse strand, counting down.
CTTATCTGTTGATTCTTAGTGGTTTGAATCCTCTAAAGACATGGTTTTTATGACATCAGTTTCACTTTTCTCCTCCATGAACATTACAACAGTCTCCCCTAGCTCCAGGGGCCAACTATTCATTAATGACTCAGAGTTTCTGGTGTTTAGTCAGTACCCAACAAAGCTGTGAAGCTGCTGTAAGAAAACCAAAGTCGAAAGCTAAAAAGTTCCCTTTGAAGATCAGTACAGATGAAACTGAGCTATAGAGCATAGATAGAGTTGTTGTCTGTTTTTGTTGTTTGTCCTTCATGCTCAAAGAGTACCAAAATGACATCATGATGTCAGGGCTGATGTACAATGTGTCTGGCTGTGGTTGATTGTACCAATATGAGCTTGGAAGGCTCTACCACAGATCAGGCATAAATAATCCATAAGACATTTGGGAAGGAAAAAACTGTCTCTCAATTTGTACATCCTGTGTTTCTCTTGAGCTATAGCAATTCTGCTTTGCTCACAGAGAACAGTACCTTCTTTGATGCAGGTGTAGCACACTAGACAATTCTGTGCCAGTGTCTCCCACATCTCACCACTGATTCCAAAGTTTTCAGAGAAACCTCAAGAACTACTTCTTCTGATCTCTGTGTGAATGCCTGCCTTACGTGAATTCTCCATAAAACAGGCTTTTAAGCAGATGTACATTTGGCATTTAAACAACATGGCCAGTTCATGGAGTTGAGTTTTCTGTAGTCAAGTTTGAATGCTTGACAGTTCAGCTTGAGAAAGGACCTCAGTGTCTGGTATCAGATCTTGCCAGATGACGTTCAGAATCTTACTAAGATAATTCAAATGGCAGCAGTTCAATTATCTTTCATGGCACTGGTAGACTGACAGGTTTCACAGGTCAGCACAATGCCTCTGTAGACCTTCAGTTTGGTAGGCAGCCTAATACTTCTTCTCTTCCACACTTTATTTCAGGGCCTTCTAAACACTGACCCGGCTTTGGCAAGGTATTCATCAACCACATCTTCTATGTGTATGTCCCCAGAAAGTATACTGTCAAAGTAAATGAACTTATCCACAGCAGCCAGACTTTCTCCATTTGTTATAAACAATGGTTCCACAAATGCAGGGTGCAATACTGGCTGGTGGAGAATCTCTGTTTTCTTGGTTTTCTCTGTTAGGCCAAAATTAGCACACATGGTATAGAATAGATTCATTCTCTGTTGCGTATAACCTCAGATTCTTCACTGGGGGCACAATCATCTATGAATAAAAGTCATGCATCAACTCTCTCTCCACTTTAGTCTTGGCTTGTGGACCTTTCAAGTTAAATAATTTGCCATCAGTGTGGTAGTTGACCTTGATTCCATTTTCATCCTTGTTGAAGATACCTGACAACATTGCTGAAAATATCATGCTAAGAAGCATGGGGGCAAGCCCACAGCCATGCTTCACTCCATTAATGACTGGGAAAGCATGAGAGTGGCGGTCATTATCCAAAACCCATGAAACCAGCATACAATACTGATGAACTTCCCAGGCAACCAAATTTCACTATGATCTTCCATAGGCCCTTGCGACTCACAGTATCAAAGGCCTTGTTTAGATCGATGATCTTTGTGTGCAGCCCTCTGTTTTGCTCCTGGAATTTCTGCTGAAGTTGTAGGGAAACAACACATTGTGTTCACTATCCCTCAGCACTTTCTGAAGCCACAGTGGTCTTGGTTAGATAACAATCTTCCAGGTGAAGGATCAACTTATTAAGAAGTACTCTACTAAGAATCTTGTCAGCAATGACTAAGAGAAAGACCCCCCCCCATCATTGTCACAGGACAACCTGTTTCCTTTTGCTTTATATAGATGAACAACAGAGGCATCATTGACTTCCTGGGGGATAACCTCCTCTTGACATATAGCTCTGATTATTTCCCTCAGCTTTTATAGGAGCATTGTAGATCTGTGCAGTAATGGATTCAGCACCAGGAGCTTTATCACATAAAAGGATCTTAATGGCATTCAAAGCCTCTTCAGTTGGAAGTGGCTAGAAATGTATTGACTGTTCACCCTGAGGTAATGCTCAATGGTTTCAGCATTGTTTGATGATCCCCTCTTGAAGCACTATTGGAAGTATTCAGCCCATCTTTCCAGGATCATTTCCTTGTGGCTGATCAGTGTGGCTCCATCAGCACCTAAATCTGCAATAGCAAGCTCCTCCAAATAGATAAAAGAGAGAACAAGAGATTAGGAATGCAAATACACAGAAGTAAAGTACAGTATAGAAGAAAAGAAGCCAAAAAAAATATTAAAAGAAAATTTTCTAACTTTGCTGGCAAAGCATATGGATCTCAAAGACAGGCTGCGTAGAGACAAGTTAAGGATCATAGGTCTCTGAAAAGAACCTGAGAAGACAAAAAGTTAAACGCCATAATGAAAATAATAATAGAAGAAAAATGTCCAGAACTACTAATATAGAAAATGAAATTCCAATTCAAGAATCACACCCAGGGGGAAAATTTAGAGCTACAAACTCTAAGACACATATTGGTAAATTTAACAATTTAATTGAGAAACAATAAGTTCTAGAAGCCATCAGGAGAAAGACCTTCAAATTCAAGGAAAGGACATTCAAATAATGCATGACTACTATGCACCCACTAGAAAAAGGAGAAAACTGGAATAATGTGTTCTGAAGAGCATTAGATCTCAGAGGATGTAGTCTGGGGTCACCTATCCTACAAATCTGGACTTAACCATTCAGGACTAAAGATGAGCATTCAATAATTGTGAAGGTTTTTAAATATTTTCAGAAAGAAAATCAGAACTGAAGAGATTATTTGCTTCTTACATACTCCAAACAAAAGAAATGCAAGAGGAGTAAATAAATGTAGACAACAACAGCAGGACAACAGAAAGCCTAGTAAGAGACTTTTTTCCAAACATACATATGGAAACAGGGGTGAATGTGGATATCCAGTTGACATAATTGTGAAGAGAGATATAGGAGGCATTGTGGACAGAATTTGTTGATACCCTGCCTAGAGGTGTGTATACCTGTAATGCCTTCAAAAATGTTTTACCACTAGATGGGTTCTTGAAAACATTCCTCTTTCAAAGAATTACCCACACGATCCTGTCTGACCAACCACTACGTGGTTAATCAGCTACTTTGTTTCTCCAAGGAAAGAATAATCTCTAACTGACCCCAACAAGTCGATCAACTGCATTTCTCCACCGTCATAGTGTCCCCCTTAGGGCCAGAGCATCCCTAACTGGACCCAGGCCCACCAAGATGCTACTACAAATATAAAATAACCAAAATATCAGAATACAATATGGAGATTTTAAGTAACCCAAGTGAGATTCAGGAACAAAAGACTCAGTAACCTAGCTTTTGATACAGTACAAAATAGAGGTGACTAAGGGAAATCTCTCTTTTTAACAAAAACTGCTGAGAAAACTAAAAAGTAATCCGAAGATAAAACTAGATTTAGACCCAGAACCTTATACCTAGACTGTACATGTTGTTGATCTTCATTTTCAGAGTACAGACATCATTAAGTGATGGGTGATGTCTTGACTTGTGTGAATTGGATTTGCGAAGCAGAGTTGTATAAAGCTGATCGGTGAAGTCCAATGACAAGACAAAAGTCAGAATAACTGGTAAGGGCCTGGGATTAAGTGGATGACTTGGCATTTTTGGTGTCTGACAAAGCTCTTGAGTTCTCCTCAGTGCCTGCTTCAACCCCCATCTTCATGACTGTCAGAACAAATTGTGTTCATCTGCCCAGTCTGGCTGGGGAAAATGTCCACATTGTGTGTGGTAGGCATCCCCCTAACTCAGTGATGGATTTTAACCCAATGACTGGTTTGAGGCCTATTGGTTACCCTCAACCTAGTTTAGCCCCCCTGCCAAGATATTTTGACTGGGGTGTGGCCACTATACTAGCTATAGTTTCTTGGAGCCACAGGTGGGTAGCAGGTCAACACCAAAGGTAGATTGAAAAGGTCTCAGCAAATACTTACACCAAAAAAAATGTCTAGTCCTTCCTGCTAAAGTTTTGATCCAACATATATAAACAATTAATACATACATATAAGATTATTAGCCACTTCCTAATAGATCAGTGTTTCAACAATATGAATAAAATAACTCTTAAAAGAATAGCTACAAAGTACTAACAACCATGTAAAATGCTCTAAATCATTAATAATAAAAGAAACTCATTCAAAAACAACCTTGAGGTTCAATTCATGCCCTGCAACTTGCAGGGGGATTGCTAAAAATTGCAAAAGTCAATGTTGGAGAGTTTTGAGGAAAGTAGACACACTCATACATTGTTGATGGAGCTGTAAAATGGTACAAGGGTTATGGAAAGCAATTTTGAATTATGTAAATAAATCTATTAAAATATCCATACCCTTCATACCATTAACTCCATTACTGGGCTTATATTACAACAAAGCCATTAGAAAAAACTTCCTGTAGGATCTAAAATTTTTATAGCAGCATTTTTTATAACACCCAAGAACTAGGAGATCCCCTTCAGATGGGGAAAGGCTAAACAAATTGTGGTATGTGAATGTCATGGAATACTTTTGTTCTGTAAGAAATGATGTGTGTGTTGAAAACAGAGACACATGGAGAGATCTCTATGAACTGATGTGAAACAAAGTATGCAGAGCCATAAAAACAATATGCACAATATCTCCAACAATGTAAATGGAAAGAACAATGATACCAAAAAATCAAAAGTAAATGAAATAGAACTATAAAATTAAAGTGGAAATTAAAGGTAAGTTTATGAGAAGATACCCCAACTTACTCTTTCATGGAGGTGGGAAGTCCACAGGTATTACCCATTTAATATGTTTTCAGATATTTTCAACGTGTCAATCAGTTGTGTTCACTTTCTTTTCTCTCTAAAAACACTATTTGTCATAGGTCATAGCTCTCAGAGAGGGATATGGGGAATGATTTGTGAGATACTACAATAATGTAAGAAACAGTTTGTGGTTTTTTTTAAGTGAGCTGCTTGTTAAATATTTACTAGCATATCACTCACTGGAATTTGCCTTAGAGGTCATCTATTCTAATTGCTTCATTTTTGGATGAAGAAAATGAGGCTGAGAGAGGTTAAGTAAGTAACTGGTCCAAAAAAGCCTTGCTTTTGCTGGAACTGGCAAATCATTTCGGGGTGGAGGTAAATCTCAGGTTTAATAGGGTCATAAGATTAGAAGCTTATAGATTCAGAGCTGGAAGAAGCCTTAAAGGTGATCTAGTCCAAGCTTCTTAATTTACTGATGAGAAACTGAAGCTCAAAAGAGTCGGATGGTTTTCCCAGGAATTAAATAAAATATGTTGTCAAAGCAGTACGATGTGCCCTTCTCTACTCCTAAGCCCTTCCATGCCCTGATGTCGAGGTGAAGCTGTAAGCAAAGGTACTTTCAATAAAATCCAATTTTTCAAAAGCATCAGAATAAGGAAATGTGATATAAGTAGATAGGAGGCTAGTCTTGGCATCAAGAAGAATTGGGTTCAAGTCCTGTTGGGTTTTTTCCCCCACCTAATGGCTGTGTGATCATGGACAAGTCTTTAATTTCTCAGTGCCCCCTGGATAGCTCTCTAATCCCATAGGTTCAGCTAAACTGCTACTCTGTGCCTGTGGATATTCTACAAATCTTAAACAAAAACAAAACAAGCAAAGCAACAAACCAAAGGAAGAGTAAAGCCTCAGGCAGCCTGAGATTAGGCAGGATAAAAAGACACAATTCCAAAATCACTCCCCACCACAGACTGAGCTATCACTAAAGGCTTTCTTGTGACAATGAATCTTGTAACCAGATGAGAACAGAGGAGGACGTTGAGAGTAGATTTATGTTCTCTGGCCTATCCCCTGCTGAAGAAGAGCTAAATGTTTTGTGTGATTCATATATAATTCTAATAGGCACTCTCACTGGGAAATGTGCTGGTTCAGCAATTCTTTCTCCTCTGTTTCCCCATGAAAGGTTAATCTAAACAAAGAAAAGCTTGGAGGATTTGTTCCTGGGGTTGCCACAGCTCATTTCTGTGAAGCAGGTACTCTGGTCCTAGTACTGAAACAGGTGCAAGGACATGAAATGTAGGTTTAAAAAAAACATGAAGAATCCAGGGGCATGGGGAAGAAGAATGAAAAACTGTGCTGCCAGAGAACCCCACCATAATTTAAATCCATTGGTCTAACCCTAGGGAGGTTCTTAAGGACCAGTCAAAATGGGTATGAGGCTAGAAGAAGATACATTTCCTCCTTAAACTGTCCCTGTGACTACTAGTCTTCCTTTCCATCTCTCCCTGCTGAGAGTCTGCAATAAACATCTTGTAAAATGGGGCTCCAAAACATCTTTTGCGGAAGCAAATTTCTGTCCAAGCAGTTTAATGCCTCAATCTTGCTTTCATTCAGGCTTGGAGAGTAGTAAATGAAGTAATGAAAGGAAAAGGCACAGTTAGGGAAGGAGGAAAACCTCAGATCTGTCAAGTTCCTACCTGCAGGGAAGCATCCCAGGGATAGAGCAGACATTACATCCTTGAGCAGAGAATGTGTTTCTCAGGACCAACACGCCCCCTGACCTCCAACCCCACTTTAATTTCCAATTTCTTGTTACCCAAACCTGACCATTCAGTCATGGAAATCAGTTTGACTTTTCAGATTATAGGCTTGTTTTGGGGTTTTGTTGGTTTGTTTTGTTGTGGATTGTTTTGCTTTTTGGCTAACCTCTCTTATTTGAGAGGATCAACCAACCTGATAAAACACAATTCTATAAGCACTTGTTAGGGGCAAGGCCCTTTACTAGGACTCCCAAAAACCAAATTCAGTCTCTGACCTCGGAACTTTTTGCACTTATTAAGAGAAGATAGGAGAAAGAAAAGGGAAAAGCATTTATACAGCCCCTCCTCTGTGCCAGGCAGCACACTAGGTACATCTACAAATATCTCATTTGATCCTCACGACAACCCTACATGGTAGGTGCTATTCCCTATTTGAGGAAACTGAGAGAGACAGAAGTTAAGTGACTCAAGCAGAGTCATACAACTAGTGTCTGAGGAAAGATTTGAATTTAGGTCTTCCTGATTCTACAACAGTCTATCCACTGCACTATCTGAGTGCCTCTGGTAGATTTTAAGTAAAGAGATTTGCATATGCCTGATTATTTGAGGAGGAACAGAGCATTAACAACCAGGGAGATCAGGGAAATCTTCCTGTAGCAGGTGACACCTGAACTAATTATGAATATAAGCATTCTAAGAAGTGGTAATAACTAAGGAGGGAATACTCCAGGAGTAGAGATTATGTTTTGGGGAAAAAAAACAAGGTGCAGCAGGTGGAATGAAATATTTGGGGAACAGCAAATAGGTTACATTGGCTGGAGACAGAATACATGTGAGAAAGGATAAAATAAAACAGCAAAGGTAGGTTAGAACCATATTTGTACTTGGTCCTAGAAGCAATAGGGAGCTATTGAAAGTTCTTGAGTAGGGAAGTGGCACAGTCAGACGTGTTCTTTATGAGTCAGTTAGGTGTTACAGTGGATACAGCTTCATGCCAGAAAGACCTGAGATCAAATCCTAAACTCGGACATTTAGTAGCTCTGTCACCCTGAGCAAATTACTTAATCTCTGTATAACTCAGTTTCCCTAGTTGTTAGAATGTGGATCATAACAACAAGGTTGTTGTTTGAAGATTACCTGAAGTAATATTTACAAGTGCTTAGTAGGTACTTAATAAATGCCTATTCCCCTTCCTCCCTTCTTTAGGAAGAACATTGTAGTAGGTGTGTAGAGTACTTATCAGACAGAGGAAATAGACTAGAAACCAAGAGATTCCAAATCTAGTCCAAAGGTAAAGATGATGCCTTTATAAGTGGAGAAAAAGGAATAGAAGGAGCAAGCTAATACTAATAGTTAAGATTCAATTTGGCACCCTAAGGTATGCAAAACATTATATACATTATAGAGGCAGAATCAACAAGATTTCATACATGATTTGGCCTGGGGTGGAGGGTGAGGGAAAGGGAAGAATTGAAGATTACAATGATGTTGAGAAATAAGGTGGCTAGGAGAACCACGGAGGAAAGATTGGAGAAAGAACAGCAAATTTAAGGGAGAACATAGTGAGGTTTGTTTTTAATACAGGAGTATATGTCTGGAGCATGAAGGGACCAAAGTGAGAGGGCAAGCAAGATGAATCTAGGCCAGTTCTCCGAGCATACACAGGTATGCTCAAATTGCTTCCTTTCTGCTTCTTGGGTGATGAGGAAAGCTATTCTTGGTTGGCTGCTGAGCTGAAATTGGGAATGGATGAAAAAGGGCCCAATGGAGAAGGTTTAAGGATGACTCTGAGCTCCAGAGGCCAGTGGAGGCCTAAGCCGTTGAGTCCAGGGACTCCTAGAAAAGACCATCTGAGATGGTATTAGTCCCAGGGCCTTAGGAGATGATAGGCTGGAGGGGCAGAGATGCTCTGACAGATGTCCATACCATAGTTTGCAAACAGCTGAGCCTTGTGCAGCCTTGAGGAAGCCCTGATGACCTAACCCAGCAGTAGTTCATCTTGGTAGCTGTGATGCCATGTTCCACAATTCCTACAGCGTATTCTGTCACATTAAGAAATAAAGAATAGGGCAAATGCATTGTATCAACCACTTTAAATCTTAACACACACTACCAATAGCCCCAGGTGATAGAGGGAAGAGCATGTCTCTGTGTCAGGATGCTCTATTCTGCTAAATCTTTTCAGCAAATACGCCCTTTGATAAAGGCTAATCTATCTAAAATGGGCTAAATTGAGGGGAATTAATCTCTGGCAAATGATATTGGAGACAACACATTGGAATGGGACTTCAAGCAAATATCATTAGAGAAAAAGATACCCCAATCCTTAGAAACCGAAGGAAAGATGCAGCTAGTCACCCACTGGGGATCCCAATTACCTTTACAAAGTGAAAGTTGGAATAAAGACTCCCTTAAGTCTATAAAAGGGTACATACAAATGAAGAAACTGAAACCAAGAGAGGTTATATTAATTTCCCCAGGCTGCTGGTAACAGGTAGTAAAGAACAGAATTGGGATTTGAACCCAGGCCCACAAACTTCAAATCCAAGGCTCTTTCTCTATACTATGTTGATTCCTTTAAAAAAAAAGTGTCAGCCAGGATTGGAACTTAAACTCTTCTAAACCATAGTTAGACACGCTATCCATCATATCACTGGTCCCCTAGCTCAGGTTGCCCATCTAATTGCATTCGATAATCTAGGTCATAGACATTCTTCATTCACTTAACTTTTCCTGTGTGTATTTAACTAGACCAAACTATGATGATGCTCATTCAAGAAATCCTGTTTTCACTGTCACTGTATTTTTAAGGAATCTGATATAATTTTAACTGTGGGAGACACATTGTTGAAAGGACAGCTTGTAAAGCTTTTTTCATGCTGTATTGAATCAAGTATTTTTTTTCTTTAATAACCCATGAACAATAAACACAGTGGTATCTTATATTCAATCTGTGGTAAAATAGGGTCTAACATAGAGTATCACTTGCAGAACTCTGCCTGCTCTCCAGTAATACTCTCATCAAGGATGCATTTTAATGCATATTGAAAGAGGCACCTTCTCCTAAAATAGTAAAGTCTGTTGGGTTTTTATAGGATTGTCTGAGATTGGGAAGACCAGGCATTGGGGAAGGGAGGGAAGGAGAGTCCTGCAGCCAATTTCTTACAAGTAGAGGAGGAAAGGCACCCACACCAAATGGCAATGAGTTGAATTGATGCTCAAACTCCCTACTGTGGGAAAGGGACTTTAAGCTGTCACTGCTGTTCTTACTATGATAAGATTGACTCAGGGCTGCTTTCTTGAGCTGGTCATAGAAGCTATTGAATCCCTTTCAGGTGGGTACTTATGTTCTCTCAGTAGTTTTTCATTTGGTCGCTGTTTTTTTTTTGTTTTTTTGTTTTTGTTTTTGTTTTTTTTTTTGGTGGTGGGGAGAAGTAACAAAAATTAGGTTTTGCTTTTGTTGGGTAGGGACACCTTTGCTGTCTTCTATTTCTTCCCATTAATGAAAATTAATGGGTCAACTTCCTCAAAATTTTGTCAGATACCTTCTCCCTCTCCCTCTCCCAATGTATGTATATCCACACATATGCATATATATATATGTACATATGTATATATAGCTGTCCTATGTAATACATATATATTTATCATAGTTTAGCTGTGTTTTTCATGTTGAGTTTGACACAGCTATAAGTTGTCACTAAACATTTATTAAGGCTTACTACATGCCAGATTCTGTGCCAAATATTGAAGCAGAGGTGTCTAAGAGTTAAATTTTGATGTAACACAGGAGAGATTATAGCTAGATATTTATAGCAAGGAATCATTTGCATACAGAGGATATGGAATCCCATGGGAGATGCTGAGATCATCAAAATGTCCAGTGTCAGGAGCCTCATTCAGTCCATAGCAAACCACAGGGACTCCACAAACCCCAAGCTTTACTAATCAACCCAGAAGTGTAGTGATAAGAAAAGAGTAATTACTGCATAGGGCTTTGTTTACTTCAGAAAATGCATTGCCGATGGACTTTCCAGTTTTCAGTTTTTACCCAAGATTAAAAGAAATGCTTATCTTACACCTCTGGGCTCTGAAAGGATTATACAGAGCACAGGAAATGGCATTCTTAGTCTGTTAAGGTCCATTACACTGCAACCTTCCTGAGCCTAAAATCATTTCCCAAGCTGGGGTACATTCTTTCGGGCCCCCAAGGTTCATGTGATGCCTTACCTATGTCTGTCATTTCTTTCTTTCTTTTTTTTTTCTCAGGGCAATGAGGGTTAAGTGACTTGCCCAGGGTCACACTGCTAGTAAGTATCAAGTATCTGAGGTCAGATTTGAACTCAGGTCCTCCTAAATCCAGGGCTAGTGCTTTATCCACTGGGCCACCTAGCTGCCCCATGTCTGTCATTTCTAAGTCTTTTCTCCATGATATGTGAAATGGATCCTGAGTGTTAATGATCACACTTATAGCTCAGTAAAACAAGTCTGACAACAGAGATGCTGCTCTGTCTTTGACATCCTCTCTTTCTAAGACATTTCTTCAGGTTTTTATGCTGAGCACAGTGCCTCATATCCAGTAGGCGCTTAATGAATGCTGATTGTATTGCATTGAATATTTGGCATGCCAAGTGATTTCCATTAGGAATTTTATATGAACAATTTTGTTTATTAAATATATATTAAGGGAAAACATTTTCCTGTTTCAAGTCTAGATTTCTTAAGGCATTGGAGACTGTGCCTTTAAATATATGGAAACTAGCTATGTTTATTTTATGAGTCAGAAAGTCTCATAACTCCTAGTACCCATACCAATTTGTATCTCTGAAATGTTTTTTTTAAAAAAACATAATAAACATATCATCTCCCTGATGCAAACCAAAGGATATTTATCCAGGCCAAACAAAGATGTTTGAACATGCTAATTTTAGTGAGGTTTTTTAAATAAATGGCTAGGTTGTGGTATAAAGCATGCTGTTTGAAGTCTTAACTCTATTTGGATTCCTGAAATTCACTTCCTCCTTTCATACTTTTCTTTTATAGGCATTGAAATTAGCAGTCAGAACTTGCATCCAGATGAATGGCTTTGCTCTTTCTGAAATCAAACTTAGCTCTGCCCTGGGTGTCATTTTGGTCTTTTGAAGCAGATGTTGTTGTCAACACTAAGGTCTCATCCCACCCACCAGTTATCTGTATTGAACAGCTTAGCATCCTGGGAAAGTAAAGAGGTGGAGCTTTTTGGGAAATGGCAGCTGCCTGGACAGCTTAGTCACCTTTTTTTCCAATTCTCTACTTAGCTTCTGTTCTTCTGTAGGCCCCGGTGTGTGTCTGGAAACTTTACCTTCTAAAATGGCTCCATATACTTGTTACTTCCTTTGGAATTCCCTTGGATCTGTCAGGAAAGAACACAAAAAAATACACATTATATACTTTACATGAATCTAAAAAGGAAACAGTATTTTCTTTCAGGATTTTTTTTACATTTATCTTGAAATAATTATTAAAAGATATGTCACAAATCTGAAATATGATGTTTTGGTAATGACTTATTTGTTCAACTCCAAGGCAAAAGTCAGAAAGGGGAGTGAAAGGAACTGTTCTTAGGATAAAATGTATATTGTTGAGTTATGAAATTTTAAAAAGTTAATTATGGAAGTTAATTTCTGAATGCTTCCAAAGTAACCCATTTTACCAGAAAAAAGTAAAGATTTTAGTAATACCAAGAAAGTAGGCATCTCTTATCCTAGCTCAAATGAATGTTATCTATATATTTTATCTAAAATATATAGATAACATTCACTGGTTCCCTAGTTCAGGTTGCCCATCTAATCACATTCCATAATCTAGGTCATAGATATTCCTCATCTCCTTAACTTTTCAGGTGTTTATTTAACTAGACCAAACTCTTTTGAATGATTAAATCCCAGCTAGGTGGTGCTGTGGATAGAGCACCTATCCTAGAGTGAGAAAGATTCATCTTCCCAAGTTCAAATCTGGCCTCAGACACTTATTAGCTATGAGGCCCTGGGCAAGTCACTTAACCCTGTTTAACCTCAGTTTCCTCATCTCTAAAATGAGCTGATAAAAGGAAATGGCAAACCTCTCCAATATCTTTGCCACAAAAACCCCAAATAGGATCACAAAGAGTCAGATACTGCTGAAAATGACTGAATAACAATGATGACAAAATCTCCCACATAACCTCTGTGATCACAGGAAATTCACTTGACCCCTCTGAAATTCATTTACTCCTCTTGTAAAATGGGGAAAGGAAGTTTGAACTGGATGACCTTTAGGGTTCCTTCTGTGTCTGAATCTGGAATTCTATGAACCATAACTTCCTATGTGTGGGTCTTCCATTCCATCAATGCATATGTATCACCTAATAATAGCCTTTAAAAGTTGTTTTTGGAAAAGAAAAAAAAAAAGAATCACCCCATGACCAGCCAGCCTCCTAGTGGTGAACACACTAGGATGATTCTCTGGTCACAGATATGTAACCCATCACTCAGGGTGTGCTTAAAGCCTTAGTTTTAGTAGTCTTACTATTATTTTTATGCAATTACTCCATTCATTCTGCATTAAAGTCACTGGAGACAGATACTCAAGCAGATGTTGGATGGCCTAACATCTGCCAGGAGCTAGAGAAGGGATTGTTGCTGCAGGCTCAGCATGGGAGGCAACAGAACTGACATGGGAAGGGAGCACATGTGGTTCAGTGCACACAAGAGGGAATAGCAGTGAGAGCGTCACCACCTGAGGTGAGATTTCCTCTTTACAGGTGACACAAGAAGAATGGAAGGAAGAGGTAGGATTCTGGCTATAGTCATCTAGTATCCCCATGGCAGCATTATATTGGTGAATGTTTTCTCTGACTATGTATTGCTGGGCTCTGCTGGTGTGGAAACCTTCAGGCAAAGTAGACATGAAAGTGGGCAGGAGGTGAGCTTTTACTCCAAGCTGTCATGGGTGTCTGTGGTCAGGCTAACAAGCTGCTTTAGCATCTGCACACAATTAGCACTATTCAAGGTAATCATTCTGTGATAAAACTATGCTTTCAGACTGAGCAGGAATTGAGGACCTGCTGGAAAGAGCTGAAATAAATCCTGCTCTTAGAGCCTTCTGGATAAGGGTTAGGAACATGGATCCAGAAGGAGTTAGAAAAGGAGAAGGAAGAGAAGAACAGCAGGAGGAGGAGGATGGGTAAGAGAAAAGAAGGAAAAGGAGATGGAGGAGGAGGAACAGGAGGAGGAAAAGAAGAATGAAAAGGAGGAAGAGGAGAGAAGAAAAAGAAGAAGAGGAGAGAAGAAGAAAAAAGAAGAAATAATTAAACATTAACCCAAAACTTTCCTATAGAGTCTTTGTCTTTCTAACATTCTCCTTAGACTATTACAATTCACCTATAAAAACACAATCTTTTTCATAGATTTTGCCATTTCAAAAAGTCAATCTATAAGCTACATAGAACAAAAAGCTCTAAAAAATTCAGAAACCTAGGAAATAAAATCATGCAGTATCAGGAGGCACGTATCCTATTGTGTCTTCAAATCCTAGAAATGCTTTCAGTGAGCCTGCAGAAGACAAGTTTACAGTTTATTATTGGACAACAGTTCAGAGAACATTAGATATAAAAACAATAGGATAGCATGTGCCCAAGGATCATTTCTATGTGAATCACACAGGAAAAAAAGATGAAAAGAATGATAAAAATCATATTGACACTTTCATAAAGCATATTAAGCTTTATATAGTGATTTGCTCAGAACAATAATATTAATCATTTCAATCCCTTTGACATCTAATCATTCTAAGGAAGAATAATCCTATGAGATCTCAGGTCAATCACAACCTCTAGGCCTCATTTTAGGTAACTATAAAATGAGGGAGTTGGACCAGATGGTCTCTGAGGTCCCTCTCACTTCTAAATGTATGATCCTGTAATCCTAATATCTTTTGTTGGGGGGGGCAGGGCAATGAGGGTTAAGTGACTTGCCCAGGGTCACACAGCTAGTAAGTGTCAAGTGTCTGAGTCCGGATTTGAACTCAGGTCCTCCTAAATCCAGGACCAGTGTTTTATCCACTGTGCCACATAGCTGCCCCCTGATATCATTTTCCAAGAGAAAAACCATGCTAAGTTAGAAAGGACCACAACTTCCCATCCCACTTTTCATAATCCTCAGACTAGCAAATTCTCTTAAATTTATGTTTACATTAGGTCCATTTCTTCTTATTCCAGGGTCTTTGAGGATAAAGGTAAGCAGGAACTACCAATTAAAAAAAAAAAACACCTTTTTTTTTTCCCCTTTGTGTGGCAATGAGGGTTAAGTGACTTGCCCAGGGTCACACAGCTAGTAAGTATCAAGTGTCTGAGGCTGGATTTTACCTCAGGTCCTCCTGAATCCAGGGCTGGTGCTCTATCCACTTCACACCACCAAGCTGCCTCCATCCCTATCCTTTTTTATGTATATGTACATGGCTGGCAACAAGCTACCCAGTCACTGAGTTGCCTACATTTCCAAGCCTATTGCTACCATCAAGTATATTGGTCCTCCCCACATACCCCATCCACAGTTTCTACAGGATTCCCAATGGGGATGGAAAGTAGTATTTACAGGTAAAAGACTAGGTCTCTTGACTTGGAATCAGTAAGATTTAGGTTCAAATCCTACCTGGATAGCTACTAGCTGAGTAGCCCTAGTCAAGTCATTTAAATTCCCCTCATCCATAAAAACTGAAGAAGGCGAAAGGAGACATAATGGCCTCTAAGATCCTTTACAGCTACAAATTAATTATCCCATGCTCCTCTCCTTGTTGCTTGCTTACCTTCACTCAAAGCCTCCTAATCTCAAAGCTTTGCAAAGATGAAGAATAGCTCTTTTTTACAAAATGCATTCACATCTCTAGTATAACATCACAATTGTCCTTGAAAGGGAGTTTTTGCTTTTGTATTTTAAGAACCACTTATGGGTTTGGGCATCTCCATCACAATTAAAGCCATTGGCTCCAAAATAAAGGTAGATAGTACCCACCTCTACAAACATTATGAAAGTTCTTCCATAAAGCATAAGCTAGTGGTGTTGATGGCAGCAGCCCATGGCAGCCAATCCACTGTGTTCTCATCCCAGGGGGCTGCTTAGGATGTGTTAGGGAAGGGAAAGCCCATGACTTTGAGGCAGGGCCTAGCAACCAGTATGGTGCTGGCCAGCCACAGACACAGCCAATACAAACTGAGATTGTACTTCTACCTCTGTCACTGCTTACACTTGATGCTAATGACCCTGCCTGAAAAGCCAAGAAGAAATGGATTCTATTGTCATCTGGAGCCTTAGAGTGTATCAATCTGGTCATAGCCCAGTCAAACTATGGGTCACATCTGTTTTATCAGGACTCCTTGCTGCTGAATGCACAATTCCATGTCCAGTTGAATGGACAAATGCTGGTCAAGCAAAATACTTGCTGGCTATATACCATTGGGGACAGCACTGGTTGAACAGAAGACAAGTATAGACAAGTATACCAGTTTTCTCCCAGGTAGAACATCCTGAGTTCAAATACCCAAAGTCCTCAATATTGTTTTTGTTAACTACAATGTGATAGTAATAATATGCCAGATTTTTTAACCTTCAGGAATAATAAGCCGCTGGGGCTAAATTATCTTTGAAATAAGTTCCCTCAGATGCTAAGGAGTTGTTCACTTAGATGTGGCTCTGAGATCTCTTATGGCACTTGCTCTCCTGTCACTAAGACTGCAGATGCTTTGGGGGAAGATCCCAATGTGATTCAACATTCTCTTGGGTCAAGAATAAAATGGAAACAATAGAACACTGGACAAAGAATTAAGGTAGGAACCTAGCACAGCAAAGCATCTCTGGGGCATAGGAGGGCAGCCCTGCAATGGAAAATAACTTTTACACACAATGGTTGGCAATGAAACTACAAGGCTTGTGGGCTTTTTATATTTTTTATCATTTTTCCCTCTTTTTGTGAAGAAGGAAAAATTATCAGCATGAATTCCTATTTGGGGCAGGGTAGAGTGGGGAAAAGATGATGGTTAATGTTTAAAGATATATTTAAATGTTTAGAGTTACTGATAGGAGCCCATAAATCATAAAGCTGTTTTTGAGGATTCGGTTTTTTCCCTTCAGATATAACACCTGTTTCCAAGATGAGTGTCAACTATCTAATCCCATCTTCTGAGGAGTGTGGCATTCTTAACCAGTGTCAGACATTAAACACCTGCTCCATTCACAGACTGCCAAATTCCCTTCTCTGCTAAGACCCATTATAATGCCAAACTGTTCAGCATGGCTTTTCTTCTTTTTAATTGATTGTTAGAGCAGAGTTTTAATTGTAAGTGTTCAGTGAAACTGAAAAGGTCTCCACTTTGATTGGAGAAGTACAGACTCTGAACACGGATGGAGAGTTACTAAACAGGGCTCTCAATCCTGGAAATGTTTTAAGTAAATGTAAAAAAATCATTATTAAAAGATCCATGATATCATAAAATAAATAGTTCTCCTGAGCTAAATTCCAAATCAGGCCATATGAAACAAGAAGGAGCAATATCCATCTGGTGAGATGAATTGGGGGTAGGTGAGCTCACTCAAAGTCAAGTAAAGGTGAAAACTTCAGCCTGTTTCAATGCTATTAGTAACTTTACTTGAGTCAATGCAGTTAGCTATGAGAGGACAACATTTAAAGAACCAATGACTGCAAAGAATTAGAACTGATTGCCAGACTTACACTAAAAGACTTGAATAGTATTATTGGAGAGAGCTTTACAAAGCTGTCTATGCTATGACAGTGAAGAAGTAAGGAATTTCAGGCTTCATTAATTTTTGTGCTGGTATAAATGGATATAAGAGGACCCCTGCCTCTCTTGATTGTAGCAGTGCATATGATGAATGATTTAACATCCATTCCATCATGGTTATTTTTATTAGATACCATTAATTTGGAGCTCAGAGTGTGTTGCACATAACATGAATATGTTTCCTGCTATGGAGAATTTATGTTACAAAGGATAACAAAATCTATAGCAAAGCTAAGTTACTTTTCTTTTAACCACAGTTAATCTCATGAGCTTGTCTGCAGAATCGTGGAAGAAAAGGTAGAAGGAACAGTAGAGGCCACCGAATGCAAATTCCTCATTTTACAGATGAGGACATTGAAACCCAGGGAGTTAAAATGACTTGATCAAGGGCACACAAGCAATAAAAATATCAAAGAGAAATTTCTTGGACTCTAGTATAAATTCTCTTTCCACTGTGACACAATGCCTTAAACAAAAGTCCCGAGAAGGAATTTTTTTGTTTGTTTTTTTGGGGGGTATCCCCAGTATTTAGCAAAGTGTTTGTTATAGTATGCACCCCCAAAATGTTTTCATTCATTCATTCATTCAATCAGATGATAAATCTTTTTTCCTGAGCTCCAGTTCTGTTCCCACCGGATATGTCATTGGCATCTTAAGCTGAATATAGAATAGTAAATTTAGAGCTGGAAGAGATTTTCATTTACTCCAACTCCTTTATTTTGTACATTAGGAAACTGATAACAAAAAGAATGAGCAACTTACTCAAGTTCATATAGATATCAAGTGTCAGAGCCAATACTTGAATCTAGATTCCTGACTCTAATCTAGCACTCTTTCCAATAAACTAACAGAAATCATTATAGGCCCACCCAAAGCTTAACCCCCTTCAAATTTCCAATTTTTGTTAAAGGAGCCACCATCTTTATTATCACCAAGGTTAGCAACATTGGAGTCATCCCCAAATCTTCCTTCTCCCTCATATCCCATAACAAATAAATTGTTAAGTCTTGCTGATTATATCTACACAATACATATTATATCCTTATTCTTTATCTCTATTCACACGGTTGCCATCTTAGTCAAGATTATAATTCTTTCTTTGGATAATTGCACCAGCTTCTTAACTGTCCATCTGACATCTAGTCTAGCTTCCCTTTCCAATTCATCATTCACACAGCTGCCAAAATAATTTTCTCCAAGCACATTGACCATATTCCTCCCACAATCAATAATATTCAGTGGCTCCCTATTGTCTGCAGGATAAAATCTAAAAATCCCAACTTATCATTTAAAATCCTTTACCACATGACTCTAGTCTTTATCATATAAATCCTTCACAGCATGGTTCTTGCCTCCCTATCCAGATATATTTCATATTCCTTTAGGGACTTGAGATACTTTGTCTAACAGCCAAACTAGCTTCCTTGCTATTCTCCAAATTAATCATTCCATTTTGGATTTCCATTCTTTTGTACAAACTTTTCCCAATCCCTAGAAATTACTTTTTACTTTTATCTTTCTCTTGTAATCATGATTTTTCTTCAAGACTCAGCTCTGTGTAACCTTTGGCCAAAAAAAATCACCTCTCTGTGCCTCAGTTTCCTTACCTAGATCCCTTTCAGCTCTAGGTCTATAAGTCTTTGATGATGTGCTACTTCTCCTATGGGAAGCCATTGTTAATTCCCCTAGTTGTTAATTTTCCCCCTCCTCAAGAAACCATTCATTTACTTACATATTCATACAATATGCCCTACTTATCATCACAGAGTAGATTGTATGTTACTTTAGATCTGAGGTTGTTGGTTTTTTTCTGGTATCATCTTATTATTCTTAGGACCTAGCATAGCACCGAGTATATAGCAAGGACCCAATAAATAGTTATTTAGATTGGACTGAATTGGAAAATGCTACTACCATTTGTCTTTTAACAAATTAACCATTATTTATTGAATATTTCCTATGTGCCAGGCACAGACTAGGTGTATAATGTTCTATCTTCTCTCTGGACACAAGGCCTTCCATTCCTAGTTAGTTCCTAACTATAAGCTTAGACCTGCAGTAGATTTGTCCTTAGAAAATGGGAATATAAAAGACCATAGAGACATAACTTAAAGACAGCAAATCAGTCTTGGAATTGGTCTCAAGTTAATCATGTGTAGGAATGGCTGAAACTATACCCTTGATTTTTATCTTGTGAACACGTTCCTACCTTATAGCTCTTTTTACAATAACTAAGCATCTTCATGATAATTTTCATGGATCATGGCATGGTCACTCAAGTTCTATGGACATTTTACCCTTTCAGTATTCTTATCTCCAAAAAAATAACAATTGCAATAACCTCATAATCTGTTATCCTGCCTCCTCTCCAAAATTGTATACAGTTTCCAAAGAAATTTTCCTGAAGACCAGATATGACTATGTCATTTTCTACTCAATGGATGCTAATGGCTCTCCCTTTTCCTTCAAGGAACAAATATAAACTCTTTTGTATATATTTAAAGCATGTCACAATATGAACTGAATCTTTCAATACACATTATGACCTTTGCTTAAGCTATGGTTTGACCAAAAGGATCTTTTTAATGTTGCTCATAGATAGCACTAATTTCATATCTCTTGGCCTTTTCCTTGGATCTCCCCTATGCCTAGAGTTCCCTCAGTCCTCACCTTCACCTCTTAATGACCCAACAAGCATCTATTAAGCACCTACTGCTTTTAGATTCTAATATCCTTTGAGACTCAGTGCAAGTAGCATCTTCTAAATCAGGACTTCCCTGATTCTTGTAACACCTCAGGCCTGCCCCTCTCCCCCCTCAAAAAATTACCTCCTAAGTATTTTCATATACATTTTGTCTATACCTGCATATTTATGTGTTGTCTCTCCCAGAAACAAGATTGTAAGCTCCTTGAAGACAGGAATTGTTTCACTTCTGTCCTGGTATAATCCCCAGTGCCCATTATAAGGCCTGATACGTTGCAGTGGGTTATTCAGTCATTTTCAGTCTTGTCCAGCTCTTTATGACCCCATTTAGGTTTTCCTTGGAAAAATACTGGAGTGGTCTGCAATTTCCTTCTCCAGACCATTTTACAGATGAGGAAACTGAGGCAAACAGGGTTAAGTGACTTGCCCATGGTCACTCAGCTAGTAAATGTCTGTGGCTAGATTTAAACTCAGGAAGGTGAATCTTCCTGCCTTCAGGCCTGGCACCCTGTCAACTGTGCCACCTAGCGGCTCATAGTAACTTATGCTTAATAACTGCTTTTGATTAATAGTAAAAATGACTGAATTTACATTATATAGCCATTTAAAGTTTGAAAAGCTCTCATAAGAAAGCATGTGATTTTATACTTATCATCTCTGTGTAAATAGGTACTATATACATTTTTGATCCCTTTGTAAAGATGGGAAAACTGATTGTCAGTGATAAATTATTTTTCCATGGACCAACAATAAGTAAACATTAAAAGAAACATATGAACCTAGGTCTTCTTTTAGCCAGTTCAGGAATGAAAAAATTAGGCGAGATAATATCTCATTTTTCTTCTAACTCTAACATTGAATGCATTGTGAAAGAGTGAGAGTTCTTTCATCAATTAGTTTGACAAATCATCTTGAGGAAAGTTTCAAGGTGCTGTTAATAGTGTCTAAAGTTCAGCAAAACAAATTCTATTCTATAAAAGAAATAATTTGCTTATTTTTCCAAAATAAGATGACAACCAACATTAATAATCAAGGCAGCTCTTCACAGAATATTTCTTCCAACAACTTATTACGCTTCTCATCTACTGCTCACTGAATTGATATAATCATTGAGTTGTGTTAGAAATTGGGCCCACATGGGTGTCTCAGAGTTAGAAATGACAAGGTATCTTTCTGGAGATTATCATGCATTGGTTTAATGAGCAAGTGGAATTTCTGGGTAAGGGAAGCAATTCTAACTCAACTCATTTACTGGGAAAAGAAATGAAAATCAAATTATACTTGCCACCTTCTGTAGATAATGAAACCACCAAGAGATATAACGTTTATGCAGAGAAATAGGGAACTGATTATAGAAATGTTGTGCCAATAACTTTAAAAGAAGGGACAAATGTGATTTCAGGCTATGTAATGAACATTAATGCAATTAAAACAGTATTGGCACCAGAGTTCAATTATGTCACTCAAACAATGCCTCCAGTTCATTCAAAATTATACTTGAGCAAAATAGAGAAGGATATTTCTACTTTACTGTTGAATGAAACATAGAAGGACTGAGGAAAGAGAGAGAGAGAGAGAGAGAGAGAGAGAGAGAGAGAGAGAGAGAGAGATCTCCACTTTTTTATCATGTCATCTTACTGTTGCTTATTTTATTTCATGACATCCTTTGATATGCATTGCCCCTTTCTCCATTCTCAAACTATTTAGTATTTTATAAAATACATTTTAAAATCAAAGTAAAATACATTTTTCTTTTTCCCCCTTTTAAAAGAATCCTACTCAAGGCCTCAAAATCATTAAATGTGTTAAGGTAACATATAATGAAGGATAGAAATCATCAATACATGGCAAGCTCCCTTAATATGCTTAAAATGTAGCTTCATTGACAAGGATTGGAAGTCAACACAATTTTGTGGAATGCATCTCTTAAATAAAGCATTACACATGTAGCTATAGATCACTGTATAACCATCAGCAGTGTAATTGTTGCCCTGGGGGTGCTGAGAATGTCATAAGCATGATCAGACCAGCTAGGAAGAATTTTAATAAGCTGCCAGGTGGTTGTTGGTTTTCCTATGCTCTTGTGTTATAACTAGTATCTTTTAATGGTTTGATAAATACATAAACAACAATGATTACTATTGTCATTTATTTAAGATAGGACTACATATAGGAGGATTTAAAAATTCTCAAAATTTGTTCAGATATTTAGGATAAAGTTAGTTCTGAAGAACTTCTCATCTTTCACCTGAAATCTCCAGCTCCTCATGCTGTTGTAAAAAAAAAAAGAAAGAAAGAAAGAAAGAAAGAAAGAAAGAAAGAAAGAAAGAAAGAAAGAAAGAAAGAAAGAAAAAGAAATTAATAAACATTATATGTGGTCTGTCTTCAGAAAATGTGGATATCAGCTCTATCTCTGAAGGCTGTAACAAGGATGAAAGATTGCTTTACATTGAGAAATGTCTTTATTAGATAAATGGATTACCAAAATGGTAGATAGAGTGTTATGTGAATCAAATTGTGGGCTACACATCTTAAGGAGGAGGTAAAGAACTTGAAGTGGGTTCAGAGGAAAGTCAGAAGGAAGATTAAAGGATTGGAAAACAAGAGCAAAGTGAACAGGCTACAGGAACTAGGATTTAGTCCATAAAAGAGAAGCCTAAGAGGTGTGTTAACCTTTCAGAATATGAAGGATTGTTATAAAGATGATAGCCAGTTGTTCTTGATCTCCACTGAGAAGAGGAAAGAGGGCTTAAGTAAAAACTGGGGAGATCCAGGTTAACAATCAAAATGAATTTCTTGGTAGCAAAGAGTTCTAAAACAATGAAACACATTATTGAAGAAAATTGTGAGATCTATGCCGCTTGTCTTTTAATGTTAAATATCTGAAAAAGCTAAACATTTAAGCAATTATTTAGATGCTTACAAATATCCAGATTAAAGAAAAGCATATACCTAAAACAAACTACAGATTTCTTAATTTTTCATCCAGGGGTTTCAATAAAAAAGTTGTTGATAACCAGATTTTTCCTCCAAAATTACTTTTAAAAATGAATTCAAGGGGGCAGGTAGGTGCCACAGCAGATAAAGCAATGGCCCTGGATTCAGGAGGACATGACTTCAAATGTGGCCTCAGACACTTGACACTTATTAGCTCAGTGACCCTGGGCAAGTCACTTAACTCTCATTGCTCTGCCCCCCCCCAAATTAATTCAGTTCTGCATTTGATATTAACAACTTTAGGTTTGTACAAAAATCTGTTGTTGAATAGGGAGATGAATCAGATTAATTCTCAATCTTCTAGGCTCAAAATTTTCAGATGTTATATAAGCATGTCATACAAACATATATAATCTTGTTCCACATGCACTGAAAATAAGACACTGGTAGGGGATGGGAGGGAAAAAGGAGAAAGGAGGTGGTAAAGGTTTTTTGTTTCCCTTCTCTGATTCATTCATGTCACTCAAATCACCAAGAAATATCAGTATCCAACACTCTGATCCTATCCTAAGGGGCGTGGTTATCTGTTCCCTTTACAAGCATTCAAACATGTAGCTTAATGCAAGCTTGTATAAATAAGATTTATATAAAAGTCCATAGAAAATTTAATGACCTCACCCTAAATTCCTAGAATCACTAATAGTCCCTCCCTTGCTCTAGCCAGGAATAATCGACATGCTCCCCTTCCTATTTCTTCTGAATGCAGGCATAAGAATCACTTCTTTTGCAGCTTATATCTATGGTTCCTCTTTTTAAAAATTATCAGTTACTCTTCTTTTTCAGAATTGTGTTCCTCAAACTTCAGACTTCACATAATTCTTTTTTTTTTTTTTGGTGAGGCAGTTGGGGTTAAGTGACTTGCCCAGGGTCACACAGCTAGTAAGTGTCAAGTGTCTAAGGCTGGATTTGAACTCAGGTCCTCCTGACTCCAAGGCTGGTGCTCTATCTACTGTGCTACCTAGCTGCCCTCTTCCTACAATTCTTGTAAGGGCCCAGCAGATGAATCTTTCTTTCAATTTCCCCCCCCTAGGAGACCAGTTCTTTGTCTTCAAACACTCTAACTCACCAGTCACATAACTCAAAAATGCAGTTCTAATTTCCTCTATTTCTAGACCCTTATTTTGTACCATAGTTATTGTAGCCCTAAGCTTGACACACAAGAGATCTCCCAGAGAAGTGTCCTTAGAAATGTATCTCACTACCCAGTTTTCTTTTGGGCAATGGTGACTTGTTTGTTTTCTTCCCCCCCCCCCCCCCGTGTTGAGGCAGTATGCTATCTGCTTGCGTCAGCCCTCCACATCTGTCTAGAGGATTCAGGGCATTTCTCTATTCTCAGCAGTTATTTCTCAGTGCCTAACCATTTTCCCTAAGCATAATTAATAAAATTATTTAGGACAATATGCCAAAAAAATTAAAGAAAGGAGTGACAGGAGTCAACATAGCCTCTACTGTACTCCTTACAACATCCATAGTAACTGCTACACATGACTGTGTGTGGAAATGAATTAATTTTTTTTTTTTTGGTGAAGCAATTGGGGTTAAGTGACTTGCCTAGGGTCACGCAGCTAGTAAGTGTAAAATGTCTGAGGCTGGATTTGAACTCAGGTTCTCCTGAATCTAGAGCTGGTGCTCTATTCACTGCACCACCTAGCTGCCCCAAATGAATTAATTTTTAACAAAAAAAATTATCAACTTCCAGGTAAGGTGGCAACATGAAAAATTCTAAGTAAACTTAAGTTTCCCCAATGAAAATCTTTTAACAATGAAGAATAGTTACATATCAAGTTTTAAAATCAAAGAAAAAAAGTCATTGAGTTCTTTGATGCAATAAAAGACAGGAGAGAGACAAGACTGGAAAGAAAGAATCATTCCAGGACTGATGGCTTCCTGGAAGGAGATGACACAAAGAAACTAGGGCAAGGGCAGCAGGAAGGAGGTCTGGGGATGAGCAGAGTGCATTCAAGATTGGTCCTTGTTAGGGGCCAAGATCTAAGGCCTGGAAGCTCAGATTAATGACTGCATAAGGGGAAAAAAGGTCAGTGAGGCCAAGGTTGTGGAAAGCTTCAGTTCAATAGAAATTGCAGCAAAAATTTAAATGTTTAAAATACAAGGTCTTAGCAAAATGGGTGTGTGGGGGTAATGAATTGATAAAATTAGTTTAAGACTAACAAAGTAAGACAAACCATCATTTGTTTTTATCAGAAAAAAGTAACAAAAGTTAACAAAATAAGATAGAAAGTAACAAGAACATCAAGATACTTTTCCTTTCCCACTCAGGGAGCACCACTTTCTACCAATGTTTTTTAAAGTGAAGTTTAAGAACCCCTAGGGGCACCAGAAACCCTTTCAGGTTGCTCTGTGAGACGAGAATTATTTTTCATAATAATACAGACAGTATTTGTCTACTCAAATAATCCTCCCTTTTCCAGCTATTGGGTTTTCTTCTTATGCTTTAACCAATAGAACACTGTAATAGATTGATAATAGAAGCAGGTATAAGAATCCAGCTGCCTTCTATTAAGCCAGACATTAAAGAGATTTGCAAAAAGATATAAAACAAAACCACTATTCTCATTAATTTTTGATTTTGTAAAATATAGCTATTTTCATTAAAATGTCTTTTAATGAGCATGTAATGGGTTTATTGTTTTAATGAATTCATAAATATTTTAAAATTTTATTAATTTTCATTTCTAATATGGTAAATATCAATAGACATTACCTATATAAACAAAAATTCTTTGGGGCGAAATGGTCAAAGGATATGAACAGGAAGTTTGCAGAGGAAGAAATCAAAGCTATCTATTACCATATGAAAAAAAATGCTTTAAATCACTATTGATTAGAGAAATGCAAATTAAAAAAACTCTGAGGTACCACCTCATACCTATCAGATTGGCTATTATGACACAAAAAAGAAAATAATAAATGTTGGAGAAGCTGTGGAAAAATTGGAACACTAAAGCATTGTTGGTGGAGTTGTAAACTGATCCAACCATTCTGGAGAGTAATTTGGAACTACACCCAAAGTGCTATGGGACTGTGCATACCCTTTGACCCAGCAATACCACTATTAGGTCTAAATGCCAAAGAGATCATTAAAAAAGGGAAAAGGACCCACATATACAAAAAATATTTATAGCTGCTCTTTTTGTGGTGGCAAGAAATAGATATTGAGGGGATGCCCCTCAATTGGGGAATGGCTAAACATTTTGTGATATATGAATGTAATAGAGTATTATCGTGCTGTAAAAAACGATAAGCCAGCAAATTTCAGAAAAACCTGGAAAGACTTACATGAATTGATGCTGAGTGAAATGAGCAGAACCAAGAGAACATTGTACATAGTATCAACAACATTGTATGATGATCAACTGTAATAGACTTAACTCTTCTCAGCAATACAATGGTCTGAGACAATTCCAAAGGACTCATAATGGAAAATGTTATCCACATCCAGAAAAAAGAACTGTGGAATCTGGATGCAGATTGAACCATACTGTTTCTACTTTTTTTTTTTGAGGTTTTCCCCTTTTTGCTGATTCTCTTTCACAAAATGACTAATGCAGAAATATGTTTAATGTGATTGTACATATATGACCTATATCAGGTTGCTTGCTGTCTTGGGGAGGGGGGAGGGAAGGAAGGGAGAGAGAAAAACTTAGAACTAAAAATCTTATTAAAAATGTTTAAAACTATCTCCACATGTAACTGGAAAATAATAAAACACTTTTGTGGTTTAAAAAACAAACAAAAGAAACCCTCTGTGGGGTTCTCAATAATTTTTGAGTACAAAGCTTTCCTCCATAATTTGTAAGAATAGTAAGGAATCCTGATACAATAATCCCTGAGAACCACTGCTCTACACACTTTGGGCCACCCTGGGGTTTTCTCTGGGATTGGAAAATACTTTTTTTTTCCCTGAGGCAATTGGGGTTAAGTGACTTGCCCAGGGTCATACACCTAGTAAGTGTCAAGTGTCTGAGGCCAGATTTTACCTCAAGTCCTCCTGAATCCAGGGCTGGTGCTCTATCCACTGAACCACCTAGCTGCCCCATGGAAAGTACTTTTTACCGAAAACCAGTATTCCTAGATTTAAATCAAATATTTGTGATAAGTTTATATTGTTAATCCATTTGTAGAATCCAGCTATATATAGATCTGGACAAAGAGATAAAGGATCACAAAAAAGACTTGGAGTGTCTCCTTCCCCACTTTGGGCTCTATATAGTTTGACATGGACCACTTCAATACTCTACTAGCTCCCAAAGGATATTAAAAGACCACGAGAGAGTCCACGACTATGTTCAGTTCATCCTCTTAGGGAGATCAAATCTCTTAAGTTGGCAATGGGCAGCCATCTAAACTGGTGTAAATCAGAGATATCAAACTCAAGGGTCCCCCACTATACCAGATGAATCCTACAGGTGAATCAAATGAAAATGTAGTTGGGAAATGTTTAACAAAACAATAAAAATATAGGGCAATAATGTTGATTTGTCATTTTCTAAATCAATACATGGCTTTAAGGGATAATTCCTATTTGTTAGTCACCTCTACTATAAATGACTGGCCTGACACAAGCCAAAGTGTTGTTTGAACTTCAAGGGTGTTTAGCTTATGCATTACAAATATTTGCAGATCACCTAACTCATTCTGTTAGAGGTCTCTTGAAAAAAAAAAACTAAAACAATCTGGAAAACAATATGAAATTCTATACAAAAAGGTACTAAAGAATATCTACTCTTTGAAGCAGGCATACCACAGCTAGACCTATATTGCCAAAAGATTTTTAAAAATATATTTTATGTGCAAAAAACATTTATAACACCTCTTTTATGGTGACAAAAAGAGAAAACAACAAAAAAAAGATTGAAAAAAGGAGATACTCATCAGTTGAGGAACAGCTGAATAAATTGCGGTATAGAAATGTCATGGAATGTTTCTGTCCTCTATTGTCCTTTTTTATGATGACAATTAGTAATAGCTAATATTTGTATGATCGATCCTTTATGCTCATTAAGTAATTTGATCCTAACAATAATATTATAAATGCTACCAAAGTTATCCCCATTTTATTGATGAGAAAACTACTACCCAGGAAGGTTAAGTGACTTGTTTATAATACTGACCATGGTGTCACTCAGCCAGTAAGTGTCAGGGGTTAGAGTCAAATCATCTCTTAGTTTCTAGTGTGGCATGATTTTCACTCTAGCAACTTGCCCTCCTTTGCAAAACTTTAAAGGAAAAGGAAAAAAAAAGTTCAAATGACGAATTTGGGGGAGGGATATTATATCTATAATTCCTAAATATGAAGGCAAACCTCACACTGTTAATTACTGATCTAGAGCTAAAAGGGACGTGAGGCCATCCAACCCCTCCTCCCAATTTTTTAAAGTTATGAAACAAAGGCCCAAAAAGGTTAAAGGATTTTTCCAATTTTCTTACAGCTACTAAGTGTCAGGCTTCGCTGTTATGCAATGGTACCAGATATTATTGCCCTGGGAATAAATCCAAACTGATGGAAAATGGAGGAAAAGAAAAAGAAATTCAATTTCTCTATGCAACTAGGAACAGGCAATAAATCATTCAAACTTTTTTTCCCCCTTATTACATAAAAGTGGGTGTTTTTTTGTAACTTTGCAAAAAAAAATTTTTTTTTGAAAACAAGATTTAGCCAAATGAAATCTCTGGCCCAAATACTGGAATACATTAATATCTGGAAGTAAGAAACTGAATTCCACCAAAAACTGAGGCTTCTCCCTAACTACTTGTATATGTCAGTTTAAGATATTCCTTCTGATGCCCTGAAGACAATTATCATTCAATCACCTGCAGCTGGCAAAAGATAAATCAGCAAGACACCGGAAAACTGAAATGAGATTTCAAGAAAGAAAACTGTGCTTAATTAGAGCTGTGTGGTCCTTTTGGAGCAAACGGTGTAACAGACATGTGGTAATTGTCTTCTGTTGTGATTTATAATTTATTTTTTCTAAAGGAAAAATTTTTCTAAAAGAGTGTGCAAAAACACTTAAAATGATATAATAGAGTTTTAGTATAAACCATTCAATGTATTAGTTGAGGACACAGAGTACCCCTTTCCTATTTATTCTTTTATCTTCCTTAACATTTAGTATGATACAGGAGACATAATAAGTGCTTACTAATTGTTTAAATCAATGTATGAATTAATTAGTAAAAGAGAGGATATGTTCCTAATAATTTCTTTGTATTACACTGTTATAGAAAATATTTAAAGATGGTTTAAAATATTTATATAATAAAAGCAATCTTATTAGAACCTCTTTTAGTTAGCCTATTTTATTTGGCAAAAATTCCAATTTAAGTCCTGACATAGTCTATGATGAACTTGATTCATTTATATGAAGCTGACAGAAAAGAGGGCTTTTGATTCATGCTCTCCATACCTCTGTGCTCAGAAATCAGGAACCTGTGATTCTGTCAGTAAATGAACTCCCATGAGGTCAGCTAAGTGGCACAGTGACTGAAGCACTGGCCCGGGATTCAGGAAGACCTGAGTTCAAATCCAGCTTCATACACTTGACACTTACTAGCTGTGTGACCCTGGGTAAGTCACTTAATCCTCATTGCCCAGCAAAAAAAAAACTCAGTAAATGAACTCCCTCTTCCAATGCCAACCCAGTCATCAATATATTTATTTATTTAAAGAGTTGCCCAAGTTCAAAGAGATTATGGCTTGCCAGTGTGCCCCCAGTTTGTATCAGAAGTAAAATTCAAACCTAGGTCTTTTTTACGCCAAATCTAGTACACTATTCACTACAACATGCTGCCTTTTACATTGTGGAAACAATAGGCTGTCATCCTTGCTATAATGATACCATGTTCTGTCTATTCTGCCTGAGGGGAAATATTTTGCAATAGCAAGGAGTATTTCTTTGGGAAAGAATTATGGGTATTGAACTTAATTTCCTGAAGCAGATTGGAATATTTGAATCAAGGATTAATAAATACACTTTGAAAATATAATAGGAAAATTCAAAGCAGAAGATAGAAGATTACATATTTCTGACCCAAGGGTGGATATTTTATCATATTTCTAGAGAAAATATGAAATTGATGCAGGAAAAACACTATCATCATGAACATCCTTCATTGTCTATGGGTGTAGCTTCTTACAGCTTAGTGAGAACACAATCCTGGCTCTAAAATGAAGTTAGAAAGGGCCAAGTTCATTAGCTTCATATAATAGCACACTGTTGGTTAGATAATCTACTTGGGGGATTTTTTTTCACTTTATCAACATTCATTTCCACTGTTTCTGCCAAATTACTCACATTCCTGACAAAGATGGATACTATTTCTTCCAACAGCAATTATTTTCCCCCACAGAATTGAAGCAAATCCTGAAAAGTATAAAACAAATGCAATTTGCCTTTGGGAATTCCAGGTCCATCTTTTTCTGCCCTTGACCCTCTTCAACAGTTAGTATGAGAGACAATATCAATAATCAGAGGGTCATTTGACTAAAGTTACCTGTGTAATTAAATCTTTCAGAGAACAATGAGTGACATTAACTCACAAATCTAAATAGAATATTTTTCTTTAAAATCAGCAAGTAATAAAAACTAATCAAAAAAGAAGCATTTAGTAAGCACCTACTATGTACCCGGCATTAGAGATAAAAAAACAAAAAGTGAAAACAATGATTTATATTCTAAGAGAGAAAACAAGTATATACATATTTGTGTATATCTATCTATAAAGAGAGAGTATAAATATAAAGTTAATATGTAAAAATATATACAAAGTAGTTAAGTGCAAGTTATTTGGGGGTAGAAGTTGGGTAGGATAAGTAAGACCATACAGAAGGTATCACTTGAGCTGTGTCTTAGAAGAGAAGAACTCTATGAAGCAGAGGTAAAGAGGAAGCACATTCTGGTCGAGGAGGAAAGCCAATGCACAGATTCAGAGAAAGAAGCTGGCTGGCCATGTATGAGAAATAGAGAGAAACGTCACTTTGACTGGATAGTAAAGGTCAGACAGGGGAGTCATGCTTACTTGGGTTGGAAAGATTCACTGGATCCAGATTGTGAAGGACTTTAAAATGATATATGAGGCATTTGTTATCCTAGAAGCAAGAGAAACCACTTGATTGAAGTAGGAGAGTCACATGGTTATATAGTCATATCTGCACTTGAGGAAAATTACTTTCACATGTAGGATTAGTTGGAAGAAGAGGTCTGAATCGGGGAGATCAATTAGGATGGTAAAGAAGTGTTAAGGATTTGAACTCATACGGTATCTGTGTAAGTAGAGCTGATGGAATTCAGTACTCAGGAGCAGCTTGCACGCAGCTGAGATGGGCCTTCAAGCTCAGGAGGAAAAAAAATGAATGAGACACAGGAACCGACAGGCAACAGAGAGCGCAGTTCTCCGATGTCCTCCTTGCAGCAGGAGCTGCGGCTCCCATATTGGACTGCACAGCCACACTGTGGCCTGTGACTCTTCAGGGCAGTTATCCATGGTCATCCATGACTGGTGGAAGCCTACTAGAGCTGAAGTGTAGGATGCAGGAGATTCTGTTTATGCAGAAGTGGCCAGATACCCAAACTGGCTGCATATGTGGTGCAAGGTACAAATAGGTGCCCAAGATAACACCAAGATTATGAACCTAAGAAACTAGAAGAATGGTGTCTTCAATAAGAATGCAGAAGTTTGGAATACATTTGCATTTTGGGGAAAAGATAATGAATTCAGTTTAAGACATCTTTATTGTGAAATATTTCCACGAATAATGGTTTGAAATCTTGAATATGTAATTGGTGATGTGGGACTAAAGGTTGGGATAGACATTGTAGCCAATATAGAGATCTAGGAGTCATCTGTATGAAGACCATAGTGAAACCCCAGGGAGGAGATATCAAGAGAAAATAGAGAGTTGGAGGCTAAGAACGCTTAGGACAGAACCAAAAAAAAAAGAATATATATATATATATGTGTGTGTGTGTGTGTGTGTGTGTGTGTGTGTGTGTGTGTGTGTATGTGTGTGTGTGTATATGTATATATATATACATATATAAATAAACAAATATTATGGCATGACTTGTTCTTTATGAAGACTAATGAGATCAACTTTCTTTCCTAGGAATTAACTAACCCTAGAGATAACTTGATATAACATCTCATATCTAGATCACAAGGTGGACTCTACCTATACATGCTTGGTGCTTACAAAATGCTCCATTTATAAATACAATAAGAAAGACAATGCCAGCCAAGCATCATTGTACTTCCATGCTGGTTCTGGCTCTCCAATGAAGTATCAACAACTTTTAAAAAAGAGCTTGTATATATGTGTATGCGCATGCATGTGTGTACACGTGTATGTTTTTCTATACACAAATGCATGTATTATGTACATGCACATACACAAACATATATATTTGTGTATATGTGCAGGTATGTATGTGTGTATATGTTTTACACAAGGCACTTCCCAGTTCTTAGTTATATGTGTCAGCTCAATAGTTTTATATTCAAATTGATTTCTCCTTAAGTTTTCAGTATTATACTTTTGTTTTTTCAGTATTATACTTTTTTGGAGTTTATTAATTAAACTGAGTTTGATATTCAGGTTGTTTCTTTTTCAATTGAACATATGGCCCATTGGTCTTCTGTTTCTCTATTTCACTAAAATCTGTTCATTGTGATACATTTTCCTCAGAAAACTACCTTAACTATATCCCACCTATTTTAACATGCTGTCTCATTATTATCATTTCATTTCAGAGAATTTTTTTATTATTTTAAAAAAACCCTTTTAAATGACCATCCCTCAAAAATAGTGGAGAGGTGTAAATTATACATAGTATACCAGAAATAAGAAATATTGAAATATTTTACCCCAGTAAAACATTATTAAAGAAAATGCATGATTTAAAAAGATAAGTTGGTTATGTGATGAGAGCAAGAGATATTAAGTATGGATAACGTGAGTGCTCCATTGGTATCCTTACAATGCTAAAAGAAATTGAATACATTAGATGAACCCCCTGTGGCGAACTTATGGGAGGACAAGGGCAAGAATAACAAAGGACATGTGCTAGAACATAAAGAACAACTTTAATTTGCATTAACATCCAAATCATAGCTCCATGTTAAATTATTTAGTTCTATATTCCTTATTCATATTTTCTTTATTGATTTAAATTCTTGATTTATGGTCTGTGAATTACTTGATATTTTTGTTTTCTCCATTTCTTTTTGAATTTTTCATGTCTTATCACATATTCCATTTTAAAGGTGACGTGCAATTTAAAAAAACAAGTGCACTCAAATATTTCCATTCAATAATCATTAAAATTCTATAATATTTCCTATCATTCTTCTAGACATAATTTTATTCTTATTTAGATTTCATCTAAATCTGAAAAAGGTTTGTGAAATCATCAACCAGTATATCATTTGCTATGTATATATTCTTATACTTATAGTGTTGCATTCAGGTGTTTTGTAAGGAAAATATTTCTCTGCTTTTCTCTGTTGATCATATGTTTATCATTGCTTTATCTGAGATTATGGTTACCGGTTTTGCACTTCTGAATTCACACAAGACATAATAAATTATGATAAACTATCTTCACTTTAACTCAAATTTGTGATAAGTATATTTTTCCTGCTGTAGGATTACCATCAGTTTTGAAGAATGAGTTACTCTTTACTGCAAGCCATTTTCCTTTACTTTTTGATATAACATATTCCATATATTTTTTCCTTTATTTTTTGTTTATTCATGTTGCACATAAAACTGAATTCTTTTGTCCATGCCCTTTTTCTTCCTGGTGGTTTGCAACATTTTCTCTTTTATCTGATCTTGGCAATGACATTTCTTGATGAGTTAAATATGGGGTTCCAATCTAGAAATGTCTTGTGAGCACTATCAATGTCTTTTTTGTTAACCTGCTGGTTCCAATATTTCCAGGTAGTTTTCTTTGAGATTTCCTGAAATCTGCGTTTCATTACTTATTTTTTACTGAATGACCATTTACTTGAATACGTTTTCAAGCCTTGTTTGGAAGATGGGTTGTTTTTCATATCAGATTTTTCACATGTCCACCCAATTTTACACCCTTTAATTTTAGAATTCCATCTCTTCCATTCCTTTTCTCAGTGTCAACTGTGTAGTTGTTGTTTTTTTCCAGCTTCTATTTTGTCATCTTATTTTGTTTTTGAGCAGATGCTTTAACTTTACATCAAAACTTTTTTTCTTAAATTCTCTTATTAGATATTTTGAACACTTTTGGTGGGCTTCTGGACACTCCATTCTCCATATTAGGATTTTATGTCTAGTCATGGTTTTCTTTTGGCATTTTACCTAAGGATTATATAGTATTTCTTCATTTCAGAAGAATTTTTCTTTTCTTGATCATTTTCCTACACACTGCACATTTTGCTTATGGAGGACTCTTACAATTAATGAATTAATAAGTATTTTAAGTGCCTAATTGCCTACTCTACGTTGTATGCCATTATAAGCACTAGAGTTGCAAAAGTGAAATTCAACTAAATTGTACATAATTTCTAAAACTATGTTTTATCAAATATACAGTTTTTCTTTAAGAATATTTTAAATTGGGAAGGTAGGTGGCATAAAGCACCAGCCATGAATTCAGGAGGACCTGAGTTCAAACCTGACCTCAGACACTTGACTTGACACTTATTAGCTGTGTGACCCTGGACAAGTAACTTAATCCTCATTGCCCCACAAAAAAAAAAAAATTAAATTGGAATCAGGACATGACTTCTGTGAGAGATGGTGTAAAATATTATTCTATTGTTTGGGAAACCTTGTATTCTTATATTGTTTGGCCCTAGTTTCATGTGACTAGAAATTTATCTAACACAAAGCTTATGGCAGAGGTCAGACCGACCTAGTCAGATTGATTACAGAAAATGCTTAGATCTCCACCTAGGTCTTGTTTGGGGTTTCTCAAATTTGAGTTTTTATACTTACCTGCTCATATACATCTCAAATTGGACCTCTTTGGAAACTGCCTAAAGTCTTCATGTAGCCCATGAGGCAAACATCCTTGTATTCTTGTCTGTATTCTATTATAATTAACCTCAGAAAGACTTGAGAAGGAGTTGTACCTTGATCTTACTCTCTCTTTGCCAAATAGCCGAACAAAATTCTTTCTATAACCATTTTAGGCTTTGTGTTTTTTTCTCTACTAAAAGTAGGAAGCTAATTATTTAGACTTTTCTCTCTCAAAACAGAACTTATAAGAATATGAATAATTTAACCATGAATTGTCTGAGGTAAATGTGTGTTCATGTCAAGAAAAAGTCACAAACTTCTCCTAGCCACTGCTCTGTTAAACTTAGTTTATCTCAACCTAGCAGTTTCTCTTCATTTTATAATTCCCTTCATTCTACCACTAAATTTCCAGATTCCAGTGAATCAATATAATATATTTCCTTCACTTAGTAATTGTTTATTAAATACAAGACACTGTGTCAGGTGCTAAGAACACAAGAACTAGAATATGGTTTTGGTCTCAAATGATTTATATCATATTGGGGACTATTTTCAATCTGTTATCTCTCTGCCTTGTACCAATGACCTTAGATGGGTTTTCCTTTAAGTACCATCTTTCTGTTCACCCTGGTAGTATATTGCTTTATGTCCTAAAATATCCAGGGGCTGGCCTCTTATTGGTAGAAATTAGGAAAATGAAACAGATGCATATTCTGTGTGTAGAAGGACAAAGATCAGTATAGAACTTATAGATGATTTCTAAAGTCTGTTCCACTTTTTCTAAAGGACATTGACTAATGACTAACCTATGGAGGCATGTGAGGGGAGGGAAGAAGATAATGAAGAAAGCCTTGACCTCGAGTCATAAGTGAAGGGTATTAGTGAGATCATGGATTCTGGAATGCCAACTGTTTTAAACTTGGATCCATGACCTCTATCTTTAATAAATTGTGTGTGTGTGTGTGTGTGTTGTGTGTGGTGTGGTTGGGTTGGAGAAAGAGGTGGAGGAGGGAGAAAGAGAAGAGAGAGAGAGAGAGAGAGAGAGAGAGAGAGAGAGAGAGAGAGAGAGAGAGAGAGAGAGGCGGGAGCAGAGGTGGCAGAAATGTTTAATAAGTGAGTTGTGTTTTGTGGGACAATAGAACTAAACTCAATTTGGTGCAGGACAAAATTAAAATTTGATGTTGAATCTGATAATAGAGATTTAGGAAGAGAGAAAAAAATAAAAAGCAGAACAACTTAGCCTGTTTGTATAAAAGTAACAGTAATTTCTGATGGTTGTTTAGTATTTTTATCTAATGGCCACATACGGTATCCAATAGTAATTTATATAAATGCATACTTGTATATATGAAATAAATATATGTGTATATATATATTCTATTAACTACTATATTTTAAATATATGTATATATATATATGTGTGTGTATATATATACATATATACATGATTTACATTTAATGTGCTCTACATTTTTTTTTGGTTTTTTGTGAGGAAATTGGGGTTAAGTGACTTGCCCAGGGTCACACAGCTAGTAAGCGTCAAGGGTCTGAGGCTGGATTTGAACTTAGGTCCTCCTGAATTCAGGGCTGGTGCTCTATCCACTGCACCACCTAGCTGTCCCCTACATTTATTTTTAACAGTAGTAAAACACCAAATTCTGGAAGCAAACTAACTCTTTTATTCTCCAGTTAAAGGTATCATCTTTTTTTTTTTTTTTTGGATATAGGGTCAAAAGACCTATGTCTATATATACACTTATTGAAGGAAGATCTATTGCTAGCCTCATGCACATATCAAAAGCTATGTAGAGGCAGATAAGGCCTCTGCTCTCTGAACTTAGTTTTAATGTTATTAGATTGATAACTTCTCTCTATGAGAACTAATTCACTCAGTTTTGGGACTTTGCTCTATGACTAAGGTGTCCTGAATAGTGAGGAAAGACTCACGAGAATTATCATATTTAGTTAGCTAGCCTCACATCATGGTTTCTATCCTATTCAGCAATCTATCAGGAAACCAAGGGGTATACCTGGTGAAAAGTAGATTTAAGATGGAGAATACCAATTAGTTCAGTGTTCTAAAGAGTTCAATATTTGGGATGAGAAGCTTCCTTCTGAAGCTGAAAAGCCTTTTCCAGCCAAAGCTTGGTGAAACAGACACAGCCTTCCTTATGGGAGAGAGTCACTTAGTTATTATTTCCCCTGGTCCTACAATGGTGCCTTTAAAAGAAATCACAGAGATAAAGGAAAAAGACACAGAGTTTTCAGTTGAAAATGTAATGACAACGCCACATGGAATAGTAGACTAGAGAGATGGTATAGAGAGCAGGAAGACCTCAATTAGTTTCCCCTTCTGATGCAATTGTCTATGTCTTATCCTTTGAAAGTCACTTAATCTCTCACTACACTGGGCAACCTTCTAAAGATTGCAAATTTCAAAGAAAGTGCCCATCTGTCCTGGCAAAGAATATTCTTTGGGGAGAGCACCTAGGGAATCATAGGAACTGTTTAGACAATAATAATAAATGAGTAATGACAAAGCCCCAATAGTTTCCTGGTTTATTTTGGAACTCTGATTATATATGTGTACAAATACATATATAGTAATGTACACACATATGCTAAATGTCTATATGTAGGTAACACAACCTGTGTGTATACATATGTATATGTATGCATGCATGTGTATACACGTGTATATACCTTTGTGTATGTATGTATGTATATATATGTGTATATATATATATATGTATATATATATGAATACATGCATACAAAAACAATTTGGATCCCAAGACAGAATAACTAGAACCAAGCCAGGTCCCATAAAGTTAAGTAACTCGTGGTGGCAGGTTGAGGAGATATGGCAGCTAAAGCCACTATATCATCTCCAACTTCTAAATGAACAGACTTGCTTTAATTTTAAAAACAAAACAAAAAACCTTTCTGGAGTAATGAATTGGATCCTGACTCCTGAAAACTCTAAATTAGTAGACTCACTCCCCACCCCAAACTTCTGATTTCATATTTCACATAATCCCCCAGCCTTCTTGGCCATGCTAAGGTGGGTTCTGTTTTATTACTAGATTGTTTTAGCACTACACGTTTTTAAATAAGATCAGGTCCTGTAGACAGATGAACTCATTCCCATGTTCAAACAATTTTTTTCTCTGACTCAATCCCAAGAAAATCAGTAGGGAAATTAAGCACTCATAATAACATTTTTGTTCAGAAAATACAGAGCTCTTAAAAACCCAAAGGAAGACTTGTTAACGTAGGGGTATTTTGATGAGACTTGTTTTCTCATTTCTTACATCTTGTCTAAATTTAAAAAACAGTGGCAGGTCGGCATGATAGGTTATTTCCCAGTGAGTTTATATCAGCTCTGTGATGCTAATTCATTTTCAGGATGCAAAATTGATTTTTAATTCAATTTAACAAACATTTATTGGACACCTACTATGTGTAAGGCCCTGTACTACGTACTGTGGGAGTTTGAAAGATAAATAAAATCCATACTTAAGCTCCCCAGTTGAAGCCTGAGAATATACAAGATAATTATCTCAGATATATAAGGATTTAAGAAGCCAGAGATTAAGGAGAACCAAAGGAAAAGAAATAGAAAAAGAAATAAAGAAAATAGCAGTGAAGAAAATACATGAAAATAACTAAAATTTTAAAAGGCAAAATAGGAAGGTGGGAAAGGGAAGAAAGATCAGGACCTAAGGAATTTTAGAACATAAAAAAAAAACTTTAAATGGGGAAAGGGAGGTAGGGGAAAATACACAAAATGCTAAAAGTAAAATTAAGTTCATTTGGGGGCATCTGATTAAGTTCTAGGACCCTTTACACTAGCTATTCCCTAATTCTTATCAAAGAGTAAATTTAATTTAGAAATTATATTTTTGGAGTTATCGTCTCATCTGAAGTTCTACCTTCACACTTTCATGGAGAAAATCAGAACATCCATTGTGAGTCCTTTATTTTCCACCTTCATCTCATAAATTCTTGACATAATCCTAAAATAGTTTCTCCTTTACCTCAATCCTTCTCCTTCCCAAGGATACCTTTTTACTTGCATCTACATCCTGTTCTCTTCTCCAATTCAGTTGCTCCTCCTAGCTCTCTTCTTCCTCTTTTTCTTTTCCCATCTTCAGTCTCTACCTAATAATCTACAATTTCCTTTTCTGATGCCTAGAAGAAAACTCAAGTCTCACATCCTGAAAAAAATTAAGAAAAGATCCTCATTAGACCCAACTATCCCCTTAAGCTATATCACATGATATCTCTCCTGAATGTCATAAGCCAAATTCCTGGGGGAAAAAAAGCTTTTTGCACTAAATGAAGTACCTCTCTTCTCACTTACTTGTCAAACCTTTAGAGTTTGGCTTCTGAATTTGTCACTAAATTCTAACTACTCTCTGCAGATCTACTGATCTATCAGTGATCGATTGATCGATATCTCTCTCTCTCTCTCTCTCTTTCTCTCTCTCTGGTGAGGCAATTGGGGTTAAGTGACTTGCTCAGGGTCACACAGCTCGTAAGTGTCAAGTGTCTGAGGCTGGATTTGAACTCAGGTCCTCCTGACTTCAGGGCCGGTGCTCTATCCATTGCGCCACCTAGCTGCCCCACATTGATCTCTCAATCACTCAAACTAATGATCTCTTGACCTCTCTTTAGTATTTGACACAGTGAACCAACTTTGCTTCCTGGATACTCTTTGAACTCTGGGTTTTCATGGCAATAGTCTCTCATGGTTCTCCCCCTTCCTGTTGGACCGCTCTGTATCAGTCTTCTTCACTAGTTCACTGTCCATAACATGCCCACTCACCAGATATGCCTCAAGTCTCTGACCTTGACCTTTTTTTTTCTCTCCATGTTCTTTCATTGGTGTCCTAATCAATTCCCATAAGTTTAATTATAATCTCTAGATGACTTCCAGATCTCTCTATGCCGCATTACTCTCTCCAAAGTTCTATTAGTTTATGATAATCTGCTATTGAGAATTTCAAACTGGATGACCCATAGGCATTTCAAACTCAAGATGCTTAAACCATAAATCATTATTTTTCATCCAAAATCAATCTCTTTTCTAAACTTTCCTATCCCTATCAAGGGCTCCATCCTTCCAGTAGTTCAGGTTGGCGACCATAGCATCATCATCCTTGACACTGTATTGTTTCTCACACCACATATCTAAGCATTTGCCATCTTGTCATTTTTACTCTCACAAGATAGAAAGGCTTAGCTACCCTTAAAAATCACCACCCTACTCCAGAGCTTCTTCACCTCTCAATTGTATTGTCTTCCTCACTGGGCTTCTTGCCTCTAGTATTTCCCCATTCAAATCCATCTTCCACATTACAGTCAATATGATTTTCCTAAAATACAAATCTGGTCATATTACAACTGATTGAAACTTCATTGGCTCCCTATTGCTTTAAGAATGAAAAATTAAGGGCACCTAGGTGGCACAGTGGATAGAGCACCAGCCCTGGAGTCAGGAGGACCTGAGTTTAAATCCAGCCTCAGATACTTGACACTTAACTAGCTGTGTGACCCTGGGCAAGTCACTTAACCCCCATTGCCCTGCAAAAAAAAACAAACAAAAAAACAGCAACAACAAAAAACAAAACAAAAACAAACAAATCCCCAAAAGAATGAAAAATTAACTTCTCTTTATGGCAATGAAAGCTTTGGTCTCAATTTACCTCTCTACATCTTACTCCTCTGTATGTATACAATCCAGACAAAGTAGCCTACTTACCATTACTCATACCTTCACTCTAGTTCCCATCTTCCTGCCTTTGCTCTTTCTGCCTCTCATGTCTAGAATGTAATCCTCCCTCACCTTCACCTCAGGTTTCTTTCAAGGCTAAGTTCAAGTGCCACCTTCCACATGAGACTTTTGCAAGTGCTCTCCACCAATAAATTATCTTGCATATATTTTATATACCTCTATATATACATATTTGTCTCTCCAGGTAGATTATAATCTCTTTGAGGGCATGGACTATTTCACATTTGGTTTTGTATTACCAGCACCTAGTTCAGAGCCTGGATAATATATTTTAGATAATGAATGTTGGTTGTTTGATAGAATGTTATTACTCTACTGTCACCTATAAAACAGTAGATCTCTAAAGGAGTAAGATATAAGACACGTAAGCTTTAAGGTAGAGAAAGGGAAGGGAAAGATCTCAGGCCCAAGTCATGCCTTAGAGCAAGTCCAGTGAGAGAGCTAGAAGATTATATGTGTGTGTGTGTGTGTGTGTGTGTGTGTGTGTATGTGTGTATATATATATTTTAGTGAGGCAATTGGGGTTAAGTGACTTGCCCAGGGTCACACAGATACTAAGTGTTAAGTGTCTAAGGCCAGATTCAAACCCAGGTACTCCTGACTTCAGGGCTGGTGCTCTATCCACTGCGTCATCTAGCTGCCCCACTAGAAGATAATATTGGAATCCTGAGGCACATTTGTGGAAAGGGTAGCTGGAGGTGGCCAAACAGATTGCACAATTCTTGAAAAGCAGGTGAGAACCACCAGATACATTTCTGCCAATTTCATATTTACATTAGAATGTTAGAGTACAGATTTACAATTCATTGTTGGAAGAAAAAATGAAATATTAGAAAAAAGCGCAAAAGGGTTAAGCCTAAAAGAGTCTCCATTTTACTGATAAAATATCAAAGCAAATCTCCATAAAATATAGAGTATTAGCACAGCTTCTTTCATTCATTTAATATTACAGGAATCATGCTAAGCTGAGTTCTGAATTCCACCTGAAGATAAAGGAGAACTGACCTGCAGTACCTGATGTTTGAGGTACACAAACTGCATTTATACTACCTTAATTATATCATTCATGTTACCTAATGACTCTTCTCTATAACTTGAAACATATAATTTGTAGGTTCTGGTTGGCTGAATCTAATAAGGTTTTAAATTTGGAATACTCTATTTTAACTGATGTCTATCTTCCCCTCTGCTACAGACAATTAAATCATTGTTTTTGTACTACCAGTTTTATGTTTGAAGTATATTTGCATCTGAACACAAATTCAAAGAGGAAACAGAAAGGCTCCAACATGCTCACCTGCCGGGATTTAGCGATTTTTTTTAATTTAAATTGTTTTCATAACTATTGTAGGTCAGAAAGGTGAATGCACCTTCCTTTCCAACATTGCTTCTCAAAAGT
The DNA here is from genome assembly GCF_019393635.1 of Dromiciops gliroides. Lineage (NCBI taxonomy): Eukaryota > Metazoa > Chordata > Mammalia > Microbiotheria > Microbiotheriidae > Dromiciops > Dromiciops gliroides. The sequence goes on along the minus strand of NC_057866.1, from coordinate 116,951,574 downwards.
GAAGATTCCCATGGCTTTCATATCTCAGAGAACAACCCCACATAGATCCAAATTAAAGTAATGCTTCCATTATAGTGTTTTTATTAAACTGAGGGAACAATTATTTAACTTCAGCCAATCAATAAAAGAACTGACGCTTTTCACACTGCAGCAGAGTAACAAAAGTGCTTAAATTAACTGAAATGCTTCTAATGTTAGAGAAAAATAAAATATCTAATTTCTTTCACATCTACAATTTAAATATCTCTGTTGAAAAGTCTTTTATCATTGTTAATTTGTTGGGTGTTAGGTACAACTTCAAAGTTGTTTTGATTTGCCTTTCTCTTATAATTAGTGATTTGAAGAAATCTTGCATTGGTTAATTGCATTTCTTTTTTTAAAGAACTGTTCATTGAAAGAAGCCTAATTGAGAAGCAGAATAGTACAGAAGAAAGAACATTGGATTTGGATCGAGTGGACACAGATTCAAATCCTATCTCTGTCCCTTACTAACTGTGTGACATTAGGCAAGTCAATTTACTTCCCTGTGTCCTTCATTCCCTCATCTAAACAATGAGGTTGTTGGAAAAGAAGAACTTTTCAAAATATACTCATATCCTCTGCTCCCCTATCATTTAGGAAATGTCTCTTTGTATTAATTCCCTATTATACCTTGCCTATCACAACCTTTTAGAGATATTTAATGCAAGTTTTTTCCTCTGGTTTTATGGTTTTTCTTCTTATCATAGCTTCAGTGATTTTGTTTATACAAAAAAATGAACTGAATCAGAAAAGTAACATACACAAGTACTAGTAATGATACAAATGAAAAGATAGCTAAAAGAAAATCAAAATCAGAGAAACTGACAAACTGATAATGATCCCAAAGAAGAAGTTATGAAATATACCTCCTGTCATATGGTAGAAAGATAAGACACTACTAGGTCAGAATGGTGTATGCATTGTCAGATATAGTAACTCTATCAGGTTTTTGTTGGATTATCTTCTCTTGCTATAAGGGAGGATGTTGTTTATAGGAATGAGGTGGTATTTCTAGAAGAAACTGAAAACAAATGGCATTGATAATTTTTTGATGTCTTTTATTTGGTACAGGGGAATCAGCATAAGGGGTATTACCAGAAACCAGAAAAGGAAGTAGGTCAATAATGTCATTAGAGAAGTGGGTAAGATAGCCAACTTTCAAAAATGTTCCTTTGATTTCCACTCAAAGTTAAGAGATCTAAAGGAAAAGCCCCAAAATGTTTGATAGACCACCTGTAGATTATTTCTAGAAGGTTGTAGATAAGAGTTCCAGAGTGAGAAGGCATGGATGGCTTGTGTTCTGCATTGTTTCAGGGAAAGCTTACATTAACACCAGTCCTGTGAAAGACAGAAGTAGTAACCAAAGAATCTATGGCATCTTCTTTGGATAAAGCAGAAGTATGGAATTTGAGATATAAATGGGCCTCACAAGTCATTTAATTCAAACACCTTGTTCCAAATATGTATGAAGCAATTGAAAAGTCCTGAATTAGAGGAATAATAGAGTTGATTGGGATATAATCCAAGCCTGAGGATTCCCATTGCTTTCTCCAGTGCAATTATCAGTTGACTGTGGGAAGTGAGGTGTGAAGTGTGAGGTTTAGAGGTGGTAGTCATTTAAAAATGATTGGAAGACATCCCCCCATCTTATTGGGTTTTAGAGGTTCTACTCACATCTTCACTGTATGTTCCTTGTCAATAATCCAATTGATATTTTAAAAATTAATTTTCAAAAGAAATGCTCAGTCTTAATAGGACATCCAATGGAAAGAACTGATGTCTCCTGACAAAAAACTTTTAATTTTTATTTGTTTTATTTTTAGCAGTTATGTTTTCATTTTATTCTCCCCTGGTCTGAGATAAATGTTTGGGGGAGATGTTCTGAGGGATTCCAGAAGAGATAGAGTTGTAGGGACCAATTTTAATTGGGGAGAGTTAGCTAGGCAGCTCAAAGGAATATTGGGGCAAGGAAGGAGACTGACAGCCTCCCTCAAGGCAGAGCAGGATTAATTTAACAAGAATGAACTTAAAAAAAAAAAAACCACAAACAGAATCAGTAGGATTAAGGGAAAGGAAATAAAATGGAGAAAGAGAAATAATGCAACCTGAATCACACCACCACCCAGGAATCAGCTGAGAACACACAGCAGTGTCCTGTCGCCCTGCAGCTTCAAGCTAGAATGGCGGAAAAACCTCCCTTCTTCCCAGCAGACCCCAGGCTGACCACACACAGCCCCAAGCCAATTGGCTGGCTGCTCTGACAGTCACATGACTGCCCTCATTGGGCTTCCAGTCATTAAAATTTTGCCAGGCCCATGTAGGTCGTTGTTGAGTGTGATGACATGAGGACAGGACCATGGACCGCTACAACCAGTGGGTGGAGCACAGTGCCTTGCATTTGCAGAGGCAAGAAAAAATAGTAAATTATGGGCATGTGGAAAAATATGCCTGTCATATCTATAGATAAGGAAAAAGTTTATGACCAATAGATACAGAACATCATAGGAAGTAAAATGGATAAGTTTGAATAAATGAAACTGAAAAGCTTTTTGTACAAATTCAAATAAATGCAGCCAAAAATAGAAGGCAAACAAGAAGTTGGGACGATTTTTTTTTTTATATCAAGTTTCTCCGATAAGACCTCATTTCTCAAATACATAGGGAACTGAGTCAAATTTATAAAAATTCAAGCCATTCCCAATTGCAAAAAATGACCAAAGGATATGAATAGGCACTTTGCAAAAGAAGAAGTAAAAGCTATCAAGTCATATAAAATGCTCTAAATTATTATTGATTAGAGAAATGAAAATTAAAAAATAACTCTGACATACCACCTCACACATATCAGCTTGGTCACCATGAGAAAAAAGGAAAATGACAACTTTTGGAGGTGATATGGAAAAAATGGGACACTAATATATTGTTGGTAGAGTTGAAAATCGGTCTAATCATTCTGGAGAACAATTTAGAACTATGGTCAAGCCATAGTTCTTTGACCCAGCAATGCCACTACTAGGTCTGTATCCTAAAGAGATGAAAGAAAAGGAAAAAGGGATCTATTTGTAAAAAAATAAAATAAAATCCTTATAGAGGCTCTTTTCATTATGGCAAAGAGTAGGAAGTTAAAGGGAAGCTCATCAATTAGGGAATGGCTGAACAAGTTGAGGTTTATGATTGCGATGGATTACTATACTGTTGTGACTTTCATGATCCAATGCAAAGTGAAGTGAGAAGAACCAAGAGGACATTGTACACAGTAACAGCAATATTATAATGAAGATCAACTGTGAAAAATTTAGCTGCTAGAGTTAAGACAATGATTAAAAAACAATTCCAGAGGACCCATTTTGAAAAATGCTGTCCAACTCCAGGGAGAAAACTGATGAACTCAGAGGGCAGATTGAAGTATACTTTAATTTTTAAAAAAATTTCCTGGTGTGTATTTTTTTACTGCAGCATGGCTAATGTAGCAATATATATTACATGATTTCATACGAATAATCAATACCATATTGCTTTTCTTCTTAAATGAGTGGGAAAGGGCCAGGAAGGAAAGAGAGAATTTGAAATATATTTTTAAATTAATGTATAAAAATTTTATATCTAGGGGCAGCTAGGTGGCGCAGTGGAGTCAGGAGTACCTGAGTTCAAATCCGGCCTCAGACACTTGACACTTACTAGCTGTGTGACCCTGGGCAAGTCACTTAATCCCAATTGCCTCACAAAAATAAAAAATTATATCTAATGGGGAAATATTTAATTAAATAAATAATATATTTTAAACTGTAAAAAAAAGGGAGACATTTTAGACATTAGAGACGTGGCTATATCCATTTTAAAACCCCAAACTGAAAAAGTAAAGCTAAACAAACAAAACAAAACAAAAAAGTAAAGCTAAAGCAGCTGAGCTGAATTTTCAGTTTCAATGGGAAAAGCCATGTTGGGGCTGCTGAAAAGAGGAATCCAGAATTTTTGTTGGGCAGAAGTTGAATTTCAATTGGCCAACACTGAAAAATGGATGTAGGTCAACTGCTAAACACTAGGGAAACAGATACAAAAACAAAGATAGTTCTTGCCATTATATACATGAGTTTCAGTAGGGAATAAATTCTCATCCTGAAAAGATGGATGTACACAACAAATGACCAAACCTGAAGAAATCCCAAAAATTGAAGAAAAAAAAGTTCTGGGATTTGGGGAAAATTATGCAATATTTTTAAGACATATGACATTATCATATAATCTCTTAGTGGTTTTAACTATATGTTTATCATTTGAAATTTCTCTTTTGGATGTTAACAGTATGGAAATAAATAATGCCTTGGTGCTCCAGCACCATTCATAATTGGTGGCAACTGGGGGGTGCCTCTCTTATATACGTGTCCCCCCAAAAAGCTACCACAGATTCAAGGAATCCTGTGTATCTGCATCCACTCAAAACCATAGCTCATGAATACCTACTGTTTGTCTATTTATACCAATTTGGCCAGATAACATAAGTAGTTCAAAGTAGAACATTCCCCTCATAAGCCCAGGGCTCTACTCTCCCAGAAACAAATGCAGAATTAGGGCGAAGGTCAGGGGAATAACTCATGACATCAATACATGCAGCCAAATCACATGTGTGAGATGGAAAAGCCCAAACTCCATCCCAGGGCCACCAAGAAATGTTTGTTTGCCAGGCGATTCTTGGGTCTGTTTCATAATGGGTTTGCCTTTCTGCTGAGTATGTACTTGGGTATCCCATCACTGCCCTTCTGCTTCCTGATTGGTGTAATGGCATGTCTTTGATTCTTTTAACTTCTCTCTTCTGGATTGTTCTCATCACTGCCAACTCGTTAATTTTAGGTAGAACCCTTAATTGAAGGGCTACCCCATCCATAGAAGAGAAAGAGTGGGTTTTTGCAAGCTCTCTTTGAGCTTAGACCCTACATAAAGCATTAGAAGGAATGTAGGCCCTTCTACAAGCAGACATCAAACTGAATTTTGTCTCCAAAATAAGGATAATGTGCCCATTCTAAGAATCTTAGCCTCCAGAATCCAAATTCTTTCAGAACATTTATTGTGGTTGTTGTTTAATAAGCTCAGTTGCATCCAATTCTTGGTGACCCCATTTGGGGTTTTCTTGGCAGAGATACTGGGGGTCGTTTGCCATTTTCTTTTCCAGCCCATTTGATAGATGAGAAAACTGAGGCAAACAGGGCTAAATGATTTGACCAGGGTCATACAGCCACTAAGTGTCTGAGTCCAGATTTGAAATCAGGTCTTCCTAACTCCAGGCCTGGTGCTCTATCCAGCAGCCCCTATCTGCCCCTCTTTCA